>NC_092137.1:67519278-68144278 GCF_043159975.1 Macaca nemestrina
TAAGACCTTAGATTCTGATGAGTTTGTGTTTTATGGTTGATTAACTTGTTTTAATACCAAAAAATGCTTAGGAAACCCAATTATCATGCCACTTAAATCTGAGTTATTGGCTGATTTCTGCTAGTTTCTGGATGTCTTATTGACCAAGTTACATTTCCTACTATGATGTACAAGAGAAACTGAACTTCAGTTTGGAAAGAAAGATTTAGGTTCAACATATGAACAATTCTTCAAAAACAGAAAGATTAAATTCTTAGATTCATAAGTCGGATAACTTGAGCTTGTAATTTCCAGTTACCAACATATTCCTCGCCTGAAGAATAGGATGAACAGTGTGAGAAAATGAAGGCCCTAATATTTTTCTATGCTTTGCCTATTTTTTACTAGTGTGATTATTACCACCTCGCTGTTGTCCTTTTACTTTGTTTAAAGTAAATACATCAAAGCCAGATGCCTGGTTATAAATAAAGAAGGTAGAAGAGGAAATAACTAAAATCATTATGCCTCATTCTGGAGCCTACTGGCCACACTGTAAAGAACAACTTGCCATTGACATGCACATGCATATTCTGTCTCTACCAAAAAAAAAAAAAAAACAGCAACAAGGAAACAAACAAACAAAAAAACCTATTTTTCTGTTAGCTGGCCATCTTTCTTCACATGCTGGAGGGAGGCAAGAAGGGAGGAGAGACATAGGACCCCTAAAGGACTGTTAGAAATTCTTACATAACGCTTTAAAATAAGAGTTCTTAACCTGAGCTCCACAGATGAGCTTCCAAAACTCTGTGAACCTCATAACCCACAATTGTTTGCAAAATCATGCTACACATTTTTCTGATGAAAGATTTCATGAAATTTATCAGATTTTCATGAAAGTCTATGACCCATAAAAAATAAGAACCAATGCTCTGGCCAGGCTCAGAGGATCATGCCTATAATCTTAGCACTTTGGGAGGCCGAGACGGGTGGATTGCCTGAGCTCAGGAGTTCAAGACCAGCCTGGGCAATACAGTAAAACCCATCTCTACTAAAATACAAAAAATTAGCCAGGTGTGGCGGCATGCAACTGTAGTCCCAGCTACTCAGGAGGCTGAGGCAGGAGAATTGCTTGAACCCAGGAGGTGGAGATTGCAGTGAGCCGAGATCACGCCACTGTACTCCAGCCTGGGCCACAGTGCAAGACTCCATCTCCAAAAAGAAAAAAAAAAAAACCAATGCTCCTAAGTTCCTCCAACTTCCAGGCATGACTATTTTTCTGGGATATCAGGGAATCAAGGCGACTAAAGGGATGACAGGTAGAAAACGGGAAGAATAAGCCATGGCTTCTTGCCTAGTACGAGAGGAGGCAACATGAGACCACAGCTTTCAAGTACAGAATTGTACAAAACTGAGTTCACAGACGGGCTGAAATGAAAGCAGCTTTCATAACCCTCAGGTTTGCCACTTCTCAGATAAACAATGCAGAATCATATGTAGGGTTGCTCCTAAATATTTGAAGCAAGGCACTGAAAGCTGTGTATTACTGAGATCTGTAGGTTTAACCTGATTGATATTTTCCATGTATATTTAATTAAGCAACTTCTATATGCCAAGTATAGTATCAGACACCAAAGATATGCTGGTGAGCTGAACAGGAATTAGAAGGAAAGAATAAGTAAGACTTGATTCAGCCAAACTTGAACTGGGATATAATGAAATCTCTTTGCACTGTTATGTTAATCACAAATTACCACAAAGCCATAGAATTTTGGAACTAGAAGAAAACTTGATGATTACCTAGTTCAGTCCTTCTATTTTCTAAGGACTTTGTTCAGGGTCATTCAGTTCAAGTGGCAATACTGGGATTGAATCCTAGGTTTTCTTTCATCTAGCCCATTTATCTACCCTCTATTTTAAATTGTGGCTCCATAACCTATCTATACCCTTTTATTTCTAGAGTCAACCGATTTCAAAAATCCCTTCAGCCTCCCAAATACCTAGATGCCAATGGAGAATTCCTCCAAATCCTCTCTCCAAACATCAAGATACCCATTCCACATACCAAGAAGAAAGAAAATTTAGAATTTATTGTACAGTATACAATTGGTTGGTATCAACATACCAATTGTCTTGATGATGAGGGTGAAAAAGTTATTGATGATAATGATGATGACAATACTATCACTAATGATAATGGCACCTAACATTTTTAGCTTGCTCAATATTAGATCCTCATGCTTGTCCTCTTAGATGTCATGATTTTCACTACATAACATGGACATTCTAATTCAGGTATATTGATACCAACCGATTACAAATTTAGAAAAATTTCAATATTGAAATCCAGCTTTTGCTCAGAAAAAGAAGCATCTCTGGCTCTTTAAAATTACAGTCTCAACTGGTCCACTCGCTCATGATGTCATATACAGTTTGACGTTGTCTGGGCAACCTGGTAAACATACTGCTTCCTCCATTGTTTAATTCCCTTCCCTGAGTGAGATCCTTAGGCAACCAGGCTTCATTAGTTCAGGTGCTAGCCTCAGGGAACTACTTGTTTTAATTAGAGGGATGAAATGGCATTTTAATTGTGCACAATGATTAATAAACATGCTGAGCTGCTGCATAATGATCTGCAGCTTGAAGAGCTTTCTCCCTTATTCCTGATATCTACATCCATTAACTGATTGTTATCCAGGTGGAGAGCTGTCGAGCTCTTCCTCCAACCAAACTGCACACTGTCTGTCCTCCAATTTTTCTGTTAATAACAATTACTATAACTAAGTTCCATTAATTTTTGTGGTAACAGAGAGACAAGACTAGAATGGAGAGAACTTACAAGTGCTATACTGCCTATGTAATTTATTTCAGTGAACTTTCCTGTAAAAGGGAGATAATAATATGACCAACCTGACAGGGCTTTGAAAAGATTAAATGAGATAATGTATGCAAAACTGGCCCAGAGTATGCACCCTGAAAATGTGAGGTGCTATGATCATTGGTAGTAGTAGTGTCATCATCATCATCATGAATAACTTCTTCACCCTCATCAATTTCATCATCAAGACCATAATCTTCTTCAAGATTAGGTACTCATGTATTTCCTCTGATAGGTCATACTATTCAGTATATAACATGGACATTCGAATTCAGGGATCACTTTCTAAGGTGCGATGGTTGACTGAAGATTTTCCCAATTTCTCCTTTACGTTGTATGAAAGTAGTTTGGAATGACTTATGGGAAATGTGTGCAAAGAAAGTCACGTATTATAGAGACTTAATATCACCCCCTAAGTAGTTAAATAAAATACTTGCTGCATGTCTGAACTTCAATGAAAACAGAAACTAAAGAACTAGATGATAAAGTGACTTACTTTACAAAGCTTCATCTGCTTGGCATTTGTAATACTTTTATTGGCTACCATTATAGTTTGGTGACTCCTTACAGCATTACAGCTTTTTTCCCTAGTTGCAGACACTAGTATATTGTTTGTTTTGCGTTTCCTGAAAATTGTTCCTCAAGGTCATATATCTATCTCCGAATCTTTGACTTTACTTGATTTGAGGGAAATAATTCTGGAGGAAACTGAGGGCAGCCACCACAATTCACCATTTGTAAACGGTTATTGCGATGTTGGATATTACACAATTGATCCTATTTCTTAGCTTGAATTATTAAAGACACTATTTTTAAAATAGGCCAGCTGTTCTACTGACGTACTTACCTTTATTTTTTGACATATTACCATAACTGCACACCAATACAACTCACCTATGCCCAAGAAAAATAGTTATGACTGAGCATGTTAAAAGCTAACTATAAAACTGCTTTCTCTCCCACAAAATGTTAAGGATTTCATAGAAACAAGTCTGCCCCACTGAAGATGTCTTCCTGTACACAGTCATTATGGTTCAGTGAAGCAGATATGATTGATTACACAGGCCAAATTTTACCTTGCCTCCAGGGCGCTCCTAATTCTTGTTGTTATTTCCTTTAAAGGCACACAATTGTCTGCAAGAGTCAAAGGGGAAAGGTGAATGAACTCTTTTGGCCATGGTAGAGCAGAGAGAAAGGTTTTGGAACAGATACCGAACCTGAAATATCTAAGACAGTGCAGAAAGAAAAAGAGGACTGAATGCATTTTTCTTATTTTCCTATTTCCTAGCAAGGAAGTCTTTAAAATCACTCACCTGAAGTTCCACTAAAATATATATATATACTTATTATAATGGTCAACATTAAAAATACTGACCATATGAAATGTTGTTGAGGATGTGGAGAAACTGAAACTCTTAAACACAGCAAGCGGTGACCTACATTTTACAAACAGTGCAGAGACTTCTGCAGGGGAGTGAAGCGCAAGAGTAAAATGCTACAGCATTTTTGGAAAATAGTTCTGCACTTTCTTTAAAAGTTAAACATGCAGCTACTAGGCAGTCCAGCATTCCACTTCTCTGCATGAACCCAAGAAATGAGAGCAGGTGTCCATGCAAAGACTTCGACACAAACATTCATAGTAGCTTTATCTGCAATTGGCAAAAATAAACAGCCAAAATGTTTCTTCTTCACAAGGGAACAGGTAAACAAATTGTGCATCTAATGAAATACTACTCAGAACGAGAAAAGAATGAATGATTGATCCATGCAATAGCAAAGATGTATCTCAAAATAATTATTCTCAGTGAAAGAAGTTAGACAAAACTGATATCTATGGTGGCAGAAACCAGTGCAGAGATTTCAGCAAGGAAGTGGAGTGCATGAGTGGTTATAAAGGAGCATGAGGAAACTCTTGGGAATGATGAATATGTTTGTTATCTTGATTGCAGTTAGTTTCATGAGTGTATAACATGTCAGAAACCAAACTGCACGCTTTCAATACATACAGTTTACTGAATGTCAATTATACTTCAGTGAAACTGTTAAAATAAATAAATCACTTTCTTGAAATTTTTTGAGCATAGTTATCTGTTCTAATGGGACTGGTTACAATATAGTGTATTAATCTTTGGTGAATATATATAGATACATGTTTTTCTATTAAAGGCTATCAATGTAAAGAGATGAGTTCAATAAACCAATACTATTATGTCAATATAGACACAATTAGGATATTAGGAAGACTTTTCTCAAGTAAACAACCATAGCACTAAAAACATAGCTATGTAAAGACGCTTGTGGTAAACTCTTTGACCATGGGGATGTTTCGAATAACCAGCCGGTAATGTTGTGCTAAATTAAGGCCTTAGATTATTTTTCTGATTTTCTCTCCAATGCTAGAAGAGCTATATAAGGAGAGATTTTTCTGGAGTATCCAACTTAGTACCCCCCCTACTATTCTCAGCCCAACCCTGTGGCATAGCAGTCAGTCAATCCCAGCTATGCCAACCCTGTGGCACAGCAGTCAGTTAATCCTAGCTGCAGATTTGCTGACTCGGTGGTGATCTCTATGAGTCGATCTATTAATGAATTATTTATTACCAATGATTTTTTTTTTCTTTATACAGCTTACCTTTAGTCTTCTCAACCTCACCTGAACTCCCTTCCCATTTCTCTGTAGCCTTTACCATGTTGAGTTATTACAGAGCAGTTTAAGAATACTCATTGAATGAATGTCTACATTTTAAATGTACTATTTTTTTCAAAATATCCCAAGCCCTCAACACCTACACTAAAATAAAATGACTCTTAAAAAAGGTTTGTGAGAAATTTACTAACCTGGTAAAGAAAGGCTATTCAAACATAATGTAGACTAATATATATTCACAAAACTGTCAAGCCAGATGTGCATATATTTCTATTACTACTAAATTTATATTGTTTATTTTCTTTAATAATCAAGAAGCCATAGATTACAATATTTTAGATAAATCTATACTAATTGAATAGGTTCATGTTATTTTTCTCTCTTTGTTAGGAATGCAACATATTTATTGAGTGCTTATTAATAAAAACTATCAGAACAATAGTTAAAAATCATTTGTGTGATGAAAGAAAGAAAAGAGACAAAAAAGAGAAAGGAATTGTATCTGTATGTACTTTTCTACTTTATCAGTTGTAACATGCATTGCTTGGATTATTTTAGATTCCTCACTTTAGTTCTCAATCTTGGCTGCACCTTTCATATTCACCTGATCTTGAAAAAATGTTGAATGTCTGGGTCTCACTCCAGACCAACTGAATGAGAATATATGGGAATAGGCCCAAGGACGGATGTTTTTGATGCAACGAGGGATTTGTAAATTCCTCTTAAAATGTGCAAATTAATAACACATTATTAGGGTGGCCCTAATCTTCTCGACAGATATTGATATTTCCTTGATGTCAGCTTTCCTCTTATTCTCCGGTCATTTTGTCTATCATATCCACCATGACTTACATTTTGGCAGCCTTCTGGTTCTTCCCTCAGTCTGCTCCCTCACTCTAGAAAAGCCCTGTAAGAAAACAGAGTCATAGTAAGCAGTGGAGACTTTGGTGAAGATGTTGCAGGACGATCAGGATACTTTGTATCACATATCTTACAACCACATGACACTTGCCACACTCCAAAGTCCTGTCTCCCTTAATACAATTGAGATTTTTTTTTTCTACTGAACCAGCATTTTATGGAAGAAAAAGTAGAACAAAGTATACAAGTTTCCGAAGCAATTGGCCTCCACCCCAAACCTGTATATTCCCAGGCAAAAACAAAAGGTCATGCAGTTAATAGGTCTTCCCATTTTTAGAAAACATTTTAATCACCATGTTATTATTTGAGCATGCCTTTGCAGTGCTATACTCCAAGTGGCTTATCAAAAGCTTCTCCCAAACAGACTTAATCATCTCCACAAGGGAACCTTGGTACCATCTGGTAAGATAATAAAATAGTCTTCATATCATTTTATGGACATATATTCTTGTTGACCAAAAATTAAGAAAAAATAAAGGTTACTCTTATGTTAAGAAAAGCAAATAATTCAGAGCTGGAAGAGGGAACAGTGACAGCAGAGTAGGGTCACTATAGTTAACAACAATGTATTGTATATTTCAAAATACCTGACAGAGAGGACTTGAAATGTTCCTGACACATAGAAATGAATATTGAGGTGATAGATACCCCAAATTCCATAATTTATCATTACACATTCTACGCATGTAACAAAATATCACATGTGCCTCACATATATGTATAAATACTATGTATCCGTAAAAAAATTTTATTTTTAAAAATTATAAAAGAGAATAGGAAAGAGATTAACAAAACAAGTACAGCTGCCAAAAAAATGAAGCCAGAAGGGATGGAATGGAAACAACTAGTGTCAATCTTGTAGCTCACAATCAATAGTTTTAGAGTTCCAACGTGGATTTATATTTTAAAAACTTGGGGTACCATCCCCAGTGACACTGATTAAGTAGGTCTGGGATTGGACCAAAACTGACATTTTTCCCAGCTCCCATAGGATTCTGATGCAGATCACTGACATACCTCATTTTGGGATTTCAAACTGTAAAGTGCATAAGAATCATCTGAGGATCTTGGTGAGATTCAGATTGCACTAATGGTAATGTGTAAGGATGAGGCCTGAGATTCTACATTTCTAACAGAGTGCTGCCAATTATATGACCTATGTGTCACACCCTTATGTCAAGGTAGTAGGATTTTGAAAATTGAGTTTGGGTGTGTTATAAATATGATTTGGATTGGGCTCCATCAAAGATTATTTCATTGAAGAATCTCTTGGATTTCTTGCATTGCCCAGTGCATCTCTTCTCTGCCCTGGACTGACCCAGTTCTTAAGATTTGCTCCCCATTACAGAGTTAGTTAAGCTACAATTAACAACTGTGGATTCAATAAGTCCTTCTCTTTCCTTATTTAATATAGATTTGATTATCATCTATGATAGTGATTGGTAAACGACTACAGGCAGGCCAATCTGGCTGCTGCCTCTTGTTGTAAATAAAGTGTTATTGAACACTGCCACATCCACTTGTTTACGTATTACCAATGGCTCCTTTCCTACCATAATGGCAGAGTTCAGTAGTTGCCATAGAAACCATGCAGCTGACATGATCATATACGATCTGGTTCTTTACAACAAATGTTGATGATCCTTGCCCTATGACAATTCACGGTCTTCTAAGCTTCATTTTCTGCAATTAACCCAGAAGTATTTTTAGCACAAGGTGTAGTCAAGAAAAGGAGGAAACCTTTTTTATTAATTCTGAGGTTTTCCGCAGATCTCAGGAATTTCAGTTTCTCTTGCTTTGTACAACTGAATGCCCTTCGTTCACTGCTGCTATTTGATTCACTTATACATGTGTTTTGTTCTTTTATTTGATAAGTAGCTATTGACTTATTAAGCTTTTAAGGAGTGATAGAGATAATCAGAGGACACAAAGATCATTTTATGTTTGGTCATGAGAAAGTCTTTATGGAGAAGATGGGATATAACTTTGCTATTGAAAGGAAGTGTAGACATGCAATTGCAAAGAAGCAGAGAGAGGTGGGAGGATGAATAAATAAAAAAGAGTCAGAATACTCAAAAGGTATTCAATAAGCTAGCAAGTACTCTGCATAACTATATTGGAGTGTTCGTACAGGACAGTGGGACACAGGACTACACTTTAAAGCACTTTGAAAACCAGTGTAAGAATTTGAAAGAGTTCTTAGGTCCTTGCGACTCAGTGTGGTCTCCAAACCAGCATGGGCATGCTCTAGGACCTTCTCAGAAATGCAGATTTTCTGCCCAACCCCAGACCTACTGAATCAGATTCTATATTTTCACAAGATCCTCAGATCATCTGCATACCAGTTACAGTCTGAGAAGCACTACTCTAGGAGAGAACCACTTGTGTAGTGGTGAAAGTGCTGTACTGAGGCTCCTGAAGATTCCAGAGCTATCATTCACAAACTGCGTGTCTTTGGACAAATCCCTTAAAATCCCTAAGCTTGTTTGCTCATATGTGAAATGATTATATTTGAGCCTTCCAACTCTGAAACTCTATTCTCTCATTCAATGGACATCAACTAAAGGGAGACTGTGATATGAGAGGGGATATAAATACAGTTATGCTTTAGAAAGACCAGTGTAAAGACTGTTTCAACATGGATTTGAGATGGAAAAAAAGAAGACGGAAACTGAAATACTAGTTAAAAATGCAGTGTGGAATTCTAAACCTGAGGTTACAAAAATATAAAAATATACTTTTGTGTAAAATTATTTGCTATCATAGATACCTTCTTAGTATTAGCATTACATTCCATTGTCTGTATTTTTTATTACATTCATTAAACTATATATGACACAGGTCATGCCACAAGAAAGTGAGAATAAATGAGGGGGGCAAGGGAGAGAAAATAAGAAAGAAAGAAAGAAAAGGAGAGAGAAATTGAAAATAATTTCCCAGAACCAGGCAGTAGTAAAGAAGGCCAAGCAATTGCAACAAATGTGTTTAAAAGTCATAAAATGGATTGTTTTTTAATTGGCACTCCATTGATATGGCTGATATCTCTCTGATTAGAATATTGTTACAAAAGTTGTAGGGCTCTAGAAAGGGAAGTCCTCATGCCTCACTCAAAACTAGCTACAACATCAGCATTGCAAAAGGCATGAAATTATTTTTAAAGGCATGAACAAGTTGACAAAACACTGATTTTTTTCACTCCCAAAGAAAATTTTACTTTAATATATTGTGTTGCCTAGTGGCCCACTGGGGGATTTATAATCTGTCTTTCTTTACTTTTTAAAAAACATTTTTATTATAAAAATTTCTTCCAGTCCACATGAAGTATCTTTAGCCATCTCTTCCAGATAAATACAGTGTCTATTTGAATTGATTGAATTCAACGGATTCATTTCATGATTTTTTATTTATGTTCTCCCACATTTAAAATAAATAAGGTTAATACTGATAGAACAAGGCTGTATGGGTCTTAGAAGGATCTATTTTTTTCATCGCAACTCTTTTGTTCCATCTTGCTTAGCAAATCAGATGCTAGATATATTTTGATTAGTTTGCACTTTAATGGATCATGTATGGAGGGTCCACCTTTCACACTGGGGCCATTAATTTTTCTTGAGTCTGATGGAAAAAACAGGTAGAGCTTTTTTTGTGTGCTGATTGAAAAGTGATGGATTATTTTCATGTGGTAAGAAACACAATGTTTTCTTTAGCACAGCAGGATATAATGTTTGCAAGGTCTAACAGTGAAATATTATGCATATCTGCCACTGGCCAGCTGCCAGAAATGGAACAGCAAAATCAGAGGAGATTTTGAATTTGAATCTTAAAACCAGTACAGCCTACAAAAAAGCTAATGAGCAATTCTAAGCAGAAAAAGCTTTTATACTAATAGATGGTGCCCACAATACACGCCTGCATTTAACAAGATGGTAAATAATTATTCATTTAAATGTTACCTTGAACTTTATTTCAAGAAAACAAAGATATTTATTCCTGGTAATTTCCAATAGGCACTGCTGCAAGATTTTTTTTCCCCCTCCCAATTCGGAGGCCCATGACATTTCCTTCCTGGTGAAAGTAGAATCGTTTTCCATACAGTGTTTGTCCTCTTGTGGCTGAAAAATTGATTCACAGAAAATTTTATTCCACCATTATTTAGTATTGAAAACTGGCATTTTCAAATCAATACCTAGAGTTATGAAGAAGCTTTGAAATGTCATAAGAAATAACTGTACAAACATAATCTTAAAAGGTGGGTAAAGGGGATGTTTTGAATTTGCTGAATGTCTTGAGCTCCTTTGCTCTCAAAGTCAAGGATCTAGCACTGGGGATCCTTTCTGTTCTTAGCATTTATTTCTGCCACGATAAACTATTGGTATATTAAGGAAAACACAATCCACATGTTCATTTATAACCAGCTCATCAAGATGTTATTTTCTAGAAATATTTGATGTCTTAGTAAATATTTGATATATTAGAAAGTTGGAGCCTTCTTTTCTAGGCTTTAAAAATTTTATTTTGTGTTATTTTATCTTTCTTTTTAAGTGCCAAAACATTTTATTTAGTAGGCATTGAAAGGAATTTGGGTCTATCAGGGCACCAGCTCCACTTTAAATAAAAAAGCTACACAATCAATATGGAAAATATACTATATATTTCGAGAAAATATACATGGTATTACTACCCTCTTGTAAATGGAAAAATCCAATGGGAAGAGACATTTGCTACATCTTGACGCTTTATGTATTTTATATCGCTGTATTTCAATCTCCATTTTAAAGATGGTGTTACGACCTTAAATTATAGGCTTTCACTTTTAAGACCATAATAATCTCCCAGTGCTGCAACTCTGCAGGGAGGGGAACTGATGTTCAGTCCCCTAGAAACATAGCGGGTGGAAGAGAAGAGAAGAGAAGCCCTGATGCACTGTCACAGCTCACACCCTGAAGTCACAATTGAGACATGCCTATGACAAATCCAATCCGGCCATCCCACCTGAGTTACACCG
The DNA here is from genome assembly GCF_043159975.1 of Macaca nemestrina. NCBI lineage: Eukaryota > Metazoa > Chordata > Mammalia > Primates > Cercopithecidae > Macaca > Macaca nemestrina. The sequence continues at coordinate 67,530,706 of NC_092137.1, forward strand.
CCAGATGTTCTGTTTTCCTGGAAGCTGCATTAACTCTTCTGGTCCTCTAGGGTACTGAAAAGTAATTTACTGATACGTCACCCCAAATGGTGCTCTTGTGGTCCAAGGTCTGGTCTGTCTCCAAATTGACACAAAGCCTCAAAGACCTGCTCGAAGTAGCTTATAAATTAGGGCACTATGGTTTATCTTCCAGAAACTATTTTCTAAATGTCATGTATCACAGAGTCAGTTTTTATTTGCTTAATAGATTATTTTAAAGAGCTTAGAGATCACATAGTCCATACATTAACCTGCTAACAAACCCCCAAAATCTTAATTTAAATTTAAAAAAATGAAGACCCATAAAGTATGAAAAAAAGGCGACATAAATTCGAATGTTTCTTTTTAAGTTTGCTACACAACACTCACACATGACAGGAGATGCACTCTTGGTTTAAAAAAGGAAATCAATTCTACAAGGGCTGCCCATATATTGGAATTATGTTAATTGAATCTGTTTTGTTCAAATGGTAAAAGTTTGACTTATTAACTAGAAATGTATTAAAAATTAGAAATAAAAGATTGAAGAGCCTCAAAGAATGTATTAGTAGAATGCTTGAGTACATAAAGTAGATAATGTCAATTCTTAAAACATCTACATTTTAAACTAATACGTGAATTACGTTAGATACAATCCAACAAAACTAATAGTGATGTTTAGCCTGCACTGAAACTAAAAGATAATATTTAAAATTTATAGGTACAGCCGGGAACTGTGGCTCACATCAGTAATCCTAGCACTTTGGGAGGCTTAGGGTGGGGAATCACTTGAGACCAGTAGTTCAACACCAGACTGCACAACATGGCAAAACCCTGTCTCTACTAAAAACACAAAAATTAGCCAGGTATGGTGGCACACGTCTATAATCCCAGCTATTTGGGAAGCTGAGGCACAAGAATCGATTGAACCCCAGAGGTGGAGTCTGCAGTGAGCCAAGACCTTGCCACTGCACTCCAGCCTGGGTGATAAAGGGAGACTCAGTCTCAAAAAACAACAACAACAACAACAAAATTAATTAAATTTTTTAAAAATTTAGAAGTGCAAGGGAAAATAACTTTAAGTTTTCTTATTTTCACAGAAAATTTTTTTAAAAGGAAAGAAGGAAAGAGAAGGGAGGGAGGTATGGAAACATAGCTATGCTGGGATGCAGAGCTGACATGTTAAATGATAATATGGATGTGTCCACCATGATTAAATTAAGATTATAGAGTCTATTTGTACAAAACAACTCAAAAGAACATACAATATATAGTGCGTATTTGCATATGTTTTGATACTGTATATGTAATATATATTGTAAGAATGAAAAACTACAATTTTTGTTTTTTATGTATCATTTATAATTTTCTTGTTCCTGATGTCCATTTTTCCCTGAGTTGTTGCTCATGATAATCATGTTCCTATATTTTGTATTTGATGATGTTATTTGGTGATTAGCATGTCCTTCTGGTTCATCTATTTAGCCTATACATTCCAAGTGGTGCTGCTTCAGTTGCATGCCATCTTCTCTCTTGGCCTTCACTTTGTCCTCTGAAAACCCTTAAATAGAACCAACTTATTAAGGAAACAACTGGCTTCTCCTGTATTTAATATTTAAGGGGGTAGAGATTTAACTTCAGGGCACAATAACTACACAAAATCCTTAGATAGGTTGTTATTATTTAAATGTTTGAATGAAATTTAATTTGTAATTTAGGACTTTTCCAATCTTTCCTACATTTTATAATATATTTAACCTAAGCAGCTAAAGCCTGAGCATGAGAATCATTCATAAATACAGACGGTACAATGAAGAGCTCCACTGAACATTGCCCAAGCTCGTGAAGTTGAAAGCAGAGTGGCTGATTAGCTATACACATATTTTTAATAATCACAGAGCAAGCATATTTTGTTACTGCATAATCAGATGCCTTAGGTATGTCAAATATACTTTTTCCACACGACCAAAGTAAGAATTTGCAAGTAAGAAAAGCAATCACAGTTCAGTTACATGCCTGTGATTATAAAATACTAAAACAAGTCAAGTTTCTTTTTCTAATATCAAATTTGAACATAACCATATTTTCCTAAGAGCAATTTTCTAGTATTGAAAACCACGACTACCCTTTTGTCAGAAAAAGTGTTTGAGGATATTCCTGACACTGTTAAGGCTTTTTCTTATACGTTCTGGGCATGTTGTCTCTTCCTGAAATATTTTGGTAACTTGTAGAAGTTGAATGTATATTTAAGAATAGTCACTGCCCTCCTGTAAATTCAAGAAACTCACAAGGGGACCTGGATTTTATATATCGTTTGTGCTTTTGAAATCTTAGTGAAACTAAGAGTTTTCAACCCATAAAAAATTTATCTAACACATAAAATTCATTCAAATCTCTTAAAACCTTAAAAGTGATAGACTTCTATTTCGCCCATACAAAAGAAAGTAATAGTGAAATTTTAACTGATAAATATTAAAATGCTTTCTTCGTTAAGGATTGTAGTTTTCAATGTTTTTATACTAAAAATCAACTGACAGATCTTTTATGAATATTTGGAAAATCATCCTTAGCTTTTTTGCAGCCCAGCAAAGAGGCAGAAGGAATCATAATATGCATTTTGGAAAGCTGTGTGGTGATAAAAAAGAGTCCCATGGTAAGAGCAGACGGAAAATGGTAGTTATTATTAATTTAGAAAAACAAAAGAGCAGCCCAGCATTTCAGTAATGTGGCAAGTTGTGTGCTCTTGAAGGAGAGAGGGCTTTATAATTGGATTTTAGAGTAATTTAGAAGACGAGATAAGATGTAATGGTTGTGTATTAGAGGTTAGAACTACAACAGAAACCCATAATGTAAGGGTTCACTGCACTGGGGGACAACAGAACAAAGAGAAGCAGCGCCAACCGAAAACGGCCCCAGTGAGAAGCAACAAGGTGAGGCTGGGGGGACCCAGCAAAGGGGGTTCCCAGCGGGTGCCAGCAGGGACGCAGGCTCAGCCCCTGCAGCATACAGTAAGGAGCACAGGCTTTTCTCAGAATGCTTTTTCTTTACTGACCTGTCACTGTCCCACCTCTCCTCCTCCCTACCTGTGAGTTCAGCCTGGCATTTCCTTCTTCCCTGCAGCCCAGCAGTCAGACCTGAGCAGCTGCCACCCAGACTTCCACCCTCAGCAGGCTGTCCTGGGGCTCCATCCAGGGTCCCCTGACACCACCCACACACCCACAATTCCCCCCCATACACACACCCCATATATACACACACCCACAGACACACACATACACACCCACATATACACACACCCACAGACACACACATACACAGACACACACACCACACACACCACACACACATAGACACCCACAGACACACGCATGAACGCCCATATACACCCACACCCACATACACACACCCCACATACATACACACACCTCCCACACACCCCATTCACATACACACCCACATGAACACATACACATATTTCCCCCATACACACACAGCAACCCACACATCATACACACACTCCCCCTACACACACATACATGCCCCACCCATAGACACCCACAGTCACACCCACTTTCCCCACACACACACCTAACACACATACCCACACATACACATACCCCACACACATACACACCCACAGACACACACCCCACACACATACCCACTCACACAATACATACCCCACACACGTACACACCCACAGATACACACACGCCACACATACACACCCACCAACATACATACACACCACACACACATATACCCCCACATACATACACACACTCCCCACACACACCTCACTCACAAACACACCCACATAAACACACACATATACTTCTCCCATACACACATACACACCCACATACACCCCTCCACACACACACACATACACTCTCCCCACACATACACACTCCACACACATACATACCCACATAGTCATACCCACACTCCCCACACACACACCCTACACACATACCCACATGTACACTCACATACATGCACACCACTTACATACCCCTCACATACACTCCCCACACATACCACACACACACACATAAACACACACATATACACACTTCCTCTAACACCACATACACACACCCACACACATCTCACATACATACACACACTTCCCACACACACCCCACACACATGCACACCCACACATACACACCCACATATACACACCCACAGACACACATACCCCATACACACATACACACCCACATATACCCACATCCACATACACACACCCTACATACATATACACACACCCCACACACATACACACCCACACAGACACACATACTTCCCACACACACATACACACCCACACACCCCACATAATACATACCCACACACACCGTCCACACACATATACACACCACACACAGACACCCACATACATCCCCCAAAACACAAACCCCACACACACAGATATACACACTCCACACATATACCCACATACAGACACACATACTCACGCATGCACTTACTCTCCTCACACACATATCCACCCTAAACACACCCACATACACCCACCCATACACACATTCCCCCCACATATCCACATATACACAACCCCATACACACACACTCCCCACCCACACACACATCCACACACACCCATACACCGTCACCTTCCCCCACATCCACACACACCCATCCACACACACACTCCACGCCCCCCCACACACGCCACACACATACACAAACACACTCCTAACACACCTACACACATGCTTTCTACACATACACACAGCACACTCACACCCATACGCCTCCATACACACATGCACACCACCCCACACAGAGAACCAGGGCCTAACCTCTCTATCTCTCTTCTATCCCAGCAACACTCAGCCTCTACCACTGGCAGACAGAGAAAAGAATCTGAGGAAGAGTAAAACCTGCCTCCACCCACCCCACCCCCAATTTTCATTCCAAGCCTTGGGCAGATAAATGTACTTTTCCACCTGTTCATTGGGGTCCCTGTCCAGAGAATCCATCGCACAGGCTCCAGCTCTCAGGTAAAGGCCTCAGGTGAGAGGCTCTTTTTAGAGTTAAGAATCTAAGCCCGGAGGGGAAATCCTGTTTCTAGAAAGGGAGAGAGCTGTGTTGCTGGTGGGCGGTGGGAAGAGATGGGAACCTATGGGGTTGAATTCCTGCCCAGTCGCCGGCGCTTGGCTACCCCCTGCTGGGCGGGAAGCTCTTGGCCTCAGACTCACACCATTATGCTCAGGGTCAAGTCCACTCCCAAGGCTTGGGACAGAATCCACTTACTTCCTGTCAAATTGTTATCACGCGTTGCCAACGTGAAGCTGGAGTGTGAAGTTACCTTCCAATCCCCAAGAGGTATTAAAGGGTTTTTTTCCCTCTGAGCCCTTTGTATGCCAGTTTAAGCAGAACAAATCTATTTATTTTTTGTGAGGATCAGTTTATTAAAAGCATGCACGTAACTCAAATCGTATAGTAAAATGATGTTAGGCTTTGTTGAGCATGAAAAGTGTTCTCGCTCAAGCCCCATTTCCAACCCTTCCGAGCGTCATTTTCCCCTGAAGCAGAACATAGGTTATGTTAACAGGACCTCAGCCCAAAGGCCTAAAATCAGCTTAGCTCCCAGGCTTTCTCCAGCCATCCCTTCCCACAACCCGCTCTTTCCACCTCTCAGGAAAACCCCAGCTACACGATGTAGAAAACTGGCACATATAAGCGGACGGGGAACCTATTTTTAACCAGATCAAGTTTTCAAATATAGATTAACACGTTTTAATTGTCCTATAAACTATTATTCTTAAAGTCACTCTTAACAAAACCCAGACTTGCAGAAAGTTCTCTGCCATAACTGTAATGTGTATACACTATTAAGATAGTTATGAAACCTCAGACACATTTGGAAGACGTGGCTTAATAGTGCCTTTAATACAAAATAAAATAAAGTAAAATGTAAATAAAAAGGGATTAGTTGTTATAAGCTGTGACACAGCTGCAGTGACAGAAACTGAAGAAACATGTAAACAGAGAGTGCTTTTAGTCACTCAGTGACCCAAATGTCTTTTTCAGACTCTCACAATTCTAATTCTGACACACTCATTCATTTCATTTATTTTGCAAACCAAGCAGAAATGAAACGGACATTCAGATTAAGTAAACAGGGGCTTTACATATAGCCACTAAGCTGCCAGATAGACAACTTTTGGTTTACATGGAGTGTAAGGGTAAAGAAACAATGTCAAAACTGCATCCCTTCTTGCATTTATTGGCATGAAGTGAAAATCCAAATATATTCACCAACAAATTAATAAAGGGTGAACAGGCTGCTAACCTTGCATGGTGCGTTAAAGTGTCAGAGCACTTGAACTCTACATCATAGCACAGCCTCGGAAATAAACATAAACATTTCTCTCTGTCAGAAGGGGGTAAATAAATTAGGATTTGGCTAAATCTCTGGTTGTTTTGCTCCCATGTTGTGGCCTAGAATAAGCCCTACACTATTTCCAGCTGAAGTTGACTCCGCTTGATACCTTAAGCAAATGAGAGAAAAGACAGGGGTGACAGTGTAGGAAGGAACTGACTTGAGATTCTCCTTTCTTATTAGTTAACGGAGTTGTCAGTGAGTGAGAATGCAGGATACAAATTAATGCCTTTTCAAAAGCCTTCCCTCTAATCCTATTTTTTTCTTAATGATCCCTTTGTCAATTACTGTTGTCTGGGTGTAGCCTTATAATAGTCATGTTCAGATTGTTTACCAAGGTTGGGTGAAATGGCAGGGTGGGGGTGGAGGGAGGGAGGAACAAAGAGATAAGCCTATCTCTGATAAGCCTAGGAAGCTCTTAACTGAATTTAAGTAACCCTTCCCCCTTCCTCAATGGGAAAAACTTGCCAGCCTTCCCACCAAGTTCTGCCAGATGATACTCAGTACTTTCATCTCAATGCCTGCTCAGCAAATGGAGTGATTTCTCTTCTCTAACTCTTGCTATCTGGTGACTCCAACCCCTTTTTTCTTTGAGCCATTTCCTCTTTCCATTTTTCTTGAAAAGTTTTCTTAAATCCATACACATTAAACTAATAATGAAAAATGGAATGTAAATGCTATGGTTTGAATGCCCCCTCCAAACTCACTTTGAGATTTAATTGCCATTGTAACAGTATAAAGAGGTGGGGCCTTTAAGAAGTGATTAGGCCATGATGGCACTGCCTTCATGAAGGGATTAATGCTGCTATCACAGGACTGGGACTGGGTTAGTTATTGCAGGAGTGAGTTTCTGATTTTAAAAAAAAAAAAAAGATGAGTTCAGCCAACTTCCCTCTCTGTCTCACACACACTCACTCACAATATCATGCCGTCTGCCTTAGGATGACCCTTCTCAGAAGCTGGTGTCATGTTCTTGGACTTCCCAGCCTCCAGAACCATGAGCCAAATAAGATTCTTTTCTTTATAAATTACCCAGTCTGTGGTGTTCTGTTATAGCAGCAGACACAGACTAAGACAACAAGCAAAACTTAAATAGCAAAATGATGATGGAAGATGAAGGACTCTGAAGAAGAGAAAAATCAATGGGATGAGAGAACATTTAGGCAGCTTCAATAACAAGATGAAATGTGAACAAATAATAGAAAACATTATTTGAGTGATTATTATGTATCAGACACCATTCTGAATATTTTTATATGTATTATATCCTTTCACCCTCTTTATAACCCTATGAGATGACATTACTATCTCTACTTTAGAGGCAAAAATGTACTGAGGCCTGGAAAAGTTAGAATTCAATCGCTTATCAGTGGTACAGCTAAGATTTGACTCTTGACCAGGGACTTGTAAAACTATGCTATGCTAATAGAATAGGAGAATGGGTTAAGAAAAACAACAACAAAAACAAGCCAAACAACATTGCAAGCCAGCCTTTTTAACTGGATGGGTTTCATTGTTATTCAACTGTGGAGTCACATTTGCAAACATTCTTAACCAGAAGAAACTGTGACTGCTCCATATCCCAAAGAATTCAGTATTACATAGTCCAATATACATATTCATGGTCTCAAAAAATCCTGAGCTACATGTTAAAAGGTCCATGAGAGGCAAGTGAATTCAAATAACATAGGAAAGAAGCACATGCAGATGCAAAAGAACTATCCAAGTAAAAAGTCTGAACTTCTGTCATGTGATGTTTACACTCAAAATGACCTAGATGAGAGGGTAAAGGGAGGTTACATAATCAAGTGCCTACAACAGGAGCACTTCTAACAATTTTGAGGCCTGCAGCAAGAAATGAAGGCCCACATATTTTATGTTTTCATGTTTAAAAATGTATATAGTCAAGCTAAAAAATGGTTAAAGTAAAATTCTATCCTCCTATGTAAATTAACAACTGAAAAGGACAATTTTTAACTTAAAATTCTTGGACTACTTCAAATGTGGTGTTAGAATATGGTAACATGGAGTGAGTTGGTTTGTATGTGGCCTCTGATCCCAATTCAAGTCAATCCCATGATGCCCATGTCTCTTCTGACCTCTGGATGTATTCTGTAACTCAAGTATCTCACTCATCTAACCTGTGCCCACAAGGCCTCCACTCTAAGCACCCCCTTGGCCACCACTCAAGCCTAATAGAGTGCACACTGGCATCACAGTCTGCAGTCTGTCTTTAGGAGAGACCCAGGGAGAAACCATGCAAGCTTGGCATCCTCTGCTCAGAGACTTCCAGGAGCCTTGGTACCTAGAGCAGGATGTAGTCCCTTGATGCTTAAAGTGTAGTCCACAGCACCAAGGGGATTGTTAAAACTTCAGACTCTCAGATCTACTCTGGACCCCTGAATTAGAATCTACACTTGGCAGGATCCTCAGGTGTTTCATATAAGCACATTAAAGTTTGGGAAGCAGTGAGCCAAAAGGGAGGGTGGCTGCTTGACAGGTAGGTCCACTTGTCCCCAAGAACTCCTCACCTTGTAGGGAGAGCCATGGCTGGGCGTGGGCCAGGATGGAGACAACTAAAGAGTAGCACTAGGACAGGATCCCTTCTAGCTCAGGTCGGAAGCTCAACAACAGATTTAATTACATTCAGGAGGGCAGTAGGCCTAGTGTGAAAACATATGCTGACCCACAAGGGGATGTCAAGGATGGCAGCCCTGCCTAACGGGGGCAGCCAGTGCTCAACTATAGCTCACTGTGGCCTGAGGTATACTATGCTAGCTATGGGGTGAGGTCAAATCATAGGTGGAATTAATATACTAGCCTGGTAGTTCTCATGGTGAGTGGGAAAAAAATAGGTATCAGAATCTGCTGAAAAGGTGTTAGAAAATATTCATTTCCCTGCCTCCACCCCTGAGAAAGTATCTAAAATTTTGGTTGAGGAAGAAAAACATATATTTTTATTTTTAAAAATCCCAGATCATTTTGATTCATCCTCCCTAACCCCTGCCTCCACCCTTGCCATGTTAAAAATTATTCTGGACAACAGAACACAGTTAACTGTTTCCATTGATTGTCACTGCTTAAGACCTGGGGTTGGGCTTGGATGAAGCTGCTGAACTGCCTAATCCTTTCTCAGCCATTCTCTTGTCACAAGTACACATGTGAACAAAGGTTCACTCTCCATCTTTACATGCCAAGTGAAGCTAAAACAGACACATGGTGGAATTATGAGAGAAAAATTCCCAGACCATTTGGTCCCTGCATGAATCTCTACACGAAATGCATCTCGTCCTGTGCATCTGGGTTTTATCAAAGAGAAGGTTTATTTCTACCCGGGATTCTGTTTTTGAATAGCTATATTCTTCAAAGTAGGTGAAAAGACAAAAAAAAAAAAAAAAAAAAAAGACAGAAAAAAAAAAAGGTGGGGGAAATCTAAAGTAAGGTAACATAATTATTGAAGAATACTGAGGCAATCACTTCTGTTCCTTTAGCCACATTCCTCTGTGTGTATAATTACACAAATATTGTCCAAGTCATAATTCAAAAATAATTTATCTTTGACATTGGAACGCAATGCTACTTTTTTCTTTAACAAATATTTATTGAAAATATACTACATATTGGGCACTTTCACATACATTATTTTATTTAATCCTTACAATAACTCTTTGAGTGAGGCATGTGAGCAGTCTAAGACACAGAGAGAATGATTGACCTGTTCAGATCATTTATCAGCAAGTTAGTGACAGAATGTCTCCAATTCACCCAGTGTTCTTTCCACAACAATACTTCTTTTACTTCATTATCTGGCCCTCCACAAATATTATCTTTCATTATAAAAGCTTAGCCTATGGAGAAATCACAGTCTAAAAATTTAAATATTTCTGTCAAAAGACCTTTTGACATACATTGTCTATTTCCCTGTCTCCTAAATAATGCATGGTGAACATCAACTTTTTCCTAATAATTCGGTCATAATTTTTTACTGTGCTACATAGTAGTATAAATGTTTATATCTTTTTAAAATTTTGTGTCTCTTTCCCCCTCAACTGTTACATGTCAAAATAAGCATTAGGTAGGGTCTGAGTTAGAGCCCAACAGGTAAAGTGCATAGAATTCATATAAGGGCTTTGTGATTATTTCATGGGCTGGAAGAACTTTTTGAATTCCAAATTTGGGAATAAGATTGCAAGTGAGCTGACTTCCAGATAAATTGGGAGGTAGCATTTGAGGTCCTGGAACAACAGATTCACTTACCTAAATCAGTCTCATTTAAGAAATTCCTGAACCACATGAATAGTTAGATATAATTTCTACCACTTCTTGAACAATAGAAGAAAGAGCAGAGTCTAAATAGTTCAGAGTACAGATTCTGGAGCTAGACTGGGATATTATGTCTTTGCCATTTCCAAGAAGTGTGACCTTAAGCAAGTTATGTAACTTCTCTGTGCATCATTTTCCTCACCTGCTCTTAGGAGTTCCTATGAGGATAAAATGGATTATTCACATTCATAAAGCTCTTCCAATAGTGCCTGGTATGTAGAAATTGCTATTTGCTCATAAAATAATATAGACAGAAGTCAAATTCTGATGGGAAAAAAAGTCACAGATAATCCTAAAAGTGTATAATCAAGGATCAGCTACATAACCATAATGACTCTAGATTTGAGGCTCCCATTCCCTGCCATTCTGTGTGTGATGCCTATTAAATGGGCCCCTCAGAAGTAAGTTGCTTATTTCTAGTGAACTCTATGGCTTGTGGTAACACGATCCATCATGAGATGCTGCAACAGGCTGACATTTTCCACATGTAAATCCTTCACTTTGTAATGTAAGAGCAATTACTTTTATGAACAAAATCTTTTCAATCGACCATTTCAAATCCTTGTCTTGCCATGTCATAGTCAAAACATCTGTCCATTAAAGCTAACGTAAAAGTATATTAAATGAAGTGTGTTTGGTTTGGGACATCTGCTTCTTTCTACTGGTATGAGAACTATTCTAAATTCAATGGATTCTGTCTATAGGGCTTTCATGAAAACTTTTTAGTCATATTCATGGGGATTATCAAATAGCCTACAGTTTTGATTACTGTTTCAGGTTCAAATAGAATTCAGAGTTCAACATGAGACTCAATCAAAATAACGACAATAGTAACAACTATAACACAAAGAATAAAAATCTTTGCCTGACACTTTTACATAAAGAGTTTCATATATTGATGTTAAGTATTATATAAATATGATATAATGGCTTGTACAATAATGAGGACTCTATATTTTTAACACTATTGATTTTTTTTATGTTCTTCATTTTGCATTCTTGTTAAACATAGTCATTGTTTTCATACTGAACTTAAAAAGGGAAAAGAATGAACAGAGACTGAGTTCAGGAGACCATGATAGGCCTGGATTTCAGATCAACCCAGTAGCTTTACCTCTTTTCTATGTTGACTTCTTACTGGAAGCTGAAATTATATGAACGTTTGGATATATTATTAATAAATATATCTAGAGCTTGGTTATAAAGTTTTGCCAGATGTAATTAAATTTTGAAGAAAATATTTTTTAAAAAAAGTCAAGAAAATAGCTTTCAACCAACATTTGGCTTATAAACAAAGTAGTTTTCTAAAATAACAAAGCCAGCCATGTAAGCCTCCTTGGCCATGGTATTCACTGATCACTTTCCATATTTCATTTTCTTTGCAATATATCCACAGCAAATTGTAGTAGAAAGAACAAAGAACTTAGGGTCTGAAAAAACTCTGTTCAAGACCTAATCAAATCCTTATCAATCCTTGACTATATGAATTTGAGCCAGTAACACAATCTTCCTTCTCAGTTTCTTTAGCTCACAGAGTCAACACACGCTGCCTCTTTAATAAGATGGAATGCTGGTGAAAGTTGCAGCATATGAGATTTTATGCATTGATCAAGCGCCTACTGTGTGCTATGTTTTATTCAAGGCATGATTGATGGTTAAAAAGAGCCCCAATGAATCAAGCTTTCTTCGGTGCATGTCAGTTACAAAGTGAATTTGCTGTTCCTCTCCTTTAGAGGTGAAGTCTGTTTTCCATCACTTGAACCTGGGCTAGCCTGCTGATTTGCTCTGACTAACAGAATGTAGCAGAAATGACTTTCTAGGACTCCATACCCAAGCCTGCTTTTGCTCTTGGAGCCCTGTTGCCATGCTAAGAAGTTCAGCCTATCCAACTGGAGAGAGAGGCCACATGGAGTGAGGGAGACCCTGGAGGATGTGAAACCACATAGAAAAGGAGGTCCCATGACAAGCACTGACCCACTTCACCTCTAGTCAGCACTACATAGAGCAGACAGGAGCAGACCCTCTGAGCCCTGCCCCAAATCCTGACTCACATGATCATGAGCAAAACATGGTATAGTTGTGTTAGGCCACTAAGATTTGGCATGATGTATACTTGTCGGTATATAACTGATACACAATTCAGTATTTTCACTGTATTTGCGATCTTCAGAACAACCTGTTGAAATAGCTATTATACCCATTTCACAGACAGGAAGTTGTGGATCAAAATAATCTGATAATGGGCCAGACACTGTGACTCATGCCTGTAATTCCAGCACTTAGGGAGGCCAAGGTGAGTGGATCACCTGAGGTCAGGAGTTCGAGAGGAGCCTGGCCAACATGGCGAAAACCAGTCTCTACTAAAAATACAAAAAATAGCTGGGGATGGTGGCAGTTGCCTGTAATCCCAGCTACTTGAGAGACTGAGGCAGGAGAATCGCTTGAACCCATGAGGCAGAGGTTGCAGTGAGCCAAGATCATGCCACTGCACTCCAGCCTGGGCAACAAAGCAAGACTCTGTTTAAAAAAAGAAAAGACTGATATTGGATGTACAGACCACTTCACAAACCCCTGAAGTGTCCTAACTGACAGGGAAAACATGAAACTCTCCCCTGCTTGTGAAGGAGTACACTTAAAAAAAACTTTCTATATAAAAGTATTGTTCTGCTTCATGCAATGATTCAGAAATCCCCTAAACATTCTCAATAAATCTCTGTCATTTCCCAGTGGGCTAAAAGCCTATTGCTAGGTCTTGGAGACAACAGACTCCAGTTTAATGTAAGTTCCAGGACAATCAAAACCATTTGTATTCTAACAAAATGTTCAGTTTCTCACATTAATAGAAACAAGACTCAAGTTTGGATCAAGCATTCTAGTCTTTTGATTCAGTTGGTCTAACTCACAGGATTTTAGAGCTGAATCAAAGCTTAAGGTCATGTGGTCCAAACCTCCAATATCAGCCAAAAAGTTACTCAAGTCTATCCACCCAGTTCATGGCAGCAGGACCAAACCAGGTATCTGATTCCCAATCCACTCAGCACTGCCTTTCAGACACAGTCCCAAGGTCCCCGAGTCATTGCAGAGATCACTTAGGGCAGGATTACCTACTTCCAGAATTTTGGAAAAGATAAATAATTGCATGTCTTCTCATATAACAGTTTCATCTATTTTCACTAATAGGATTATGTAGTCATTTAAAGCTAGATCTAAAGTCTTTCACAAAAGAGAACATCTGCATTATTTATCTTTTAAAAAAATACCAGAATGACTTTTAAAATAACATAAAGAAAAGTGCACAAAAGGCATGAATGGCATGTGATCAGATGAAAGGATGATTTAATTGGGCAATATGCGCACAATTCTCAATTCATTATTTATGATGCTTGCTGACATTTGCAGTGAAACATCAATGTTACCACCTTAGTATAAAATGAATGATTGGGAGGAAACGCCATGCAAACTAACAGAACATCTTTAGCACATATCTAATGGTAGCAAAAAATATATATATATTAAAACATCCCATCATTAACTAGTTTTGTTTTCATAATGTTCATTCTGCTTCATTTGTACATCTTTTAGCAGCAAAAGTTAAAAACAGAAGTTGCATTCCTGAAGCCAATTTTGCTAAAATATATTATCTTGTTATGAGAAAAAGGACTCTTGTGAAATGAAAAGCAAGCAAACAACATCAAGAACAGCTTTATTGGCTCAAGTACTGGGCTGACCCATGGAAAATATCCTGGAGATTTTTGTCCTAGTCCTAGAGTGCATATGTATTTCTTGCCTTGAGCTATACCTTACACAACTGAAATGTTACTGTATACTTCAAGTATGTCTTATATTCTGAACTAGATCAACTTCCATTAGAGTAGAGACTGTTCCTTAAACATCTTCCTTCATAGTGCCTACCAAATTCTATACTTCTAGGTAGAAGTAGAAAATCTGCTAAGAGAATACAAGAGATATTTAAAACATGTTGCCCTTTTTTCCCAGGTAATAACAATTGTATGATGTACCACCACCCTTCTCCCAAGAAGGAAATCAAGGGCAGACAGTAACTCAAGGTAGAGCATCTGTAATTAGAATGTAACCAATCCCTGTAGTCTGCATTTTAGCCAGGAGGGATTTTAGTTACTGAGGCATCTGCAACCTAGAGAGGGCTCAAGACGTCATTGCAATTTAGATATACAAGTTGTATATTTTGGGAGCAGGATTACTCCTTTAGTGTAGCCATATTTGGTATTGTGAGCAGAGAAGCAGACATTTTTAGACTGAGAGTGGTGAGGGAACGAAGCATTGAAATTACCCAATTACAAGATGACTGACTGCCATGTCTATTCTTGTATACAGCTGAATCTGCCATCGATCCTTGACTTACTCTCCATGACCCAGGAAGGAGGAAGAGAGGAAAAGAAAGAAGAGGCATTGACCTGAATTAGCTAAATAACACATGCAGAGTTCACATAGCCTCTCCTCTAGGGTGTGCCAAGGTCTCATGTTAGTCTGTGTCTTTTTTTTTTTTTTTTTTTTTCAGTTAGATATTTGCTCTTCTACCAGAAAACCTTTCTATTGACAAAGTAACAGAAGAATACATTTTAACTTGAAGTTTTTCCACAAAGCAGATGTCTTTTCTTGTGAGAATTGGCATATTTTTAGCCTCAGAATAATCTCTAGTTTCATATGCCTAATTGTAGAGGTCCTCTGCTTAAATAAAGATTTATTAGCTGTTAAAGTTGTAGCATAACTCTTCTGCCACCTACATGCTATCCTTGAACATATTTACAAGCAGACTAGCTTATCACTATAAAAAATATGGGTGATTTAATACTCAGATGTTATTGGTGTCAATTACAAAATTCAGCTTCACAATAGAGCTTTCTGAAGATACTGTTACTTGACTTTCAGACTGTCAATTTACTTGAAGAAAGAGGGTGTGTGAATTTCATTTATGAAGTGTGGGAACTAGTTAAGCTAATGAAGGCAGTCAGCAGTTCTGGAACCCTGAAAATAGGGCCCAAGAAAGGTTACAAGCTGTGCCATGTACAAATATGGTCCCATCACTAAAAAGCCTTCTCTTTGTGGGTGAATGCATGGGCACTGACATTCATGTGAGTGTTTAGTGGGACACACAAACTCACAGACATATCAAGCATCATTGTTTGAAAAATACTTCCGCCCACCAACAGTCTTGACATCTTCCATTATTCCTAGGAATTTTAGCTATAAGTTTGCCAACCTTAAATTTTGTCAACGTATCCAAAATATTCATAATTAAATGCAATTTGGCAACATTAGCAAAATCCCAAAGTCCTATTTCACGAGGACACGTCTAAGTATGGATTGCATTGTGCCTACATCTCAGTGGAGTTACTTGATCTAATCAGACTTTCAGAATCAATGCAGTCAACACAATGAAAGTCCCCATTGACCCCAAGGTTGAAACATCCCTTGCAGAAATAATCAGAACACCCTGGTCTGAGGATAGAGACTGGGTAGAAACAAGATGTATGTTTAGCTCTTTAATAAAGGGATATTTTGAAAGATGTAACTTCTATTTTCTAATTCTCATGAAAGAAGAAACGCTTTTAAGCTCTATTTCTTAAATCCTCAAGCTCAGTTGCCTTCCAGGCAAGAACCAAAATACTTACATTACATTCAGCGTAAGTTGAGGGTCAGTAGACTGACATTCTACTCTAGAAAATAAAAAGAGACAGAAAGGTGACAGAATTTGAGCATTATAATTTAAATGACCTTTCTGGATCTTGTAGTGCTATAATCCAAAGACTGAACACAGGTTCTTCTAAATAATTTCCATAAAAATATTTGTCCATGTATTTCCCCCCATCAGAAAAGCGTTCCAATCTTTGACTAGCAATTTTATGTATGTATGCTTTTGGGTTTTATGTATAAATTTTAAATATAACTTTGTTACTTCACTGTCAGGTTTGATACATACAATTTCTTATACATTTGGAGTTTACATAAAATTAGAGGTTTTGCCTCATTGTGTTTACTTAACTTCAAACACACAAAAAACAAACATGTTTTGTATGTCTGTGTTAGCCAGTCGGGGGCACGAGCCCTTTTTCCCTCAGGACTTCAATTCCCATACTATTTTCATCTTTACTGATTCATTTGTGGGCCAAACAATTTCACAGCATGATTTATGGGCAAACACACATTTGCTCTAAAATAATTAAAACTTTTCAGAAGGAGTAAATTTGCTTTTCTTTAATTTTCCTTGTCTTTCATGGCCACCTGATGCTCCATGCAACATACAGGTGTCAGCAATTGCAAGGATATCATGGCCAGGTGAGGTCATCTCAGACTTCATCAACCTGCTGGAAAATTATGAACTGTCTCTGTTGAGATTTTAGCAAGTTTCTTCCTTCAAATATCACTTCAGATGCTAAATAAAAAGCAACATCTATAAAATAAACACATTTACTCAGGCAGGTTTCCTTGATTTTTATTGCCAACTTGTTTTAAGAGTACCATAAATGCCACAGAGAAAGGGAAAAGAAAGCCCAGTCTGAGACACAAAACGCATGTTACTATCTATCAAGATGTGAATTGTTAATGTTGCATCTCATTTAAAGGGAAAAAAAAGTACTGTATAAATATGCGTGTAAGCACATGATTTTCCAAGTGGTTTAATCACTTTATTGAGGTATCTTTTAACTCATAACAACAAAAAAAGCTATTAAAAAATCCTACTAAGAAGTAAACTATTTAGATAGTCTTCAAGACATAAACATGTAGATGTTTGATTTTGGAAATATAATTAACACATAGAGTTTAATTTATAATTTTAAAATTGCTGTGTATAACAAATTGTCACATTTTATTTGGAATCACTTGACTGACTTAATTTGCTTGATTAATAATAGTAAGAGACAATAGGAAAATAATATAGTTTTATAATATTCAGGATTAAATTATCTATATTTAATAGCTGAATATTCTGTGTTTCTTTAAAATATAGAGTGCTGACTACATGAAATTATTTAGTGCAAGCTATTAAAATGGTCGTTCATTTAGAACGTGTACTTTGTTCTTCTATACTCTTACAAGCATTACCTGGGGCTTTCTTAACAGATTGTTCTGATAAAATTAAGTCAAAATATGTATCAAAATGTTTTTTGTAAGTTGTATCCCCATCTAGAAGTGAAAGAAATCTAGTTTTACATTAATGGCATGTTCCTCACCCACCCCTTCTCTACTCTCTTTCCCCCCATACACAATTTTGGGAAGTGTCCTGTGGGTGTCTGACATACATTCTTGGTTAAAATATGACACCTACCATTTTCCTCTGTATTAGAAAGGGTTCTCCATGCAACAGAAATAGAACCAATAAGAGATATATATTATATATATAATATAAAATTATACATATATACCTATATATACATATTACATATAGTCAGATTATAGAGAGAGATAGAGATTGTGGGACTTTTCCTTAGTTCAGTTAAAGATGGGGTCCTCGTCATACCGCCATGAAAATTTAGGCTCGCAGATGATTTGAAGAGTGGGAAAAATGGGATTTATTGTGTGAAAACGAAAAAAGGGGGAAACAGAGACTCTTAGCAAAGTGAGAGTGTTTCCTGACCATGGCTTCCTGCCTCTCAGCTTGAATCCCAGGTACCACCCAGGAAGAGGAGGAGCTAAGCTCCTCCCCACTGCAAAGGGTGAGAACTTCTGTGGCTCCACCCCAGTGCTCACTCCTCCCAATGCATAGGCAGACTGAAGTTTGCCAGGGAGTCCTTCCCACCCGACTGTCTCAGATAGATAGATGATAGCTAGCTAGCTAGCTAGCTACACAGACAGATACATAGATAGATAGATGATAGATAGGGACAATTATGGGAATTAGTTCATGCAATTATAGAGGCTCAGAAGCCCCACAATCTGCTATCTGCAAGCTGGAGACTCAAGAAAGTCAGCGGTATAATTCAGTCTGAGTCCAAAGACCTCAGAACCAGGGGAGCCACTGGTGTAAGTTCCAGAGTCCGAAGGCCGCAGAACCAGGAGCTTAATGCCCGAAGGCAAGAGAGATGGATGTTCCAGCTCAAAAAGAGAGCGAATTCACCCTTCCTCTGCCTTTTTGCTCTATTTGGCCCCCAGTGGATTGGATGATCCTGCTCACATGTGTGAGGGGATTGTCCTTATTCATTACTGATTCAAACATGAATCTCTTCCAGAAGCACCTTCTCAATCACACCCAAAAATGTCCTACCAGCCCTCTGGGTATTCTTTAGCCTAATCAAGTTGACATATAACATTAACCATCATATCCTCCGTTCCTGCTTTAATCCTCTCTGAAAACGTCTCCTCAGCTGCGTTTGAGTGGTATGGAATCACTGCTGAGCCTCCACTATTGGTGCCAACAAAGACCTCAGTGATGCCAAGGTAATGACACAGATACCCTCCAAGAGCATCCTGTCTTTGTTGCTGTCTGTGATACCAACGTTGTGTGGGGTCCTCCTGAGTTTCTTGTTTCATTGAGCTGCAGGTTAGCCTACTGTTCATTGCTTGAGCCCTGGAATTTAACACTTGAATGTGCTTTAACCTTGTCATATATTCTACCCCTCTTGTTACACTCTCTGACATAACTATATTTCTATAGATTTACCATAAAAAGAGATCGTTCTGACTTTATTTTTGCTTTACTATAATTTACTGACAAGCCCTTCTTCCTGGAACTCAAGTTCAAGTCTATGCAGGCTGGACTGGAGGCTATCTTTTCTCTCCCAAGCCTGATGCCATTTGATAGCTCAGCTGTGCTTTGGTGATCTTTCTTCTTATGATGAAGTTTTTCCTAAGAGATGTCTTCATTCCTTATGCATAGACTCCTCTAAGTGCATTTACAGTTCTTACAAATTTGCACACAAAAATTTCCATCTCCAGTAAAAACGCATAAAGTCAAGATAAGACCTCCATTTGACATGTGTATTTTAAATAATTCTCTGGATGTTTTTCTTTTAAAAATTAAATATATAATGGGTATTGAGTCGTCTGTAGGATTTACTGAACTTCATGAAAGAGCTTGCACCCCAAAATACCCTCGTCTTTTCTATTACTCAGTGTTAAGGGATGGAAAGTGTCTCGATGTAGTATCTTGCACTTTCTTCAGCTTTAAGATGCCTGTTTTGGGTTTTTTTGGTTTTGTTTTTACATTTTAACATTTCTAAAATCAAGAAATTTCTTACAAACAATGTGTACATTTAATGCTTGGGGTTTTAGTTTTTGTATCCTTGAAAACAATTGAAAGTATGTCTTACAAATGATGATATAATTGAATCAAGAAAATATAATAATCAGTTTTCTACTATTTCTTGGTTCTTTTCACTTGGAAACTATATTTGGCCTGAGATGTATCCAAATGCACAGGTATTAACAAGCAGTAACACACTGATTTAACTGAATAATTAGGGAAGTGACCTTTTGATGCAATGATAGAGGCAGGGGGCAGAGAAATTATAGGCAGAAAAGGGTGGGTCCCTGACAAAACCCCACCTTCGAGCCAAAAACCCTAAAACTGTGGCCCAAAGTGAGAACTTCTATCCCTGTTTTCCCACTTGAATGTTGCCTTTTCCCAAACTCCCCATGGCCCACCCCACCCCTCATCCTGTGCCTATAAAGCCCTCAGACTCAGCCAGCAGAGAGGAGAAGCAGCAGCTGGACATCAGGACTATGGCTGGACGTCAGAGAAACATGGCTTGATTTCAGAGGGACAGCATGATGACATCCTTTGGAAAAAAATCTGGTCAGAGACAGCCGGACTTCAGGGGAAGATTACCCAACCACTCCATTCTCTTTTCAGCTCCCCTTCCTGCTGAAAGTGACTTTCATCAGCAATAAAATCCCCTACATTTACCATTCTTCAATTCATTTGGTGCAACTTCATTTTTCCTGGATACTAGACAAGAGCTTGGGAGCCATAAGTGTGGATAGAAAAGGCTGTCACACTAGCTCTTTGCTTTTGCTGGTGGAAGGCAGCCACCTCATGTCAAAAGTCAGAGGGCCTACTGAACTGTTAACACTTAAGCTGTCCACAGACCAGACAGCAGAGCTAAAAGAGCACTGTAACATGCCCTCTGGGGCTTTGGGGGTTGCAGGCACACCCCACCTAGATGCTGCCACAGAGCCTGCAGAGACTTTGCTCCTGCCGGTGCCCGAAAGCACTCATTCCAGCTCCTACGCCCACTCACCTGTGCGCTCCCTCCCACAAGGGGTGGAACACAGCAGATGCACATGAGCAGAGTTTGATCCTGCCAGCACCAAAGCAGCTGGCTGGTTCCAGTGTTCATGCGCTCCAGTGCCTGCCTCATTCACTCGCACACTCCCTCCTGCGAGGAGTTGAGAGTGGTGGGCTGAGTAAACAAGACACCTGTGTCATGAGTGCCCTGAAGGGGTCAGGGAAATATACTGCTTCACTTTGACCTAGATACAAATAACATGACTGAGGAAACCTAATTAATGTAGTATAAGATGTTTACATGGCTGAAGATGGCCTGCTGGAGGATTTGGGATGTGTGAGTAGAACAGAATTGTTCATATTCTTGATGTATATGCTGGGTATTATTATTTTCACGTGAGTCTACATAGACGTATATTATCCTTATAATAAGCAAACAAATATTTTGCATGGATCACCTTGATTGTCATATAGGAAGGTTTTTTAGAGAGTGGTGCTAGGGTGTCAACATCATATATGTGATTTTTACACAGACCAATAATCTTTGTCCTGTCACATGGCTATGGACTGTACCTTGATATCAGTCTCCTGTCTTCAAAACTTGCCCTATTGGTTTTAATGGGTTTCTAATAATAGAGTGTAAATAAATTAACATAAGTCAATTCACACTATAGAGAAATAAAAGAGTCTCCAAGAACATTCTGTAATTAGGCTCTTCTTGACTTGGCACTGAGGGTAATAAATTGGCTCTTCTGCTTCGGACTTGAGTTATGTGGTCAGAACATTCTCTCAATTCTTCATCAGGCTTGGAATCTTTGTCACCTACCCATTAAGTCATAGATCACCCCTGGTCAGCATTGGTCCCCTCTCCTGAACCGGAGGCCATGATGATGAAGTACGTGGATTGAACAGTATTGATGTGGCTTCTGATCTGTTGCCTATTGAACACGTGCTCCAAAGGGTGTCATTTACAGAGGATGCAATGAGAATGTATATCCTGAAGATGTATAATGTGGTGATGGGATACTGAAATTCATACTGTTCCAGATATATCAAAACTCTGCTAGTCATACCACATCTGATTTAAACTCTTTCATCTTTATTTTTGCTAGCTTAACAAAAACCTCTGCAAGTTTCCAAGTCTCATTCTAACTTGCAGTAAAGCTCCAAAGAGCATCCACTTTTCCTCTTTCAACTTTTATTACATGGGGTCACCTTGGCCTTTGAAGAATCTGTGTGATTAAGTGTAGTGTTATCAAATACTAGTCCCTGAAATCACTGCCTCAAAACCACCTGGGATCAAAATATGGATGCCTATTCCCCACCACAAGCCCACTCAATCAGAATATCCAGAGGCGAGGTACAACCCAAAAACACCCCTTGTTTAGGAACTACTGATTTAGTGAGACTACCAGCAGTACACCTTAGAGCAGTAGTTGAGTACAGTAGCAGTTTACTCATGCACCTACCGGTAGTAGAAGGCATGCAAACTGCCCTTCATGAGTAACCTAGAGACACGCACAAGAACCAGCTTCACCATCATTATGATTCTCTGTCTCTAACTGAAAATGACACTTGCTTCTTCATAGAGGCAAATAGGTATTCTACTACAAGCAGGTCCTCACCTTAAAATTTTGCTCGAGGCTGCAGTGAACTATGATCATGCCACTGCTCTCCAGCATGAGCTTCAGAGTTAGACTCCATCCCTAAAAAGAAAAAAATGAAAATTTTGCCAAAAACAGGTAGACACAAAAGACCCATCAGTCAGAAGCCAGCCCTGTCTGAAAGAAACCACCACAAAGACCATCTGATGTTTTATTAGCAGCACTTTGCTCAGCCCCTGGTTAAAAAGCAGTTCTCTGCAGCAACCCAGTTTTAGTTGTCCCCAGGGCTCTGGCTTGAAAAGAAGTTTGACATTATATTTTCTAAGCCAAAGGGGCACTCCTAGCATAGAAGCATCAGACCAGACACCTGGTCAGGAGCACTGTAACTCATTTATTTCTCACTGAACAAGTTATTATCCTTTCCTTTTTGTCTGAATTGCTGTCACTAGATGCCATTCCCATGGGTGGTCTCTACCTGCACATTGCTCTACTCCTGGTATTGATAGACCCACATGCCATGCAGCCTGAGAAGAAACATGGTTTGATATCCTAAGGGGGCAATTTCTGTCCTTGGGGAAGAGCTGGCTTCCACTGCTGTGCCTTGCCTCTCATTAATGTTCCAGCTAGGTCTCTTTACTGCTCTATTTAACTGCATCCACTCCATTATTGATCATATTTTGTGTAATGGTAGATTTGCTGGTGAAAATGATGATTATGCTGTAAAGAGAGGGCAGTGTTCAGAATCTCGCTTCTATACAATTTAGCAGTGCTATGGAGTCTGCCTCAAATAAGTGAATTGGAGATGCATTCTAGATGAATGGTAATAGGAGTGAAACCAGTTCCTGAGATCTCATGGATCTGTTTCCCTCTACACTGTAAGCCAGGACCACTCCAAAGCTGATGTTTCATGTTTTGGCCCAAAGTATTTAACACTATAGGCCTTTTGTAATCTCTAAGTGGGTACTCTGTACATTTTAACATGGAACAATGTGACCACAGTTTTGTATTTTCTACATTTTCAGTCTTTCTAATTTACTGCTTTATTTGATATCTGGTAAAGTTAAGAGTTTTGGTTCATTCTTTCATTGTTCTTTACACTGAAAATTGCATAGGGTTGTAATCTTTTAATTCATGTCTATTTCTTCTGAAAGCTGACAATTGCTTCAATTATATTCTGTCATCTTTCTGCTATTACCAATACCTCCTTGCCTAGCACACCTTTTATATTTAACTCAATCAGTCATGATAATAAACAAATTAATTTACTTCTTTTTTAAGTCATTGAATTGAAGATGGGAGGGTCCCTGAATCAGTCAGGTTCCAATCAGCAGACAGAAGCCACACAGTAATTTGAACCAGGAAAGCTTAGTGAGAAACGATTATTAACTACAAGAGTGGATTACCATCTAAAATCTTACCTATTTTGGGTAAGATTATAAAACTAGCACAGAGAGCAAGCAGCCACTACCTCTAGGTTTGAGGCAGAGGACCCAATCAAGCCCTGCCTCCTTCAAAGTCTCAGTGAGACGCAGTCTCCCTTGGAGAGGACTTGATCGTTCATGGCTCACTGAATGGCAGGCCTGTCTCCCATAATAGTGGAACATCTAAAAAGCTGCCCTCTGTGTTGCTGGGGCAAAGCTGCTAAGGGGGAGATGCTGATGAAATGTGTTGCCTCTGAGCCCCGCTGGTGTCCTGTGAGTACTGCCCACCTTATACTACAGAAGTAACCAGAAAACACACAGAAACCAGAAAGAACAGCCCTTTCTTCCTCCAGTGTCCCTCCAGTGCCCTCTACTGCAAAAATGTAACATTCTGCAAGCTAGCAAGGGAGAAATGTCCCACTATCAAAAGCAGGGCGATGAAGCGTAGATTTGGAAGTGAGAGGCGATAGCCTAATAACTGACATAGTCCACCCCTTTGGTCACTGAGCTTCTGTGTGCCCCCATCTGCATTCAATTGAACTTCTTTACAACAACAATGCAAGTCTATGTTTCCACCTAACAATGCATAGCTATCCTTCGTACAAAGGAAGATGTTCTTATCCTTTCCCCAAAACGAAGAGACATAGAATGCCAACAGTCATTATAACCATCATTAGCCATATTACTTACTCCTCAAATTCAGTCATAGTCCCGCTAGGTATCCTGTTACCCAGAGACTAGGTATATTGACAACTGGCACAACCATTAAGAAAATGGAACCCAAATGTACCTCCTCTAACAACTATGGCAAACCTCCCCCTACATGGTATCTCCATGACCACAAATCTTCTTCCTCTCAAGCCTTTGTTTCTCTACCTAGTCTGAAGTAACATGATCCAGTTGATGCCCACCTGCCTACTGCTGCTTCTGCCACTTCCCATCTTCATCATTGCTGCATTTTACTAGCTGACACCTCTTAGACAAGGCCTTGATATAGTGCCCAATGCAGTAGCTACCAGTATGCTCATGATATGGAGTATGAATGACAGTAAAAATTACACAAGCAAGAGTTAAATTTAATCATTTCAATCTCCTTCCCCAAATAGGGAAATTGGACAATTTAAGTTTAACTCATGTCTCTCCCATCTCGGCCAGTTAATAAGAATTGAGTAGTCCAAAGTCAATGAGGAAAAAAAAATAACTTAAATTTTAAAATATAGTCAATGAGAAGAGGATTAAAGAGAAGCAGGTGAGATCATTCGCCCATGGAAAGTGAAGACTTGCCAATACAATGTGCCTTTTTAGTGTTTTTCTTCAATTGTTACAAATCTGTGATTTGTTATATTTGACCCAGTGGAAGTCCTGCAAGTCACACTGACCTATTAATAGAAACCCAGACTCCAAACAACCAAGAAACAGAGCTCAGGCCTGCTTCATTTCTCTACTTGCACCTCAAGAGCAGCAGTGACCTTTGCCTATCATCCGACAACAATGCGGATGGCATCATATTTCTACCGACATCTCTGTTTGGTGTGTGAAGTTATTTCCAAAAAGCTTCATTTATTTAATCCTCCAGCTGTCTAAAAATCTTTATGGGTGACCATTTTTAGCATGCCCTTTACCCTTTGCTCTCTGAACCCTTCCAGGTCCTTGCTTAAGGTTCCCAAAGGTCTAAGAGCAGTAGGGGGAGAAAGTGAAAACTGGATGCCTAATGATATAGAAGTCAGCTGGTAAAGTTCCATAAAATTACTTTAGGGAGAAGCTAGTAGAAGAGATGGCACTGTGTTTGTACTTCTACTTTCGCGACACAAAATAATTAATGAGTAAAAAATACTTTTTGTTTAATAATTGCTGTTCTTCATTAGTGTGAACCAAGGGCACAGTCTATCTAAGACAATAACATCTGCACCCCATATTTCATTATCACCACACTTCACATTTCACACAAAAGCATTGCTAGCACAGCCTTACAGCTTTAATTAGTTTCTGCCATAGCTGTGAAGGTCAGCCAATTATGGTGTGTGAAATTTCAATATGAAGTGGCTGAATTGAAGACAGCATTGCAACAGTGTGGGATTCTGCAGTGCTGTAAATCTAGTACTTTGGAACCATTTTTTAAAACACAAGATAACATAAAATAGTCATCAGGTATGCATGGCTTCAAGGCTTACTGGTTAATTTAACATGTGCTTGGTGGGGGAACAAAACCACATCATTTCTGATTGTTGCTTAAATTCCCTCATTACGTCGTCATTATCTGTGACACAGTTGTTAAAGCTGAATCCATGTTTTTATGATCAACATCTTTTAACTCACTTAGAACGGCACTGGAACATTTGATTTAGAAATAAAGCCTGGTTTTACTGGATTTACATGATGCTTACACACAGACATACATATAGATACATATAAATGCACACATATATTTTATATAGATACATAATGTTTAATATGTATGTGTTAGTATGTATGCACACAAGTTTAAACACTGCATATTTGACCCATCAAAATATAAATAGGTATTAATAGATTAGGTCAATTTAAGAATGTTATTTTACTGAAAAACTTGCTGAATTAGAAAAAAATTTTACTAGGGATTCAACAGTTTTCTGTTTAGGATTATAGAACTTTGAAATTAGAAATGATCTTGAAGCTCATCTGCTCTAGCCCCTCTGTTTTACGCATGAGGAAATATGCCCAAGAATAATAGAGGGTTTCCCGAATCCAAAAGTGTCAGTAACTCAAATTCTGGACTCCCTTTTCTCCTGACTTTCCATGGGCCTGTTATACCATGGCATAGCAATGTACATAAGATGTGCCACATGATACATAAAAGCTCCAAATTTTGCTCTCAAATTTTCATGAGATTGGAGGCCAGTTTGCTTTGTTTTGTTTTCTACATAGACATATAAGTAGACATATATCCTAAGTCAAGCAAACAAATATTTTTTGAGCTATCCTTTGTGCAAGGAACCCTGAAAAGCATCCCATATATCTAGTATGATTAAAGTATTTTCACCAAGTTTACAAACCTGCAGCATAGATAAAACAAAGTGGAGGAGGAAAAGGAGACCACAGAGTTAATGGAAACACCTGTCAGATTTGGAGGAGCATAAAGACAGGGTAGAGCTAAGGAGGCATACCAAAAGATAAGT
This sequence comes from Macaca nemestrina, assembly GCF_043159975.1. NCBI lineage: Eukaryota > Metazoa > Chordata > Mammalia > Primates > Cercopithecidae > Macaca > Macaca nemestrina. Next base: position 67,557,846 of record NC_092137.1, read on the forward strand.
CATAAGAAAAAAAATGGAAGAATATTGAGCAGCATCCCTGGCTTCTACCCAGTAAATGCCAGTAGTGACCCCTGCTCAAATCATGACATTAAAAATTCTCTCTAGACATTGACACTTGTTCCCAGAAAGGGGTAGAGGGGGAGCAAATTTATTTAAGAACCACTGATCTAGGGTCTAGATTCCAGACCATAAAGTATTGTGGATCTTGGAAGACTTCTCATTTCCAAAATAGACAATTTACTTCAACTTCACTGGGATGCATGATCCTTTGATCTTTACCTGATTTCCCAAGCTACAGGCTGGGGAGGTAATGTCACAGACTGCGGAGAGGCTCAGAAGCTAAAGATTGAACTGAGGTTGCTTGATTTGATGGTTTGGTGACATATGGAAGGAAGTTAGATTGCAATGGATTGAAGAGTAAGTGAATGTGATTGAGCGGTGAGCAAGTAGAGTTGCAGGTGTGCACGATTCTTCCAAGAAGTTAAAAAGTAAAAGAAAGAGCAGAGGTGATGTGGCATCTCCAGGGAATTATACAGTTGCGCACTCTCAACTTCAGCAACTGTTGATATCTGGAGCAGAGAAGTCTTTGTTGGGATTGGGGGAAAAGAGGGCCTGTAATTTTAAATGGGATATTTTGCAGCACCCTTGGTTTCTACTCTCAAGAGGCTGGTAACACTCCTACCTTCAGTTGTGAAAACCAAAAATGCCTCTGGATGTTGCCAAATGTCCACTGGAATGTAAAATCTCTCCTAATTGAGAACCACTGAGTTAGGGAAAAGGATTTTTTGTTTTTTTAATTTAAGGTAAAGAAAACTTAAGCAAGTTTTCAGAAACAGAAGAAAAGACAAGGAGAATGAGAGAGATTAAAGATGCAAGGGGAAACAAGGAAACATGGGGAGGGGACGAAAGCAAGAAAAAGGTAATGATAGGGAAGATCAAGAGTGCCTTGAACAGGAGAATGGACTTTCCTTCAGAGCAAATAAAGAAATAGAACGTCTGTCAATGGGAGACGGATGTTAACAGCAGTCAAATCAGGAAGTCTTGATCTTTGAAGCAAAGTTGTAGATGAGCTTTGTTTAATGATAGGGTTTGAGAGTAGGAATTCACCATAAAGTTGAGAGGCAAACTTCTGGCCACTGCTTAGCTGAGACTTGATAGAATACCTTGGTAGCAGAACCAAGAAGTATATCAAAGATGCCAAAGTTGTTTCTTACTCAATTAATCTTTACCTGCTCGGCAGCAGAAGCAGAAAAATGAACACTTCTGCTGAGACAGAAACAGCAGAAGGACAAGTGGCAAAAGGGAATGGGGGCAAAGTAGGAAATCTGTGAGTGTACATGAGGCACAGACTGAGTTAAGAGGGAGAAAAGGGAAGAATCAAGGGATCATGCATCCCAATGAGATTGAAGCAGATTCTCTGTTTTGGAATTAGAGGGCTCTCTAAGATCCATAATACTCTGTGGTCTACAATCTAGAATCTAGACCAAATGACTGTCACATCCCTACTCCTGCCAGGGGCATTTGGCAATGTCTGGAAACAATTTTTATTATTATGATTGAGGCCAAGACAGGGTGGCAGTGGGAGTGGGACAGGGGTACTACAGGCATCTAGTGGGCAGAAGCCAGGGATGCTGCTGAACATCCTGTAATGAACAGTGTAATCCTCACATTAAGGAAGTATTTGGTGTATGGTGTCAATGGTGTCACTACTGAGAAACCTTAAGAAATCTTATTCTAGATTAAAACTAGCTATCTTGGAAATTAGCTAATGAAAACTCTTGGGACTTTTTTAAAGAAATTAAGCTGCTGAAAGTCCTTTTTTACAACCCTATTATACTTTAGCATCAATTTTTATAGTCTTTTGGAAAGAAGGGACCTCCAACCGCTTCTATTTATTCATTATTCCATCCCAGATAAGTTGAATTCTATAATGGGGCCCATATTAAGCATAGAAAATATAAAAATAAGGTAGACATAGACAAGCATTAACTCAGAGAGAAGCATAACTATGGACTGAATTGTGTCCCTCCAAAATCCATATGTTGAAGTCCTAATCCCCAGTGTGACTATATTAGTAGATAGCACCCCTAAGAAGGTAATTAAGGCTAAATTAGGTCATAAGATGGGGCCCTGATGTGATAGGATTAGTATCTTTATAAGAAGAGATACCAAAGATTTAGTGTCTGCAAGCCAGGAAGTTAGGCCTCACCTGCCATGCTAGCACCCTGACCTCTGTCCTCTGTCCCTAAGAACTCTGAGAAAATAAATGTCTATTGTTTAAACCACACAACGTCTAGTATTTTAATATAGCAGCCTAAGCAGACAAAGACAGAATATTCTCCTGTTTTGTTGCTATTGTTAATTTGTTTATTCATTCTAACACCTGTCCTAAGCAAATGCTAAGAAGCCAGTTTTGTCTTAGGAGTCTTCCCATTCTAACCTAACTTCTTATTCTCCACTCTTCTCCCCATCTTTGACAGTCAGGAAAAGAGATTGTACTTTGACATTAGACAGACCTGTGCAAATTCTAGCACCTAACCTAACAAGCATGAAGTTCGTTTTCCTCATGTATGGAAAGGGGCATAATCACATTTACTTGCAGGGGTATTATATGACTTAAGTGAAAAATCAGGTTAGAATGCCTAATATTGTTAAATTGAGAGACATGGCAGTCTCTCAATAGATAGCACTTCTGATCCTCTTGGATCAGAATTGTAGTCAAAGGTAGTTTTCCGAAATTATTTGGTTTGCTCTTTCCGACTCTCTCGTTAGGTGCTGGCCTAAAGATGTTAAATAAAGTTTTCTCTCTCCCAAAGAATTTTGGTAACTGGAAAATCCTAATTGTCTAACAATTAAAACTTCATGATAAATTTCTGGCCCCATAACAAGAGGAAGAAGCAGTGATATGTTGAGGTGTGAGTACCTGAGTAGTACGTAAAATGAAATAAATATATAGTTTCTACTAAAGAAAAAAGAAACAAAATAAAGTGCAATTGCGTTTATTCCTAGTATGTTTCAACATTTAAGCAATTCAGTTAGCATTTTTTGTGACATGAAGTGAAGCAGGAACACATCTACAATCTATATTATATCTATTAATTCCTGCAGTTACGACATGCTTATTTTGTGTCAAGTGCTGTGCTGAGCTGTTGACATCTGCCAACTCATTTAGCCCTTCCAGAAGCCCTTCCTTCACTGGCATGTGCAACTGGATTATGAAGTGAGCATGGGAGCCTCCATCTGATATTTATGAGTCTCTTCCTTTGTGTGACAAGTGAATCTATGTAATGCTGACTCATCTCACCCAGATAAGCAAAGTTGTAAGGACTCCTGGAGGTGTTGGATGGTGTCTGAGCCAGTTTCATCCAGAAAACGATTATCACAAGTTTCAGATCAATTTTGGGGGAGCTTTCCCCAGACAATCTCCAGAATCATCTTATCTTCACTCTCTTTCAAGTATCGATAAAAAGGGACAAAGGCTCTTTTCATGAGGAAATGTTCATACGCTGCAGCTGTTCAAAATACAAGTAGTCTCTTTGGTTCATCATCTGGAATCACATAGAACTCCAAGGTTGAGAGGAGGGGTGGGGAGGGATGGTGGATGCACACCTCTGACAAGCAGGAAATGTGGCTCCTCTTGCTCTGTGACCGGGTCAGGACACCTGATCTCCCAAGCTGCCCTTCTAATAGAGATTATAAAAGAGACCATGAGACCAAAGAATTGCGTGATGGGTACCCATTAGAGAGCATGCCTTGCCCTTTGCCTTCCAGACTCCAGCCTCTAAACTTAACTTTCTCCTGGCTGACAACACAAATTGGAGGCTAAAATGCCAGGCAGGGATCTGTCTTGGCCTTTTGTTACATGGTCTACCTCCTTCAGATTTCCAAGACAACTGCAGCCATGCTGGCAGAGAACTTGCTAAATCTTAACAGACGTTGATGGACTCATTGTTTATTCTCTGAGTTCACTAGTATAAGCTGCATAAAGTCAGGGACCTGCCTGTCCTCATCACTGCTATATCACCACTCCTAGCAAGTGTCAGGCACATCTCAGGCACTCAGGAAATGATGGAGGAAGGAGGGAAGGGAGGAAGGGAGGAAGGGAGGAAGGGAGGAAGGGAGGAAGGGAGGAAGGAAGGAAGGAAGGAAGGAAGGAAGGAAGGAAGGAAGGAAGGAAGGAAGGAAGGAAGAAAAGGAAGGGGAGAGGAGAGACGAAAAGAAGAAATAAGTCATCCTAGACCCTAAACAAGATGGAGAAACCCAAAAAATGCAGTACATTAGAATTCCTTTTGGTATCAAAATCCAATACTGCAGTTGGAAGAATTCTCATAAATATTACTAAGCTTGGCCTCTCCTCTACTCAAGTCCAGAGGGTTAAGCGGTTTATTGTGGTCACACACAAGTGTGTAGCATAGGCCTCCTGACCCTGGGTCCAAGAGCTTTTCTCTTATACTCTGTGGCTTCTCAGGTGAGTTTTTCCGGCATTTGCATTAACATGCTCTGTTTTCAAAAACCACAGTGTACTTCACTTAGGGCAATTAAGAAATAAATGATGTATTTATTTATTTAATGAAGTAGGTGGATAGAATCAGTTTTGATTTTTTTTTCTCCTCTGAGTAATTTTTTTATTTTTATTTTTTAACTTTTAGGTTCAGGGGTACATGTGAATGTTTGTTATATAGGTAAACTGTGTGTCACAGGGGTTTGGTGTACAGATTATTTCATCATTCAGGTAATAAGCATAGTACTTAATAAGTAGTTTTTTGATCTTCATCCAGTTTTGAATTTTGGTAACAAAGCATTTCCTGTTTCTGGTATGCATATATGTGGATTTGCATGTGTTTTCCCTTGTAGTTTAAAGAACAGAACAAGATAAAAATCAGTAGGGGTTTTCTCACCAAAGGAGAATAATTTTAGGGGAATTCAAGGGATCAAATTCTCAACAATGTGCTTTTATTTTAAAAAAAAAACAAACAGTGCCTCTACAATTTTAAAATTGAGGCAGTGGTGACATTTAATAAAAAGATCTTGAGATTTCAAATCCTGAACTATGGCTGTGTGCAAACTAACGATTGTGACTTGGAAGAAATTATCTTCCAATTCTCAAGTTGAATACCATGCCTATGAATAAGGAAACTGAGCCAATCAGGATTTCTCGGGAGATAGCGAGCGGACCGCTACCTACCTAGGAAGGGCGAGCTGCTGAGACCTGATGCCAAAACAAGAAGAGGTTCTGCAGCGAGGGAGGGCACCTTCACACAGGGAGCAGAAGGGCTCCCGGCCACTCTCTCAACCTCCTAGAGTCCCTGGACCAGAACCAAGAGTTGTCGTAGGAGTGGTTTCCAAAGAGTATAATCTTAGGAGTTTCACATTTCAGATATTATATTTACACAGTGCTTTTAACTTTTTAAGTGTCTTTTTCCTGTTAATTAGTGTTAACACCCTCCTCCCCACCACAAGGACTAAAGTGCACTATTTTGGGTCCATTTTTAAAATAAGGAACCAGAGAATAAAAACGTTAGATAATCTCTGAGCCCAGAGTAGAAATCTCTTTCCTAGCCACCAGTTCCATGGTCTTTCTCCTAGAGCTTTCTGGGAACTTTTTTTTTTCTTTTTTGGCAGACAAATGGTTACGCTAAAAACTTAAAAATAGAAGCAAAAATATGGGAAATGGAAAACTGTATTCTAATTGCCTCCCCTGGATTTCCTACTCCTGTAAATATGGGCAAATATAGTGGAATAAATAAAATCCACAAGTATTAAGGACTACCGTATTGGAAAGATGAAACCACTTCCTCACAGGGCTATCTAAAGAATAAGTACAGCTAATATGCTGCTAATTTTTAGTATACTGTTAATATTGAGTCACATGTTCTCCAACTTCTTCGGCAATCCTTTGGATGGCAGTTCCAACGGGCAAAAGGATCAAAATGAAGCAATGGACACAAGGATCAAAACACAGTTTTGGAATAACTGGCCCCTGGGTAATGGAGAGCTGACTGTCCTCCCATAACCTAACTAACTGATTCCTTCTACCAAGTAATAAACAACTTTCTGGAAGCCACTTTTCCATCACTTGGAAAAGCACCTTTCAAGGATATCTCTAATACAGTTTTCTAGCCCCTGGGATTCAATATTTCAAGAAATACCTTTAAGCCAACTAAACCTCTAGAGATTTTTCTGTTTTCACTCAACTCTTGTTTCAGTTCCAATATTTCTAGGAAAACATTGATTGATTTACTATGGTAAATTACGAGATGTTTTTAACGTTGGATGCAATATATCTGATTTGTGATCTCTAGGCCTCAGATGTTTTATAGGAGAAGTTAAAATTCTACACTGCAGGCTGGCACGAACAGGCTCACCTGTAAGCCCATAAAACCCTCCACCAGATGTGTTTCTTCTTTTCTCACAGCTCTGACTCCACTTTCCTTGATTCGTCATGATCCACATCAATAAATTAGTGATGCATAATTTCAAACAGCTGATTTCAGACTAGTCCTGAAGTGATCTAAGTGTCATGCTGAAAGGCACAGATGCTGAGGCTTGATGGAAGTTGGCTACACATAATGGTGGGAATCACAAAAGCAGAAAGGTATGCTTGATGCATCTGAAAAAAGCAAAAAAAGCCTAAGCTTCCAAGTGTAATAGTTGCCTGTTAGGTTGTTTTCTCTTCCAAACAGTAAGATCTGTGAGGTCTTGTGTCTGTCCTATTCATCATCAAATATTCAGTACCTAGCCCTTAGCCCAGTGCAGGGGAGGGGAACAGTGAATATTTGCAGAAGGAATGAATGAAAGGTAGGCCAAATGAGCCATGAGGAGGGTGAAGCACAAGTTCAAGTTATCAAAATCTAAAGCTGAACTTTTCAACTGCTTTCCTCCTTTCTTTTCAGCGATACTTGCAAATCTCAAGAAAACTTAATGTCATTTTTTTTTTTTTAATTCAGTTGGGCTGAACTGCACAATCATCAACTTGCCTGTTGACTCTGCCTCTAAAGACAATAGGTCTTGTGTTTAAGCTCCACGTGGATCTGTTAGTGCCTTTTTTTGTTTTACGGCCAGGGATGCAAATTACATCTATGTTTATTCCTCTTGCTATCTATGTCTTTTGATGTTTCACACTCTGCAAAGGAAAAGTACTTTGTAACATCTAATTCTAGTCCTCCCTGTCACAATTTAAACCCATCCCTATTCTGCATTGGGGGAGGACAAAACACAACTCTTGATTAACTTTCATGCCTCATTTTGATTCCTCTCTGGATCAGTTAGCTTTTGCTGTATAACAAACCACAATCATTAGTGGCTTAAAACAACAACCACTTTAATTAGCTCATGATTCTGTGTATTATCAATTTGCATTGGGCTCATTCAGGTGATTTTACTCGAGTGATCTGGGCTCAACTGTCCTTGACTGTGCTTACTCATATATTTAGGGGCTTCAAAAGATGCCTTGAATAGCCAACTGATGGTACCTCCCTCTGCAATGTCTCTCATTCTCCAGGAAGCTAAGCCAGCATTGTTCATATGGTGGTAGAGGATAACAAAAGCTATAAAACCTTGGAAAGCCTAGTTCAGGTGTCAATTACAATTTCTGCCACATTCTATTGGTCAAAGCAAATCACTAGGCCAGCCCAGATTTAAAGGTTACAGAAATAAATTTCCCTTCTTGATGGGAAGAATTTGTGACCATTTTCGTAATCTACTACACCATCCTAGGTTTCCTTCAGTTTCTTCAGTCTCATCCTTTCCTCACATTTTCCCCAAATACATCTTTTCTCTGTTCATTTGGGATGCAACCTTAAGACTCATGTATATCTCAATCATTTATTCGATACAAACTTATTAGGCATCTACTATATATCAAGATCCATGGTAGGCTCAAAGTCTACCAAAGCATGGTTCTTAACACTTAAGGGGCTAAAGGAGAGAGGATCAAGCAAATAACTAAGAGCTAGAAAGTGAAGAGAAATTAAAGAATCTTAATAACAATGAGAATGGTCAGGGTCATTAAACTCAAGTCGGAAATAGAGAGCCAGAAAAGATTCCTGGAAAAGATGGTGCTTAAATGAGTAGGAGCCATATAGATCAGTACTACTGAAAGTGTGGTCTGTGGACTAGTGGCAGTATGCAAACTGTTGGTTACTGGTTTGATGCGAGAGAAGAGTAAGAGTTTGGAAATTATAATAGTAATTTGGTATTGCTGCAAAGTGCAAGCATGTGATTTTGAAAAATTGTCATTTTTTGTCATAAACGCAACAAATTTAAATTTAATTTCTTAAATGATCCTTCATCATAGATAGTCTGAGATGTACTGACTAGGTAACAAAAAGTGGACAGAATGCCCCAAGCTAAGGAAATAGCAAGTGGATGTTAGGCTGAATAATGAACCCCCAAAAGGTATCCAAGTCCTAATCTCTAGAACCCATAAATGTTCTCTCATATGGAAAAAGGGTTTTGCAGATGTGATTAAGTTAAGAATCTTTAGAAAAGGAGATTACCCTGGATTATCTGGATGGGCCCTAAATGTAATCACATTTGTTCTTATAAGAGGGAGGCAGAGGGATATTTGACACTGACAGAAGAGGAAAAGGCAATGTGGCCTTGGAAGCAGAGACGGATTAACATGGCTATGAACCAAAGAATGAGAGCAGCCACCAAAAGTCAGAAGAGACACGGAATGGATTCTCCCCTAAAGCCTCCAGAGGGAAAGTAAACCTATCTACATGTTGATTTTGGACTTCTGGGATCCAGAACTGTGAAGGAATAAATTTCTGATGCTTAAGACTCCAAGTTTGTGGTAATTTGTCACAACATCCATAGGAAACTAACACACAATTATGAAGACAAGGAAGCATGAAGCAGCTTGATATATTCAGGGATCTATAAGGAGCTACACAATAACTAAAGGAAAATACACATGTAGGGAGAAGTAGTAAGGATAGGGAGAAAGAAGGAGGCAAGGACTGGGAAGAACAAGGATCCCAACTTCATCTCATACTGGGGTTGGAATAATTAAAGAGAAAGACTTTAGAAACCATTCAGTTCTTAGTTGGTAGAGTGTAGTTGTATCCTACATGGACTAAAGCACAAAGGAATATTGTTTTTTGAACTCAATGCAAGAAAAAATAAGAGCATACCTTGCATGCATCTATAAATTCAAACCAAGTTGTGTGAATTGATGTATACTCTAAGCTCAGCTTTCTCAGGGGAGAAGAACAAGCCAAATCTGAGGATAAAAGAGAAGAAGGTATATTATTTACCAGTTAATAAGGAGTGGATGCTATAACAAGCTAAGAACTAGTAAAAACAAATCTTCCAATTTGTCTAGCCTGAAACACATTCACACACACTCAGATACATTGTAAAACCAGCCTATCATACTAACCCAAAGGAAAAAGGAAAACCATTTAAAAAAAAAAAAAAAAAAGAGTGGGGAAAGACTGAGGACTGGCAATTGCTAGTGACATGTTTACTAAATATATTCTAAAACATTAAACATAACATTGGAAAGCAAAAGAGCCAAGTGGTTGGAGAAGCCCACTGATTACTATTCAGGTTTGGTCTCTGATCTGTTTTCTCGGCACTTGGCTTCACAACCAGAGCTCAGCCAAATAAATCTGCATCTCTGGTGTCTCCAGGCAACTCCGAACTTGGCATTTCTGACACAGGAGAGCTAGCCAGGAAACCCCTCTTTGGAGGGGAACCAATGGGCCAGATTCACTCTATCAACATCCAGACATCATAGCTAATTACAAACACACAGGACCAACCTGACAGCCAACTCTGTAAGTAGCAGACACCAGCATTCCCCAGGGAACTGGCTTGGCTCCAGTGAGTACTCCCAGTGACGAGAACCCTTTTAAGCAAGACACTCCAAGGGCTCACCAGATTGTGATGGGTTTTGTATGGCCATGTAAAGACATTCTACCACCAGCCCCCAACCCCAGGAATACCAAATTTCTATTCAGAGAAAGTGAATGGAAATCCCTAGCAATGAGAGTATATTCAACATTGTAGAAATACAAATAAATAGCTAATCACATCCCTGCCCCCACCCATCTGGTGCTAAACTCCTTTTAGATTGGAGCCTAGGAAAAATTCTAGAAAGGAAATTGGTAAAACCCTTGACCCATGACTCAGGGAGAAAATAGTCGTATTTACTTCCTGTAGAAGCCCATGATGTCTTTCCCTTTTCTGACATTTTCTAACAAGAAGTTATTCATCGGGAAAACTGGAAATTTGGCCACAAATGTTAAGATCTAGGCAATGAATTAGTCAAATGTTTTAATGGAGAATCCATTTGTACTTGACATTAATTTAGGTTGTCTGCTAGAAGGTCAGACTTCTTGGAAAAGTTGGGGCCATGAGAACAGAGTGCTATGCCACCAGATCCTGATGGACTAAAGCATCTTGAGAAATGCACTCTGCTTCACACCCCTGCATCAGTGTGATCCTGGCACTTGTGTTTGTTATAGGAGGGTTATGTAAGTGGCTGGTTTAATCATATTACTCCAGTGGCCTGCAAGTAAGTGACACATCAACAGCCTAGATAGCCAACATCACTCAACTCAACTGAGCCAGAGCATTGAGCCAATATTCTGCATGGAGTCTTTACATCCCTAAGACAATTATATTATTGTGCAATTTGCCCCCATAATGTGGATCTTGGCTCTTAGGAAGAGTTTATAAAAGCTGATTTTTAAATTCCCCCTCTGTAGCCCATCTGTTCTGCATCCCTTTAACAACTTTTTGGGCTACATTTGACTAGGTAAGAGCTTTATGCATTAATCCTGGTTAGATGGTAGAGAACTTTCCTAAATCTTTCTTCCTCAAATGGAACCATAATGAGGATGCCTAACTTAGTTTTTTCTGATGAAGGAATGTACATTTCTGCATAAAAGAAAGATTTGGTATCCAGAAATCACAGCAGCATCACCTTCTAGTAATCCTTCGTGTGTCATACTTGGAAAGATGATCAAGTAACATTATCCCATTTGTATTCCATTGTCCTTTTACATGTTGCCACTTTCAGCCCTAGGTTCTCAGACCCTGTGCACATCCGTCACAGAGGATCCTTTATCTTGAGCATTCCAAGGGTCTGTGGCAGAATACCAGTCCTCCTTCCACATCCTACACTAGTCCAGGAAGAAAACTGTGTCGGGAAAGAGAATAGCCCTAGTAGAATGACCTTTACTGAGGCCTGACATCTGCTACCTTATAAGCTTCTTATATACTCAGCCTAATCCACCTGGAGGCTTTGCTGCCTGATGGAAGGTGATAAAAAAGTTGTTATGCTATAAGCCCTGTCTTAGATTCAAGGCATGTAAGGCTGTGTAAGATTCTGAGGCTTAGAGCAGACAGAGGGGGAAATAATTCTTAGTTCAGGGGCAATTCTCAAGATGCTTATTAGAATGAACTCTGGTCTAAGAACAACTTTATTGGTATGAAAGTCAAGGCAAGGCTTCCTAATAGGAAGGAGGCTCTCAGCTTCCCAACATTTCAGAGGGGCTAATGTAATGGTGATCATAAAACTTGACAAAACCCGCCAGGAACCGAGAAGCCCAAGTCTAGAAATTTACAATCCACAGAGGATCAACAGCTTGTATTCTGGATATCTTAAAGGTGAATGCTCTAAAACACCCATCTGCCGGTGGTGATGAAAACCTGGATGCCCACGGTTATAAATAATTCAGTCTGTTTCTTACAGCAACTAAGGCGAGGGCCTAAATTCAAAATTCAACTGGGTTTTTTATTTACACCCTTGGCCAAGAAAAGAAAGCTCATAGATGGAGCTTCTAAGAATAATGGAAGCATATCTCCAAGGAGAGAGGGAGACTTTGAGATACCTTACTAAAAAATTACTTCTCCGAGTAAAAGGATAATTGCTTCTCAGAATCACAAAATGAAATGAAAATATAAATTTTTTTAATAATATTTATTTTATTTTATTTTGTATTATACTTTAAGTTCTAGGGTACATAAAAAAGAAAATATAAACTATAGTGGAGGAACTAAAAAACATAAAAATGTTATTGTATTATGAAAGATTTTTATTTTTAATATTTGTGGGTACATAGTAGGGGTATATATTAATGGAGTACACAAAATACCCTGATACAGGCATACAATGTGTAATAATCACATCAGGGTAAATGGAGTATCCATCACTTCAAGCATTTATCCTTTGTATTACAGACCAATTATACTCTTTTACTTTTAAATGTATAATTAAATTATTATTGACTATAGTCACCCTGTTGTGCTACCAAATGCTAAGTCTTATTCATTGTTTCCATTTTTATTTTGTACTCATTAACCAATCCCATTTCCCTCCTACTTCTCCTACCCCCACTTCCCTTCCCAGCCTCTGGTTACCACCCTTCTATTCTCCATCTCTATGGGTTTAGTTGTTTTGATTTTTAGCTCCCACAAATAAGTGAGAACATGCAAAGTTTGTTTTTCTGTGCCTGACTTATTTTACTTTACATAATGACCTCCAGTTCCATTCATGTTGCTGCAAATGACAAGATCTCATTCTTTTTATGGCTAAATAGTACTCCACTGTGTACCACATTTTCTTTATCCAAACATCTGATGATGAACACTTCAGTTGCTTCCAAATCTTGGCAATTGTGGACAGTGGTGCAATAAACATGGAAGTGCAGATATCTCTTTGATATACTGATTTCCTTTCTTTTGGGTATATACTCAGCAATGTGATTGGTGGATTTTATGGTAGCTCTATGTTTAGTTTTTTGAGGAACCTCCAAACTGCTCTCTATAGTGGTTGTACTAATTTACGTCCCCACCAACAGCGTACAAGTGTTCCCTTTTCTTCATTTCCTCACCAACATTTGTTATTGCCTGTCTTTCGGATAACAGCCATTTTAACTGGGGTAAGGTGGTATCTTCTTGTAGTTTTGATTTGCTTCTCTCTGATAATCAATGATGTTGAGAACCTTTTCATATGTCTGTTTTCCATTTGAGAAATATCTGTTTGAATCTCTTGCCCCTTTTAAAATGAGATGATTAGATTTTTTTCCTATAGAGTCTTTTGAGCTCCTTATATATTCTGGTTATTAATCCCTAGTCAGATGGGTAGTTTGCAAATATTTTCTTCCATTCTGTGGGTTGTCTCTTCACTTTGTTGATTGTTTCCTTCGCTGTGCAGACACTTTTTAACTTGATGTGATCCAATTTGCTCATTTTTGCATTGGTTGCCTGTGCTTGTGGGGTATTCCACAAGAAATTTTTGTCCAAACCAATATCCCGGAGAGTTTCCCCAATGTTTTCTTGTAGTAGTTTCAGAGTTTGAGGTCTTAGATTTACGTCTTTAATCCATTTTGATTTGATTTTTGTATATGGTGAGAAATAGGGGTCCAGTTTCATTCATGAAAGAATTTTCTTGCACTAAAGCAAAAAAGAATGGGATTTTTAGTGCTCAGCAAACCCACTTCAGAGGTAAATTATTTACAGTCTGCATTGAAAGAAAAGTTTCTTCCTTTTAATAAATTTTCAGTGTTAAAAAATCTGGTATATTGGAAAGATATTTGTCCACTGATAAACTGTTTACATTTTTCTCTCTCATATATTCCTGAGTAGATTATAGAAATATAGAATACCTATATTATGTCTATGTTACCATTATAGCTATATTACCAATATCTATATTATTATTGATCAGGTGGCATGTATCCCACCTGATATGTTGTTGGCAGGTATAAGATAAATAAGTCTCACAGTCACTGACATCACCAATTCTGTGTCCTTTGAAATGTACACATATTTGAATATCAGAACTTCTGAGAAAGCCTGTCCTTCAGGAGGAGTGAGTGATACACATAATTTCTTCACAATTGTAATAGAATCTCCATCAATACTCACAACAGGGAATGATTTTAGCCTCATTTCATAGAAGAAGAAAATGTGAGCCTGGGAAGATTCAGTGACTTGCTCAAGGTCACACAGCTAGGAAAGGTTAGAATTGGCATTCCTGATTCTTAATCTTGTGCTCTCTCCAGTACAGTATGCTGTCTTTAGTCTGAACCCTAAATGGACCACATTCCAGAAAAGCTAATGATATTCATAAATGCCATTACGAGTAAGTGATTTATCTTACCCAATTTCCATTCTTCCTGAAAGAGATGTCTGTATTTGCCATGAGCTAAAACAGTAGCATTCTACCTACCTGGCAAGAACATGACTCCCCTGAGTTGCTAAGTTTAGGCACATCAGATAAAGTGGAAGAATGTAAAGTTACAATGATTTTATATCTCCCAGTTGAGATAATACTACTGAGAACCACTTGGAGCTGAATAAATTGAACAAGTGCCGTTTTGATTAGTTTCAAAAGACCAAGTATAGTATTCTTTTTCCTAAATCAAAAAGAAAAAGTCAATGGCAGCAAAATAAAGCTCTTATTCTAAATAAACTCAGCTTTATTTATTTGCTAAATTTCAATAGTATATATACAGAATAATTTGAACCATTTATGCATATAAATGATACTTTGCATTAGAAAGATTCATAGGTAAATACCTAAACAAATGAACCATTTAAAATATACAATGGCTCACAATGCAAATGAATCTATCATAATAGCTTTGGCTAACATTCTTCCAGGCTTACCATGTGCCAGGCCTTGTGCTAAGTGGGTATTATCTCATTTCATCCTCACAACAACCCTATCAGGAAAAAACTAGCATCCCTTCCAATTACAGATAAAAAAACCAAGGTTCTGTAAAGTTAAGTGGCTTGTTTGAGCCCCTGAGGGAGGAAGGGGCAGAGATGGGGATTGAAAGCAGATTGACAGAGGACCAAGACCCCATGTGTTATCACCAATATGGTTTCCTCTTTTCACATTACCTGATATTCTATCCACATGCACTAATTTGAGGAGGAAAATAAGTTGGGTTTGGTTTTTTTTTAAGTTTTTTTTTAAAAAACAAACAAACAAACAAACAAAAAAACCCACATAGCTGGTAATAAGTTATTTAATTTCCCCTCTGCAGACACCACATGAGCCTTACCTGTGATCCAATGCTAACCCCAACATGGTGCATACAAACTGGCCTCTTCAGCCAACCCCTAGCACTTGTCTCTTCAGCTCTCCTCACACTTACCTCACCCTAGAATCAGACCAAAGAAAGTCACGAGTGCAGCCTGAGGTATTAGAAGGTAGAATGGACCTAGCAGAAAGAGACAAGAACACAATGTGGGGGCAAAAACGGCCTGTCCTGTTACGAATACCACCAGACTGTCCATTCTGCCCTGCCCAAAACTAGTGTTTTCATCTCTCCTGACTAATCAAGTCTCATCTGTCTGCATTTTGTCTAAATGCAAGTGACATTTATATCCATCCCCTCCTTCTTTTAACCATTTGCTCATGTCTATATTTGAGTTTCTGGCATCACGATAGGTTCTAAGGGTGCAAAAATGAATGAGATGTTATCACCTGTTGTCAAGAACTTCACAGCCTAGGGAGAGAGTGACATATGACCAGAGAGAGTCCAATGTGGACAGATAATGAAGAAGGGAGTCAGCACAGGAGATTCTGAGAACACAAAGGGTGTTCTCAGAGCTGATCAGAGAAGGCCTCCTGGAGCAATGGACCCAGAGCTGGTATGGAGTTCAAAAGGTGAGTGCATGAGTGAAGGAAAAGAGTCGAGTGGGGGAACAGTGTTCTGGGCAGAGTGGACCTCATGACCCAGAAAGAGCCTGGTGTGTCCAGTGACTCTCTGTCTGTGATCTAAGTAAAATGTCTAAAGAGAGGCAGGTATGTTAATCCCCAAGACCCTTAGAAAAAAAAGAGATTGCTGTAGAGAGGCTTTGCACTAACTCCTTCTTTCCTGCCTGTTATGGTTTGGCTGTGTCTCCACTCAAATCTCATCTTCAATTCTAGTTCCCATAATCCCCATGTGTTGTGGGAGGGACCCAGTGGGAGGTAACTGAATCATGGCAGTGGTTGTGAGTGAGTTCTCAAGAGATCTGATGATTTTATAAGGGGCTTTTCCCTCTTTGCTCAGCACTTCTTCCTGACATCATGTTAAGGACTTGTTTACTTCTCCTTCCACCATGATTGTAAGTTTCCTGAGGCCTCCCTAGCCATGTGGAACTGTGAGTCAATTAAGTCTCTTTCCTTTATAAGTTGCCCAATCTCTGGCAGTCCTTTATGGTAGTGTGAGAATGGACTAATACACTGCCACTGTATTTACCCAAATGACGCCATCACCTTCATCTCAATTCTTTACTGGGCTATGACCACTCAGCTGTGGATGGCACCAGATTAGCAAAGCAATGCCTTGGGTCCAGGTGACAGCCTTTAAACATGAGCAGAGGCACCAGCTAAGCCTGGTGTGGCACAGCACTGATACACACATTCTGTGCTTCCATGTCTCTCCCAAATCTATGCCTTTACAAGCGCACATTCACTCCTGAAAAAGCCAAGAAGCCAAATAAATCCAAAAGAAATGTATGCTTTCCAGCCAACAGGAGGAGCCTGTCCTCTACGGCTTAGAAAAGCAATTAGAACAACCGTGGCAATGTGATTTATTGAGGGCTTCCGGTTGGCTGAGCTACCATCATCTCCCACCTGGACTACTCTGTGGCTTCCTCATAGATCTGTTTGTAGTTTCTCTCTGGCCCCTTCTGATGCCCTTCTCCTTTCAGCAGCCAGGGAAGTCTTTGTAAAGTTGGTTTACAAAATTGATTTATTTATCCCCACCCTCCTATTTCATGCACTCAAGTCTACATAACAACTGTGCTTCCATGGCTTTCCATGGCACTTAAGATAAAATAAAAACTCCTTCATTTGACTAGAGTCTGCCTCCTCTCTCTCCCCATCCTTCTCTCACACCACATCTCCCCAAACTCAACTCACAGCCAGGAGCTCTTTCATTTCCTTGAATGTTCAATGCTCACACATGCTTTTCATTCTTTCTGGACCATTATTTCCACTCCTCTTCACCTAGACAACTCCTAGGCCTTCTCCACAAGACAATTCAATTATCACCTCCTCAGGGAAGCCTCCCTGATCTCCTTGGCAAGGAAAAATATCATAACCTCTCCTATTTAAAAAACTCTTATATTGCCAAGACTCATATTATAACCTCTCAAAGCAGCACATTTCTTTACTGCACTAATCACGATAATGATGTATCATTTATTTAGTGATCAATGCTTGTCATTTTTCAGTAAAAGACATGGAACAATGAAGAGGTGAGCATGGGAATATGGGATCTATTGACACTGCCACATATGGCATCACCTGAAAGCAGCTGACTTGGTAGAACACTTGATTGTTCTATAAAAGTTTCCACAAAGGTGCCGGCTCAGGGTTCACAACCTGCAGGGCCAAGGTGCTACACCCCAGGATGTACACTGCAAAGTCTACACCTAATATGTGAGGCTATGCCCCAAGAGCTAGAATACACAGGGCCATGATCTCCCAGCAACCCACCTATTGAATTTGTGTGTCTCATCACTGCCACTTAAGGCTCTGTTGGGTTAGAGTTTCTAGGTCCTAGTGGGACGCAGCATGGGGAGTATGAGGAATGTTTTCACGGGGGGACACAGTAAGGAGTCCTCTTGGGCTACTCATGCCAGTGAACCACCTCTTGGTGCTGTCATGAGTGGGAGAACAGGGAAAGGGCAGTCATGACAATTTCAACTTGACAAAAGTAAGGCAACCAAGAACCAGACCCCTCAAGGAAGAGGACATGAGGCCCACCATGAGCCAATTAAACATTTGGCTGGAAGTGAGAAAAACCCAGAATGAGTAGAACAGAAGAGTTATCTCTTCATTACTTCCCAGCTGTCGCAGAGGGGACTATACATATCTGTCTTAAGTCTTTCTGAAATGTCAGGGACAGAGCGGACCTAATATGACACACAAATGTCACTGAGTGGGGTAGGAGGTAAACTGTAGCAAATGCCACGTCCCCTTGGCCACCTCAGATGTCAGCTGCAGCCTGGTGAGCATTTCCATGCATATTGGCAGTGTCCTACCTCAAGTCCCCCACCAGCATCACCTTACTTTTCTGCCTCTAGAATTTTTTTTAAACAATGGAATCTCTGACAGTTTGTTCACAGGACAGGCCATAAGTGCAAGGGAGTTAACTTTCCTAAGGACAACCCTCAGTCTGGATCCATACATATATATTGAGAACAAACTGCCTGCAACCACACAGCTTAATAGGAGCAAGAACTAAGACTACCTATATTAATATGACTTTATTATTCTACAACTCAGCCTTAACTAGCTTTGTGATTTGAAGCATCAAGTTCCTAGTCTGTAAAGAGTGGACTAGACAAGATTAAAAGATGAATGGCAAAGATCACCAAGGTCATAATTACTTAGAAGTAAAAACTTCTAGATTGAAGAGTATACCTTTAAACCCAGGATTAAGTCCCTAACTAGTGATGAAATGTCAATAAATGTTCATTGGAGCAAATAGCGTAAAGATTTAGAAGAAGAATTGGCTCTAATAATGTTTTATACATAAACAAAATATATGAAAATTTCCACATTTTGTTTATGTGGAAATTTGCCTCACAACACCTGTGTGTGTGATGGTGGCGGGACACTCCACCAGGTGTGGAAGACCTAATTATTGCCACAAACAAGCTGTGAGATGCCAGGTGGCCATTTCATTTCTTTGGGCTTTTGTTTATGCATTTGTAAAATAAAAGAATTGAACCAAATCTTCTCAAGATACTTTGTACCTAAAATTATTTGATTTTCTATTGTATATCCTTAAGCTGTGTTTTCACAATGACTCATTCTACTTTGATGAGGAAGTCAGCCTCTAGTTACATCTTCAAAAAATAAAGACAAGTTGAACCTGTTTAATCACATGCAGTCAGTATCAAGTATGTATTACAGGTATCATAGATAATACAGAAAGAACCTATTGAACCTATTGACTCTCCCCCTATTCTAGGACTCAGCCCTAACTTGCTTTATGGTTTGGAGCATGAAGTTCCTAGTCTGTAAAGAGAAGGGAGTTCTTGTATTTGCCCTCTAGATCTTTTCTAACCCTACGAACCTAAGACTAATGGCATCCCTCACCTCCCACAGCTTGTCTATGTTGTTTATTTCTCACCCATTACTTCACTAAGGAAACCAACATTGCAACAGAGACCAGAGGGAATAGGGACAGGGGCAACCACAATTCAAGCAGCTGGTTTTAGAGTCACTAAAGCAACTGCTGTTCTATTTTCCACCTGCAAGTTAAAAAGTGAGTGAACTATTTTGGATGTTAGCTAAATATTCCTATCAAATCTAGTGTAGTAGATTTGGATTTGGAGTACAGAGAACTGGATTATAATTCTGATTCTGTCACCTGCTGGCCATGTCACCTGGGCACATCACTTCATCACTCTGTGATCCTGATTCTCCAAGTGTAAAATGGGGATAATAGCAAGGAGATGCTGTGGATATTCAGAAAGATTAAATACAGTAACCTACATGAGAGAATCTGGCATAGCACCAGGCACCAAGAAGACCTTCGCTGGATGACTGGAAGGAGGATCTAGCTGTCTGCCAAAGAGAAAAAAATAGAAAACATGAAAACACTAATGAGTATAAACAGAAATTGTACTGGAGGCAGAGTGAGATTTGGGTTCTAATCTCAGTCATTACTAGCTAAGTGTCCTTGAACAAGTCAAGGTCTCACCTTTCCTCACCTCAATTGCTTCATCTGTAAAATGTTGGGCTTAACTGCCATGATTCTGCTTTAACATTCCAGGATTCTGCAATGACGTTAGTTTGCCATTGCTGACGTAAATGTTGTTTTCTACTCAGTGATCCACATTCCAAGAAACCATTCTTGGGATGGAATAGGATACCTAAACCAACTCATCCTACTCATTCATTGTAATGGAAAAATAATCAGTTCTTTATTATTTATGCCACAGGCATGACTCAGAGCATAAAAGTATGAGTAGAGGAAAGCTATGGCCCTTAAATAAAAGTGCTAATAAATAATCTGTTTTAGAATTATAATTTTCTTTTTTTTCTTTTTTTTTTTTTTTTTTGAGATGGAGTCTCACTCTGTTGCCCGGGCTGGAGTGCAGTGGCACTATCTCCACTCACTGCAAGCTCTGCCTCCTGGATTCATGCCATTCTCCTGCCTCAGCCTCCTGAGTAGCTGGGACTACAGGCCCGTGCCACCACGCCTGGCTAATTTTTTGCATTTTTAGTAGAGACGGGATTTCACCATGTTAACCAGGATGGTCTTGATCTCCTGACCTCGTGATCCACCTGCCTTGGCCTCCCAAAGTGCTGGGATTACAGGTGTGAGCCACCACACCCAGCCTTAGAATTACAATTTTCAATTGGAAAAAAAAACCCCTATGAATTCTCCAAAAACCAACAGAAGCAATATTAGCCTTTTTTTCTCTAATAGCAAAGTGGTTATCTCCAGTGCCTTCTAGAATATCTATGTCTGTTATTCTCACTCCTCATAAGCCCCCAAGCCTAATACTATCCTCCTACAGCCATACATTCAAATCGAGCCTCGGGATCTCATGCAAGGTCCTTCAATTGACCTATAAATTGGGTGTTGCCTCTGCTGGTAAGGAGACTAGACCTCTCCCTCGAACTACGTCATATCCTGTGGCATCACTATTCCTCTCCTTCAGATTAAAGGCTGGATGGTGATGAGCAGATTTCATCTTTCTGCCAAGAGCAGATTGACCTTGAGGTAAGTAGATAGCTTACAGTCTATCCCAGGACAAATGCAGGTAGCAGGCCTTTTTTCTCAAACCACACAAGTTTCTAAAAATTCCTTTCACCTCACATTAAAGTTTTTAAAATATAGTGTATAGTACTCTTTTCTTTATTCCAAATATTAAAGTGCATATCCATGGTAAAAATAAGAATTTCTCAAATAGATATGGTCCTAGAAATCATCTAGGGATGACAAAAACTAAGTTTCGATGAACATGCCAAGTCTAAATGTCATGTAGTGGTTGCCTGGAGTACTATGTTGTAAAGGACTGTGAGCTGCATTTACATTCAGTGGGGATGCTGCATTCAGTGAGCCAACATTGCTTAAGAGGATGGGAGAAGTAGAAATAGATCACGTCTATTGTCCTTGACCTCGTCCAGTGATCAAATACTGGACCAAATCTGGCCACACCTATTCATTTATATATGTTCTGTAGCTGCTTTCCCTCTACAGCAACAGAGTTGAATCTTGCATCAGAGTGTGTGGCCCACAAAACCTAAAATATATTTACTCCCTGGCTCTTTACGGAAAAAGTCTGTCAACCCCTGATTGTAGTCCAACCCTCTCATCTTATAAATAATAGAATTAAATCTTCCTGTTTTTCCTTTCAACTTAAACCTTAGATTCCGATTAGCTAACCAAATCAAAGTAATAGTCACTTCTTACTAGAGTGGTACAAACTGAGATCACAGTTTGTTACATGGAAGAACCAACATAGGTGGAATCCAACCATGACCCAGACACCCAAACCATATGTCAACTGTATTCTCATCTTAGAGGTGATATCTCTGAATTTCAATTTAGAGTTTACTTATCATGTGACTTTTCTAGTTAAAAAAATAAAATAGTATAATTTTGACAGGAATTATAAAAAGTATGCTTCACAATTGTAAATTGTCTCTCCGTTTAAGTACACATGTCTGTCATACCATTGAAAGGAGGAATAATAAATCCAATATTTATGATTTCACTATGAGTTACTGGCATCTTTGTAGTTTAAATAGGTGACTAAGAAGAAATCCTGCTGGCAAGCAAATTTATACATACTTATTTTGTGCCTTGACACACTGAAAGTGTTCACATAAAATAATATAAGGCTTCTATAGCCTTGATTATTTCTGAATACTGCAAAATCTTACACTGGTATTGCAAACACACTTTGAAAACAGCTGGGGTAATCATGTTTAGTTTCAGTCTGTGCTGTCCAATACAGTGACCACCTGCCACATGTGGCTATTGAGCACTTAAAATGTGGCTAGTTCAAATTGAGGTATGTTGTATGGACTGGATTTCTAAGACATGGTATGAAAAAATGAATATGAAATGTATCATTAGGAATTTTTTGTAATATTGTATGTTGAAATGATATTTTAGATATATTGGGTTAAAAAATGTTTTATGAAAACTATTTTTTACTGTTCTTACTTTTGTGATGTAGTTACTAAAAAATTCAAAAGTATCCATATGGGTCATGTTGTATTTCTCTTAGATGTGCTTCTGGTGGAGAAATTTTGAAAAAAATATTTATGAAAGCAAGCCCAATGAGACAGGGAAATTGATATACACTTATAGAAAATGAACTATGTTCCCATGCCTCTGCTGATGTCATAGCCCTAACAACAATGAGCAATGTTCAAGGAAAGAAATAGCCCAATAAGTCAACATCTACCTGTTAAACATTATGAGAAAACTGAGGTCATGTCTCATGACTAAAGGCCTAATCACCTATTTCTCTTCCTTTTAAAATTTTTAATATAGTCCAGCAAAATTAGCAAATAATCCCTCCCCAACTCCGTATACTCACCCTTTCAAAAAGGAGCATGGCCTGAAAAATATCTGTTGATCTAGCAAAAATAAAGAGAAGTTATAAACCAGACACTACCGCGCAAATAGTTGAGTTGGCCGAGAATTTACTTCAAGTAATACCACATGACATTGTTTGATCTCTTTTGTTTCAGCAAGGATAAAAAGGCCAGTCACAAGGAGACATGACAAATAGCATTGAGTACTGCAGAGCAACTTGGCAGCTGCCCGAGGTAGAGCATCTTGTTTACGTCACCACGCCAAGTCAGGAAGCAAAGAGTGAGGCTTTAGTCCCTGAGGCATTAAGTCCTCACCCTGATATCCCAATCCAGGTCTAGCCACCTCTCTCCAGACATAGTCCTAAGCATAACAGCTGTGGAGATCAGTTGCCTTTTCTGCGAAATTGTTATTAAACCATGAGTAATTTGGCACTATTTTCTGCATGATTTGTTGTCTCTGAAAATGAACAGACCCAGGCTTGTGAAAATGGAAATTGATTTACTTTCTATCCTTCTTGAGCTCATCTATTTAAGGTCTACTTCTTCTGGGATGTGCCAGGAGACTGCACTACTTTCAAGTGGTGGAAATTTCTTTAAAAAAAAAAAAAAAAAAAAAAAAAAGCTGATGGAAACTTGGAATGAGAATGCACTTGGCTAATTGGTTTGCCATCTAGCACTACCTCTTTCTCTAAGCAGGGAGAATCAAGCCGCTGTCTGCTTGATGAGGCAGTGGCAGCCTCGTGTAACCTCTGTAGTTATCTTCTGCCTTCTCAGCTGAATCCACTGCATTCTGCATATCTTTCTTATTTAAAGTAGAGTATGCATTTAAAAATAATATTTCTGTAAACTTTATCTAGCAAAACATGGCATGACTCAACGCCAAATTATAGTGATGATTATTTTAAGAAGAATCACAGCGCTTTGGCCCAGTTTTTGGAAAATGTGATTAATAGCACTGCCAGTGCCTTCTAGTGAGCCAGCACCACAAACTAACTATTTGATTTCATAACACAGTGCCGTTGTGATCACCAAAGCAACACTATCCGTTTAGGTGCTGGATTAGAATCCAGGCGAGTCCGCAGTATAGTCTTTACACTTCATCAACTTCCACACAGGACATAAATTGCACTAATATAGTAATATACTGAAATCTCAGACCAACTGTTTGTCATCGGATTAGAATGTGATGACACAGAATAAAGATGTGAGACAGAATCTGTGCTGAGGTCTAAATTCACATTGGAAGTCTGGAAAGAGAAGACTGTTTATAAAATTATAGCCCAGGAATTGCTGCCAAAGTCGGCCTTTGGCGCAGCTGTAAGTCGGATGGAATCCACCTTCCTGACGTCAGACCCACCCACTGGAACACTGCTCCTCTGACTGGGGCTTCCCTGAATGGAAACTACATGTCATACTGCAAAGTAGGTGCTGTTGTTCCAGAGCTGTCCACACGATTGCATCTTTGTAGTGGGTTGATTATTTGTTCTCTTCCATACAGCAAAAAGGCCATCAGCACATTTGTGATTTTAGCATTCATATTTTTCATCCCCAAGTTCTGAGTTTTGCCCAAGCTGACAGATTTCTTGCATTCTACTCCCTAGGACCTTCGCATCTGATGATGGAGTGCTTTTGCATTTTCTTTCCTCCTGTTTTGTATTCTTCAATTCACTTCTTCATCTTCTGTTCCCAAGAAATGGTGACCTCCTTGGTCCAGATGCTGCTTCCATAGACAATGTGCATTACCATTTACAAAACCCAAGGATACATTTCGGTTTTCTATTATTTAGAAAAATTGGGGCCATATGTAAAGACCCATGGAATAGGTATTTATGCAGAAGGTTTGTCTGGACTAAAAACAAAATGAAGTTTGATGTCATTACTTATACATTTCAGAAGCTCCTAGATTACTATCTTAAAGGTTGTTTTTGTTTTTAATACATGACATTTGAAGTTTCAGTCACAGTGTAAAAAATATTCAAATAAGTTTCAACTGGTTTGCCAGGGAAGCAGGATGGTAAGGGTGATGGGCATAGGGCTAACCTAAGCTTTGGCTAATTGCTTTAATACACATCACACAAGGTGATCCTCATAAAGGGTTATATTATGAATTCAATTATGTAAGTAAGAAAGCTGGTGTTGAGAGATGTGAAGTGAGGTGCCCAAAGTCACCTCCTATGCAGCAGAGTCTACATGACTAGAATCCAAGTCTTCTGGCTCATTTTTGTTTGTTTATAATTTATTTGCTTTTATTTTTAATTTACATAGATAACTATATCACTAAGTAATGTATCATTTAGGTTTCCATGACATGATGTAAGTGTAGTCAGTCCACATGTTACCAGCTTTTTTTTTTTTTTTTTTTTTCTTAAGAGATGAGGTCTCATTATTTTGCCTAGGCTGGTCTTAAACTCCTGGGCTCAAGCAATCCTTCCGCCTCGATCTCCCAAAGTGCTGTGATTATAGGCTTGAGCCACTACACTCGGACTGTTCCTGACCTTTTTTTGTTTGTTTGAGATGGAGTCTCTCTCTGTCGCCCAGGCTGGAGTACGATGGTGCCATCTCGGCTCACTGCAAGCTCCGCCTCCCGGGTTCACTCCATTCTCCTGCCTCAGCCTCCAGAGTAGCTGGGACTACAGGCGCCCGCCACCACGCCCAGCTAATTTTGTTGTTGTTGTTGTGTTTTTAGTAGAGACGGGGTTTCACCATGTTAGCCAAGATGGTCTCAATCCCCTGACCTCGTGATCCACCGGCCTCGGCCTCCCAAAGTGCTGGGATTACAGGCGTGAGCCACCGCATCCAGCCCATATTTAAGAAAAAAAAAAAAACTTTTTGAGGTATAATGGACATACAAAAAGCTGTACATATTTAAAGTACACAACTTGATGAGTTTAGAGATAAGTATATACCCATGAAACCATCACCATAGTCAATGTCATAAACATGTCCATCACCTCTAAAAGCTTCCTCCCACCCTCTTTATTATTACTGTTTATTGTTATAAGAACACTTGACAGAAGATCTACCCTTTTAGCAAATTTTTAAATATACCATAAGTATTATTAACTATAGGCACTATGCTGTACAGTAGTATATCCGTAGAACTCACTCATCTTGTATAACTGAAAATTTGTACCCTTTGACCTTTACCTCTCTGTTTCTCCCTTCCCGTAGGCCCTGGAAACCATAATTCTCCTTTCTGCTTCTATGAGTTTGACTATTTTTGATTTTTCATATAAGTAAAAATGTGCAGTATTTATCCTCCTGTCTGGCTTACTTCACTTAGCGTAACATTCTCCAGATTCATCCATGTCGTCACCAGTGGCAGTATCTCTTCCTTTTTTAAGGTTGGATAATATTCCATTGTTATGTATAGGCCACATTTCCTTTATCTTTTCATCCAATGATAGACATTTAGGTTGTTTCCATGTCTTGGTTATTGTAAATAATGCTGAGATGGACATGGGAAGGCAGGTGTCTTTTCAAGACCTTGATTTCATTTCTTTGGATATATACCCAGAAATGAGATTGCTGGATCATATGGTACCCCGATTTTTTTTTACTTTTTAGGAATTTCTATACTATTTTTCATAGTGGCTGCATTAATTTACATTTCCACTAACTGTGTATAAAGGTTCCCTTTTCTCCACACCCTCACCAAAATTTGTTCTTTGCATATTTTTGATAATAGATCTTCTAACTGGTGTGACAGGATATCTCGCTGTGATTTTGATTTGCATGTCTATGATGGTTAGTGACATTGAGCACCTTTTAATATACCTGTTGGCCATTTGTACATCTTCTGTGGAGAAATATCTATTCAATTCCTTTGCCCATTATTTTAATTGGGTTATCTGGGTTTTTGCTAATGTGTTCTTCATGTATTTGGGGTATTAGTCCTTTATCAGATATGGTTTGCAAATATTTTCTCCCAATCTGTAGGTTGTCTTCTCATTTTTTTGATGGTTTGCTTTGCTGTGCAGAAGCTTTTCAGTTTGATGTAATCCCACTTGTCAATTTTTGCTTTTTCTATCTGTGCTTTTGGTTGTCATATCAAAGAAATCATTGCCACAGTCAATGTCAATAAGCCTTTTCCTTATTTTTTCTGGGACTTTTATGGTTTCAGGACTCACATTTAAGTCTTTAATTCATTTCAAGTTCATTTTTGTGTATTGTGTAAGGTAAGGGTCCAATTTTATTCTTTTGCATGTGGATATACAGTTTGCCCAATTTCATTTTTTGAAAAGACTATCTCTTTCCCGTTGTATATTCTTGGCACCTTTGTCAAAGATCATTGACCGTATGTGCCTGGGTTTATTTCTAGGCTCTTCTAACTCTTAATTCAAAATTCTACCTCCAATAAATCATTTATATGTTAGAGCCTGGTACTTGGTTACAAACAAAAACATCCATAGATTCAGGGCAGTGAATTAGAATTGCCTAGTCTCAACTACATTTTTAGAAGTCAGTGAATGTAACTTTTTCATATTGTGCAAACTCTTAACTGCTATAGTCAGTAAGCAGCTGATAATTATGGATTGGCTTGTTAATATTTATTCCTAACCATTTCTTGAGCATCTGCTATGTGCCAGGCTCTCTGCTAGCTTATAAACCATTAATTAATACAGTATGCTTTGTATTAAAGCATTGCCCCAGATGCTTTAAAATGAACTGATTATTCTAGCTGCAGAAAGATTATTAGAAGTTGATAATTTGTTTTATAATTAATTCTTGGGCTGCAGGCTCAGTGAAAAGACAGTCTACCACCACATATACATAAATGTTCCACCATTTATCCCAAGGGTAGGGTATCAAGACAGGGATCCTTTGTAATATCAGTGTTGACATGGAGTAGGAAAACCTAAAATAGGAAAATAATTCATGAAAAATGCTAAGGAGATATAATCAAATCATTAGGTTATAGCACAAGTGTTTAGGGGTCAGGAGATATTGACTCTGAACAGGCATGTGAGTCTGCAGATCAATTTTTAATTAAGGACAGCAGAATTTTTTATCTTTTTATTTTTATTTTTTTAGAGACAAGGTCTTGCTCTATCACTCAGTCTGGAGTGTCATGGAGCAATTACAGCTCACTGCAGCCTTGAACTCCTGGACTTAAGGGATTCTCCCATCTCAGCCTTCCAAGTAACTAGGACTACAGGCATGCACCACCATTTCCAGCTAATTTTCATTTTTATGTTTTATTTTTGTAGAGACAGGGTCTCACTATGTTGCCCAGGCTGGTCTCAAATTCCATCTCAAGGGATCCTCCCACCTCGGCCTCCCAAAGTGCTGGGATTGCAGGCATAAGCCACTGCACCCAGCAGAAATTCTTAAGGAGGCAAGGCCAACACAGTCCATTCATTCAACATCATGGCACCTTAGTGGCCTCTTTTTAAGACTCCTC
The DNA here is from genome assembly GCF_043159975.1 of Macaca nemestrina. Lineage (NCBI taxonomy): Eukaryota > Metazoa > Chordata > Mammalia > Primates > Cercopithecidae > Macaca > Macaca nemestrina. Next base: position 67,585,784 of record NC_092137.1, read on the forward strand.
AGGCAAGTGAAACTTACTTGTCTCAAAGACATTGTATCATGAACCCAATGTCTAAACATTCACGTGTGTGTTTTGAATGATGTTTTTAAGGAAAGGAAAATTTCTGCTGTATAAATTACTATAATAAAAGTTGCTGTGGTGATCCTTACTTTTGTTTCATTCCCTGGAATTAACCATGGGTGCAAGACCTTCCTCAAGATGCTATTGCCCTTATATAATTCTTTTCTCCCCAAACTTCAGATGTTCTTCTATGATAATAAATATCCATGACTTTTGGATTTGGAAAGTCCAAAATTGTTATCACATGCCCTCTGTGTACTTATAACATGTACCTTTAAAGATTTTCTCCTTAAACAAATAGTTGTCTTTCACATCACACTTTTACCCCAGTGCTTTCTGATATTATTACTTGGAAATCTAAAGAGTTACAATTATGGTGTCTGTCTCCTTAAAGGCAGCAGAGATAGAATAATTTTCATTTGTGATGTCCCAATACATTATTTTACCAAAGTCTTTGGCTAATCTAATTACCACTGAAAATCAAATTAGATAATTCACAAGAAAATAATTATCTATATGTGCTGTGCCTAAATGGCACCCTGTGAGACTAACCAGTAATCTGGTTTATTTCATCAGTGTCTATAACTCACAACCCTTTATGCTCAGCATTGTGCCATGAACTAAATACTCCAATTTTGGAATTTATTTTACACAAATGCCTTCTTTGACCCTAGCTGTATAAGATGGGGACAATGAGACTATGAAGGATAGAAATAATGTGACAATTTATCTTCAGCCACACAATGACACAGCTTCTCTCAACCAAAAAAAAAAAAAAAAAAAAAAAAAGTACTGAAAACTATTCTGTCATATACAAGAGAAAGTGGTCATGGGGGAGGGCTCAACAAGAGTTGGCAAAGGTACTCAAACAGGGAGAATTTGAACAATGTTGCCTCCAAAACTACACATTTTCACATCAGTGTTTACAGGAAACAGCTGTGTACCTATCTCCCTTATAATATCTCACCCTCAGCTTCAGTTATTCATTGCTATATAACAAACTACCGCAAAATTTAATGGTTTTAACTACCACAATTTTATTTGCTCACAATTCTGTGGGCCAGAAATTTAGGCAGTGTTCAGCAGGGCCATTCTTCTGTTCTGTATGACATCAGCTAGAGTTGGAATGTCCAAGATGGCTTCTATGTGGCTACATCCAACTGGCAGCTGAAATAGGCTGGAAAATCCAAAAATGTTTCACTCATATGTCTGGGGACTTCATGCACCTCCATGTAGCCTCTCTTTCTTCCATGTAGCTAGTTTGAGCTTCATTACAGCAAGGTGGACCTACATCTTACATGGTATCTAGGTTCCACAAGGGGTAAAAGTAGAAAGTACAGATCCCTTAAGCTCCAGGCTTCAAAGTTACATAGCATTACTTTTGCCACATTATATTGGTCAAAACTAACAACAGGCATAAGATTCATGGAGATGAAGAGACAGATTACTTCTGCAGAGAAGAAGAGGGACTAAGGGAATCCAGAGTTCTGTTTTGCAGTCTACCACAACTATCAACCTAGAGTGTCATCATTCATCAGCTCAAGCTAAAGCTCCAAAATTTAACTCCCCTTCTTAATTTTTGAACCATTTTCTCTGCCTTCCAGGATCCCTGAAACCTGAAATCCAAACAGTTTAATGATACCAAATGTTTCAAATTAGTGTCTGTCTTATTGTTCTTGGTAGTTGGGGAGGGGATCAATATTAATGAAGAGAGAAGCAGTAAACATTGTTAATGAGGATAAAGTAGGAGAGACCCAGCTACTGCAGGGATGTGTTTCAGCATGCAGTGAGTAAAATGACACTGGACATGCAAGCCTGAATCTTTGATGCACCCACAATAATAACAACCCCAAAGTTAGCACTATGGGTAAATTTTAATAGACGATGTCTTACAAAAAGCTCTTTGCTTGAAATGCAGCCCAAAGACTAAATTAGAGTCAAAGCCCCAGTCAGTTAACTGTGCTATAACATGTGAAGAATTGATTTTCTTATTTTCAGCTGTCAGACCTGCTACAAAGAATGAGTTTTAATTCTGGGGATGTTATTAAACTCCTTGCTTAACTGGCAGAAAAATGGAACTGCTAGCTGGGTGACGGTAGAGCTGCTGTCGGATTGAATGACACCTGTCAGAGTATGATGAATGACCCTCTCTTCCCCACAATCCCCTGTTCTGTCACTCAGGTGAGGCCCATTAATCTTCATCCTGGGCCTGTCAGGCTAGGAACCCATGACGACAAAATGTCTTGAAGCATTTACCCCCAAGATGCACGGAACAATACGATCTTCTCATTGTCAGAGCCACATGGAATTAGCATAATTTATTATGACTTCCCTCCCCCTCACTCTCTACCTCTATCACCACCCCCAAAAAAGCAAGTGGGGGCTAGATGGGATTAGACAGATGGAGTGTAGGACCAGACTGCCAACTACCAAGCCCCCTGCAGTGCCTGATGCGGGCGGGAGCATCTCTACAAACCAATCAAAAAGCTGGCAGTTCAATTACAGAGTAATAAAGGGACATTCATCATTCAATTAGGCACCTGTCATGGTTTCACAAAAGGGAAAACTTCTAACCTAAGACTCCTGGGAGAAGATGATACAACCAGGAGACAGGGAAATAAATGAAAAAAGGGACAAAGTCAATTACTGGCCAACCAGACAAAAGGATATATGTTTAAAAAATAAAGTTGGGCGGGGGCTGGTTCTCCCCAGGCAAAAATCAGAAAAGTTAGATGACCTTATCTGGATTAAGAAGGGCTAATATTAAAAGTAGCATGGTGCCCTCTTCTATGGTACATCTCATGATTGAATTTTCCCTTTAGGAGCTGCCAAGGAAACTGAATTTTGTAAGAAAAAAAATATCAGGAGGAAACAGTAACTCCGTTACTCAAAAGCATTGTTCTTTAAATGACTAAGACATGAGGGTGAAGAGGAGAAAGCCTAAGTGGACATTCAACTTTGATGCTTCACTGTATTGAGGGGGAATGAGCACAAATGACATTTTGAAGATATTATGCCCCATTAGTGACTGGAAATAAGAGTTGACAAATTTAATTTCTTAGCAAGTGTATGTGATGGTAATTGAGGCCAGAATATAGTTTTCGATGGGAAAAATTTCTATTTTGAGCGGGGGAGGGATGTAGACTTTTTTCTTCCAATCTAATGGTTATTTTCTATCTTCATTTCTGGTAAAGGTTCCAGATAGATTTTATCACACAAGATAAGCAAATGAACCGCAGAATTTTGAAGTTAGAGGTAATTAGAGCAATGATCTTAGTCAGCCCCCACACAGTTTGGGACACATAGGTTCAGGACTGCCCACCCTGGAGCTGGTTCTGTAGGATACCTAGTAAGTAAGCCCCTGTCAGGAACTGGACAAAACACCATCACCTCTACCCCTGTGCTCACTCCACAGCTCAGCACAACTTTGAATTATTATCCCAAAGACTTTTAGAACAACAACAACACATTTTCAACAAAAAAATCTAGCAAAGCTCCTCATGTTGTAAAATAGTCATAGGTAAAGTAAATTATTTCTATTTTGAATGGCAGTTTGCATGCTATCACTTTTCTAAAATTGTTCATTCTAATAACCTTTATACATTGTCAAGAAGCAGATTTGTAATGCTAATGCACGTATTACTTATTTTCACAGTGACTCAAGCCATGAGTTTCAGTTCACCTGACCATCATGTATCATCTTTCCAGGCACCAGGCTTTTTTTAGGCATGGTTTTGAAAGTCTCTCTGATGTTATCATGCCCCTTATATTTTATTTCAGGGAGAAGAGAGTTCCTTTTTCCTTCTCCTTTTCTTTCTTTGTTTTCTTTATTCTTAAATTCTTTTTTATTTTCATATTTTTTATTTGAAAAGATACTTGATATTTAATCTAGATAAACTACACAACCAAGGTGAAGTTAATTTTGAGAATAAATACTAAAAAAAATTAAGTTTCCATATAGAGAAGGGTGACGCTTCACTCAGGCTTTTGTGGGCATACTGGACAATGGTATTCTTAACCTTTAAGATCTGTAGTGGGAAAGAAAAATCTATGTCATGCATGAAGCAAATAGGTATGTGTGTCTATGTGTGTACACATACACGTTACATCTTAGATACCCCCCCCACACACTACACACTGTAAATATTTTCCTTTCTATTTTAGTTTTGAAGCTTCATCTGCTGCAAAACATAAAAAAGCAAGGCAGAGTCAACCTCAATTTGTTGTATACTAAGATATATTGGCAAGCCCTCTCTGCTCTTCCTTCAGAAGCCATTAAATGTCATACCCCAAAATCAGTAAGATGGGTCATTCCATCCAGAATGTATTTATCAGTTTAATAGGCCTCTAAAATATATTGTCAATTCCATTGGAGGAAGTGGAATAGAGAGGAGAGAAAATGACTTTTGCTACCTACTTCCTCATCTCTACCCTCCTGGTTAGAGTCAAGCTGATACATTTTTAAATCCAAAAGAGATTGAAGCATTTTTTCCAAGTTTACATTTTTTTATATTGGGAAAATAGAAAGATTAAACGATGAACAGTAAAAATCACCTAGGTCGTAATAACTCAGAAGTGAAAACTTCTAAGACTGAATAGTGTATTTTTAAGCCCAGGATTAAGTCTCTAGTGATGAAATCTCAGTAAGTTTTCATCGGTGCAAATAGCATGAAGATTTAGAAGAAGAATTGGATCTAATAAGGTTTTATACATAACTAAAATACATAAAAATTATACATTTTGTGTATGTGGAAATTTGCCTCACAAGACCCATGTGTGTGATGGTGGCAGGACACTCCACCAGGCGCAGAAGGCCTAATTATTGCCACAAACAAGCTGTGAGATGCCAGGTGGCCATTTCATTTCTTTGGGCTTTAGTCTATGCATTTTTAAAATAAAAGAATTGAACCAAATCATCTCAAGATACTTTGTACCTAAAATTATTTGATTTTCTAATTTATATCCTTAAGTTGCATTTTCAGAATGACCTAGTCTGTTTTGATGAAGAAGCTAGTGATAGTTGGAGGCCAGCCTCTAATTAGACCTCCAAAAATTAGAGATTGCATCCTGTTTAATCACATGCAGTCAGCATGAAGTGTGTATTACAGATATTATACACAACACAGAAAGAACCTATTGACTCTTACCCTCTGAGCGCTTCCCATTGCTCCCACTGGGAATGGCAAAGCTGGACTCAGTACCCACCACTTATATCAATTGCCTGAACTTAAACTGCCTCAAGGACCAGCAGTTTAATTCCATCTTTAACATGTAAGGCTAAACTGAAATTAGATAAAAATTAATACTGTATACAAGACATGGTAAATCAGTCACAAGGTAGCTATTCTTTAACACAACCAGTACTACTCTTTTAATAATTTTCAAAGTTTATGCTGAATTTAAATTATTTCTTTACCAGAAAGCTCGAATGAGAAAAAATAATCCAAGAGCTTAAAGCCAGGGTTTCCAATGTATTTTACACCATGACACACACAGAAAATGATTAGAAGCTAAAAATCTATCCACTGAAAGACGCATCATTACTTTATCCCTAAAAAAGAGAAAACCATTTTTCCCACCTCTAATTGAAGAGCTTCGCTTCAGACAGGTTGCATCTATTTGTGGGCATCTTCCTTTCTTCAAAACTCATAAAGCATTTGGCTGTTCATCACTTCTGTGACTTATTTTCCTTTATCAACATCACATTTATACATACTTCTCTGTTTCCCTGCCTTTCCATGTGCATAATAACTGTTTTGTTTCAATGCTAAATCATAGTGTATTTTATTGAAGACACTTTAAGGGAAACTCAACCCAATGCAAGCAGTACAATGCACATCACTCAACTGAAGTTTGTATAGCATGAACAGCTGGGACCAGGTTTTGGCATGTGCAGGCAATAACAACTACCTTATCACTGCCACCTGGCCAAAAGAGATTATAAAATATTCATGGGAAAACACATTCCAATTTCAGAAATGTTAAATGAGAGAAAAAAATAACATGAATTTTAGAATCCATAACATAAGATCAATGGATAAGGCTTCTCTTGGTACAGGACAAACAGCTGGAGGGTCCCAACCATCCCAGCCCAGCTAGGTGCCTCAAGGAGTAAAGACAGCAATAGCCCAAGCATACTTATAACCCATTCTCAGCATGACTCACTGATGAGAGCCAACGTAAAGGTCTATAGAGAGAACTTCCAGACAATGCTTCTCTAGATACGACCCCATAGAATTGCAACTTAGTTGAGATTTAACAAGAATCCATTTGGTAAAAGTCTCCAATCACTTTTGGCTTTGCAGCCTGCCTGCCAAAGCTGAACAATTATATCACCATATTCTTACTTCCTTTTATTCGTTCTAATCATTTGGATCTTTGCTTTCTTTTCTAGTATTTGAGTAGTCATAACTTGTTGGACATAATGCTGGGGGATGGAATGTCAAGACGGTTCCTCACACCCATCTCTGCCTTGCCTCACCTTGTCAATCTGCCTTTCGGGTAGTGCTACCTCTACGGTTCATCATCCCATCTGCCCAGGACAAATGAAAAACACTTGCAGTCTTTGTTTTTTTCTATCCTCACTATCTATATGGGGTAATGACCTTGATCAGCATCACAGCCTCCAGCACTTCTCTTCCTGAAGAAGGGAAACTGGCTTCCTGATTGACCTTGAGTGAGTGAACCAAATAATATACTTAGTACAAGCTCAGCTGCTGTCCCACTCCAAAGCTCCCTCCTCCTTAAGAACATTGATCTTCACTCAGAAAGCTCACTGAAATTCTCCTCTCACTTGTATAAAACATAATTCTGTGCCTAAAACTATGGTCGATTGTGGTAATTTCTTTAAAACAAATTATTAAAATAATCATATGTAGAACTGATTACCACACGGACTTGGTGAGTTTTCTACACCAAGCTTACAGACATATCTTCACCTGAATGACCCAGATTGTAAACGCAGAATTCTGTTATGTTCTGTTTCATTTAGCTTCCTCTGGAACATGCAGGTAGTGTTTAGGCCTCAGCCTCCCAATCTTCATGACTATAGATAGACAGGGCTGAATATTAGGCATAACTGAGCACCCATATTCATTCATTTATTCATTCACTCATTTACTTATTCAGTAACTGTTACATATCAGGCATTCTCTAGGAATTCACAGTCTAATGGGGAAGAATCATACATAAATAGATAATTATAACACCGTGTGATAATCAGCGCAATGTACAGACAAGCCCAGAGTATGAAGGAGGCAAAAAGTCAGGGGTGCCCTAATTCCCTGACACTCTCAGAAGTTAGATTTCCCCTGTAGCAGACTTCCATTATCATGTTTGATATCCTGGATGAGTACTGAGAAGAGATGGTGTTTGAGCAGAAGAAAAGGAAACTATAGAACAGAAGGCTTTGTTTACACTCCAGGTAAGGAAATGGAGGGTTAAAAAAAAAGTAATCACACCAATGCAAAAAGAGGAGGAAGATAGCAAAGTATCAGGAATGCAGCTGGATGAATAATTGATGAGCTGGTAGCCTAAGAGAGAGTCTCATTAATATGATCCTGCAGGTTCATTAAGTACTATTCCAGGCTTGTCTTGGAGAGGGCCTCCTGAGTCTTGATTAGGGATTGTGTGGCTTTCACTTCGACATCAGAACTTTGGGCCTTGGGTTCTGACAACTGCTTCCTAAGCTCCTATCCTTTTACCCCAGCACCTTTGGAAGCTCTTCTCCATCCCCCTCTCACTAATCATGGGCCCCTAACCATGACAGTCAGTCCTAGTAAATAATATATCAAGATAAATGATAATTGTTCTGTTTTAAGTGTCTCCTAATGAGCATCATAAATTAAAAATTAATATTGCAAAGACTATATGAATAGCATCAAATCCATAAACAAAGCAGCGGGTATCACGCTTGCAAATGAAAGCTAAACACCTCCCTTGTCCTCTTTTCCATTCCCCACCTCTATCTACCCTCCCCCAATTCCTTCTCCACCTCCCTCCCAGCACTCCAGACCTGACATCCAAGCCACCAGGAATTACATTGCAAATAACAATACCTTATTTTTCCCCTCACAGATTACTTCTGGCCTGCTACTTACCTACCTGGTTTAGTGTGACTTGAAGACCCAATCCAGAGAATTTATTTCTCATTATTTATTTTCCTCAGCCAGAGATAGACAAGGCAGAATTAGATTATGAAAAACTTTTAGGTGAGGCAGATGAACTAGGTCAGATCCCGTGGAAAGACTGAATATAGAATTTTAAAGGCATCAAATAGTTCTGTCCTTCCATATTAGACAATTATATTTCAACCCAAGTCATATTTCGGAGAAGACTCTATGCTGGAATTTTAATAGGAGCTTTTTATTCTCTGTGTAGTAGTAGGATAGCTTTTGGGGGGTGCTTTTCTGGATTTTCAAAATTTCTACAATTTTAACAATTATGATCATGATATGTTTAATAGAAAAAAGAAAGAAAACGTCACTCAGAAGTGAAGAAAAGTGCTTGGTCAAACACAAAAGCCCAGTCACAAAGGTTAAAATAACCATCATTTTATGAGCCTTTCTATAATGCACTAGACATTGGGAGGTGTGCATCATCTCCATCCCTCACAGCAGCACTGAAGGGTAGATAATGTTACACCCAGCATCCTATTGCTATCCAGAGGGAAAGGAGGCTTAGCCAACGAACTGCAAGCATTCCAATTCCTTTTCCTGAGATGGACGCATGAACTCTCTTGGCCCAATGGCATTAAATATTCCACCCGTGTAACCGATACCCCTTCTTGGAATTCAGAGCTCACCCTGCAACCTGCTGGTTATCATTTGGCTTATATCACAGGCTGCCAACGGTGAGAGTACACATGGGTCACGCTCATGTAAATATTCCAGACCATATGGCAGTTGTATTTCTCACTGTAAATGAACACATTGGCTTTGTTCTATAGAAAATCAATTTCACAAAAACTTGAGTTCAGTTACTTTTGGACTGAAAGGATAAAAATTTCCTAAGCCTTCACTGACTGCTGAATCTTCGATACCAAATCTACATGAGCTCCACATCTCTCTCAGTTGATTCGCTTGCTTTACTAATCCAAGGGCTCAAACATTCACACAGCTGTATGTGGAGAAAATATAAAAACAGTTCACCTTTTTGGCAACTGAGCTACATAACCAATAAAGGTGGTTTTACTTCAGGCCATTACCCAGATTACTTTTACTAAACTTAGCTGGAATGCCATCCTGCACCTTTGAGGAATGTGCACAATATGCCTTGGTACTGGCGATGCTACCACTCTAATTCTCTCACACAAATAGAGGCGCTACAGTCGTAATCTTGTGACAGTGAAAAACTAGACCACTCTCTCCCTGGGATACCATAAAGCTAACAATGGCAAAGCCTCCAAAACCAAAGTGCACAGAAGAATACAGTGCTTAAGCTAATTAAATCTGCTGTGGAACCAGGAGAATTCCAAGAACAGCAGTAACACATTTTTATTTTATAAAAATGTCCCCACTGAAACAACAGATCTGAATGCAAATGTAAAACTAAGCATTCGATAATGCTCACTTTCACATCTGTCAACATTTTAGAGTAACTTCAAGAAGAATACATTTGTGGTTCTACAAATTCTTAGTTTATGCATAGAAAACATTCGAGAGGACTTTGTTTTCACAAGTATCCAGGTATCAAATAAAAAAAATATCATGGAATCACACACTTTTGAAGTTGGAAGGGATCATGAGAGTCATGTATACCTACCCCTCATTTAACAGGTGTGATGAAAGTTCAGAGAGGTTCAGCTATCACTCAAGATTACTCACATGATTGGATTTCAGGAAATTGGAAGGCAAAAAAGAAATTAGGGATAGATTCCCCGCTGTACCTTTAGCATTTAAATGACAAATCTCTCAGTCTGAGATAGAGGGCTAAGCCAGACCCAAATTCACTGGTCACCTGACCTTTCTGTATTTTCACAAACGAAATTAAATGGAGAATTGAAACATTTGCTCAAATTGCTTTGGTTAATTTATTGAGCTTTGTTTACCTTAAAAAAGTGAAATAGAGTAGAATAAAAAGGGTGACACATCTTGTTGTATTTGAATATTAATAAAATCATATTTGATGTTAAATTTACTGTTTTTATATTAACATGAGTATATTTCATGACATTTTTCATGTTTCGGTTATAACTATGTGTGTGTGTATATATATGTATGTGTCTGTATGTATATATATTACATATATGCTAAGTTATAATACAAAACTTTTTCTTACCATGAATCACAGTAAAAAAGACCAAAATTCACTTCAGTGGAAATTTCACGCTTGCCCTACTCACCATTTCTAAAAACAAAAAACCAACAATGAAAATAAAATGTAAAATAGAAGCTTCTCATAAAATTTTGGGGGAACCTTGCATTAAACTATCACTTTCTTGTCACTGCAGCCTAAAATGTTCTTTCTCCTCCAGGCCTAGTGCAATGTCCTATAGGTTACTGAAAAAGAAATATTAAACTTAAGAAACTAGAAAAAGGACAAATGCACAAAGGATGAAAAAGGAAACAGCTCTTCCTTTCGTTGTTTTACGATACATTTTTTTTCTTTCCTAATATCAAAGTTTGGGGTAAACAACAAATGTAATTTGCTCAGTTCCTGGGACAGTAGATGTACAATAATACGTGTTAAAGGAACACCAAAATAAGGGTAAAACAGCAGACTTTAGACTCTGCTACTAACTTTACAAAACTGGATGGAGTTTATAATTTCTCTGAGCTTCAACTTTCTCAACAGTAAAAGGTGATAACTGGGCAAGAACCACATTTCTTTCAGGGATGTTTGCAGAACTCTTTCCATGGACTGTTAATAAATGACCCATGAAAATCATTTCTAAATGATAGGTTAATAAGTGGGCCCTTCACCAGTTCCTACCTTCTTATGTATTCATGATCATCCAATGAGTCCTAACTTTCCAACTCAGAAATGGTGACCTCCAAAGAAGAAGAAAAAAAAGGTCCAAAGAAGAAGAAAATGAAATCTCTCTGGATTTCTTCAATAAAAAGTAAAAGTATATCCAACTGCATGGACCAGATACTAGTAAGCTTCTCAAACTAAGAAGCAATAGTTTGGTCTGTGAATTAAAGACTTATTTTTCACATGTCCTTTCTTTTATATGTGTGATCTTTCACACAAAAACACAGAGAAAGAGAAGGTACTTTTTGGTTCAAATAAGTACCTTGTCCAAAAGACAATACAGCAATGGGCACTGTGCACCATTTGCTCAGGAGTGCTTCTGTAGCATCAGGACCAAGTTGGAGGACTGGAATTAGCAGGAGCCCTACTCACCTATTCTGCGACTTTGGGATGAAAGGGGAGCCACATGAGGCCCTGCTCTGGATGGAATTGTAGCTAACATTATTTACAGCTACAACTCCAGAGTTAGAAAAGATAACCCTATCTGTGAAGATAACCCTTCTGTGAAGGTCTTGAGTCTGGGTAGCCAGAGGGCGTGGTGTGTCTGGGGAAGCACAGCATATTCCATTAGGCATATCACTGTGACTCTAAGCTTCCATTTCCTTATGCAAAATGGAAATGAAACTAGAATCTACCTTATGAGTTATGGAGAGAAGTAAATATATGTATAGGACTTGACCCATTATCTGATACATAGTAAGTGCTCAATAAATGTGTCTGTTTTTATTATAGTATAACTGAATCCAGACTATGATTAAGAGAGCAAAGATAATGAAAATTTAAATGATATGTCAGTATAGATGCGTTCTGTTGTGATGTGAATGCATTAGAAAGACACTGGGGAGGTATACACATTGAATTAGAAACTAGCACTACCTTCATGGTCCATTTTGTTCACTTTCCAAGCAAATGGCTTGGAAGAGTTGAAGGAATCTGGTCACCCCTAGATGATTAGCAAATCGTATACTTAATGGGCAAAATGAGCAGCCAGGGATGCATCCATTTCTCAGCAGATAGCCTCTTGCCATACATTTCCATTCTTTGTTTAAAATTGCAACACATTTTGGACCAAAAATCTTTGGGCATTTTGCATCCATTCTGCCAGCCTGAGGTTTGTCTATGCCAACAAACACTTCTTAGTTATCATTATGTAGCACTGATAATACTTTGCTCTGGGTCTATAATCATCTTTACGTGGTCAAAGATGGCTTCTGTTTACCCTGGCAAAGCAGATGATGGCTGCTCTTTTATCTCAAGGAAGTGGAGACGGAACAGGGAGATCAGCAGCTTGTCCAAAAGGCACGCAGTCTGCGCAAGTGCCTGGGCTACCGGATTCTGAAATGTGGTCATCAGCCAGATGGCAGTGCTGGCCCGGTAATCACCCCACCCAGCATGTAAATCAGGGTAGCACTCACTTATGTTCCTGAGCTACTCTAGGCGGTGAGCACTAGCCTCAATGCTACCAGGTGTATGTACCGCATAAATGGTTGACAGGCTGACAGGAAGTATATTTTGGGAGGAAAATAATAGTAAAGACTTAACTGAAGGATATCTGATGAAAGCAAAAGAAATTACCCAACCTATCTGCAAACCACACACTGGAAATGAATGGGTTCTTTCGTGTTTGGGACATTTTCGTGTTATAAAAATGTAGACTATAGAGCTATTATATCAAGTAATTTATGGGATGAATATTGTAATTCATTGAATGTCACGACTTATCTTTTATTCATATAGTTACTATTCCATTACCAGAGAGGGAGGTTTGTCAAAGGTTAATTATTTTAAATTGCTCTGGCAAATTTATTTTGATTTGTACAATTTTTTTGAATAATCATAGGTCTATATATTCATACATCTTTATGAGGCTTCTTTTTTAAAAATAATATTCTTTGATGAGGCAGTTAAAGCTAGATAAATGCTTTAGTGATGTCTTTAAAATATATTCCCTTTAACTCTGGATGTAGATCTACAAAAAAATATTATGTTATTATTGTTATTGGTATGATGTCTATTTTAGAACTTTCTATTTTTCCTAGGAAAATTGCAATTAAAAATGGCCAGGAATTTGAAATTTCAGTTTCTTAACGGGTTGCCCATGGTTCATGGTACCTTTGAGCTCTGAATCACTATTTGGAATCCCCTCTAAATGGTGAGTGGGAAAGCTGCTGGCGCCTGCTGTGGGCTGTACCCCACCTCTGTTTCACGTGAGATTGCTCCTTGGCCAGGGATACCTTCTCAGGACATGAGATTTGGTCCTTGTGGGAGAATAAATGCTGGACCACAAGGCAAATACCTTCCAAGTTAAAAAATAATTGTGAATCATAAATCTAAATTTAAAATTGAGCCAGAAGCAAGGAATTAGGAAGACTACAGTACATACAATATATACAGTACAATACATAGATTAATCCAAGTCCCACCTCCTTCAAAATGAATAGGCTCTCCCATGAAGCCTTCCTAATTAACTATGCTTGTCTTCTTTATATGTCTCAAATACTTATGTATCCTGTCTATATTTCATTAATATGGTCTCATTGTTATGTAGCTTTTTAATTATTCATAACTCATTTGAGAGTTAAGTATAGTAGAGTCAGAAGACCTAGGCTCACAGTTAAGCCCTGAGGTTTACTATTTGTACAGGCTTAGATACATTGTTTGATTTGTCTGCAATTCAGTTTATTTTATGTGAAAGAGCAATAAGAAGCCCCACCTATGTGCTTCATGCAGTTGGCAATATGTCACCTAGTAATTGCGCACTTCTCTGGGTTTATAAAATTCTTGCATATCTATCTAGTTTAATCCCTCAAACAATAGTATATAAGATGAGCACTATAACCCATCCATATTCATAAACATAGGAATTAGATGAATTATGTGAAAATGTTATTTTTAACATCATAAGTTATTGCTATTTTTAGCCTGTAGATTTTGTATCATCAATTTAAAATTAACACCCCTGAGGCTACAGGCCATCTCTCTCTCTCTCTCTTTTTTTCATATCATTCTCTCCCTATGCTCTTTTCCTTTAGGTGGTTTGATGAATAGATTCAGAAGATAGATTTTTCTAGGATAAATAACAAAGTGCTTTGCACAATAAATGCTCAGTAAGGTTGTGTCTATACATTGCCACAGTAACTGATTAATTTTATTTGGTGTCAGGAAGAAAATAATAATTTATTATTTAACCAAACTTTTTACTTTTAACCAGTTGTAATGGTCTTATGCACATGGTAAAAATGCCCCTGAATAGCACATCAAGCCTCAAGGCATGCAAATAAAATATATATATACTCTATCATGCTGTTACTAAGAAAAAAGCCATGGTACATGATTCTGAAAAGCATGAGTAAAGGCTTCAGGTACACAGGCAGTGAGATGTTCCCTATTTACCCTACCAGAGGGAAAGAGCCATTGGAAAAGGGCCCTTGTCTGTCTCGTTCACACTCACTATTTTCAGAACCTGTCACACAATTGGTGCTCAATAAATACTAGCTAAGTATAAAGTATCTCATTATATTTACATCACTGAGATTCTTAAAAGACTATGAAGCTTTGCAGTTAAGAAAAGAACTTGGAGTTTTGAAGCGGATTGAGAAGAGAGAAACAGTGTTGGAGATAGGACCCATGAATAAAAGTGAAGGAAACAAAGCTATTACTCAAAAGGCGTAAATTAAAGGGAGACTGCAAACGTCAGATAGCATCTTAGGTGATGCCTATAATGAAGCAGATGTCGGCAGGGGACTGACTCCTCAACTCTGCTGCAGCAAATAGATGCAAGGGAAATGTGTTCACCTTGCCATATGAAAGACATGCATTAGGTAAAAGTAAATAAATACACATGTAAACACATACATAAATAAAATGTATCCCCATTGAGAAGTGGTGGAAAGTGAACAGGAAAATTACAGAATTAGCTCTCAGTGATCAAGTTTTTGCCCAAAAATGCGTCAGGCACAGACACTCTGTCTAAGTAGTTGACTTACATTGTCTCCCTCAACAAATTCTCTATAATAGATCTTATCATGATGAGGAAACTGAGGCTATGAGCAATTAAATAACTTGCCCAAAGTCATATGCTAGTGGTCAGCAGAGTCTGGAATGAGTGTCCATCTCTACCTTCTGGGTTAAAGTCATTTAATATACCTGCCACCTGCAACCTCAACATCCACCAGCTCTACAGTTTTTTTTTTTCCACGGACCCTGGAAGACTCTACAACTATTTAATAGTTTCTATTTTTGCTTAACAGACTTCATGAAAGCGGAAACTGATTGATGGCTATGATAATGCAAAACATTTACTAATGTGGCCTACAGAGTTATTTGTTTAAACTTACACATATATGCTATACCTATGCAAATATTTTACTCTTAATAAGTCTTTTTACCCAGATTTCACAGTAAAATTAAGGCCCCATAAGATAGAGTCCCTGAATCAGCAAGTAGAGAGATTTCATCTTCAATACAGTATACTTGGTCCTAAATATTTTAATTTTCCTGTCATCTTGCGATATATCAATAAAGGGATCTTTCAGTTGAAGTATTCTGTATAGTTGTGTAAACTCAACCAATTAGCCAGATAGTGGTCACATGTCCACTTCCTTTTGAATTGTAGAATCCACTGTCTAAGGTGAGATTTTGGTGTGAGGACACACTGGACCCTGGTGCGAGCTGCATTGGCAGAAATGTCACTGTAAGATCCCAAGGTATTATTATAAATCATCAATATGGCAGAATTAAAGGCAGGCCCCCTCAAGAATACCACTGCAACATGGAGCCTACCCTTATCCCATTCTACTGTACACCACCAGAGAGCATCACTCTGAATCCAGTGTCTTTTACCAGAGACAATCTGATTCCTAGAGATTGGGATATTTCTATTTTTAATTCTCCTTAACAAAGACCTCTAAGTCCAGAATCTTCTGCAAAGGCCTGTGAAGTGCTATTCTGATCATCCCTTCATGTTCCTGAGTTGCTCTGGGATAATGTTGTCAGGGGAAGACCCCCAGGGGAACAGCTGATTGGATTCTGGCAAGATGGACCAAACATCTGCTTCAAACAAAAGACATCTGCATATTTCACATTTATTTTTCATAATTTACAGAAGCAACCTGCCAAAATTCAGCAAGGGAGAATACACTAGCACATAATTAGCTTAAAGTTTGCTTGCTTTAGAAGTATGAGCATGAAGCCTAGGAGCTCACCTGGGAGGACAGCAAGGAATGGCGGAACTGTGGTTTGATTTCTGTAAATTCTGTTTTAGACCTCATATGCCAGGGCAGAAGACCTAGCCCTGCTAGGCTTGGAGGGGGGAAGCAAATATGCCAGAGATGACACTAGGAGGTTCTTTCACCCTCATGTCAAATAAAAAGCCTCCACAACAAAAGAGTGGTCAAAGGTAATAGCATTTATTAAATAAGATCTGATTAATCAGAAAAATTTTGCTTCAACCACTTAGCACTACATTTCACAGATTAGAAAATGATGCAATGCTACATGGCTCTTAATTTAAAATGTATATACTGAGAGTACCAATGGTATGGTGAGAAACTACGTGTGGGTGTTTCATTATTGTTCAAATCATCAGAAAGTTGTTATTTGTCAAAAAATACTAGGAAATATATTGATTGCCTAGATGCTAGTGTATTTGGAATACGTGACGAAAACATAAAGAGAAAAAGATAATGGATTATATTATCTGTCTTAATATATCCTGCTATCATGAATACAACTATTTATTTTCTGAACCCTATGAACTACATCATCCCAGTTGAAATTCAAACTTTGCAAGGTCATAATTACATGAAATAGCTAAAGCTTGTCTAATTAGAGAATAAAAAATTTGGAGGGGGGTGGGTTCTTTTTGTTTCTAGCAAAGGAATTTCAATTCTATGTCCAGTTTTTGTTTTTGTTTTTGTTTTTTTAAGTAGCTATGAGATCCTGTGGGATTTTCCCTTATTTTAACTCCAGAGAGAAAGCATATTTATAGTTAAAGCAAAGATTTGCAAAATATTAGGCAGTGTTTTGAAATGTTTGAAACATCAGGCCCCTGGTGGGAGGAGTGCTATTTTGATTTTGCTGACTGTCTATGATCTTCCAGTCTCAGTCATTGCTTTGCAAAAGCAATTGTGTTCCTGATTGACTTGTAGATACAATGCTGACCCTATAAAAATCTCTGCAACACTACCACGGCAGTTTCAAAGGATTTAGCATCTTAAATTATGTGTACATTGTAGAAGCAATGTATGCAACCCAGGCACTACAATCCAAATACGCAGTGCAGTCAGATCGTTTATCTTCTTGATAATTTCCCTGGAAAATTATTTCTGAAGGACCTCCTAGAAGCATCACAAGGACTCTCCAGTGAGGAGTAGCCTGGAACCCAAATGTTCTTTGTGGTTACTGCTCTTGTGGGGAAGTGGCAGGCTCAGGGTAGCTCTGACTCTGGCCAACATGGTTGTATTTTTCTATGGGCTCTTGATTTTTAAGAAATAAAAATCAGCTGTAGTTACAGAAAAATCATGACACTAACTAGAAAAATAATGAATTGCTGGATCATAAACAGATACTTTCTAAACTACCTCCCAAAATAAGCCTTTGGTTTTGGTGGGCGATTAGCAACACAAAAATACACTGGTATTATTCCAGGAAGGAATACTACTGAAAAAAAGAAGAATCAGAAAGATATACATTCTGTGTATAGCTGGTCCATCCTTACATTGGATAATCCCCATGAGTGACAGTGATCTATATTTGTGTTGCAGGCCCATCTCAGCTTGTAGCAGGGATGTAAATTTCTACCCAGGGAAATTATTTTGAGTAGCCAGGATCTACTTGTCTTATCTCCAACAAATTATCAATATCACGTATGCCTATCCTTCTCCCATAGGGTGGCGTGGCCAACATATTTTTGAATGTGCCTTCATGTTCAGCATTTGAGTTAAACAACCCCCTCACAGCATAGGACTTGTTAGCTTCTCCACCCAAAGAGTAGATTAAAGTCTCCAGTTGGAGCAGATGTGAGATCCAACGTGGTTGAAGCAGGTTGGATCTATCACTGAATAGTTCTATCTCTGAACTATCTCTCAACTATCTCTGAATAGTTTCTAGAACATCTTTTTTGATTTGTAAAAACTACAGGAGTAATATATATGTTTCTCAATTTGTTTTTCTAACATGTCTGTGATCAGATTTTGTTCCACACCTAATATCAAACAACATGTGCACATCTTAGACAAGACTGTTGGGGTCTGTGAGGGGAAATTCCTGCCAGAGCCTCTCATTATCATATTTTTATTTCATTCCTAAGGTAATAAGCAAAAAAGACTCCACCACCTCTGAGCCTCTGCATTTTCCTGGATAATTTTATATCTTTGTTAGAAATATAAAATGCGGCTATAGGGGTCTTTACAAGTCTAAAGAAAATTAGCTAATAATAGTATCTTTTTATGGCCCACAATTTATCTTGCTGAAAAAGGCAGTTACATTCTTAGAGTTGATTATTGTTTCACCTTAAATTTTCTAATTGTTTTAGATTTTTCACTTATTTTAGACATTTTCACTTTGCCCCCTAGAGTAAATTAAGATGAAAGGTAAATTAAAAGAGAGGAATTCAACATGAAGAGAATAAATAAACAAAACACAGATTGCAAAGCGGGAATGAAAACAAGGTCTCCGAGACCAATCTGTTAAAGGAATGCTATAAATGTGAAGTGTTTACTATTTTAAAACATTAATCATGTACTCACCCTGTTTATTTAGCTATCAATATTTTTCCTGTAACTCTGACTTGAAAATGTGTAAGCTGTTTAGAATTAGGACTCAAACTGAAGGCAAATGATATTTTGATTATTTATATTGCCTAGCTTGTCTTGAAACTTCAGAGTTGTAGTCTTTTCATTTCAATTTACACCTTTTTTAAAAGTCATTATTATTTTGTATAATGTGACATCTCAAGTAACTTTTATTGCCACCCACTGCCATATGCCCAAGCCACAGCCATTAAAGATAGGGAGCCCAAGGTCTCCATCAATCTCATTCAGAAGATGGCTGCCATCTTGCTTTTACCTAGAATGCATGCCTCAACCCCAAAACACACCATTGTAGGACTGGCCTGGTTATCAGAATTAGCAGTTCCAAGGGGCTGAAAGTTTTCCAAGTCCCTGGGAGCATTTTCTAGGCAGAGATAAATTATTTTTAATAAAAACTCATAATTTGGATCTGATAATGAAATAGCCACCAAAGCTTCTATATACTCATCATGAGCAGGAGACTCTCATCTGATCTCACAAAATTAAATGTCCTGTGAAAAAGAGAAACAGTTCACATAAGGTTGATTTACCATTTCTACCCATTGAGAAAGACACGAAAGCATTAGAATTTTCTCCTGGAACAAGGATAGGGAAAAATCCCCCCCCATTAGAGCACCTAAACAATGGCATACATAAGATCCCTCCAAATTGTATATTTCTCTTGAAAATTATTATTGCTGCTATAAATTTACCCATACAATACTCAAGTGTGCTAGAAAATGGTGGTATCTTTATTTTCTATGGCTGACTTAAAATTCCTAAAGTACCTCCATCCCATTTCTTCTCATTTTAACAGATTAGCTTCCAATGAAAGCTGTTTCTTTGCCTCGCCTGGCACTCTGCTTCAGCCTGTTTTAGAAAGCTCAGAAGACTAGCTCCTACCTCTGACCTTTCTTTCCACAGTCCCTGATAACCAGAAGCGCTGTCTTTTATTTCCCCTCTTGGTCAGGCCTTGGGGACTTCCCCTGCTCTATGTTCATCATCCTCCCAAGAGTGATATTCGCCTTCTGCCTTTACCTGTGCCACTGAGGGCAAGGTTGCTGTTGGGAACGGAGAACAAATGAAAGCTTCATGAGTTTCACAGTTTCCAGTTTACATGCCCTTAGAGTTATGCAGAGGGCCCACTGTGGGCACAATGGTTCCTAGGTGCTCCCAGTTTCTTCTTCTTTCTGGGTCCTTTACCACCTTACATCTTTCCATGGTAACTCCAACCTTGTCCTCTGAGTGCCCAGTGTCCTCCCAAGATGCTCACCTCCTTCAAATTAAACATTTCTGGAAAACTGGCTCATACATCCTCAATGTTTGACATGACTGTAGGTATGACCTCTCTTGGGGGAGTTACAAAGGACTAACACTTGAGCCAAAGCAATGAACCACCAAGGGTGTCATTTTGAGCATTACTGGTTGAAGAAGAGCACAGGGGCAGAAAAGGAGTTTTCCAGATTCCACTGGAATAATACCTTGTGGATAGGATGGCCTCCTGGGATTTCCATATTTATATGTTCTACCAGAGATGTATGCATACGCACATGGGTTGCATCCACACACAGACACATACAGACACTTTAAATTGAAATATCAAGACATATCAGCGTGAGATTAACAACCATAAGAGGACCTTGAAAACTAATAAATATTCTGTAAATATTTAGTGCTAATATGTGTCCACTTCCTCGACACAGACCTTCTTAAATAAAGTAATAATAAAGAATTACAGAAAAAATAAATAATTACAGAAATGACATAAACTAGCCCAAGTATATCTCAAATAACTGCGTTGGTTCCAGAGTCACCTAAAGAGCCAGCCTTTAACAAAGTGTTTTTATCTAGTGAGGGAAATGACCACAGGCATTTTGCTATGACCAGTCATTAAAAACAATGTCATTCTCCTTTTCCTAAAGGATGTAATTTCATGCAAACCTAAATGTGTTAACAAAAGCTGAGTCTTCTATTGTGTTGTTTTTGTTTTACATTTATAGGCTATAAGAGTCTTGAATTAGTGGGTTTTTTTAGTTACTAAAACAATAATAATTGTTAGTATTTCTAATAATAATGTTTAAAGAATATGTGGTGCTTATTTTTATTTCACGATTTCCCTGGAATTTCTGACAAGATGAAACTTTCTGCAGGATTTGGCGGATGAGTTTCTCTTTGGCTTGGCAGCTCTGTTGATGCCTCGCATGAAAACATTTTGAGGTTTTGAGGAAGGAATCTAGATTTGCCTGGGTGTATCTTGATGGGCTTTGTGTCTACATGTGTTCAGACAAACTTCAATGACATTTCATTCAATTTCTTACTTCCTGGAACGATCAACCATCTTTCAAAATTCAACTTGAAACTTCAGTCAAATTCCTTGCCTTCGTTGCCAAAATTGTCATGAATACCCATCAAAGTGCTGACAACCATGTTGTTCTAAAGTGAAAAAGTCTCCAGCCTTGGTTTTCGTTGGCTTTACTAAACAGATTTTTCTCCTTTAGGAAGGATCATTGTCACATCACTACTCCTGTTTCCCTCCTTTACAGTCCAAAGCATGCCTTTGTGTTACGTAGCATTCCACAGGGTGGCTGCACATCTTGACACACAAGCATGCCACCATGTTTTTGGTACATCTCTGCCCATGCTTTAAGACCCTTCTCAAGCAATAGGGGACCTACACCTCACATAACTCACATAAAGAAAAATGCAAATATAGGAACCCACCTCCCACAGTAAAGAGCAGCATCCTCTTCCAAGGAAGGCTGCTGGCCTACTGCCAAAGAAAGAGTTCATATTTTCTTGAGTTTAATTCATGTTGTCATTCAACTATCTTTTTAAATTAAAATTTTATATGATAATAATAGCTACTCTAATTGAGGAACCTACTGAGTGTTTGATTCCTCTGTTTTGTATCTTAGGTAAATGATCTCCAAATTTCAATAATTCTTTGATGTTATTTGTTATTATCTATTTCAGTAATTTTTAAGTTTTGAAATAAATGAATCGTAAAATAAATTTGTTTTAATTTTTTTAACTGTATCACTTATTTATTATTTGGGGGCATTCTCCATTTTTGAATAAATGTAGCCTCAGAGAAGTAAAGGAATTGGTCCAAGGTCATGAACCGGTAATGGTGCAGAGTAGAATTGGAAACCCAGGATTTCTGAGTCCCTGCCCACTGTTAGATTTTATATTTAACAACTTGGGGTACCAACTTCTATGCTCCCAGCCCACCTGTACCCCAGTCACAGCAGTGGCAGCCAGTTTTGCACAGGTAGAGCCTGCGGTGCCTCCTGCAGCCATATGATATGGAGAGAGGTCCTCTGACATAGTGACAGGGGCCTGGTATTCACACATGGGAAGCTACAAGTATTGGGAGTTCATTCTGTCACCACAAGAAGCTGATCGATAAAGGCTTTCTCCTCCGATTCTCTGAGACAATTCTGGAATCTGTCTGACAACTCCTTAGAAAGTGCCAGTGGGATCAAGCTCATTACCCATATCGATAGCCTGCTCAAAAATGCACCCTTGAATTGTTTCTGTCTTGCAGTCTCATCCGTTATTCCCTAGAACAACTTCTGAAAGAGAAAAAAGTCTTTGTCTCAGTTTCTGCTCTCCAGAGGTAACCCAAAGGTAAAGTAAGTATACCACATCACACTCTAAAAGTAGCAGCAGAACATATCAAATGGGAAGGGTTCATTTTGCTTTGAGAAAATTATTTTATGGGGCTCTTTGGCTTTTCAAAGGCAAGACTTAGACTCTAATCTAGAAGAAAAACCATCAGCTATGGGAATCATGCAACAAGTTAAAATATAAGTGTTTTGTACATGCAGAGATGTTAAGAGATGTTATTCTGATATCAACCTAAGTAAAATAATCTCCAAACTTCAACAGTCATCTGACATTACTTGTTTTATGGCCATTCTAAGGCCAGGCCTTGGGGAGCAGCTAAGTGTATAGATAGAAAAGCAAGGAG
This sequence comes from Macaca nemestrina, assembly GCF_043159975.1. NCBI lineage: Eukaryota > Metazoa > Chordata > Mammalia > Primates > Cercopithecidae > Macaca > Macaca nemestrina. The sequence goes on from NC_092137.1 coordinate 67,608,581, forward strand.
AAAGGAAAGGAGCCTCTGGCATGAGTGAGGGCATGGGCCCCAGAAAACTGAAGGAGACCTAGGTCTAAGGGGGAAATTGGCCAGAGGGCTCGCCTGTGATAGAGCAGGACCAATAGACTTCATGACCAGCGCCTGCTCTAGAGCTGCGTGTGTTGCACAGCTCTCATTATCTCTGCAATCTTCAGTAAAGCTGCTTAACCTTGGAAACCTAATGTGACTCCTGTGACAACCTGGGGAACAGAAGAAGAGTCTGTGTCTGTGCTTGGGGAAGAAGGAGGAGTCATAGCCTATAGAATTGTTACCTGGAAGGCCAGTGGAAATAATAGAGCAGTCTGGGGGTAGTACAGCCTGGAAGAAGACTGGACAGACAATGAATGGAACATCTAAGAACCTACCAGGAATCCACAAAACAATCCAGTGGCAGGGTTTCCTATAGTTACACAGGAAATAGATTTGAACAGTTCTATTTAAATACTCAAGATAGAAATAGGAGAACTTGAGAACATTTTGCTAACACATACAAATATGGAGTTAAAGAAATGGGCAGGGAGTATGTTATTTGTACATTTCATATACAGCCCTGAATATTCCTAAAATATTTGTTAGGTATCCATTATGTGTCAGATACTATTCTAGGCACTGGGGGGGGGGGGGAAAGTGGTGAATAAAACAGAAAAAATTAAAAAACATTCTAGGGAGGGGAGACAGAAAAACATACTAAAAACATAGAGCCCGTTGGAGGGAGCTAGGAGTGCTGAGGAAGTAGAGCAATTGGAAATGTTGACACTATTTCTGTCTTTCTTGAGAAAGAGCAGGTTTTGTGAACTTAACCTGTTTTATGCATCCAGAGTGTATTAGTTGTTGAAATAAATTTGGGGTAATGACTCAAATCATTTTATGTTTTCTATGGCAGAGGTAAGGAACCCAGTGAAAAAGACAGAGAGAAGTATGGACAAAAAACAGATCCTAAACCTGTTTTGTTTTGTTTTGTTTTATTTTTGGTAGTAGTTGTTTATTTTTGCAAACATTCAAACCCCCCGTATTGGTGGCTGTTATTATGAGATAAATAAACTGAGAAACAACAAGACAATTTGGTCTCTACAATTTGTTTAGTTTTGACTAAATATTTACCTTGGAAGAAGTATGTGTACAATATTCATTTTAAAAGATACAACAGTCACCTCGTTACTTGGAATTTTACTTGAGGCTTGAATGAGACTGAAACCACCTGGACACCACTAGAAGATACATCAAGGAACAGAAAGGTAGGTCCATTCTGTCCTTGACACTTCATTTTAATTTAGTCACTTTGCGTTGAGGCTTTGCCACCTCCCCAGGAGACTGGAGATTTTCTATTGCCTAACGCTGGAAAACAGGTTTATGAGATATATTAGAAAATGTTGATGATGTCTTATAAGCTTGCCCGTTTGAGTCATTTGCTCTGTTCTGTTGTACCATCTCTGTCCAGTGCCTTTGGCTATTTCTCAGGAGCTGTGGCCCATCTCACCTTCTACCTTAGCTGCTGTAGATTTCATTCATTGAAAAATATGTTAGTGCCCCCTAATGAAGTAATAGATTAAGGTAGCCTTCATGCATTGCTGCCAAAATCATTCAGTGTAAGGTTGATGGGAGATTTTATGATGGGTGGTGATATGGTTTCACTGCATCCCCACCCAAATCTCATGTTGAATAGTAGTTCCCATAATCCCTGCACGGGAGGGATTAAGTGAAGATAATTGAATCATGGGAGCAGTTTCCCCCATCCTGCTCTCATGATAGTGAGTTAGTTCTCATGAAATCTGACGGTTTTATAAGGGGCTACCCCCTTCTCTGGGCACTCATTCTCCTGCCGCCCTATGAAGAAGTGCCTTCTGCCATGATTATAAGTTTCCTGAGGCCTCCCCAGCCATGTGGAACTGTGAGTCAATTAAACCTCTTTTCTTTATAAATTACCCAGTCTTAGGAATTCCTTCATAGCAATGTGAGAATGGACTAATACAGGTGACTAATACATCACCTGGGAAGCTACCCACTGATTAACCCAATATTATGTGCTTTGGATATTATGCAATAGCAAGGACACGGCACCACTCATGGAGTCTTACTGACTATAAATTTGAATCAATCTAATCAAGTCTCTAGATCTAACTAGTGTGCAAGAAATACAGGAAATAGAGAAACAAGCCATACTATGAGGTAGTGATTAACTAAATCCATTCCTCATAATAAAAATAACAGAGTACTCAAGTTAAAAGTGGAGGAGGGAGGCACTTATAGAATAAAAGAAAGTTAAGAGAAATAATAATCAAATGCAATCATGTCATATGATACACAGAGTTCAGCCAAACTGGGCATTTTAGTCATTGAAGTGGCCACAAATCTGTATGTCCAAGCAACATTTCTCACCATAGTTTCTCTCCAGAAGACAAGTCATATCTAGTTCTATTTAGGATTCTGCTTCCTCTCCTTTTATGATCTTTTAGCTAAAATCCTGACTGTCACTGGGTGATGACTTAATCTTTGTTATTAAAACACCTCTTGTGACTAATAAAATAAGCATGGGCAATAGCATACTTCAACGCTTCAGTCTTGGAGAAAATGCTGTAGAACTGGCTTGGTAATACGGTTTCCAAGGAAATTCAAAAATGGCTCATAGTATTTTCAAAACTTGGCAACCAAATAAGGGCTTTGAAGGTTTTAACACACGCATCCACACCCACACTGTAACTCATTTCAGCCCCCACATCCAGAGACTCAGCTTTTGGTTGGCATCTGAAACTTGACTTATCACCAAACCACATGCCCGAGAGGGTACATGTTAGACATTGGTATTAAATAATTAGCCATCGGACCTTGAGTAGTGCCATTTTGTCTTTCTGCATATGGATTTGATCACTCCCTACTCAAACCTAAGAAACTTGAAATAGTAGTGATATTTCATACAAATTACACTTGGAGCATAGCTGCATTCAGCCCACGATTTCTAAGTTGCCTGAGACAGAAATGTGTCAGCAAAGAGTCTAATGCATAGCTTAAAATGATTGATTCAAGACTAAATCAGCAACGCTAATTTCTTGCAATGCTAGTTACATATGGTTGCATTAATATTCCCTTCTCAGAAATCCAGCTGAGAATCATTATTTAATGAAAGGCTTACAAATTGCATCCTATTTAACATCTTTCATTGCAGATTCTTTTGTAGAAATGCAGAAAACATGCAAGTGACCATGTAAATTCTGTTGCATTTGCAATGTGCTGAGTAATTTTCTTGATGTACACATAAAATATATATGTATATATGTGTGTAATGCATTTATATGCATATATTTTATATGTATACCTATATACAATATGATGCCTATACATTACATATTACACAATTACATATAATATATAATAGTTTATGTAGAATATATTATATATATGTCAAGAGATCATTCTGATTGGTGATTTCTAAATTAATGAATTTAAAGGGCAGATTAAAAGAGAGAGATTAGAATTTGAGTTTTCATTATCTACCCTAGGTTTGAACACTAGCTACATCATTCATTAAATGCATGTCCTTAACCAATTTTAATCACTAATCTTTAGTTTCCTCATCTTTAAAATAACAATAATAATATCTACTTCCCAGAGTGTTGCTATAAAGATGAAATGAAAACAAATCAAGTAAAGTATCTCACACAGGACAAGAGCTCAATAAACATTAGCTCTGTTTCTAATGTAAAAGCAACAAAAAGAAGATTTATGGCTTGTTACAGAATAAATTGCAGTGTTTATGAATCTGTAGTTATTGAAGAGTATGAATCTGTAGTTATTGAAGAGTTCAGCCTAAGTAGGGAGATGAACCAAAGACCTGTGGATAGTCTGGAGACAGACTGGAAAGGAAAAAATTTATAAAGGCATTCATGTTTAAGCAATAAATATGTTAGAGTTTTTCTTTAAGGCCAAGATAAACTACCTGATTTCAATTATATGTGTATATATAGTCATATAATACATGGTTTTTATATAAAGTAATATATATTATTTTTGCTACTTTGATAATAATGTTAACTAAATAGCAAGTTTTCAGGTAGAACATTATTATTTAATAACTTCATATTTCTTACACTTGAAAAATTAACAGGACACATGGTGGGGAACAACACACACCAGGGTGGAGGGTGAAGGGAGGGAGAGTATCATAAAGCATAGCTAATGGATGCTGGGCTTAATACTTTGGTGATGGGTTGATCTGTGCAGTAAACCACCATAGCACACGTTTGATTATATAACAAACCTGCACATCCAGCACATATACCCCTGAACTTAAAAGTTGGAAAGTATATATATTTGATTAAATATATGTTAAATATATGATTTCATTATTTCAGGAAGGTATATATAAACATATATATGGTTATAAACATATATATGTTTATAAACATATATATACACATTATATAAACATATATATACACATTATAAACATATATATACACATTATAAACATATATATACACAACTTGCTATAATGAACTTGGCTTTTCTCTCACCAAAAAAACAGACACAAAAAATTTTGCATTTTGCACTAGCAGAATGATGAACTTAACTATTTGGGGGTAAACATTTTTCAAAGTAGTCACTGAAATGGATAGTGGAAGACCAATAAACCCTCTGGAAAGAATGTGAGGAGACAAAGGCCCCACATACTCCATCAAGAAAGTAATTATCAATTTCTCTGTAAAGTTTCTAAAGGGAACCATCACCAGAGAAATTTCATAGAGTAGAATCCTTATTAGTACAAAAGTTGTGCTATCTTGACACTTGGCCACTTCATTAATTATTGTGATTCAATTAAGGCAGTGTTTTAAAGATAAGAGGAGAGTTGACTGATTTTTTTCAATGAATTAATTAATTTTTGTTTGGCTTAAATATTCTTATATTATTTTTTAAATTATTTAACAACATCAATAACAGTCATAGCTTTATTTGTTTTATAGAATGCTTCCCCATAGGTTATATTCTTAACTACCACAGTGGCATTTGAGCTACATATTGTAGAGTTAATTTGTAAAAACTTGAGGCTGAGAGATCACACGACTCCTCCAGATTTTCACAGTGCATAAATAGCAACTCCAGAGATGTCCCCACACAAGCATCTCCTTTCTGCAGAATTGTCTGGGTGTTTGAGGCATGCATTCTTCATAAGTTAGGTATTTTAAAATCAGAAGTGAGTCAATGACAGACTTTCTTTCTTTAAAAAGGAAAAAAATAGTGGTTTATAATATTTTAAATTAGGAGTAATTAAAATGTCCCACAGAAAGCCCTGTGCTGATTCTAACTTCCACTTAGTGAAACTGAAATAATCTAACTCCAGAGGAAGCTTCAAGCAATTGAAAGAAGCCATGAGCCTCCCATTTAAACCAGGAGCTCAGTGTCCATCTCTGCTGTCAGAAATTTGAAGAACATTCATATTTTCCATTTGCTTTATCAATAGCTACCTCAATGTTTCTAAACTATCCATCACAATAGTGCCTAAGTAATTAGACAGAGGTGCTCTGGCACTGTGTTATTTAAACATCATTTCCATGCAGCACAGTGAGCCCTACCATGTGTTATTATTTTGATGGGCTTCTCACCACTTAAATGACGAAAGAGAAAAATTACAATTTCCTCTAAATTCATTTGTAGATACTTGCACAAGTAATATTTGGCTATGGTCATCATAGTGAACACTGGCTGTATGTCAACTAAATCCTTAGAGATAATTTCAGCTCAATTGATGGTCCTAGTTAATTTCCCATAGGCAATTGTGAGAACTCTCTTCTTCCAAGTTTGTTGGTTTGTTTGCTTGTTGGTTTGTTTTTTAGTGTTGGAAATCCCTTGAAAATTCACTTATTTTATTGGTTCTTTTTTTTATTGCATTATCTATGGTCTACGTTAAAAGAAAAAAAAAATCCTAGGTGGTCTTAAACCATTGTAATTAAGTTTGGAGACTGGCTCTTTGCATATTCACCAGATAAGAAAAAAATGTGTGAAATTTGGGAGATGTTTAATCTAGCGCAGGGGTTGGAAAATTACAAATAAGTACCAACAAATTGCTTTATAAATAATGTTATAGTGGATCATAGCCCTGTTCATTCATTTACATATCACCTATGTTCACTTTCACCCTTTGATGGCAGCGTCAAGTAGTTGTGACAGAGGCTACGTAGGGCAAAAAAAAACTTAAAAGATTTTCTAACTGGCCCTTTAAGAAAAGGTTTACAGACCCTTGAGCTAGAGGGAACTTTGGCTCCTGGCAGTAGTTTAAGAGATATATATATATATATATATATATATATATATATATATATATATATAAACAAGCTTGTTTTAGCTGGTCTTCTTTTAGCTAGGAATCCAACATTTCGTCTCATCCCAGGACTTGTAATTGATGATGACAGTGATGTCCATGAGGCACTGAAAAGCCTTGAAGCACCTTCTGAATCAGCAAAGATTAAATCTCATTCACTATGGGTCTCTGTTGTCCAGATTCATAGCCTTAAAATTGAAAGGGACCTTCAGCATCATCTTTCACAAAAAAAGTGGAAATCTTTTCCACTATATGCCTTACATGTGGGCTTTCAGTCTCTAATTATAGACCCAGTGGAAGCAGGTGAACAACTTCTCATAGTATCCATACTAATTTGTGGCAGCTCTCGCTCTTTTACTATTGATTGGATTGTTTTTCCCCCACACTGAGTTAATATTTCTTTCCTTGCCACTCATTTGCCCTATTATAATATTTTGACTGTTAGTAAATTATAAATGATATATCAGAATATCTGTACTTTTTTGTTGTTGTTGTCAGAGTCTTACTCTGTCGCCCAGGCTGGAGAGCAGTGGTGTGATTTCGGCTCACTACAACCTCCATCTCCTGGGTTCAAGTGATTCTCCCACCTCAGCCTCCCGAGTAGCTGGGGTTACAGGCACGTGCCACCATGTCTGGCCTAATTTTTGTATTTTTAGTAGAGACCAGATTTCACCATGTTGGCCAGGCTGGTCGCGAACTTCTGGACTCCAGTGATCTGCCTTCCTTGGCCTCCCAAAATGCTAGGAGGACTGAACCACCACACCTGGCCCGTACTTTTTATTAACAAGAATATTAATTAAGCAGAGCATTCCATCCTTCCACTCTGCTTTATAGTAGATAATGTTGTTCTTGAGTAACAGATGCAGGTTTTGGAATCAGAGAGACTTGTGTTCAACTTCCAATTTCCCCACTAAAAAATGGTTTGGCCATAGAAAATTGCTTTAACTTCTCTGAACATTGATTTCTTCATTTGCTAAACAGAGAAAAAAAGCCTGAGACTCTGAAAGAAGGTACATAGGATCCAACATGGTGCATGACATTAAGAAGCTATTAGTAGTGGTAGGAAGTAGCAGGCATTTTAAATGTACCGTGTGCAAATGTGCAAGTGCCAGAGCATTCCAAGCCCCAAACATAAAGCAGAGGCAGCATTTGGAGCATTTTAGGAACTAAAGATTATCCTAAATTTAAGACTTTATTTGAAAAGACTAACATTACCTCATATATGCCATAAACATTCCAGGGCAAGAATTAATCTATCTTGTTCTCTGTATGCCACGGTGCAAAACTGGGAGCTTGGTGCTTACTTTTAGCTCATGAAGATCCCCAAGGAGTAAGCGGTGTAAATATTAGACGTTCTAAATGTACACAAAGGGATATTTCAAGAAGCGCACTCACCTTTTCAATTCAGATAAAAATAAATTATGCAAATAAAGAAAATGGTTAACCCATCAAGGGCCAGATTATGAGAGTATCTGTTTCTGTTATCTGGAATTACTGTGTTTTATGAAATCCAGCCATGTCTGTAGTGTCTGATTTTAATATGGCAATTCTCTCCTATTCTTGGTTCTTCTGTTTTAGGCAACATATTGAATCTCTTGGGAGAAACTCATCCTGTATCTGCTCGATTGAAAACATGAGGGTGCACATTCCAAGCTGCATATGCTCAGGTCCGAGTTTCCAAGGAAACAAGGGAATGCTCATCTATCTACAAAACTGAACTGATGAATCACTTTCAGCTTGTTACAAATCCTGATTCTGAATCAAACTCCAGTGTGCAGTCTAAAAATTGTCACTGTCTTGTCATTTCTGCCGAGCAAACCCCTGATGCTATGAGGCTGGCAGTTGGGCAGGGATTCCCTGAGTTGTGCACTCTAATTTTTTCCTCTGCGCTGTTAGTGAAATACTGTCATTGAGAACCAGCTCCACATTGCACCTATGTGAGAAGGCCTTGGTTTCTATCAGTAAAGTCAGACAGCTATGTGCATTTGGGATGCCCTGGTCAACCATATAGGAGGAAGCGCAATTGTCCTCCCAGCTCTCACAGTGGCCACTAGCTCTCAGGCTCACAAACTAGGCAAAGTGAAGAGCAGCAGGACGACCTACTTCCCAACTTTCATAGGCATTCAAACCCTAGTGGGTGATGGTATTTCTGAAGGTCTTGAATATAGGACTTCCTGACCATTCTTTAGCATTTACTGATCAAAGTATTTCAGAAGTGTTACGTTGTTTGGCAATCACAAGTGTCGAGACAGATACTATGATTATCTTCATTCTCTAGAAACAGAGGCACAGAGAGGTTAAGTAGTTTCCCAAAGGTCATACAGTTTGTAAGTGATAAAACTGATTTGAAGCCAAACTCTGTCACCCCAAACTCATATTTTTAACACTTTAGTCCATCTTCTAAAAAGCTGACTATTCTGTTTTTCTCTGTTTCAAATTAGTATGCCCATTCACTTGTTCATTCATTCATTCATCCAGCAAACATGTGCCAGGCATCTATGCCAGGCTCTGTGGATATAGTATAATAGCAAACAAGAGAGATAAAATTTCTCAGGGAGCTTACATTTTGCAGAGGAGACTAAATAAATAAACAAGCACAAACAATGTAGAGATTGTAATATAATCCATCCCAACAAAGGAAATCGACACTAGTATGATAAAATTAAATTATAAAAGACCCCAGCATTTTCAAGGTACTGAAGGAGATGAGACGAAGCAAAGGTAGAGTGGGGTTGCATTATGCTGGACCACAGCAAACAGATTGGATTCTATTTAAGTGAGGTGATAAATTCTTAAGGGTTTTAGTCATTTTTGAGGTAGAACTGTCTTTTGTTCCTATTGTAAAGAAACTACATAGGTAGGCATAAAATACACCTGTATGCCAGAGATAGAAAAATTTATATAATTCCCAGCTCCAATTCTATTTCTCTGGGATAATTTTAATTGTGTTTATGAAACATATCTCAATGTTCTTGAAAGACTGAAAACAACTCTTTTTATTATTTATTGACTTATTGATTTGTGGTTAAGGAAAAAGTAGACTGAAGTAAAAAAAAAAAAAAAAGTGCAGGAGTATAATTGCACAAGAAGTGGGAGGGAGACTTGTTGAACAGGCAACAGCCTAAAGTGAGTATCCACGAGCGAGCTCAGTATGACCCTGCAGCTCCCCCATCACACTTGCACCCACCTCAAGGAATCCATTTCCATCTCTATGGAAAATCCCTGGGCTCCATGGGACAGAGTCTTGTTTTGTTTTACATCTGTGTGTCCATGCCTAGCCAGTATCTTATTTAGTGCAGGCTTTCCATAATATTTGTGGAGAGAAGGAAGAATGAAAGGAAGAAGAGAGGGAGGGTAAAAAGAAAGCAGGAGGAAAGAAGAAAGGTAAAAAGGAAGTAGCCCTCTTGGTTTTGCTTCTCCTTGGCTGTTTTGTTATTCTCAGTACTCCCCAACCCATCTTCCTGGGATAAGAAGAAAAAAAAAAGACATCTAAAATGACACTTCCAAAAGATTAATATTTTCATTTCAACATTTCTGAAAGTATTTCAATGAAATTGCTTTCAAATGGTTTATTTTATATTAGATCATTGAGAGATAGATTAATGTCATAAACGTAGGTACTAGCAAGCAATATTTTTGTCTCCTATGTGCACATATTGTATATTTCATATCCTCTGATAACTTGAAGTCACTAATTTAAGTCAAATTAGGGAAAGGGCAGTATAGTAATTGCTGTATTTTCGGCTCTTTCTTGATAACAAATGCAGCTTCTTTTTTCCCCTCCACCCATATATAAGAGTTTTCTTTTTCCTTGGCTAAGATATAATAGCATTGCTCTACATGAACCAAAATATTTTTACTGGCTATGTTATTACTGAGAAATGCATTGGGAAAATGTAAAAATATTTCACCTTTATGCTGAAGAAAATAAACACAGTGGATTAGATAAAATTTGCACAGCTTTTGACATGTGCCATATGTAACATTTGGGAAACATCAAAAAAGAGGCTCTGACTTCTTCCAAGATCAGACTCTGGCACGGGAGGAGGACTGATCCACTACCCATTTTTCATTTTTATAAACCAGAATGCAACGGATTGTTCTACATATGTTTTTGTACACATACATGGTTAGATATCTATCTCTGTAGGTCAGATACTTAGTAAGAGAATTGCTGCTTCAAAAAATGTAACCTTAATTTTTGATAGACTCTCATAGTTGGCCTCTGAAAAGTTGGTACCAAGTTACATAACCATCAAAAATGAGTGAGTGTTCTTTAATAACTCAAAGTTTAAACTAATAATCAGGTTCAAATTCTAGACGATTTATATAATTGCTTTACTATATAACTTATTATATAATTGCTTTACTACCCTAGACTGATAATTTTTAAACTTTTTGGGGTCACACATCATTTTGAGGGCCTGATAAAAATTATGGATTTTGTCTAAAGAAAAAAACACACAGGCACAAATATACTGAACTTTTATATTTCACTGGATGTTTCATAGTCCCAAAAAGCTTGGCTGTAGATTAAGAACGTCTATTCTGGATAATCCAAAGGTTGTGCATTTGTGTGTGTGATGAGTGAGCCTTGTCACCAAGCCTCAAATATCTCTGTGTGCCCTGCTGAGAACCCTTCTTTACATTCCCTTGCTTTTCTACCTAAAACAGGTGGCATGAGACTGGGCAGAGCAGTTGTCCCTCTCCTCTGCTGCACCTCCATCTGAGAGAGGAAAGTCTGCTTTCACATACATCTTATTCAAGCCCTTTTGTTCCTCAGCTCTCAGTGAGCATGCTTGTGTCTGAGTGTGCAGGGTGTGTGCGTCTGCTTATGCACCTACGTTCATGGAAGGGCTTTACGGCATCTTAACATAAAACCAGGCTGACTGGGTTCCAACCCTGACACTAACCAGCTATATGACCTTGAGGAAGTCATTTAACCATATTGGCCATACTGGCCAATAGAATTTTCTGCATTGATGGAAATGTCCTATAATCTGTCCTGTCCAATATAGCAGTCCCTAGCGATATATGACAGTTGATCACTTGATATGTGGCTAATGTTACATATGAGAGATAATTCATTTAATTTAAAATAACCACATATAGCTCACAGTTACTATTTTGGGAGGTACAAATCTGATGTATTAGTTTTCTTACCTGCCAAATAGAAATAATAATAGTTCCTGCCTTATGTAAGTATTGTTAGAAATACAGAAATTAGGCCGGGCGCAGTAGCTCACGCCTGTAACCCCAGCACTTTGGGAGGCTGAGGCAGGCAGATCACCTGAGGTCAGGAGTTCGAGACCAGTCTGGCAAAGAATAGTGAAACCCCTCTACTAAAACTACAAAATTTACCCGGGCATGACTGCATGCACCTGTAATCCCAGCTACTCGGGAGGCTGAGGCAGGAGAATTGCTTGAACCTGGGAGGCAGAGTTTGCAATGAGCTGTGACTGAGCCATTCCACTCCAGCCTGGGCAACACAGTGAAACTGCGACTCAAAAGAAAAAGAAAAAGAAACAGAAACAGAAAAAGAAATGAAATAAATTACACACACACACACACACACACACACACACACACACACACATATATGGACATATATATGTATATATAAGGTACTTAGGACAGCGCCTGGTACCCAGAAAGTGCTACATAAGTATTTACAATTACTATTATAGAACACTAGTGATAAGTATCACGAGTGTTACAAGTACTACTAGTATGATAAAGTTATTGAGAAAGAAACAAACATGATATATGGCGGCATTCTGAATTGAACTACTGAACTTAAAGGACATACGGGAGTTATTTAAACAAAAAGGGAGAAAAAGATTCAAAAAATAAAGCTGGAAGTATAATGGAAATGATAAAGCTTCATTGGAGGACACAGAGTAGGCCTGTGTGGCAGGAAGGTTAATGGAAGTTTCTAATAATTAAAATGTTAGGGTAGAACAATTGGAGTCAGATGACCAGAGGTCTTCAATTTCAGGATAAGGAGATGAATTCATTCATCAGACAAAGGAAAAACATTTGAAAGTTTTGAGGGTAGGCATAGTAGAAACTTCTAGAATCAACAGGAGAAAGCAGGAGAAAAGAAAGGCAGACTGCAGACATTTAAAACATATGTCAGAAAAGTGGGGTCAGGGCAAGGAGGACCAGGGACTGGCAACTAGTGTTTCCTTCTTGGGCAGGAATGTCCTTTCCAAATTTCTCCCCACACGTTCTTTCCTTATTCCCTCTGTTGGAGACTATGAAACTCCTTCCTACAATCTGCCCTTCTGTCTACAGTGATCCTTTGAGCTTCCTCACTGACCTTGCTCTCTTTATTCCTTTATCTCTTCTCTCAAGGACAGATTGTTTAAATGTTTGTTTGTTTTTGCTGTTGTTCTGTTGTTTTGATTAGAGAAGTAATAAGTACTCACAGAAAATTTTTTAGTACTGAAAACGTTAAAAGTACAGAAAAAATACCAACTCCTACCACCAAGATCAATTGCATCTTTAGTCCGAAATGTTCACCATGTACAGAATTTCTTTATTCTTTCTTTAATACATGTCTTCCTGAAATACTTGGATCAAGACTTGGCCTTTTACAACATGCCCAAAGAGCCTAATACGGTACTTTACATCTGACAGAAGTTTAGTAAGTGTTCTTCAGTGAATAAAGAACGGGTGGAAAGTTACTCAGAATTTCATATGCCACAACTTACTTGAAAAGTATGGCAATTCCACACCAAATACTTTATTATGACTCACTCTGGGAAATCTATACCTATTATAAACATTTTATCACTTCTTCCTTAACATATAAATGAAACTAAAGTCCATTTCTGTGGATGCATAGAAATACATAAAAGTAGGTGAATGGGGATGCCCACATTCTTTTATTCATATTTTACACACACCAACGAATCAAGCCAGTGTCTAAGTGACTTATAGGATACCGGACTATTGGCAAACACACTCTCTTTGTGGTAGTTCTGCACGCTCTGTTGAGTTTCACTGTTGATAGCTACTAAAAATCACTCAACCAGACAAGTCCGCCCAAATGAAGAAGCTCGTTTATAGCCGTTAGACCCACAGCACTAAACTCAAACCCCAAATCTTCCCTGATTCATTTAGGTCAAAAACGCTGGAGGATTAGGTGTGGGTCTTGCATTCTTGGTCACAAAATCAAGGTTACAAGTTTGGTTCTGCCCATGGGTTTTAGTCACCTCATAAAATTGAGATGGATTTGGAAGCACTTTGCTCTATCAGAGCTTTCCATCAGCAGGCCTCCCGAACATCAAATAAATTTGCGATGACTCTCAAGAGGGCAGCTAATAAACAAGATAAAATCTTTCTTTTGTGAGCTTCAATGGGTAATACAGTTAAAACATGAAGTTATATATTAATAAAAGAGAGTCATTTAGTTTATTACAAAGGTATACCAGATAGTCACAGCAAACACTAAATATGGCAAAATCAATAAACTAAAGAATGTTATTTGATCACTATTATTTGCAGTGAGCTTCAACACTTGTCATTAAAAAAAAACTGCTCTATAGCTCTTAAATAGAAGAATAGAATTTTGGGCTAATTATCAACATGTGTCTGCATTTAATGTAATACATTATTATTACATGAAGTCACATATATCACAAGTGTGTGTGTGTGTGTGTGTATGTGTGTGTATATATATATATATATATAATTGTAGAATATATTTGACTTTCTAAGTTGGCTTTGTCCCAATGTCTTAATTCAGGCTGCTATAACAGAATACCATGGACTGGGTGACTTAAAAAACAAACATTTATTTCTCACAGTTCTGGAAGCTGGGAAGTCCAAGATCAAGGGGCTGGAATATTTTATGTCTGGCTGCTTTCTGGTTCACAGCCAGTTTCTTGCTTTATCCTTATGTGGTGAAAAGAGGGTGAGAGAGTTCTCTGAGGTCCCTTTGATAAGGGCCTTAGTCTCATTCATGAGAGCTCCACCCTTTTTATCTAATCATCTCCCAAAGGTCCCATCTCCTAATGTCATCACACTGGGGATTAGGATTTCAACATGAATTTGGGGGGAACCCAAATATTTAGTCCACTGCACCAAGTTAAAGGGGTTTTTCTGCTTTTGCATTTTAATTCTACTCTTTTCATCTCTGACTTTTCTTACGGCTTTTCTTTTTTATTCTACTTTCAACATCTTGAATTTGTAATGATTGATTCCTTATTTTTCATGTATAATTCTTTATAACATTGTTCCAGTTGATTCTTAAAGTCCCTTATAACCTGACCACAGCTATATTTCCAGACAAACTTCCATTTTTTCCCCCAATCTGCTGCAGTTAAGGCTATCTTACCCATCTTTCTCACCTCTCTAGCCCATTTATGACATAAGGAGCTTTCTCTTATCTAAACTTCCACTGCCCATAAATTCACCATAACCAGTTAGCTAATTGCTTCACAGGCTTTCTTTTTCTTGTTCTGTTTTGTTTTTTGCTTTTTTGAGATATCATTTACATACTATACAATTCATAATTTTAAAATGTACAATGTAATGGTTTCTACAATATTCCCAAATTTGTGCACCTATCATCATTATCTATCTCCAGAACATTTTCATCATTCCAAAAATAAATTTATACCTATTAGCAGTCACTCCCCATTTCTCCTTCCTTCTTGCCCCTTAAAACCACTAATCCACTTTATCCCCCAACTTTTGTTTTTCAACATTGCTTTGGCTGTTTCGGTTCTCTTAAATTTCCATGTAAATTTTAGGATCAATTTCTTTTAAAAACCAACTGGGATTTTGACAAAGATTGAATCTGTGGCTCAATTTAGTAAGTATTGCTATCTTAATAATATTGTCTTATAATCCATAAATGTGGATGTCTTCCCATTTACTTAGGTCTTCATTGGTTTCTTTCAGTAATGTTTTAAAGTTTTCAGTATACAAGTTAAGCACTTCTTTTTCTGAAAAAAATTATCATGGACTTTAGTTTTGAATCTCTCTAACTCAAGTATAAGTTTCTATGTATCAAGTACCATGGCTTCTTACCCTTTTAAATTCATTGTGCAACCGTTAGTTCTTGCATTGGTTTTTAAAATAAAGAATAAATATATTCCATCAAAATTTAAAGCTTCTAGCCAGGCACAGTGGCTCACACCTGTAATCCCAGCAATTTGGGAGGTCAAGATGGGCAGATCATTTGAGATCAGGAGTTTGAGACCAGCCTGATTAACATGGGAAAACCCTATCACTATCAAAAATATAAAAATTAGCTAGGCATGGTGGCAGGTGCCTGTAATCCCAGCTACTCAGGAGGCTGAGGCAGGAGAATCTGCTTAAACCCAGGAAGCAGAGGTTGCAGTGAGCTGAGATCCAGCCACTGCACTCCAGCCTGGGTGATACAGAGTGAGATGCCATCTCAAAAAAAAAAAAAAAGAAAATTAAAAGTTTCTTCCTTAAATATGGCTTTCATGCCCAGAGCACCATATGCTTTCCTACTCCATGTCTTTGCTCTCTCTTCTTCCCACTTAGAATGGCTTGTCTCCTCAACTCTGCTGGCAGTCCTTAGGATTTTTAAAATGTTGATTAACTGTTACCTTGTTCATGAAACATTCTCACCATTTCCTCTTCCTCTCAATATTTTGTTCATTCCTCAGATACAGCTAATTGCAGTAGATCTTTAATATAATATCATAGTTGCATATGATAGTTACTCGGTATGTATGTCATCTCTACTCCCAGAATATAAGCATATTTCAGGGTTCTTCTTAGTCATCCTTCCATTCCCATACATCTTGGCCTATTACTTCCAAATTAGAATTGTTCAACTCACTTCTATTGCATAAATCTGAAACGCAAAAGAGAAAGTGACTACCAGGATACTGGATCATCATTTAATAAGCAACTTAAGTTTAATAAGCAACTTAAGTATTTTAATTTGCTTTCTGTTGTGTTCCATAAAGTCCCTGTCTTGTTTCTAATTACTTCCTTTCCTATTCCCTGCAGCAAACCCTTAGAAAGTTTTTCCAACCAGATTCAACCAGATCTGTGTAAGAGACTGTGTTTTGTGGTACTACACACAGGTCACATAGTTTCTGAAATAACTCACTAGGAAATGATTATTTCTTCCCCCTTTCTTTAAGCTCTATTAATCCAGATTGGAAAAAAGGTTCATGTTGACACTCTTCTGCCTAATTAACTTGTTTTAACTGTATTCAACTCCATAGTGCTGATCTATGATTTATCAGAAAGCCTCTAAGCTAAGTTATAAATGTTATGTTTTCAAATCTGCCTTAAGTACAATCACTCTAATGGTAAACACCAAATTATGTTCCATTTGGGATACAAACTAAGAACATAAAAAGTAAGAATAAGAATTCTTAGCTGTGTTTAGGCCAGGTGTGGTGGATCATGCCTGTAATCCCAGCACTTTGGGAGGCCGAGGCGGGCAGATCATGAGGTCAGGAGTTCGAGATCAGCCTGGCCAACATGGTGAAACCCTGTCTCTACTAAAAATACAAAAATTAGCAGGGCATGGTGGTGGGCGCCTGCAATCCTAGCTACTCTGGAGGCTAAGGCAGGAGAATTGCTTGAACCTGGAAGGCAGAAGCTGCAGTGAGCTGAGATCAGGCCACAGCACTCCAGCCTGGGCAACAGAGTGAGACTCCATCTCAGAAAAAAAAAAAAAAAAAAAAGAATTCTAAGCTGTGTTTTCCATTTGGCAAAACAATAAAAATGACCCAACAAATATGTCCGCAAGATTGTAGCTAGGGTCTTTCCCCTTTCTCTGGAAAGATTAATACTCAGAATGCATTTTTACATCAAATTTTATAAGTTGATATCAAAAATTATTGTGAGATGTGATGTTTTACTGCTTTGTTTTGTATTGTTAAGGAGGTTGTTTTTGTTTAATTTTTTTTTTATGGCACTTACCAGGTCTCTAAATGAAGTATGACAGCTGTTTCACCAATTCACAGTATTTACTGGCTGAGGGTGAGACACATAACTGTGATTCTAACAAGAATATTACATTGGAGAGGATATCTGTGAGATGACTGGCAGACTCTACCCCAATGATCCTGGCAGGTCAGTATTTTACTGGGAACTCACTAGACTAAGCCCCTCAAGGAAAAGGCCCACATCTAAGTCATTGTGTGTCTCCATGCCTAGCACAGCTCTTATTCCTCAGTAAGCACCTCCTGCATGTTGAGTAAACAGAACCAAATTCCAGTTTTTATATTTACTGTGCCAACACATATTGAAGGCCTCCTGAGAGAAAAGCTCTATTTGAGTCATGATGAGTAAATAAAAAAGGAAAAGTCCTTGGTCGCAAACAAATTACAATCCGATGGCACAGAAAAGAACAACACAAGAGAATATTTCACACTACTAGAGAAATACATTGGCTTTCAAAATAAAAATTTAAAAATTTTGAATGATTCTTTTGTAGATTTTAAGGCACTGATATATACAATTCTTTTTTATGTTCCCAAGAAACTATGAAGAAAGTCTAATATTATTGAATCCATGGAACATATTGATTCCAGAGCTGGAATAAGAATTTGCATGCTTTTTTCTTTCAATGCTTCCGCTTCTTTTTTTGGATAATGCTTAGTTGATAACTGCAAGTTCTGCTGGTTTAAAACAGTCAAGATGTACATTTTATTCACACGATCACAGATATTAAGATCTCATTGTTATCTAATTTTATATGTGTTCAAGTTTAAATAACTATTCTACTCTTTGACAAAATGTTTAATTAGAGATTTGGGGGTGGGGAACATATGGGAGGGATTGCAGGAATGCTTTCAGACTACCTTCCAAATGACTCTTTACTCTAAAAGCTCTCCATTCCCCACCCAACTAAGTCACTTAGCATCTATCTATTATCAAACACTTTTTTAGACCAAGGGATGAACTTTGATTCTTAGTATAATACATTCGACCATTGGATCTCAATTAATAAGCCATCAAAACCATTTTTTCTACTTCTCCTCCCTTTCAAATTGCTGTTTTGATAATAATGACCTTGGATAATTTTTGGCATGATCATAGTTTCCCTACATTGACTCCAAAAAATAGTATATTGCAGTGGTTATAAACATGAATTCAGGTACCAGATCAGCTGAGTTTGAATCCTGTGCCACCACTTACAAACTATGTAACTGGGCAAGTTTCCTAACTTCTGTGGGCCTTCCTTTCTTCATCTGTAAAATAAAGATAACAATAATACCAACTTCACAGAAGTGTGGTGAGGATTAAACAAATTACTATATCTAAAGTATTTAAAATAAAACGACATAGAATAAATCGTTTCTATACTTTTTATGTCATTTTTAATAATTATATATTTCTAAAGTACATGGCAGTTATATCATATAAAGACTTCACAAAAATTTTGAGATCAATCAGTAGCAAGTTCAGCCTCATTACCTGCACCAAGAACCACAGATAGATTTAAGTTCCCACTACAAAAACAAGATCTTCAAAATTTCATATAAGGATTGAAACTCTAATACAGAACTTTTGCTCTTAAACATAACCATTTACTACATCTTTAATTTTCTACTTTCCCTTCAAGTCTGAATATATATCACATATATTTTAAGATTTAATTCTAACTCCCTTAAAATATAGTCATCAATAAATACAATTGGAGAAGTATGCCAATCACACTTCTACAATTGTCCTTCAAAAGTTTTATTACATTAACCTTCTTTCTTTTTGTTCCTGCAAAGACTTCACATGAATACAGATTTGGGGAAATTAATACACTTCATCTCTATTGGTAGTTCTTATTAATTTCTGTTAACTAAATTCATGCAGCAATTTTTATTGGAAAATGTCTTTTCTTTAATTTTTCCACTTATGCTAACTGTGTACTGGGAGCAGTGGCAACATTTCTTTTCAGAATCCTTTTCTTTTCTCAGGTTTGGGTTGAATCAAATGATGAACTAAATAATACCACAGATGATACAGATGGCTTGCACCAGTGTGGCAATAGTTTAATTAGTAACTCTACAATTGCTGGATAATCTTCAATTTTTTTGTGATGACATTATTATTTTAAAGAAAAGTCAAATAAATGCTTAGTTCTTTTATTAAAAATTTCACAGCAGCACTTCATATATGCCCTATAAATTTTTATATAATTTATAACAAAATATGTGGTATACTTTGTTTTCTAGACGTGTTACTCAATCTGATGTCAGAAAGCTTCAGCATGACTTAATTTTTGAAGTTAAAGCTTATGGGAAATAGTGGCAATTTCCAGTGACCTGATAATACAAAAGAAAACAGCATAAATGTGTGTCTTGGAGGTACGCGGGTGCTAGTGTAGGCCTTGTAAGTTAAAAGCAACATTTCATAATCTTGGCAAGATGTAATGGGTAGTCAAAGTAATGAAGCTAACCCAGGCATAATGATTAATCTCTGTGTGAGTCACGACCCTGGCAGCTGCATTCTAAATGAACTGCAATCTATATAATGCATTCTCAGGAAGACCAGACAACAAGAAGTTGCATTAGTCTACAGTGCAGATGGTAAGACTGCATGTAGGAGCATACTCAGCTCTGGCCTAAAGGAGCAGAGGTCTAGGTTGAGCAATATTTATAAAAGGATAGTGGAGTTTCATGAATATTTACTGGCTCCAGTTTATCAAAACAAAGTGTGGCATTAACCCTTACCTGATTCGACTAAAAGCTGGAATATTTAATGACGTCTCCATGGGAAAGGTAACACAGAGTAGGATCTTGTAAGATTGGTAGGAATATGAAGGCCATTCTGGGTAAGAGATACAGCATAAACCAAGCTATCACAGTGAGAATTCATAAGATGTATTTGAGGCAAACTGACCACCTCTGCTAGGTGAAAGAATAGAACTGATGTTGAGAATGGTAAAAGATAAAAATGTCAAGTTTAGCCCATAAGTAAAACAATTTAGCAATCCTCTTTTAGAAAGGCTGGCAAGGCCTGTTGTAACTAACCAATGATATGATGATTGGCATTATTTGGAGGAGGCTGGATATTGGCAATGAACCTCATTGATCTGGCAGACAGTTTTCAGAGTACACAAATAGATAATCTGGAGAATGGATCAGGAAACTTACAAGAGGGAATATTTTTCAGGGAGAAAAATGGTAAGAAGGGCTTCTTTATAACTGATTAGATAATCTGTTGTGCAACAAAGACTCAAAGTTAGTACAGTGTCATGGAATGGGTTAGGCACTGAATGACAGGGGACATGGAAATTAGTCCTGGCACTGCCAACACCTGGCTCAGGATCGATTTCCATGGGCTACAGTTATCCATAAAAGAAAGATGTTGGGCCAGATGATTCCTGAGGACCCATCTTTGTGCAACACTTACACGTGACACTTTAAAACATGCCTATGCTGATGATCAGAACCTCACTGCAGTCAGGAGCCATCATTCTGACAAATGCCCTTGAAAAATGCTCTCATTGCCTATCCATGTTTATACACTTTTATTTTCTAAGCACATATATGACTGCAAAAATAACACCCAGACTGAGTGTTCAAGTCTCATATCCAGCAAGGGAAGATGCATATGATGATGGTAACTAAGGACTTTATATGTATTAACTCAATCCCTCCCATGGTACAGATAAAGAAACTGAGGCAGAGAGGTTATATAATTTGCCTGAAGTTGCACAGCTAATAAGTGACTGAGCTGGAATTAGAAGATAAGCTGTGAGGCTTACGGTATGCAGTCTTACCCTCTCTGCAAATCCTGCCTCTCTAAACATGGTAGCGCTGTGCCAGGGTTGGTGTGAGAACTCAAGAGAATGTCTTGGCTAAAACATCCTTTTCAAGGGAACTGGTGGTAAGGGGCCTCATTTCCAATGAGTGCGTGTGGCCACTGTGTTACAAGATTCCCCCAAAAAGTTGATCAAGGCCATATCCTTGATAGAAATTTGCTTGCATATGTGAGGTCTGACTTCCATTTAGAACCATATTGTCTCCAGGCCTGCTAGCCTGTAGAGATTTTCCCTTTTGACCCTTCCAGATATTAACAGCCCATGTCAGCAGACACATGTTAGCCTTTTATTTCCCACTCTGTCCCCTTCCTCAATATTTCCAGTCAAATTTAGCTTGGGGTGGGGAAAGAGTGAAAAAGTGTATGCAGCTAGTCTGCCTTCTGAAATCAAACCTGACACATCTGCTTTTTGCATACTTGAAAAGCCAATAACCCTGTGGTTTCCTGAACATTTCACCTTGAAGATCTGAGAAAGAAGAATCAAGAGTGACTCTTCAGGGATCATAATCCTGACCAAAGGCCCCTCCCCAAAATATTAATTCATTCTCTCTAATGCTTGCATGACAGTCTAAGGTCACTCCTAAAACATGTCAGCTGCTCTTCAAGCTGATGGAGGTATGTGTCATTAGAGACTCTTGTTAAAAGCCCCAAGTACTTCTCACTCTGACCAGGGTGTCAGAGGTAAAAAGTCCATGAGGGTTTTATCTGCTGATCCAGCCAAGCCTTCCACAGCCACACAACCTCCAGATGGCAAGTTATCTACTTTTAAGTCACTCTTAGAAGATCTTCAAATGCTTACTGCAAAGATGACATACTTTTTCCTTGCAGCTCATTTTACTACATTAAAAATGTTAAACGTAAGTGTCTCTTGAGGTGCTTTTTCTCCCTTCAAAAATTATTTCTCTGAATTAAAATGTGTTTATAGAATTTCAGACAAGGAGTAAGCAATCCCTTCTTTTTTACCTGCCAGTGGATGTCTGAGTGCACTGACAGTCTTTCTGAGAGCAGGAGGTCCCCAGGGTTACTAGTGTAATTCTTTTTACTCTGGGGTGCTCAAGCACAGAATTGCCTACAATCAATTTGCTTTCACATTCTGGCATTAAACTCACTGTATATAAAAGTATCACAAGCATTTTCAATATAATTCTAAGTAGCAGTGATTTAAAAGGCTTTTTATTGTAATGAAAAAAATTACAAGGCATAGTAAAATCTGTACAGCCTATTTGACCGAATCCAATCAAACACATGTAAGATTCTCCATAACCTCAAAATGGGTAAAAATGACTTAAAAATTAAGAAGGGCAATTGATAGGAGTCTTTTTTATATATGACAGATGAAGTAATATACCTAAACAATATTTTGACCTTCTGGTTTCTAAAGATATAGAATGCATCATGATTTAACTTAGTGCTATAGGGAAGCAGGGACTTTTCAAAGATATAGCTCTAGCTATAAAACTATAGATATTGACAACATCGTTGCCTAAGTATACAGCTATTTTTCAAGGCAAAACCAAAAGACTTCTAATAAAATATATGTTATTAGTTGTCAGGAATACAGATGATGTCTACTGTTGCTGTTTGATTAGAAGGCAGGAAGCATGACTTAGACATCTCCAACCACTGCTATTCAAAACAAGCACTGTTAATATCCAGCTATACACAATACACGTGAACCTCAATGTAAGTATAACATAAATATAAAAATATTATTATAACTGTCATGGAGTACCTGACACATAGTAGGCCCTCAATAAATATTTTTGAATGAATGAATGAAAGAATAATGAATAAAACATATTCATAGGCAGTCTGCTTTTCTATACTATTTTAAAAGAGTTATTTTCACTTTTGTCTTTAAGAGAAATGAGTAAAGCAAATTAGAAAATTGAATTACAAACTGTGGCTTGATAACTGTTTGACACACAGACTACAAAACCATCTCTTCTGACTTGGTTCTCAACCATTGGTTCCAAGTCTTCCAAGTGTTTATGCAAAGGCAGGGCTGTCCTCCCACACCATCAAATGGCATGGTACTGAATCCCACAAGAGCTAACAGAAGTAATGCTGAGTTTGTTATTTTATTAACTTAAAAGGTAAAAGAAATAGAGTTGCCAGATAAAATGCAGGAAACTCAATTAGACTGAATGACAGATAAACCATGAATAATATTTTAGTATAAGTCTGTCCTAAATATTGTATGAGACATATTTATACTAAAAAATGACTTATGGTTTATCTGAAAGTCTACGTTAATTAGATACTACGTATTTTTATTTGCGAAATCTGGCAACCCCAGAAGGAAAGCAAATGTTCTGACTAAAAACCAGTTGTTTCCATACATCCAGACTCTGGTAGAACAGGTGAACCTTTGAATAAGAAGCAATGGCACAATTATCCTGGTTCATTATTCAGTGATGGCCAACTTTTCATACTTCACTAAAATGATATTTTTAAAGACCCTTTATCTTGCAGCCACTCTGCAAGTTGAATAATGCTTCTAAACACAATGATAGCATTACATGTAGACGGTGATAGATTATGAAAAGTGAAGAAAGCAAACACAGAAAACATGTCAAAAGGCAGAATAAACATTTTTGACGTTAACAGTCCCTTTTAAGAGGATATTGGTAGCTTATATGTTTCTACAAACTTATATTCAGATACATCAAAGATAAAAATGACCTCTCAAAAAGTCTTGAATCTTGATAAAATGTCAACTGTGTTATTACACTGTGAAAGAAATTTAGTGTTTATGAAAGGTGGCAGATTGACTGATTGAATGATTATTAATATGTATTACATACCAGTAAGAAGCTAGAGGCTATTCAAACATGCAGGCCAAGTCTCCACGGCCTAAGAAGGAAGGGTCCTATCTTGGAGTGGTGGGTTACAAGGTCTTAAAAGGGCAGGATGACACATGTTGTTGCCGAGCAGTGGGTTGAGATATTTGTTCAAATGAGATCTGACAATCCACGAAAGATAGTTAGATAGAAAATTCTTAAAACTAAGTTTATCATCTAAAATCTAAAATTGGAACTTTCCTTCTATTTCAACAAAGGGAGGCGTTTTATATATATATATATACACACACACACACACATACACACACACATATACACACATGCACATATATATGTGTAGCTCACAAATATTCTATATATGTATACATACACACACATCTATGTACATATATATATGTATATATACATATTGTTCCTTCCCTTTGACTGTGTTAATAATCTATATAATTAAGACGATTCTCCATTTTCCCTTTGAAAGGCTTTAGAAATACTGTTTTTACAGTTTGGAACTCTATTGGGAAAAAAGAGCCTTATTCTGAGGCCCAGATCAAGCTTTAGTGTTTGTATTGTCAGGAAGCACTTTAACCATGTCTGCTAAGGCCTGAAACTGTGAACACAGGAGAACTCACTCTTCTTGCTGGCGCTTTGCTTGATAGTTGGACATCAAGGGGGCACTTGAAATAGAACTATTATGCTCAGAAGACAGATATATATACACACACACACACACACACACACACATATATATTTCATAAAGTTTTCATATAACACTGTATGATTGTCATTATTTTTTTTTCATTTTACTAATAATAATCTGATAGGATTAAGAGAATTTGAATAGTTGCCCAAGATCACAGAACCAAAAGTTGGTGAATCCAAGATTCTAATTCAGGCCTATCTGACTCATGCTGCACTATAATACTTCTAAATCTGGAACATCTCTTTCACTATTAAATAACATATCAGAATCTTGAACTAGTCAAAGGAAAAGCTTTATTCAAAGGGAAGGCAAACAAGATAGTTGATTGCTTCTATTTTCAATGATGGCATTTTCTTAGATTAATTATAAAATGGTGGTTCCAAGGCAAAAAAAAAAAAAAAAAAAAAAAAGAGTTGCTATCGTGAAACTCTTTCAGGTAACTCTTGGGGTATAGCATTTTCCAAAATACATTATTAGAAATACAAAACCTGAAGTTACATTACCCATTTAACACTAAAATTAGAAGCAGAAAGTTAATCAGGAAAAATAGACTCTGTTAACTTTGTTTTCAAGGATTAGAATTCTCTTAAAAGTTACAGCTAAATAAAAATGAAACATAAAATAGAAACTTTAGATCACAGTACAAAATAAACTTCAAATCAGATAGTAACAGGCTGTAAAAGCGTGGCTTCTAGAGTCGTGTAACGCAGATTAAAATCACAACCCCACCTCTTACTAGTGATGTGATCTTTGCCCCTCTGAGCCACAGTCTCCTCGTCTGTAAAATAAATATGATAAAGGAACCTACCTCATAGGGTTGTCATGAAGATTAAATGTAATACTCCATGTAATGTACTGGGCATACAGCCTGGTAAATAGCAAGCAGTCAATAAATATCTGCTCTTACTTTTATCATCATTACAGCCTTTTATTTAAAATGGATATGCTGACGTAAAATGAGGGGTTTGCATTTATCTCTGCATGTTTCAAAGCTAAAGACTCCTGGACACTCAAAATCCCAAATAGTTTTCTCTAAATAGATATTAAAATGTTCCTGGCAATAGCTGCTTTTAAATAACTCATTTTCCAAGGCTGAAGCACAGAATTCAAAATCCCAGGCCGAGCCCATTTATACTGCCCTGTTGTAAGATGCTGCACACAAAACTAATTGTTTGGCTTGCAGACCCTTTGTCACCCAAAAGCTCCCATAGCCACACAATTAAGTTTAGGCCACTCAGGGTTTAGCATTCTTTTTCTGAAATGGAGTCTACATGCATTACTCTGTGTGTGTGTGTGTGTGTGTGTGTGTGTGTGTGTGTGTGTGTGTGTGTGTGTTTCTGGATGAATGATACAATCTACAGAGGTAGAGCAAACATTACAACGCCTAAGACTGGGTACTTCAACATCCAATTAGAGTTGGGTGAGTTGTGCCACAGCCCAAAGGCCAGATGCTAAAGTCACCTGGTCCAGCCCAGCACAGGCCATCGCCTATCCCTCCTGCATGGAAAGCAAAGCCTCTAGGGATTTCACTGAGCCACAAAGCTGAAGACCCAGGCATGCTGCATTTTTTTCCTCCTAAAGAAATTTACATGCTATTTTCCCACCCTGTCCCTGAGCTGGGATATTGAGGTTAAAATGTACCTACTGAGTAGGTAATGCATTTGGTATTAAGGATCCATCATATGCGTATGTCTTCTGAGCAAAATGGTTCCCTTGGAGCTATTATAGGTATGCCGTGAATAGATATTAGAAATAATACACAAAGAGTGGCTGAAGGAGATCCCATATTAACTACTGTCAGAGTTTTAACATTATTCTAAAATAAGCTTTTTTTTTAATTCCTAGGGTTTAATACCTCTACACTTTGTAAACTGAGCGCTTTTCAAAGAGAGCTCCAAATTCCTACAGAGCTGTCTTTAGGTGAGCTTTGATCTTTGCAGGGCACCTATCTTGTGTTTCTATAATTGCTGTGGTTTAACAAGGCTCCCTAGCATGTGAAGGGGGGCAAATCCTTTTATTAAGGCTATAAACCTAACTGACCATAGTGACGGAATGTGCAGCTTGGTGGTAGCCCTTAGCTCCCCAGGAAAAAAAAAAAAATTGAAACCAGGGAAAGTCTTCATGTTAAAACAAAATGAAATATTTATTAAACATGTTTCTGGTGTCCCAGGTGGTAAGAGGCTGCACTGTGGTCCGCTGAAAGGTTTGATCTTTGTTAAGTATTGTGAATGCTGATTTCAATAATGGGGTGAAAGCTGAGGAAGTTATGGCTGAAATTTTGGCTAAAGATGACAGCTCCAGGTTTCAAGTTGCACAAAGCAGTCTGAGGGATTAAACCAACAAAGCCTGCTCAAAAGTATTGAGTTTCCAAAAGTGTAATCTTCCTATCAGTGATTCACACTCCTAGGATAAGGAGGATTCCTCATTTACTTTGACTTTGCCATATTAATCTTACTTTACAAATACATGTGGTGATTTATATCATGTTTAATTAACTGATTGAGGGTGCCAGTGGTAAAAATGGCATCGCATTAAGCTCTGTCCGTATGGCAAATTCGAATCACATCCTTAGCCTTGCAAGAACAAAATATCCCGAGAGTCACTGATGACAGGATGTAGGAATTGAAATCAGGTCCCTCCTGTTGTTTGAGAATCTAGGGAGGGTGCCTGCCATATGCCCGTCACTTCCAGGGGGGGGAAATGACAGGATAAAAGAAAGGAAGGCTCTAGTTCTTCCAATATGTTCAAATCTCAGATGAAAATGATTGTGCAGCAGTGCTGTACAGAGGCCAAGATTCACATGAAAGTACATCTCAAACTTTGCAGAGAGCTTAATGAGAGGGTTTTGTGGTGTTTTGATATGTGGGGTTTTCTTTTGTTTTGTTTTCTGAAATGGCTGCTCAGGGTTTTTGAGAACTGAGAGGCGAAAAAGCTGTCGTTTAGAGTTAAAAATAATAAGCAGGATTTTTTTTAATAAAAGAGGAATTATTATTTAATAAAATATATGTGCACTATGATTCCATAGAAATCAAATTGGGTTTGACGACTAAAACCACACATTGGGATACTCATTTTAAAACTAACATCTTTGAAAATGGGAGTTGCCTAATTTTTCTCCTCAAAAATCTATGGTGATTATTTATGACATCTGAAGAAAAAATATAAATTGATTACTGATAATAATTTTGAAATGTTAAAATGTATTTTAAATTACATAAGACAACATAATAAAAGCTTGAAAAGAGGGTAAAAAATCCATTTCAATCTTTAATTTGATGATTAACATTTTTGTGCATCCTCTTTTAGTGTTTTATTGTTTGCGTGTGTTAAAATTATTATAATCATGCTACACCTTCATCTTGTTTCCTTTTTTTAACTTAGTATTTTTCCCATATTTCTAATACTGCTGCATACCAATTTTATTGACTGCATAATATTTCATCAAATGAATATTGTCATCTTTGCCTAACCAAGCTTCCACTGATAGATATTAAAATGCCTTCCAATGTTTGCTATTATAAATAATGTTATAAAGAAAATTTTTATATATGGCTTTTTCCACATTTTGAATTATTTCCTTGGAGAGATTTCCTATACCAGTTTAAGTTGCCATACTGTTTAGGTTTCTTAAAAGATTGTATAGAAGTAAAGACATTTTTCTTCCAAGGAAGAGTAGAAAGTAAAACATTCTATAATGGTGTCATTATATAGAAAAACAAAAATTTTACTTGAAATTAACATGCAATCTGAGTGATGACTTCATTCCCATAGTAAGTATTGGCAACATGAGAAAAATATTTAATTTTTACTGTTTTGTTCTCTAAATGTTGTGTTCTTCTTTAAAATAAGCATATGGTGACAATGAAATAAATTCAGAAATTTCTATTTTGTTTTACTCATCACTTATTGTTTTGATTTAGAAAAAAGTCCTTTCAAGTATAATTTAAATTTTGAAATTTTTAACAGTTTCCTAGAGGATATTACAAATAGACTATTAAGTCAGCACTAAGGTCACTTTTTAAAATGATCATTATTTTGGTTAAATCTGAAGTATGGTCCTCATCATTAATAATCTTAGATGTTTTCATGGCTTCAATTCAGAATATGATAAATTGGGTAAGTTAGGCAATATATTTTAACTAAAACCACTTTGGATTTTGACACGGAATTCAAACTTTTCAACTGTGCTGTGTTGCTGCATAAGCAGCCTGTAAAAAGAATAATCACCTCAATTTTTTCGACTTCCTGGAATCATTCAAAACAGAGTAGTTAAGGATTGCTTCATTTGGAAGTAATAAGTTCCAAAACAGTCTGCCACAGTATAGTTTAATTACTGGTCTCAATTCTCAACCTTGTAGATTTTCTTAACCATCCTATTTTTGTTTTGTTTTGTTTTCAAAAAAAATGTACAAACTTAAAATTCTATTGGCAGCCTGGTTTATCAAAAAAAGTTAGCTGCTTTATTTAACTTAGTCTATGATTTTATGACATACCATCAAATTCAGGTCAAGGGTATATTAGGGATCAAATAATTTTGGAAGCCAGAAGTGCATTTCCCTAGATGGTTTCTTCCAGCCGATGTTATTATTAGTCTGAGATCATGTAACAGCTTTTGTTTTCCAAATCTATTCCTTTCAGTGAAGTCTATTTCTTTGCATAGTTTAAAAACAAAGGCGGGAACCCAGGAGGCGGAGCTTGCAGTGAGCTGAGATCCGGCCACTGCACTCCAGCCTGGGCGACAGAGCGAGACTCCGTCTCAAAAAAAAAAAAAAAAAAAACAAAAAACAAGAAACAAAGGATAAGCATTCCTTATGGGGCACTGGAAGGAGAGGTAATTCATGTGAATTTGATAAAACATAATGTACTGGACTGACAGTAAAAAGGCTTTGCTTGTTTGATTGTTGACTAGTTTTGTCTTTAAATAATGGTCTTCTTTTGGCATTTAATGTATATTTGGTCACAATAAACATAATTTATGAATATTTTAACACATGCATACTCAGTGGGGTGGATTATCATACTGATATAAATAGAATTAATGAGCAGTCAACCCACCACATGCCATGACATATGATGGGGCAGCCAGTGCACAGAAATAATCCTCATAGTTTCATAATAAAGCTTTTCTCTTAGTTCAACTTTTTTAAACTACTTACAGTCTTATTTCTCCTTTCTGTTGGAGTATGGTTCACCAACCTGTGAAACAAGATTCAGATTTTACTGCAAGAATCTACTTCTTTGGCATTCAAAAAACAATTTTCTTGCTTTCTCTAAAACAAAATAAATATATTTGAACAAAATTATTAGGCCAAATTTCAGGGAATAGGTTATAGATAGACAAGACATATGTGTATTAGAAAAAACTGCTTTATTCTTTTCTTCTTTTCCTTTTATGACAATAGCATGATTATGCTCAATTGCTGCTACCAGATCTTCACAAGAACAAAAACTTTCTAAACAGTTCTACATTCTAAAACAGATCTGATGGGCATATTGCCTGGATAAAATTATTCTGGAAAAAAAAAATCTTCTTAGCCAGTTATCTGCTCTCCTTGAACACAAAGCAACAATCTGTTAAGCGTGCCTAATAAGATTTTTTTTTAAAGGAAAGAACTCACTAGTATAAAGCCACCTCTTCATATGGTAGGTATTGGGGGGAGACATGGGCATGCAAAATCTTCAATTTAGCTATACTTTATTTAACAAAGAATTATTTTTGTGAAGAGACAAATTGAAATTTAAGATTAACCTTCATTTTCTCTTATTATTTTCACAGTTTGATTACAGGCAAAAGTGGGAAAAAATAAAATTAGCATGTGCACTGCATTGTCCAGATGATCTGGCAGGAGGAGAGCCTTGGCAGAGATATTATACTATGACTTTTTACAAAGGCAGATGGCAGGGTTGCAGCCTTTATTCCTCTTATCTTTCATTTTCAAAGGGAATACTCGAAGCTTTCTGCCACCATCCCCTCCACTCCTACCCTCCTATGTAAAAACACCGTCTCCCCAAATCAACACTCTGTCCTAAAACACGCAAGCCCCAGGATGCATGAGGGAAGGGACGGACTGTGACACCAAGCTCCTGGTCATCTGTGAGAGGAGAGAAGTGCACTGTGTTGTGTGGGCTGGGGCCTGATGAACTTCCCCGGAGTGACTCCCTTGGGGAATCCAGCCCTTTCACCGGCAAAGAAAATGGGCACCACCTAGTGCTTTTTCAATGCAAAGGCTGTTTGTGCTGGTGTGGACAGGAGTGGGCATGCGTTGGCTGACCTTTACAAAGGAAAAAAAAAAGGAGTCAGGTGGCTTAAACAACCCCTATGCCAACTGAAAGAAGAAGCAAGGGACAATCTTAAGACAAAGGAATTCAGTGCTTCCAAATTATGGATTTCTTTGGATTTCATTTGTTTGTTTTTTAATAATTATTGGTCTGTTCATGAGAAATAACATCTTTACTTACCAAGTCGCTAATTCCCTCTGTATCACGTTTTTGCCTCTTCATTTCCTCTGAGGTTAACGTGTAACAATTTCTAAGAATTTTCATTTGGTCCAAAGTGACAAAGCAGAGCAAGTGCCGGCCCACTCTCACCCCCAAAATCTATTCTAACAAGCAGTCTCTCTGGAGTTCTCCTAACACAACAAATAGCTTTTATGAAAAATGATGTGTAGCACAAAATCTTTTGCAGTGCAATAAGATCAAGTTAACCACTCATGCCTCTAGGAAAAAGCCTAGGAAGTTTTATCTGATTGGCAAAATGGACCCAGATATGAGTTCAAGGATTGAGTACACTTTGATGAAATTTCACAGCAATGAAGTCTGATTATCTGAATGATTGCTTAAGCCTTTTAAAACATAACTTGAGGAAGCACTAGATTTTTCATTGGGAAAACAGATGGTCTTGTAGGGAATCACCGCACCGCCATCTCATGCTGTTTACGTTTTCTACAACACTTTGCCTAGAATTACTCTCACCACTATTGCTTTTTAAAAATAATAACAATGGTTTCTTCATTGCTAAAAGGTAGATCTTTCTGAAATAAAATTAGAAATCTTAGTGGAGGGCAAGGTGAAGGGCAGAAATGGGAAGAATGAGTAACCTGCTACACCTAACTGGATTAACAAGGACCTGCTTAAATATCCAGGAACTAACTGGCTGGCTCTGAACTCATTAGGGATCTGCTTATCTGTTATGCTGTACACCAGAATCCAGACAAAAAACAGACTGTGAAGAAACAGACTAAAAATGATTGTAACTTCTCTCAGTTAAAGAGTTCAGTATCTGTGCTAAGCAACCTCTGTAGAAGGGACTGAAGAAAACAAAGCCCAAGATTCTGAACTTCGCTCCACTACCTATCCCCAAGTTCTGCCGTTATAAGATGGCAATAACGCTACTTAGATATAGAACTTTGCAACTGTATTATGAACTAACCTGAAAAGTCACACGCACTCTCATCTCTTGGTCGTTTTATTGCTGTAATTTATGATATTAAATAGGTGATTTGTTTAAAATAAATTTTAAAATTTATACCAAGGAGGAAAAATAATCTTAAAATGGATTTGTTCTATGAGCATCAAGAAAGAAAAAAAAAGTGAGTAGTGAACTGATCTCTCTGAGATTTCACTGGCACAAAATATATCCCTTTAGGCTTAACACTAAATAGGTGATCTCGTCTTGACAGACTTAAGATGCACATGAATTGATTAGCTGAAGCCATCAGGTGTGGCTGAGCCTGTCTTTTTCCAAATATGTACCTACAGGACAATGGAAGGAGGTAGCTATTGTCATTGCCTTTTTAAGTGGAAGCAGTATTATGTTTTGTATTCAAGTCGAATTCCCCAACTCTTCATATCACCACCATTCTGGTCAGCCTGTTAAGGGAAGAACAACAACAACAACACTTACTTTCTTTTTTTCTTCCCTGCCCACCCAGCCCCCCTTTTCCACTGCCTGCCTTGCCCTGAATGCTATAGTTCACAGCGAAACCCTCTGGTAATGACAGCCCTGAAGTGATAATGTACTTTCCTGCCTTCCTGTTAACGGCAGCATAATCCCGCCATGTGTGCCAGCCCTGTGGCAGAAGGATGCGTTCATATTTTCTGGAGGTAAAAGGGACTGGTTCAATTTATAGCCTTGACTACCTCAGCAGTTTCACTAAGTTCTGGTACATAAACGGATGCTTTATTAAAGAAGAAAAGGAAGGTAGAAGGGGAGGAGGAAGAAGAGGAGGAAGAAGAAAAGAAGAGAAGGAAAGGAGGTGGAAAGGAGAATTCGTCTTTTTCTGCTCAATACTATGTCAGTCAAACCAAATAATATGTTTTGGTTCCTCCCCCTGAGCATTCCACCCAGGTAAACAAGGAACTAAGGTGAGTAATATCAAATAAATGCACTGGACTTGGAGATGTGGGCTCCCTGTGTAACAAGCAATGGGTAGCATGTGATAACACATTTATCCTCTCCCTCCCCTTAACTCACCTCTGCTGAGAGAAGCTGCGCATGGCAAGTGGCCCCCACACACCTGGCTAGACGACATCTGAGGGCTCAGAGGGCCCTGCTGCTCAAGCGTGCCAGAATGGTCCCACCATCCTCACACTCACATTTTTGATGGATGATGCGTCATTCTGCTAAGGTAACAAAAGTGAAAACAATCAATAGTTCTAACCAAATATTTTATTTTAAGAATGGGGCCAGAGTGATTTCTTGGCTATGAGCAGCTCAGGAGACACTATTTGTCGTTGTTTAAATACAACTGATTTTCCTTGCTTCAGAACCTTGCTGCAGAGCTCCTGGTGTGCCAAACATGGATGAATTTGTAATATATGAAACAATGATACCTGTTTGTTTAAGGACATCTTGTTTGCTAATGTCAGTGTTGCATTACTCTGTGGTTCCAAAACTTCAAGTCCACACTGGAGAAGGTGGGGGCAGCCTGTGGACAGAGGCAGTAAAGAAGGGACATTGTTTTGAATGCCTGTTAGCTTGTAGGCACAGTTCTATGCTCTTTTCTGTAAAACAGGCCAATGATACTGGAAGCCAAGAGTGTCTGGCTGTGGAGCCCCTGTTTCTCCACTATACCAATAATCAAAACTCACAGTGAGAAGTACATTTGTAATGTAAACCAACACACGCATACATTACCAAAACAAGGTTTCACAAAACAATATTTACCTTTATATAGACAATTCACTCTTATTTTACCAGTCCTACTCCATAATAATTCAATTCTTTAAAATTATGGTTGCAACCCCACTAAATTGGCCTCATAATCTACCACTGTAATATGGCCCACTGTTTGACACACACTGGAGTACACCTTGGTACCCTTCAAATTTTTAAATGATGCTGTGTTGGACTTGGTACCCATGTGATGATCAAGAGTGTATTTGAAGATGTTGCATAGAAAGTCCCATCCATATGATTCAGTTTTTTTCATCTAAGAACTAGAAATTATAATATTTATTCCCCAAAACTCCCCAGTTGAATTCACTGGAGGTGTTCATTGCTTCTCAGAGAGTCTGTTACTTAAAATAAAAACAATTAAAATTAAGATAGCAAGTATTTTAGCAGCAAAAACCACAAAAAAAAGAAGAAGAATTATCATTGCTATTATTAACAATAATTGCTGAACTCACAACCTGCTGGCCACTGCTCTATGAGCTTTCAATATAGCTCATTCAGTTCTCACTATCACTTTATGAAGTAGGTAAATATTACTTTCGCTTTACAGCCAGAATTCCTTTATCTTCTTTTTCATAAATTTCTCATTCTAAACTGTTAATATACATCTCAGAAAATAAATGAGATTGTGACTATGACTCAAGAAATACACATTTCTATGGTTGATTTAAATAAAATGCAAAAGCCTGTATCATCTAATTGGCTTGATAAATCTTACTAGCTTTTTAACAATCATGAAATTTAAATTTTTTTGTAGAAAACTTTTAGAATACTTAATGAAAAGTTAGTATGTATTCACCTTCAAAAAACACAAATTTCTAGGTATAATAGTCAAGAATATCTGCAAGTCCAAATGTAATAACAGTGCCAGGGCTGGTTGATTCAGCAGCTTATCACTGTCACTGGGGACTCAGATTCTCTCCATCTTTCCACTCTCCCATCCCTCATCAGCTTTGTCCTATGAAGGCTGCACAGATCCAGGTGTCACATCCAGCATCACAGTGACAAGAACAAAGGTCTCTTTCTCAGGAGCCAACTAAATGCCCCTTAAATCCCAATTAGCAAATTTCCTTTGCTAAAAATGAGTTATATGCCAATTCCTAAACTAGTCACTGTTAGGGTGTAGAATCACTGTGATTGGATTAGAAAAGCTCTGCCTCCTGGAACTAGGAATGAGGTTCTTTGCCCTGAAGCACAGAGATCTGTGGACAGGAAGAGGGGTCTTGTGGGAAATATATATACTGAGTAAGCAGTGTCTGATACAAAGACGAAAAATATTTCTTTTGACAGGAAGATTTGGTAAAATATAATATAAAGTAGAATTATTTCTCATTATTTAATCTGTTTAATGTTTCATAAAAATTAGCAAATTTAATGAGGAAATATAGCTGTAAGAATCCACTACGCATTTGCTGTTTGCTCTGAAATTAACAGGACTCAGTGCTTTCATTACTAGAAAGAAGAAAATTAGGTAGGTTAATAAAACAAACATCTGGAAAGTATCAACACTCATAAAAATAAACGGAATCATCCTGTGTATACACTAAAGCCAGGTTGGCATTTGTCAACAACTACAGATAAAACACTACAGAATTTACTACTTTCAACTTCCTGGGTGGGTTTGTTCTCATTCATTTAATATATTTTCCTAAGTGAAAATTTAGTTTTAGGTTTTGAAATACAACCATATAAGAATATGTAGACTAACAGTGTTTACTAGTTTTTAATAATGCCTACAGTTTCCCATATTTGGTTGCATTTTTCCTGCTGTACTATTGCTTCTGAGCTACCTGTTCCACTCTCAAAAACATGCAAGCTGGGATTTTTTTTCTTTTCCTTTAACTAGTTATTTTGCCAAATTTTCAGACTCATAGTAAAGAGCTTTTATTTTTCACCAACCTAATGATTACAAAAGCAGTTTTTAGAATAGCTCTAAGAATTCTCATATAGCCTTCATCTGCATTCCCCAAATGTTAACATTTTACTACATTTGCTGTATCTCTCTTTGTGTGTACAGGCACAGACATACACGGAATGTCTATGCCTTATATACACATGTATACCTCTGTGTATACATGTAAGTATATTTGCACACATTTTTAATAGATTCTGAGTTTTTTAATTATTTGAGAATAAGTTATAGTCATGAAACCCCTTTATTTTTAAATACTTGTGTATGTTTCCAATAAAGAAGAAATTCTCCAATGAAACCAAAAGATTATCAAAATCAGAAAACTAGCATTGATATAATACTCTTATCTAATTTATAGGCTTTATTCAGATTTCAATACTATTTTTATGGTCAAAAAAATCAAATGTCATGGGTCATGCCCTGAATTCAGTTGTCATTTCTCTTCAGTCTTCTTTATTCTGACACAGTCCTTTAGTGTTTTCCTGGCAGAATGCTGTTAATATCGGTCTTCAGCAAAACATAATTAAGAGAGGAAACATGCTAAGCCAGTGGATTCGTATGGATGGTGGCTTGAGTGGGATTCGTCCTGCCTTTGTAGCCTTCCTCTTGCAGGGATAATAGGTGTGAGTATGTTTCATCATTCTCTTAGAAATCCTGACCTGTACCACAAATGTGAAGGACCAACTGGAGAACTAGGTGATCCATCAGTTTATTAATCAACTCATCTCATGCCAATGAATAGCAACAAGAAGATCCCAAAACACCTGAAATAAGTCTAAATATTCTAAACATTTATAAAAACATGGGGGGCATTATAGAAAAAAACTTACAAAAACATTTGTTTCAATCACTGCATGCTTAGATGCAATCTTTAAAAGTACTTCAATGTAAATAATTAGAATGGAGATGTTTATAATTGGTTAAAGGCTCATTATTTCTGAACCAATGTGCAGAATTTGGTTTATAAGTATAAGAATAAAGACATTTGGATCAATTCTCTTATCTTTTTATTAACATTTAAATTAGCCTACAAAAAAAACCACATATATAAAAGTCTTCTAAAGCCTGAGAAGCTCATTTGCTTTTATGTAGGACACACTGATGGTTTTAATTTTTTAATCTCTCAGACTGCATCTGTATAGCAACAAGCAGATACTTTAGCAAGGAATAAATTGTTCCAAAAAGGCATGGGCAAGTGTGTCTTATAACTTTTTTTTTCTGAAAGATCCCAGTAAAATATTTTCTGATATGTTTTCAAACCAATGTATTCTATCACATGAAAGACAAGTTACCTGACAACATGGTTATTTGCAGTTATGTTATAACCAGATTTGTAACTGACTCTCCCTCCTCCAGTCTTATGAAAGAGAAGGAAGAAATTATAGCCTGGAAGAGAATATTCCCAAATGGAGTGAGCTAGGGCATCTAAATCTATAGCTGGGGCTGCAAAACACTTTGCTTCATTCAAGAAACATTTTCTTGAGTTGATTTTTTATGTACCTATCTTAAAAATAAGATAGTGCTCCCGGAGTAAGATTAGTAGCAGCAAACCCTTACTTACCCTGTTTTCAGTAGTGAAAACAGATTATAAACCCCATTTTTCTACTACAGAGTTATAAATACAACAGCCGTGCCGAAATCATTTGTTCATTGAGTTCAGCTCAAGATTATACTCAAGTCTGATTGCAAAAGCCCATTCTTATGGAAGAAGAGACAAAAGGCTAACAACTCTCTGGGAAGAGCGTCAAAGACTCAATGTTTACAAGAAGAAATTGAGGGGAAGATTGGAGAATAATTTTCTCTGGGAGAATGATGATGGCTTAGGGGTCTTTTGTAGAGAAAGTTCTTTGCTAGGATTAAAGGCAGGATTATTGGTGGATAATTGAAAAATGGAATGGAGAACCTCTTAAAATGGCAATGTATTCAGAATATCCAGGGGGTTCTTGAAATGTGAATTCTAAGGAAATAGGTAGTATTTAAGAAGAAAAGATAAACTCAAACTCACTATGTCAAGTGATAAAACTGCAAGCGAATCACAAAGGGATGGAGTTGCCAATGCCTTCAGAGGAAAAACAAAAGACCAATAACACAGTGACTTGGGTCGCCTTTTAAGTCAAGGTACCAATTCAAGAAAATCCTAATGAGAAAGAACTCAATCTGCTCTGCAGATTATGTTATGACTATATAATGGCTAAAGAACAATAGTAACTAGAACCTGAATAAATGTTATATTGCTCATTGTATCTAATTTCACAAAGTTATTGTTACCTTAAATCATACATTTATCAGAACTGTTTTATGTAAAAGTAATGTTTGAGGTTGACTCCTCATAGTAAAATTAAGTGCTTCTAAATTTAAAGTATGTGAAACAGGATGTGCTATGGGCTGAATGTTTGGGTCTCTCTAAAATTCATATGTTAAAATTCTAACCTCCAAATCAATGCTAGTAGGAGGCAGGGCCTTAGGGAGGTAATTAGGTCACAAGGTGCAGCCCTTATGAATGGGATTAATGCCTTTATAAGAAAAAGAACAAGAGACATTTTTTTTTCTTACTCTGCCATGTAAGGATACAAGGAGAAGTCAGCCATCTGTAAACCAGGAAGGGGACCCTCACCAAGAAAATGACCATGCTGGCACCCTGAACTGAAACTTCCAGCCTCCAGAACTGTGAGAAATAAATGAAACAAATGTTTGTTGTTTAATATACTCAATCTATAGTAGTCTGTTATAGTAGCCAAAACTGACTAAGACAAAAAGTTTCATTTGAAAGCAATCACTAATGTATAATTCTGAACTTGACATTCACTATTGCTAAGGTTACATTGGTTTCCCAACTGCTAAAAAAAAAAATAAAAATCAGATAGCTCATCTGAGAAGACACAGAGATGGAAATCAAGCGCATGAAAAATATGCTTAGCATCACTGGTCATTAGAAAAATGTAAACTAAAACCACAATGAGATGCCACTACACAAGTATCAGAATGACCAAAATAAAAACATTTTTTAAAATTTAAATGACAATATTAAGTGTTGGAAAAGATGCAGAGCAACTGCAACTCTCAGATATAGCTGATACGAATGGAAAATGGTACAGACACTTTGGAAATCAGTTTGACAAGTTCTTATAAAATTAAATATATACTGGGCATGGTGGAGTTTTCTCGTAGTCCCAGAACTTGGGAGGCTAAGGCAGGAGGATAGCTGGAGCCCAGGAGTTCAAGGCTGCAGTGAGCTATGATCATGCTACTGCACTCTAGCCTAGGTGACAGAGTAAGATGCTGTCTCAAAAAAAAAAAAAAAAAAAAATTAAACATTTACTTACCATGCAGCTCAGCAATTCCATTCGTAAGTATTTACCCAAGTGAAATTTAAAAACCACCCAAATGTTCCTCAGCAGAGGAATAGATAAACTAACTAGTACATTCATAAAATGGAATACTGTTTAGTATATTCATAAAACGGAATACTGTTCAGCAATATAAAAGAATGCACTATTGATACATACGACCACATGGGATGAATTTCAAATGCATTATATGGAATGAAAAAAGCTAGACTCAAAACAGCTGCATATGAAAATACTCTATTTAGATGACATTCTGGGAAATATAAAACTATAGTTGTGAAAGATCTGTGGTTGCCAAGGATTAAGAGTATATAAAGGGGCCAAGTGCAGTGGTTCACACCTCTAATCCCAGCACTTTGGGAAGGTGAGGCCAGAGGATTGCTTGGGCCCAGGAGTTCAAGACCAGCCTGGGCAACATGGCAAGACGCCCCCATCTCTACAAAAAATTAATTAAAAAAAAATAGCCAGGCATGGTGGCATGCACCTGTAGTCCCAGCTACTTGGGAAGTGGAGGCAGGAGGATTGCTTGTGTCCAGGAAGTCAAGGCTGCACTGGGCTATGACTGTATCAGTGCACTCCTGCCTAGGTGATGCAGCAAAACCCAGTCTCAAAAAATAATTAAAAAAAAAAGAGTGTAGAAAGAGTTTAACTACAAAGGAGTAGCACAAGGATATTTGGGCATGCAGGGGGTGAGGCAGTGATGGAACTGTTCTATATCTTGATTGTGATGATGGTTATATGAGTTTGTACATTTGTTAAGACTCATAGAACTATATACCAAAAAGAGTGAGTTTTGCTGTATGTAAATTTTAAAACAAATTAAGAAAATGTATTGAAAAAAAATCATAGACCACAATAATATTGTATTAGTTTCCTATGGCTGCTGTGACAAATAACCACAAACTTGGTGATTTTAAACAACATGAATGTACTTTTCCATAATTCTAGAGGCCAGAAGTCCAATATGAGTCTTACAGAGTTAAAATCAAGGTGTGGATAGGCCCAGGCTCCTCCTGGAGGTTGCCTCCTCCAACTACTGGTGGCCATTGACATTTCTTGGCTTGTGGCTGCATCACTCCAATCTCTGTTTCCATGGTCATATTAATTTCTCTTCTTTTGTCTGTGTGAATTCTGCCTTTGCTCCCCTCTTATAATGATACTCAGGATTGCATTAGGGATCAGGTGAATACTCCAAGATAATCTCCTATTTCAAGATCCTTGATCCTTCTGCACAGCCTTTGCCATATAAGGTAATATTCACTGATTCCAGGGATTAGAATGTGGCCATTTGGGGTATGAGGCCATCATTCAGCATCCCACAACCTTGGTAAATAAGAGAGGTCTACACAGGGAACTTTTCATATGCTGATAATGCTCAAATTCTAAAGTGATAAAAACATAGGTGTTCAGCATATGAGTGGCAGAAGACAAGAAGAAATGGGAGTATTTCTACCGAGTGAGTAGTATGGGGAAGTTAGAAAATATATGGCAAATTCAAGCTGTGATGAATTATCTTAGTTCAGTTGTGTTGCTATAAAGGAATACCTGAGGCTGAGTAGTTTATGAAGAAAAGAGGTTTATTTGGCTCACAGTTCTGCAGGCTGTACAAGAAGAATGGTGCCAGCATCTGCTTGTCATGAAGTCATCAGACTGCTTGCACTCATGGCAGAAGGTGAAGAGGAGCCTACATGTACAGGGATTACACAGTGGGAAATGAAGCAAGAGAGAGGGAAGGGAAGTGCTAGGCTCTTCTTAACAACCAGCTCCCACAGAAACTAAGAGAGAGAATTCACTCATCTCCGGCTCCCACCAGAGGGCATTAATCTATTCATGAGGGATCTGCCACCATGATCCAAATACTTCCCATTAAGCCCACCTCCAATATTGAAGATAAAATTGAAACATGAGGTTTGGAGGGTTCAAACATCTAAACTATGGCATGACTATACTCAAGTGACTTGAATGTGGGATGTGATGGAGCATATCATAAAAGAGTTTTAAAAGACAGGTTATAGACAAATAATAGAGTACCTTGAATCTCTTGGTAATAATTTTGGCATCTTTCTGGAGGTCTTACAGAGTGATTAAATGTTTTTAAATCAGTGGGAATCAAACCAATGTATTAATTCATTGTACAAATACATAAAAATTATAATAGCATTTATTATGTGTCAAGAATAGCTTAAGCACTTTAAATATTTTAAATCATTTTATTCTTGTAGCATCCTTAAGAGTAAGCACTATTATTATCATCATTTTACAAATGAGGAAGCACAGAAATGTCAAGCAGATTTCCCAAGGTCACACAGCAAGTAAGTCACAGAATCAGGATTTGGATCTAGGAAGAGAGCCTTCAGAGTCCTTGTTTTAACTATTTGCTCTACCAAGAAGAAAAAGAAGAGAGAGAAAAAGAAAAAGAATACAGACAGGCAGGTTAATGAGAGAAGAAGATAAATAATGAAGAACAAAAAGCAAGGAGCAATATTCTGAAGAGTTACAGACATGATGGAATAAAGACCAAGTTGTCAAAAAGAGCTGCAAATGCCCATTTATGCACTTTCAGTAGTGCTAGACTATCTGCATGAGACACAGAGTAAATCCTGATGCCATCACTCAAACTAGACCTACAAGTGCCTCGAGTTTTTACACATCCCCATCTTTCTGGGCAAAATATCCATCCTTCAAATCACTCCATGTGTTAAAGAACAAATGTCAGGTTACACTCTTGAATAGCCCAGCCCTATTTTCTCCCATAAATGCCTGCATAGGACGTCTTCTTCATACGGACCCTAGAATATTTCTGTGAGTTGTAGACGTTTCTTAGAACTGCAATAAAGTAATGTAATAAATGCATTGTTTGAATTTTTTACTGTTTTATATATGATACCTGAGGTTAGAATTATATCCCTTTTATATAAACTTGGGCAGTTTTATTTTGTGCCATTTCAAAGATATTGTTCTGGCCGGGCGCGGTGGCTCACGCCTGTAATCCCAGCACTTTGGGAGGCCAAGGCGGGCGGATCACAAGGTCAGGAGATCGAGACCACGGTGAAACCCCGTCTCTACTAAAAATACAAAAAATTAGCCGGGCGCGGTGGCAGGCGCCTGTAGTCCCAGCTACTCAGGAGGCTGAGGCAGGAGAATGGTAAACCCAGGAGGCGGAGCTTGCAGTGAGCCGAGATCGCGCCACTGCACTCCAGCCTGGGCGACAGCGAGACTCCGTCTCAAAAAACAAAAAAACAAAAAAAAAAACAAAACAAAAAAAGATATTGTTCTATATCACTGTAGTTTCCGATGTTTATTTTTTATTATTTCAGAGTCAAAACATGAAGAAGTAAAATGTATGTTTCCGTATGCCTTTAAAAATGCAAACCTGCAACATTAATGGGAACTTCCCCCAGGACACTTCATTTCAGTTCCAACTGGCTGCTAATTACTTACTCGCAGTGAAAGTGTCACACTGCTTTCCTTTCAGCACTTCGTTGGCCAAGTGTCTCTGGCAGTAATCTCTCAACACATAAGCACCGTTCCCTTTCATCACATTATTTAATCAATAAAGTAATGTCCTCGCACTGGCCAGGCCCAGAGCCATCTTGTCACAAGTGCTAAATAAATGAAACAAACACCAGTCCTGCTTCTACAACCTCTCCATTAATAAACATGAATGGAGATGCCTTTAATACAAAATCCATTCTCTCAAACGTTTAAAACTGCACACACATGCACATTTGTGAGATTAGAAGAGGAATCACTTATATGATGGTGAGAATAGACCAAGCAGCACTGGGCCAAGTCCCACTCAGAAGTGGTGAGATTACATTATTTCCAACTGGGACAAGTGCTCCTTTCATGCTCTCCCAGGGCTGCTTGTTCCCAAGAGATGGTGTTTCCTCAT
The DNA here is from genome assembly GCF_043159975.1 of Macaca nemestrina. Classification (NCBI taxonomy): domain Eukaryota; kingdom Metazoa; phylum Chordata; class Mammalia; order Primates; family Cercopithecidae; genus Macaca; species Macaca nemestrina. Next base: position 67,651,526 of record NC_092137.1, read on the forward strand.
TCATGTCCTGTCTCTAAGAGGCAAGCACATCATGGCAGCTCCCTCTGCTGCTCAGTTTACAAAAGAATGATAGGATGCCCCATTTTCTCTTCTCTTTTTGCCAGGGGCCCTGCACTAGGTAGTGTTAGGCTTCCAAATATAAAGTTTGGATCCCAATTCATCCTCTCCTATTTCTCAATAGTAATAAAACCAGAGAATAGAAGAGTGAGTCTTAGCCTTAGTCTAACAGATGCTGGCACACTCCAGGTATGCAATGTTAAAAGGATAAATGACTTATTTGGGTAGCATCAGAGTCACCTTCTTTAGAAGCTAGCATTTATTAAGCACTTAATATGTGACAGGCACTCTTCTAATAGGTAACTCGCTTAATTCTCTCATTTTATAGATTGAGAAACTAAGGCTTGGGAAGGATAAGTCAGTTATCCAGAGTCCCCGCAGGTGAGAGCAAAGCTAGGATGTCTTCATTTCCCTCTTTGAAAAGTCTGTTATTTCCAATTTGAGTCCTAGAACTTTCAAGATCCAGCTTTTTTCTTTTCCATTGTTTTTATTTTCCTGGGCTGCCTGAGGGAATACATTCTTATGACCAACTGGCATTGCTATCAGTATTTCAAGAGTAAGCTGGCTATCCCCAAGTTCTCTGGCACTCAAGAATCAGGAGCCATGTTTTTATAAATAGTCACTCTGTAATCATTCCACTTTCTGTGAAAAATCTCACCACACCACAATACTTCCATGGGTTCCCAAAAGGCTCCCTGTGTCTGATTTCCTACTCTTTCTGAAATCCCCCTCCTTGCCATCTCACCTCCAGGTGAGTTCTTCCTCATTCCCACTCTGTCCCAAGCATGGGAGAGCTCCTCTTCCTGCATCACCCAAAGCCTCATTAAATAAGGGTGCTATGTAAAGCTGACTTTTATTGAGGATTGTGGAAGGAAATTAAACTACACCACAGATCAAAAACTAACTTCAAATGGAATATTTCACATCATAAATATATTCAGCCATTCTTCTACAATAACTGTCTTACTAACCCTCTTCCCTGCTTAGGTCCTGACTGATATCCATGTCGTCTTCCTACTAAGACCCTATTACTCCATCTCTCCTCTACTCTATATACTACTCAAGCCCTAAACAACTCCTTCTTGAGCTTCCAAAGGACAATTATCAAACTCTTGTTACTTGATGATACAGAGCAAATAAAGCACCCTCCCAATATCTAGGTGAGTTTTGGGGCACTTACTTTTCATTTTAAAACACCAACAACAAAAAAAGATTTTCCTTACAAAAAGAGAAATCCTCTTTTTTAAGGGTGGCCACTTCAAAATGAAGCCACCCATTATGTTTTTCTCACTACACAACTTTTAGAGTTCTAGAAAGGTGATAGAGCCTTGTTTAAGCAGTCAAAGCTCTCAGCAGTGTGGATAACTGCCCTCCCCTAAAACAATGCTTTATTTAAGATAACTAGAGGAAGTATACCCTAGTTAAAATATTCTTTTTTAAAAATAAAATAGAAATAGCTCCTCCTGAACTATTTGATAAGCTAGTACCACTTAGGGTGAGTGTCACACTCTTGATATTGTTCAACAAATATTTGCTAAATAAATTAGTGATTGCAGTCACTTCCCAAAAGAAAGAAGACCAAAGGTACAAGTAAAGTAAAATGACTTTATTTTCACTTTAAGAGCAAAAACTTTAATAATTGCCTTGAGTCTGTTTTAGCAGAAATTAGGCACTTGGTTTTCATTAGCAGAGGCATTCAGAGATATTTCTCCTAATGAAAATCTAAACCCAGGCCTTTAAAATGGCTTAGTGATAGTGATGATTCTTCAGAGAGCTCACGAGTTTCCCGGCCCTATGGGACATGTTGATCATTCATTTTATAGGTCAAATGCAAGTGCATTTATTAATGTATGCTCTGATCTAACCCACATTGTGGGATTAACTTCACAGTGCTTGATCAATGATACCCAAATTAATGGATTCATCAGTGCTGCCCGTTGAGACACCCTTGTCATTTATATTGCATTTCTTCCAACTCGTAATTAGGCATGTAATCTGTGCAGTCTCTAAGTGGATTCTTGAAAAGAAACCTACATCAGAAGAAAGTGTGGAGATTTTCATTATATTGATGACTTTGGCTCATCAGTTGCTCCTATTCTGCTGCATTATTGCTTCTACATCTTGACGAGTGCTTTCCTTCTCATGCTAAAGTTCCCCCATTGTTACAAATCCTTCAGTCAAAGATTGTATTCTATATCATGCCTTTTCTTTGTCCATAAAATTTCTGTTCCTATTACTGCATTGAAATATTTATTTCAAAAGTCTTCAATAATCTTCTAACCACAAAATGTAATTCCCTTTCATAGACTCAGTAGCATCTGGTATTGCTAACCATGCACTCTTATTTGAAAGCTTTTCACCTGCTGGACTCTTAAGACATTACCCTTTCCAGATCCTTTTCCTGTCTCTCTGTTCAGAATTCATCAGTCTCTTTGTAGGATCTCTTTCTACTGGCTTGATAAACTTTCCTCCAAGTTCTGCCACCTCAACTCCTTTACTCTTATTCTTGACAATATACTCATTCCAATGGCTTCTACAATCGCCTCTAGGTACATAATTTCCAAATTTAAGCCCGAATGTAACTACTAAAGAGGAAAGCAAGGGAAGGATGAAATAATATGGTAGAAATAAATTCCCAAATGCCATTAATAAAAGCAAATATTTAAAAACTAAATTATCCAGTTTAAAAGATCTTCAGTGAAGATAAAATACAAGTTGGTTACTAACTCTAAGATTGAATAAACATAGAAATGTGTTTGTATGTATTTGAAAGAGGGATGCCCAAAACATAAAGACACAGAAGTTTGAAAGCAAAGAAAGAAACAAGATATCTGCCCTCCCACCACCATCAAAAAAAAGCTTTTGTCACTATATTAATAGCAGATAAAATGCAATTTAGGGCAAAAAAAAACATATTGAAATGAAGAAGGTCATTATATATTAAAAGCATCAACAATTTAGCAGGAAGATGTAAAAATGGCAACTTGCATGTACCTAATAATATAGCCTCAAGACATGAAAAGCAAAAATCGGTTGAAATGCAAGGACATATTGATAATGGCAAAATTATAATGAGAGATTTGATCATCTGTTTTAGTAATTGATAAATCAAAAACAAAATATTACTATGCATTGCTTCATATTTTGCATATAAAATTGCATCCACCAATGAAAGAAAACATACTTTTCTCAAGCCTATGTAGAAAAATTATAAAAATTGATCATCTATTAGAACAAAAAGCAATTCTCAACAAGTATTAAAGAATCTCTGTCATTCAGATCACAATCTCTGAACAAGTACAGATTAGAAGTCAAATACAAAAAGTAATCCCATATATTTAGAAATTTAAAATTTATATAAGTAATTTATGTATTCTAATTACAATGGCCATTTCAAAATATTTATAATTAATTGAACAATGAAAATTTTACATATCAAAACTTACGAGATAAAGCTAAAGCAATATTTTGAAAAAAATTATATTCTTAACACTATAAATATTTTTAGAAAGTAAAAATCAATAACTCACCTATCCAACTTAAGAAATTAGGAGAGCATCAACTGCAAAGTATATAAAATAAAATGATAACAATAAAAGCAGAAATTAATAAAATGTTTAAAAACAAGAATAAAACTAAAAAGAACAAGCAAAAAACAAAAGTTGATTTGAAAACAAAAAAAACTAATTAGACAAACTACTAGCCAAAACAATAAAGAATAAAAAAGACAAAAGACAAATAGAAAATAATCTTAAAAGCAGACATAAAGGACATAGCTACAGAAACAGTGGAGACTTTTTTAATCAGAAGAGAATACTATGGCCAAATTTATGCCATGAAATTTGAAAGTTAAGATTAAAAGGACAGTCTCTGAAAAATATATAATTTATCTGACCCATCTCAAGAAATAAATAACTTCAGTGGATATATAACCTTTAGAACACAGATATTGAATCCGTAATTAAAATCTACACAGCTCACTCTTCAGCAATAAAATGAAACAAAGTTAATCAAACCTTTCATACAGGGACAATAATATCTAACAGCATGGACTTCTTTTTCTTTCTTTCTTTTTTTTTTTTTTTTTTGAGATGAGATGGAGTCTTGCTCTGTTGCCAGGCTGGAGTGCAGTGGTGCAATCTCGGCTCATCACAATTTCCGCCTCCTAGGTTCAAGCGATTCTCCTGCCTCAGCTTCCAGAGTACCTGGGATTATAAGTGCACGCCATCACACCCAGCTAATTTTTGCATTTTTAGTAGAGACAGGGTTTCATCATGTTGGCCAGGATTGTCTCGATCTCCTGACCTCGTGATCCACCAGCCTCGGCCTCCCAAAGTGCTGGGATTACAGGCATGAGCCACAGTGCCCAGTCCATCATGGACCATTAGAAATGGATGAATCTTAGAGAGCATCTAATACAACAACCATCCCCTGCAAACAAGGGAACTGAAGTTCAGAGAGATGGAACGTATCTCAAAATAGTAAGAGCTATTTATGACAAACCCACAGCCAATATCATACTGAATGGGCAAAAACTGGAAGCATTCCCCTTGAAAACTGGCACAAGATAGGGATGCCCTCTCTCAACACTCCTATTCAACATAGTGTTGGCAGTTCTGGCCAGGGCAATCAGGCAAGAGAAAGAAATAAAGGGTGTTCAATTAACAAAAGAGGAAGTCAAATTGTCCCTGTTTGCAGATGACATGATTGCCATCTGCAATTTAGAAAACCCCATCGTCTCAGCTCAAAATCTCCTTAAGTTAATAAGCAACTTCAGCAAAGTCTCAGGATACAAAACCAATGTGCAAAAATCACAAGCATTCTTATACATCAAAAACAGACAAACAGAGAACCAAATAACGAGTGAACTCCTATTCACAACTGCTTCAAGGAGAATAAAATACGTAGGAATCCAACTTACAAGGGATGTGAAGGACCTCTTCAAGGAGAACTACAAACCACTGCTCAATGAAATAAAAGAGGACACAAACAAATGGAAGAACATTCCATGCTCATGGATAGGAAGAATCAATATTGTGAAAATGGCCATACTGCCCAAGGTAATTTATAGATTCAATGCCATCCCCGTTAAACTACCAATGATTTCTTTACAGAATTGGAAAAAAACTACTTTAAAGTTCATATGGAACCAAAAAAGAGCCCGCATTGCCAAGACAATCCTAAGCCAAAAGAACAAAGCTGGAGGCATCATGCTACCTGACTTCAAACTATACTACAAGGCTACAGTAACCAAAACAGCATGGGTACTGGTACCAAAACAGAGATATAGACCAATGGAATAGAACAGAACCCTCAGAAATAATACCACACATCTACAACCATCTGATTTTTGACAAACCTGACAAAAACAAGAAATGGGCAAAGGATTCCCTATTTAATAAATGGTGCTGGGAAAACTGGTTAGCCATAAGTAGAAAGCTGAAACTGGATCCTTTCCTTACACCTTATACAAAAATTAATTCAAGATGGATTAGAGACTTAAATATTAGACCTAAAACCATAAAAACCCTAGAAGAAAACCTAGGTAATACCATTCAGGACATAGGCATGGGCAAGGACTTCATGTCTAAAACACCAAAAGCAATGGCAACAAAAGTCAAAATTGACAAATGGGATCTAATTAAACTAAAGAGCTTCTGCACAGCAAAAGAAACTACCATCAGAGTGAACAGGCAACCTACAGAATGGGAGAAAATTTTGCAATCTACTCATCTGACAAAGGGCTAATATCCAGAATCTATAAAGAACTCAAACAAATCTACAAGGAAAAAACAACCAACCTCATCAAAAAGTGGGCAAAGGATATGAACAGACACTTCTCAAAAGAAGACATTTATGCAGCTAACAGACACATGAAACAATGCTCATCATCACTGGTCATCAGAGAAATGCAAATCAAAACCACAATGAGATACCATCTCACACCAGTTAGAACGGCAATCATTAAAAAGTCAGGAAACAACAGGTGCTGGAGAGGATGTGGAGAAATAGGAACACTTTTACACTGTTGGTGGAACTGTAAACTAATTAACCATTGTGGAAGACAGTGTGGCGATTCCTCAAGGATCTAGAACTAGAAATACCATTTGACCCAGCCATCTCATTACTGGGTATACCCACTCTGCTATAAAGACACATGCACACGTATGTTTATTGCGGCACTATTCACAATAGCAAAGACTTGGAATCAACCCAAATGTCCATCAGTGACAGACTGGATTAAGAAAATGTGGCACATATATACCATGGAATACTATGCAGCCATAAAAAAGGATAAGTTCATGTCTTTTGTAGGGACATGGATGAATCTGGTAACCATCATTCTCAGCAAACTATTGCAAGAACAGAAAACAAAACACTGCATGTTCTCACTCATAGGTAGGAATTGAACAATGAGATCACTTAGACACAGGAAGGGGAACATCACACACTGGGGCTGCTGTGGGGTGCGGGGAGCGGGGAGGGATAGCATTAGGAGATATACCTAATGTAAATGATGAGTTAATGGGTGCAGCACACCAACATGGCACATGTATACATATGTAACAAACCTGCACATTGTACACATGTACCCTAGAACTTAAAGTATAATTAAAAAATTATAATCAAATAAAATAAAAACCACCACCACAACAGCTGCTCATGTTAATGGAGTCCTCACTGAGTCAGGTAGTATGTTAAATGCTTTGCATGCATTATCTCATTTAATATCAATAACCCTGTAAAATAAGCGCTAACATTTTTGCTTTGCATGTGAGAAAATCGCCACTTATAAAATTTAAATAACTTGCCCAGGGTCGCTTAGCTAATAAGAGACAGTAAGATTCAAACTCAGGTTCATCTGACTGCAACACCTGTGCTCCTAGACTCAGTGTGGTGATCAGGATGCATAAGGCAAAGACATAGTAGATACCTAATTCCCTCTGACCCTTCTGTACTCCCTCCTGGTCCCCACCCCCACCAAGAATGCCTTTCTAATGCTACACTATCTCTTTGAGGACAAGTAATTGGGACATATTAGGAATAATAATACTAACACACACACACACATATATCGAGATGGAGTCTGGCTCTGTCACCCAGGCTGGAGTGCAGTTGCGCGATCTTGGCTCACTGCAACCTCCGTCTCCTGGGTTCAAGCAATTCTCCTGCCTCAGCCTCCTGAGTAGCTGGGATTACAGATGTGCGCCAAGTTCAGCTAATTTTTGTATTTTTAGTAGAGACAGGGTTTCACCATGTTGGTCAGGCTGGTCTCGAACTCCTGACCTCATGATCTGCCTGTCTCAGCCTCCCAAAGTGCGAGGATTACAGGCGTCAGCCACAGCACCTGACCAATACTAATACATCTTAAAGAAATTGCTGCATATAATTTCTATATAAAAGAAACTATTTTGCTGGCAAAAAAGAAAAATCTCACTATTGCAAGGCAGCACTGAAGACAAAACAAAACTGGTGAAGAATATGGCAATGCTATCAGATTATTTCCTGCAGAGATATAGATACAGTATAGTGAGATTATTTAGCTCTTAACTAGGGATTTCTACTTCTTTTTTGTAGCAAGCTGAATAATGCCCTCCAAACCATAAACATGTCCACATCCTAATTTCCAGACTCTATAAATGTGTTTTGTTACACGGCAAGGGAAAATTAAGGCTGCAGATCAAATTAATGTTGCTAATCAGCCAACCTTATAATAAGATTATCCTAAATTATCTGGGTGAGCCCAGTAGAATCTCAAGGGTCCTTATAAGTGGAAATGAAATAGCAGTGTGAGACAGATTTGGCCTAATGTTATTGGCTTCAAAGATGGAAGAATGGAGCCATGACCCAAGGAATGTAGGAAGCCTCTAGATGCTGCAAAAGGCATGGAACAAATTCTCCCCTACAGCCTCGGGGGGGAATGCAGCCCTGCCAACCTCTTGATTTTAGCCCAATGAGACCCATGTTGGACTCCTTTCCTCCAAAACTGTAAGATAATAAATGGTGTTGTTTTAAGCCAGTAAGTTTATGGTGATTCGTTACAGGAGCAAGAGGAATCTAATACACATCCACATAAAACAACACAAAGTGTCATGACAAGAGGCACTGCCTGTGGTGACCCAGCTCCACCTGTAAGGTGTCAGGCACTGGTAGCAGGGAAGTAGCAGCTTCACATTCAGAAATCTGGCTCTTCTAATTACTCAAATGCAAGAATTCCAAAGGAATAGCAAGAACATACTTTGAGCAATGCTAATATACAGTCATGCATTGCCTAATGAAAGGGATACCTTGTGAGAAATGTGCCAGTAGGCGATTCCATTGTGTGAACATCATAGCATGTACTTACATAAACCTTGATGATATAGCCCACTACACACCTATAACATGTGGTATAGCCTATTGCTCCTAGGCTACAAACCTGTGCAGCACATTACCGTACCGAATACTGCAAGCCATGGTACCACAACGGTAAGTATTTGTGCATCTAAACATATTTAAACATAGACAAGGTATAGTAAAATACCATATCAAATATTTACAATGGTACACCTGTGCAGGGCACTTACCATGAAAGGAGCTTGCAAGACAGGAAGTTGCTCTGGGTAAGTCAGTGAGTGGTGAGTGAATGTGAGGCCCTAGAACATTACTGTACACTATTATAGACTTTATAAACACCGGACACTTAGGCTACAATAAGTACATTTAAAAATCTTGTTCTTTCTTTAATAACAAACAAACCTTAGATAACTGAAACATTTTTATTTTATAAATCCTTTTAAACTTTTTAAGTCTTTTGACTCTTTTCTAAAAATATTTAGTTTAAAACACATTGTACAGCTTTGCAAAAAAAAATTTTCTTTATATCCTTACTCTTGAAGATATTTTTATTTCTTTTTTTTAGCTTTTTAAACTTCATAATTAAAATCTAAAACACATACATACACACACACACACACACACACACACACGTACACACACACATTAGCCTAGGCCTCCACAGGGTCAAGGTCATCAATATCACTGTCTTCCACCTCTACATCTTGTCTCACTGGAAAGTCTTCAGGTGCAGTAACATGCACAGAGCTGTCATCTCCTATGACAACAATGCCTCCTTCTGGAATACCTCCTGAAAAACCTGCCTGTGGCTGTTTTACAGCTAACTTGTTTCATATATATAAGTAGAAGGAGTATAGTCTAAAATAATGATAAGAAGTATAATATAGTAAACACATAAGCCAATAACATAGTAGTTTATAATCATTATCAAGCATTATATACTGTATATAGTTGTATGTGCTAGATTTACACTACTGGCAGTGCAGTAGGTTTCTTTACACCAGTATCACAACAAATGTGAGTAATGTGTTATGCTATGGTATTAGGATGGCTACAATGTCACTTAGGTGATAGGAATTTTCAGCTCCACTATAATCTTATGAGACCATCTTCATATATGCAGTCTTCTACTGACCAAAGTGTTGTTACACAGTGCACTGTAACTTTATATGGTAATAAAAGATTATCATATATTTTAAATAATATTCAAGCAAATAATGTAAATGAGCCAATGAGATATTTCATATAAAGTACTAAACACAAACACATATCAATAAATGCTAGCTGTGATTTCTTTTTAAATCACTAGCTACTATTTCTTGAGTAGGTATAGTGCTACATACATTTTCTATAAACTTTATAACAACTTTGCAAGGTCAATATCTTCATCTTACAGATGAGAAAATGAAAGAGTAGAAAGATGAAGAAATTTGCCAAAGGTTACACAGTTCATAAATCAGTTTTGGAATTAATGTATAATTCTGTAGTGATTCTATTAAGGGATAAAACTGATTCATTGTATAACTTTTAGCATGTTCATTTTAAAAAATATCAATCACTGATGCTCCAGATTTCAGTGAATTTAAACTCTAAAGTGGACATATTAGCCGAAGCAACGAAGAGTGATCACAGAAGTGAAAATACAAGAATCTGCCTTCTGATCTCAGCTTTAACCACCACCCCCAATGCCTGAGACACCCACTTTGTGAGATCTTAGATAAGTTTTGGGATCTCAATTTTCTTGCTTGGAAAAATGAATGGGGGAATTAAAACTCACCATGGTCTCTTGCAGCTCTTAAACTCATGGCTTTATGATAAGTATCTTCCTCAAGGTGCTGATTTTCAGAACTACTAGTAATTTATTTATTTATTTATTTATTTTATTTTATTTTATTTTTTTTGGAGACGGAGTCTCGCTCCGTAGCCCAGGCTGGAGTGCAGTGGCCGGATCTCAGCTCACTGCAAGCTCTGCCTCCCGGGTTTACGCCATTCTCCTGCCTCAGCCTCCCGAGTAGCTGGGACTACAGGCGCCCGCCACCTCGCCCGGCTAGATTTTTTGTATTTTTTTTTTAGTAGAGACGGGGTTTCACCGTGTTAGCCAGGATGGTCTCGATCTCCTGACCTCGTGATCTGCCCGACTCGGCCTCCCAAAGTGCTGGGATTACAGGCTTGAGCCACCGCGCCCGGCCAGTAATTTATTTATTAACAAAATGCAGTTTCTTCCTCTTCATTCCATCCTGACACTCTAGCTTTGATTCTCCTGATTACCATTCCTCAATGACTTCTCTTTTTACCTGTCATGCCCCACTCTCTCCATTCTTTGATCAGGATTCCTATATTTCCTCTTTGAAAGAAAAACATTGAGAAGAAATTTAAAAATAGGTACTCAATATGTTTTGATGACATTATGCTAGGAATAAAAACATCTATCTAGTGAATATTTTGCAACATAATAAAATTTTTTTGAAAACTAAATTTCATAAAAAAGAGCCTATATTAGTCCCTTTTAACACTGCTGTGAAGACATACCCGAGACTAGGTAATTTATAAAGGAAAGAGGTTTAATTGACTCACAGTTCAGCATGGTTGAGAAGGCCTCAGGAAACGTACAATCATGGTGGAAGGGGAAGCAAACACATCCTTCTTCACATGGCGGCAGGAAAAAGTGTGAGTGCCCAGAGAAGGAAGAAGCTCCTTATAAAACCATCAAATCTCATGAGAACTAACTCACTCTCATGAGAACAGGATGAAAGAAACTACCCCCATGATTCGATTATCTCCATCTGTTCCTTCCCATGACATGTGGGGATTATGGGAACTACAATTCAAGAGAGATTTGGGTGGGGATACAGCCACCCAAATCTACCCTGACCCTTCCCTATCAATCTACCCTGACCTTTCCCAAATCTCATGTCCTAACATTTCAAAATACAATCAAACATCAAACATTTCAAAATACAATCAAACATTTTGAAATCAAACATTTCAAAATACAATCATGCCTTTCCAACAGTCCCCCAAAGTCTTAACTCATTCCAGCATTAAATCAAAAATCCAAGCCCAAAGTGTCATCTGAGACAAGGCAAGTCCTTTCTACCTACGAGCTTGTAAAATCAAAAACAAGTTAGTTACTTCCTAGATACAGTGAGGGTACAGGCATTGGGTAAATACACTGATTCCAAATGGGAGAAATAGGCCAAACAAATAGGCTGCAGACCCATGCAAGTCTGAAATCCAAAAGGGCAGTCATTAAACTTTAATTTCTAAAATGATCTCCTTTGACTCCATGTCTCACATCCAGGTCATGCTGATGCAAGAGGTGGGCTCCCACAGCCTTGGGCAGCTCTGCCTCTATGGCTTTGCAAGATACAGCCCCCTTCCTGGCTGCTTTCAGCCAGTGTTAGGTGTCTGTGGCTTTTCCAGGCACACCATGCAAGGTGTCGGTGGATCTACCATTTAGGGGTCTGGAGGATGGTGTCCTTCTTCTCACAGCTCCACCAGGCAGTAGCCCAGTGGGGACTTTGTGTGGGGGCTCCCACTCCACATTTCCCTTCTGCACTGACCTAGCAAAAGTTCCCTGTGAGTGCTCTGCCCCTGAAGTACACATCTGCCTGGACATCCAGGTGTCTCCATACATCCTCTGAAGTCTAGGGAGAGGTTCCCAAACCTCAATTCTTGACTTCTGTGCACCCACAGGCTCAACACCACATGGAAGCTGTCAAGGCTTGAGACTTGCCCCCTTTGAAGCCATGGCCCAAGCTGTACCTTGGTCCCTTTTAGCCATAGCTGGGACAGCTGAGACTCAGGGCCCCAAGTGCCTAGGCCGCACACAAAAGGGGGTCCCTGGACCTAGCCCAGGAAACCATTTTTCCCTTTTAGGCCTCCAGGCCTGTGATGGGAGGGGTTGCCATGAAGGTCTCTGACATGCCTTGAAGACATTTTCCCCATTGTCTGGGTGATTAACATTTGGCTCTTTGCTACTTATGCAAATTTCTGCAACAGGCTTGAATTTATACCCAGAAAATGGGGTTTTCTTTTATATCATATTGTCAAACTGCAAATTTTCCAAATTTTTATGCTCTGCTTCCTCTTGAACATTTTGCTGCTTAGAAATTTCTTCTGCCAAATACCCTAAACTATCTCTCTCAAGTTCAGAGTTTCACAGATCTCTAGGGCAGGGGCAAAATGCTGCCAGTCTCTTTGCATAGCAAGAATGACCTTTACTCCAGTTCCCAACAAGTTCTCCATCTCCATCTAAGACCACCTCAGCCTGGACTTCATTGTCCATATTACTATCACCATTGTCATCAAAGACATTCAACAAGTCTCTAGGAATTTCTGAAACTTTCCACATTTTCTTGTCATCTTTTGAGCTTCCAACCTCTGCCTGTTACTCAATTCCAAAGTTGCTTCCATATTCTTGGGTACCTTTACAGCAGAATCCTACCACCTGATACCAATTTACTGTATTAGTCTGTTCTCACGCTGCTATAAAGACACACCCAAGACTGGTAATTAATAAAGGAAAGAGGTTTAATTGACTCACAGTTCAGCATGGCTGGGGAGGCCTCAGGAAACTTACAATCATGGTGGAAGGGGAAGGAAACACATCCTTCTTCACATGGCAGCAGGGAGAAGTGTGAGTGCCCAGTGAAGAAGAAAGTCCCTTATAAAACCATCAGATCTCATAAGAACTAACTCACCATCATGAAAACATAATAAACCATCCCCCATGATTCAATTATCTCCACCTGGTCACTTCCATAACACGTGGGGATTATGGGAACTATGCTCCAAGATGAGATTTGGTTGACAACATAACTTTGTTCTCTTTTTTGTATTTCACCAACAGCAGAACATTAAAACACACACACACACACACACACACACACACACACACACACACACACACACATCCTATGATCCAAAATCCCTCTAATGAAAAAACCCTAATACTTCCCAAGAAGAATATCTTATATGGTGTGAACCACTGGCTCTCTGAGTCCTTTCATGGTCCTTTATTAAATGGATATATTGATAATAAATTATCAATATATTATATAAAAACATAGATTTTGTTCCCCATCCATAAAAATTACCGAAGTTAAATAGCCCTAGAGCATGAACTCAAAATGATCAGAGAAAAAAAATGCTGCTTGTTATACCAAAATCATCCATCATTGCCCAAGAGGGTTCCCAGTACCATTAGCTGCCAAGTCCACACAATACATGAGTCTTATAACACAAATATGGAACATTAATATAAAAAAATTCATATCTGTGGATCAGGTAGTCAAGTTTTACACCATAATCTGCAATTTTAATTAAAGTTGGCATATTTCTGCTGCTATGATTTAAAAGATTAACTAAGTTGGACAAGGTCTCAGATCTTTAACTACACCCAACCTGTTTGTGATTTTTGGCACTCTGCATTTTAGGTGTGTTATGAAGATGACAATGTGCCAGTCATCCAAGCTGTCAAATGCCTGCTAAAATCTGTTCAGAGCCAAACTCATTTGCACTCGGATGAACACCTCTCAAGAAGCAATTGCTTAAATACCTGCAGTTTCAGGTTTCACTCATGGCTAATAAAACAAATTTTACAACATGCCCAGAATGATTTTTCCCAAAGTGCTGAAATAATTCCATAGAATAAACCAAGGTAAAGAATTATAGGGGTTATTGGTACTATAATTATAATGTATCAAACATTCACAGAATAAAGCATTGGGTTTGGACATGTATACAATTATGTGGTTTAAAACATTTTTTGAAACAACTTAACATTATTTTGAAACATAATATTAAAAATATGTCCTCCTTTTGGTGGGAAGGACACTTTCACACACTGCTAGTAGGAGTTTAAATTGATACAAATTTCTGACAACTATTTCTTGGATATCCATTAAAGTGTTTTACTGTTTGTATACTTTAATCCACAAATCCCAGAAGCAGGGCCTACCTAGGTAAAGAAGGGGGTGAATGTGGCAAAAGAGCCTTTGAGGCAGAGGGACCCTCATCTGCAAACTACGAAGTGACAAAAAGTCTAAATATCTTTTCTAGAACCATTAATACAAGAAGGTCTCTGGCACTCAGGGGCTCAGTGCTCACAACTGGGACTCTTCCAAGCAATCATGAAGTTGTTGTGCAATAGTCTGCCATGTTGCTGAGGTATAACCATATCTGAATGGGTGGGGGGCTTAAGAACGTATCTCTGCCACTGACTGCGTCAAAGATTGTCTTTCATGCAGTAATCTTCATTAGGGATTTATGGGACTATTCCTATTTTTGGTTATACTTCACTTTATTTTAAGGAGGAACATTATATGCTATCGTGGTATTTTGAAAATTGATCCATGGTTGTCTTTAGGAACATGAAGGGTCTAGACTAGTTTGATACGACAGTACATCTTTCTCTCTCTCTCTCTCTCTCTCTTTCTCTCTCTCTCTCTCTCTCACAAGCATAGATTATTTTGGATATAAAATAAAGTACCTTACTGATAAAAACCTTATTTTATGTGTGTGGAGGAGGAGTAATCTGTTTCTTAATATATCCATCAGTATATGCTAAATTGTGCTGAGAGAATCAGCAGCAAGAAAATATCAGCAGCTTAACATAACGTTTATTGCACACTTTTATTGTATCTCAGTGAGCACAGGGGTGGGGAAAATGTAATGAAGCCCTCCCTGGCTCTTACGACTTTAAAATGGAAGTAACACACGATTTGTCCTTTCATACTGCATAGGCCGAAGAGAGTCACTTGGTCATTCTTCAATTCAAAGAGGTGGGGTGTTTCATTCTTCTACAGGATCTTAATATTTGTAAATGATTACATAGACTGCCATTTTTAGTATTAGGAAATGTTTGTCTCGCTGCTTTAAAAAACTAATTATAGCCTAACATGGCCGTATACGCTAATGGTTGAAAAGTGCCTCCAAAGTAGACATGCATGACCAAGAATGGATGTGGACTTAAGTGAAAGGAACGATTAAGCTGGGGGCCAGTGCTGTTGATGAAGGCAGCTATATGGGTCCACAATTCAGTTAATGACAATGACTGGTAAGGTAGATGGTTAGCATCTGAAGAGAGAAGCCTCAAAAGAGAATAATTTGTAGCCAGTCGCAGTGACTCATGCCTATAAACCCAGTGTGTTGGGAGGCTCAGGAGTTTGAGACCAGCCTGAGAAACAGCAAAACCCAAGAAAATTTAAAAAGAAGTCATATGTGGTGGTGAGCACCTGTAATCCCAGCTACCAGGGAGACTGAGGCAGGAGAATTGTTTGAGCCCCGGAGTTCCAGGTTACAATGAGCTGTGATCGTACCACTGCACTCTCCAGTCTGGGTAATAGAGTGAGATCCTGTCTCTACAAAAAGAAAAACAAAAGGAAAAACACCACAATGTTTTTACACTAGAGTGAAACTGAGTAGGCACGTAGGCATGAGAAGTTAGATATTGCTTCCACCTTATCCCCATCACACATTTCAGGGAGCTCTGATTTCACTTCAGTCATAAAAATAAGGGAGGTCTAGGAAAAGCTAAAGACCGAGAGAGTTTATTTACCATGGAGCAGAGGCTTCAGTGGGCAGAGTGGGTAGTGTTGGGTAAAGGGCAGTGACAGAAGGATGGGCAGCAAGAACATGCAGAGTCCAGGGGGAGACGACTAAAATGAAGAGATGACCAGAGGCTGGCATTCAGAGCACAGCTGAGTCTGCTCAAAGAGAGAGGTTTGGAACAATTAGCTGGCCCCAAGCATCTAGGGGGAACCCCAGGGCAAAGTGTGGTTTTCAGTTCTACACAGGCTGAGATTACAGGAGATCTCATAAACCTGAGCGAGCTGGAAGATGCTGAACCCAACACAGCCTAGACTCCTCGACTGACATAGGTCACAGGATATTTTCTTTTCTCTCTTTTATTTTATTTTATTTTTTGAAACAGATTCTTGCTCTGTCACCCAGGCTGGATTCCAGTGGTGTGATCTCGGCTTACCAAGACCTCTACCTCCCAGGCCCAAGTGATTCTGGGACCTCAGCCTTCTGAGTAGTTGGGATTACAGGCATGCACCACCACACCTGACTGATTTTGTGTGTGTGTGTATTTTTAGTAGAAACGGTGTTTCACCATGTTGGCCTCAGGTGATCTCAAACTCCTCAGGTGGTCTCAAACTCCTGGCCTCAGGTGATCTGTCCGCCTCAGCATCCCAGAGTCCTAGGATTACAGGCGTGAGCCACCGCGCCTGGCCAGATCACATGATATTTTCTTACTCATACTACAAATAAAGATAGGCCCTGAACACATTGGGGAAAGCAAGAAAATCCCTCAGCTAATGACAATTGAACTGTTTCTCAATATTTCATTTTACTTTGCCCTTTCAATCTAACTCAATTATATCCATATTTTATCTCTGCAAAAGAATTTTCTATAAGCATCTTAAAAGTTTCATAGAAAAAAAGTATAAGGAGAGAACTGAGGGAAAGCTAGTTTAAGAAAGAAAAGCAAATTCAAGGTTAGGGAACATGGCAGAGGAAAAATAGAATTAAAAGTGAGAAACAAAAATGTAAAAAATGGAAGATTCATACATTGGGTAAAAGTGTTAAAAAGAGGAGGTAGAAAATTTTTTAAGTTTTGACTACTAAAAGCAGTTACAGAAACTTCAAGGAGAGAAATAGTGGAGGATATAGCTGAAAATTAACATCATCAAGAGCTAATTTATCTTACCTTCTGTTTTTAACCTATGTAGAATTAAAAATATTATTATGTGGAGTGTTCCTTTTTTTCTTTAGTTATAGTATGATTTCTTTTGAACAAAATATCTCCCTCCTAATTGCATTAGCTGCTGAAATGCAACTGAATATTTCCTTCAGGACTTTGACGAATGGCATCTTTTGTATAACTCCATAGCTCTCAATGCCAACGACACAAACAAACATCCCTACTTTACTACCATTTAGGAAACTAAATGATAATATGTTTGTCATGGAAGACAAAGCTGTATTTAGTTGTTTTTATCTACTTGTAAAATTTAATATCCAGATGATAAAAATATTAATTTACTTGTGAAATATCATACAATAGTTCCTTTATGATCCAGAAATAATTTTGTTTCTGAAAACTGTTGAAAGTGTAGACTTTCAATCATGTACTCCACATTAATTTAGCAGATATTCAGAGGCCACATACCACATGTAAGGCACTGTGGTAGGCACTGAGGATATGTCACAGAGAACAAAAACAAAAAGAAGATCCCTCTCTTCCTTCTATTTACATTGCAGTGAAGGAAATAAATATAAGCAAGATTAAAATGTGAAAAATACAGTGTTAGTGATACTTACTAAGGGAAAGATAAAAATAAAGAAGAAAAGAGGGATGAGAAAGGAAGGGCTGAAACTTCAGATATTGGGTAGCCAGGGAAATAATCACATGGGGAAGGTGACTTTTGAATAAAGCTCTGGAAGAAATGAGGGAATATGCCATGTAGATATCTGGAGAAAGAGCATTCCAGGAAAGAAATAGCAAGTGCAAAGGCCCTGGTCAGAAGCCTACTTGGTAGGTTGAAAAACAGTGATCGGACTCTTTGGCTAAAGCAGAGAGAAACAAGAGAGCGTAACAGAAGATGAGGTCAGAAACAGGAAAGAATCTGGAACCCAGATCACATGAGGCCTTATAAAAGTAAGAATGGTGGCTTCTAATCTGAGTGAGATCAGAAACCAGTAGTGGAAGCATGACGTGATCTAGCATATGTTTCTCAGGATGACTCTGGCTTCTGCGTTGAGGATAAGCTTCAGGAGAACAAGGCAAGAAGCAGAAAAAAAAACAGTTCAGATGACTATCGCAATAATCCAAGCATGAGATGATGATGGTCGAATTTTTTTAATATATTCAGGCAATCTTTGAATATGCTGCAGAACAGTAAATATGACTGTGCAACTTAATAATCAATAATCTCATCCTAATAATCAATAGGCATAATTGTGATTATTCTACAACCTTTAAAATTTTTCTCAAAACATTAAAAACTCTCTGTCAGTTAAAATATATAGGGAAATGAAATACTAAAAACTACTAAAACTATTGTTTATTTAGAACACAGTAATTTGAAACACTAGAAAAATAGTGTTTTGTTTCTTTGTAAAAAATAAAACACGTATGAAGAGTGCTTTGAACAGTTCTTGCCTTTTTAAAATTGCCATATAATTTACAATAATGAGCAAGCCTCTTTCCTATATACCTTGGTGAATTATTATACTTCTATTTAAATTTGCATCAACTTCCACCATTTAATGTTTGTACTTTCAACATCATGAAATACTTCTGACTGTCTTTAATGTGCAGTTAATTTCTCTGTAATTTCCTCTGGGGCATCTTCATCCTTTTTAGTGCAACTACTTTCTTCATTTTTGTTGGTAAGTCCATCTGAACACAGTCCTTCTGGCTACAAATCTAGAGTCTCTTGAAGTACGGTAGCACTTACATTGCCACGGATAAGTATTTCTTCTATAACTCCATTTACATTTGATTTGCATTTCACTTCCACCATTATTATCATTTTGGTTTTTTTTTTTTTGCCACACTTTCATCTTTATGGGTCAATTTCTTCTTTCAATTATCCATTTTTGTGAAATGTCATATGTATTTGTCACTAGGAGACAAGGAGTCAACACAACTGCATACTTTGCTGGGAATAAGAGATGTGCTATGATGAGTCACTGACAAGCTCTGAAAGAAGTCACATGATTGATCATTGATTATGATGAGCAGCTATTATTTTTGTAGAGATTTATGAGCTGAAGAGCTAGTATTACTCAGTTAATATATTGTGGTAACTGAAATTTGAACCATGTTGTCGGTGAGCTGGCATTGTTTAACTAAACTGTGGTAACTGAAATTCAAGCCTATCAACCACAAAGTGAGGATTCCCTATATAATGAAGACAGAGACAGAGACAATAGGATTTTTTGGAAGGTGGGATATGGAGTATAGTAGCATGTCACAGATGCAGTTTTACATTTGCTGGTGATATTGATCATCTAATACTGACTGTCCCTCCTGATAGCAAGCTCCGTGAAGGCAAGGACCACACTTCTCTTTGTTCACCATTACACAGTTGATGTTGCACTTTCCCAAATAGCATGTCTTTAAGTTTTGCAACAACCCCAAGCAGCAGGCATCATCTCGTTTTGCAGATGAAGAAACTGAAGCTCAGAGAAGTTAAGTAACTTAGAACCATTTTACACAACTAGTGAGTGACAGATTGGAACTCAAATTATATTTTCTGAAGTCCAATCCTCTTTCCTTTGAACCACCTACTCCTCCCTAATAAAAATATAGTCCTATAAAGTTTTGCTCTGGAAACCATAGCACCATGTTTCCTATGCCATAATCAACTATCATATGAAAGCTGTAGAATATAAATGACAGCAGAAATAAGACAAACACAGTGTATTTGAGTCTCCTGTCTGTTTAAATATCCTACAAGTTTCCATTTAAATTCTGTTCTTAACCTCATGACAAGGATTTATAAAAAGACAAAATCTGGCAACTACATTGACTGAAGGCAAAAGAGCACATCCTACTCTTCAAGGGATTTCCAATCTCTCTGCAAACAATAAGGATGAGTTAAGAAGTACATTCCTGACTTCCTCAGACTTTAATCTGTGAATCAGAACATTAAGAACAGGTACCTGAAAGGTAGAAAAGGTTTTGACTTACATCACCTAGCACACCCAACCCAAAGGTGTCTGGGTGCATTTACCAGAAATCCACCTCTATTCTCCAAAGCAATTATTTTCTAATCAGTCAACATCTTTCTCTTCCTTCACCACTTCCAAGGCTTTTCTTTTTCCATTTGCATCCAGATACCATTCCTCTCAAGATTCAACAGTACCACTAATCAAATGCACAGTGCAATTTAAGACAAACTTGTCGATCCCCACATAATGACTAAAGAGACTATTGTCTTGGCTATTTTAACATCCAAGTTAGTCTGTCAGAATGTAAAATCACTGCTTTGTTACTAGCATATTATTATTTTAGCAAGGAAGATGCTTAGCAGACATAACCACTCCAATTAAGGGACACTTTCACTCCTTACTTTTTCATTCTGATATGACATAAATTTTTTACAAGTATATATTACTTTTAGAACTAACAATAATTTTTAAGTGTCATAACTGATTTAACTTTTAAAGACATGAAAATAGCTCTTAAATGATTATTATACAATAGCCTAAATAATTCAATTAAATATATGTATAATATTGAATACTAAAAGATCTGATAGGAAAAGAGATGTGACAATATCCTGGGCAACCGGGAACTGAGAATAAGATTATAATGTAACACAAATATCTCTTCCCTTACAGTCATTTTATAATAAATACTCAATCAAAATTAGAACTTTATGTAAAATGAAACAAATTGATAACACCTCTAGTTGAAGAAAAAATAAGATACTTTTGACTTGGGGAAAATTTCCCCTATTCATATGATCAATAGGAGTTAAGAAATGCATTTCTGAATTATTCACACTCTGCTTCGGGAATTGTAATTAACACCACTACCAAAAGCAGAAGATTCCTTTAAATTTTCCAACGGAAAAATACGTGCCATCATTAGGCTGATAAATGCACGTATTATTTAAAATTAAATGAGCATGATTACTGCTACTTTAACAAAGAAATGAGAGGATTTGATATGCATATTATGTAGGACACTAGAAAATAAGCAAATATTTTGCTTAGACTGGTTCTGAAAAAAAAAAGTTGTTATTGAGTAGACATATGAGTCTGGGTTTGGTACGATTTTTTTCTGCACATTGTCTGACACCCACCTCATCGCCTACTATATGTGCCAACCCTAGCCCGTCCCAACCTCCCTTATCCTCAGACTTAATTTTTATCAATCTCATGTCTTTCCCAGAAGTTGACATGCTCTGGTCCAAGGTACGGATGTCCATTTCAAACATCACTTACCAATTTTCCTTGGAAATCAAGATTTTAATTGTTTCTTTGTTTATGCAACATCAAAAATGATCCTGCAGTAAAAATATCTATGTCAGTTATGCAGATAAAATGGAAGATTGAACATATGCCTATAATTTTTCTCCTTTCCACTAAAAATGGCAATAAAGGGATTTTTGCTTTTAAAGACCTAAATCGCAAAGTATTAGTAGAGCAGAAGAGGATACAACTTCAACTACATTTGTGGAAAGGGGAAGCAGATGAACCAGTGGTAACTAACAGGAAACTGGAAGAAGATGAATCCTAATCCAAGCCTGAATGTGTTCACAGACTCCTCCAAAGGCTCAGATATCAGGACTAAGTGCTCCCAGAAATGGGGTACTAACATAAGGAAAATTGGTTAAGAGCAGTTTAAGGAACAAACACCAAATCCCCTCTTCTACTCTGTGAAGTTGGGCAAATTCTCCCCCATCACCAGGCAGAACACCAGGAGTTTATTCTGCAGATATTAATCTTAGGTTGATACTCTTAAACATAAGTGAGCTACCAAGATCCACAGACAGCAGAGAAAACCTTATAATGTGAATAATTGAAACCAAAAAGAGAAAGAAAAAAAAAAAACATGCAAAGGAAACAAAGACTGCAGGGGGGAAAAAAAAACTTGAGAAAAACACAATAATCCTAGAGAAAGAAGAGCATTGATAAGATGCTATAAAAAGGAGCATTCAAAGAACAAAAGAAAGAGTATGGAATTGAAAACATGAGCGCATTAATTTTTTTTAACTTAATAGATTTACTAGGAAATAAAATTTAGAAAAAAGTTAGAAAAATCTCCCAGAAAGCAGAGGAAAGAAAAACAGAGAAGAGAGAAAAAAAATAAGGAAGCTTGCATGTTTAAAGTCGTAATTAAATTCATATGCTTTAAAATTTCAAATTGTGCTAAAAGGTTTATAACATAAAATAATCTATTTCCCACCCACTTTTTTCTACTCCCAGGTTGGTAATTTCAGAAGCAGTCACTTTGATTCTTTCGGCTGTTTCTTTTGACATTTACCTAACTTTATATGTTTAAATAGTATGTGTATTTGCTATTCTGAGATACATGAATGTGGAGCATTATCTAATTACTTCCTATTATGGTAGTTTAGCATTTTACTCTCTTAGGCTCCCATTGCCTCTACTTTCCCTCCTCTATGATTCCAATTCAGTTGTAGTCATTTTTAGATTAAATCAATATTCAGTTAAGTCTGTGTAAATATTACTCACAGCTGAGCACTGTACTATGATTACACTTCCTTTCTTATATTTTCACCAAAGTTAATTATTACCATCTTTTTTTGATTGAGGTACAAGTTATACACCATAAAATGTGCCCATCATAAGTATACAATTCAGTGAACTTTGGTAAATGTACAGAGTAATGCAACTACCATCACAAACCAGCTTTGAAACATTTCCATCACCCCAAAAAAGCTCCCTTGTGCCTGTTTGCAGTCAATCTTCACTTCCACTCCCAGCCCCAGGCAACCACTCATCTGTTTTCTGTCTCTATAAATTTGCCTTTTCTGGAAACTTCATATAAATGGAATCATGCAATACATAGTCTCTTGCATCTGGCTTCTTTCACTTAGCATAATATTTTGAGATTCATTATGTCATAGCATGTATCTGTAGTCTGTATATTTTTATTGATGAATTGTATTCTACTTTATAGATATACAACACTTTGTTAATCCTTTCACCAGCTGATGAATTGTTTCCACTTTTTGGCTACTAGAAATATTGCTGCCGTGAACATATATGTACAAGTTTTGTGTGGACTTATGATTTCATTTCCCTTGGGTAGATATCTAGGCATGGAATTTCTGAGTTGTACAATAAGTTTATGTTTCACTTTTTAAAAACTGCTAACCTTTTTCCAAAGTTTATAAGGCCTCATGTGATCTGGGTTCCAGATTCTTTCCTGTTTCTGACCTCATCTTCTGTTACGCTCTCTTGTTTCTCTCTGCTTTAGCCAAAGAGTCCGATCACTGTTTTTCAACCCACCAGGTAGGCTTCTGACCAGGGCCTTTGCACTTGCTATTTCTTTCCTGGAATGCTCTTTCTCCAGATATCTACATGGCATGTTCCCTCATTTCTTCCAGGGCTTTATTCAAAATTTTAATCGTTGATAATATTTTCTTACAATTATTTTAATTTTTGAGGGGTGGTAGTGATGTGTTCTCTTTTATTCTTGAATTTGCTATAATAGTTTGTGTCTTCTCTCATTTTTTCTCCGTCAGACTAGATTGGGAATCAACAGAGTATGTATAGCTTAGTGGTCACCCCAAGACTTGCCAGATGTTGTGCTCTGGCACCTTGAGCCAGTAGGGCTTATACCCCATTGATAGATCTGTTTGTGTGATGGCAGCACATCCACCTATCAGGCTTTTACTTCCTGTAGTGTCCTTACAGGTCTCCTCTGTACATATGCAAGGCCTCCCAGTCTGCCAGTGATGTGTTATGAAGACCTCAGCTAGCTCTTCCATGGTGCCATTGGTTCTGCTGTTCACCCCACCAAGGATAACAACTTCAGTCTTTCATTGCAGTATTATGGCTTTCATTATTCTTTTCCTATTTGGATACGGGAGTTTTTTGCTCTGCACTCCAAATCAAGTCTGCCTCTACAGCAGCAAAGCTGCTATTAATAATTTTATGACCAGCCCCACCGGACAGAACTATCATGCCAAATGACTGAAGGATTGGACGGGAATCGCCCCAGGCAAGAATGGCACAGACTTCCATCGTGCTTAACTGAAGTAGAGTGATTTTTTTTTTTAATTAGTAAATTCTCAATTTGTTGTTTGTATTTGTTTAATTTCCAGAGCCCTGAAATATGTGTGGTTTGTCTGTTTATATTTAAATGTGTCCAGTTTCATACTTATATTAGTGGGAGAATATTTGCCAGCCTCTTCACTTTGCCACAATTGGGAATCCCTGTCTAGGCCACCTGACATCTCTGATTCCTGCCTGTTTTCATTTATTTCATTTTTACTTATATTTATTGCTAATTTTTCGCACACTTGCCAGTTGTCAGAATAATATTTCATCAGACATAAGTTCTCTGTTTTTGTGTTTTATTTTTGAAGACTTCCCTTCTGAGAACTTTCATTCTGCTTTTATCTGGAGTAGAAATAAATTGCACCACTAATATCTTGCGCCATCGCCTCCTAATAGTCCTAGGAATTCCCTCTGCCTGTCTCCTAATTTAGATTATACATCTCATGAATTTCAAGATTTTCTGCTTTTTTGGTTTTTTCCATTATTTTGATGGAACTTGGTCTCCAGTACCACTTTTTTTTCTTTCTCATGTTAAAGATAGTACAACTGCAGAAAGAATGGTGCCAGCAATCCTCAACACGCCTGCTTCTTGTCTCACTGCTCTGATTTATACTTCTCCCATGCAGTGGTTTTACAGATAAAATTTTTTTGTTTTGTTTTGTTTTGCTAAGTGGAGAACACAATTTGAGATAAATAGGCCAATTGCTAAGAAAAAATAGAGTAAAGAAAGAGAAGAAAAAGACACAGAAATAGGCTTTCTTTGCTAGTGGTTTTAAAGTTACTTTCATTTTGGGGGGTAGGACAGATTGCTGATTCCTGGCTCAAGACGGTTTCAAGACCAATGTAAAGGCATTCAAGGAAATGCATCACATTGTTATGTGTTATGAAACACAATGATTGTAAAGTTGACCTTACAATTGTACATCCTAAGAATACATCAGCACAAATCTGTGTGAAAAAGGAGGTTCACTGTGCAGACTAGATAATTTTAGCAAAGTTGAATTAGTTTCTAATACACAATCCTTATCTAAAAGCATCTTCCAAATTTGCTTATCTCAAATCCAAACAAAAAGAAGATCCTCACAGCTATGGGGACCATGGTAAAGCCAGGTACCCTGGAAATGATGGAACCGGTTGTGTCTTGGAGAAGAGGGGAAAAAGTAAGGCAACACCTCTGACAAATGATTTTATCCAGTCCAGAAATGTTGGTCTTCTTATGTTTTGAAGTAGGATATAGATGAATTGACAATTATTCCCTTTATCTTCAGGATGTAATTTGATCCTAATATTCCTCTGTGCTGCCAGATTCCTGGTTTTTATCCTGTATATTCACACTGATGACATCCAAGAAAAACTCCTAGTTTATGAACACTTTTTGAAAATTCTAAAGGCTGCCAGTACATTCGAAATGGTAAAATGTTTATTTGTTGAGTAAAAATTCAATTGAACAAAACATGTTGGTACCTAAGGTACAGATGGAGTGCCTGAAATGATGAACTACTTGTTTAATTTTGCTTCTAGGGTGAAGATGAAAGCTATACATGCGGTACTGAGCCTCGTTATGCTCTCTACCAGACTACACTGACATTAAGGGGATGTCTGCATCCTACATGAATACTGTCTCCTGCAATTAAAGTCATTTTATCAAAATTAGGGACAAATTTATCACCTTTTCAAGAGGTTTTGCTGAGAATGAAAGACAGAATATTAAATTCTTAACTGTACAAAAGTGCATTAGATTTCAGAAAAGTCATAAAATGCTTTTTTGAAAAATAGATTTTGCTGTTGTTGTTGATGATGGATTATTTGTTTGCTTCTATTCACATTTCAAAGCGAAAAAAAAAAAACAGTCTCAGAATCGTTGTAAAGAAAGCTATCTTTTGGCCTCGGTCACTTGGAAGATAATCGGATGTATATAAATGAAATAATGCTTTCTTTTAAGACAAAAGTCACTGCGTTGTTGCTACCAAGCCTTAGCCAACCTGAAAACTCAACAGGGCCCATGACCCCTAAATAGTTACAAAGTTTTATGCCAAGTCAAGCAACAAGATGGACAATTAAAGGGCCAAGGCCTGCCTGGCCTCCATGTCTGAGTCAACTTTTCTCCTCTTATTCAACCTTACGATACTATGTACTTCTCCTTATAACACTTTACATGATTGTAATTTGGAAAGATGTATTTAATAGTCTTTTTAGAAAACATCTTTATTGAGATATAGTTGATATATAAAAATGGCATATATTTAATGTATGAAATTTGATGAGTTTGGATATATGCATACACCCATGAAATCACCACCACAATAAAGACAATAGACATATCCATCACCCACAAAAGTTTATTTGTGTCTCTTTGTTTTTTGTTTTGGTTTGGTTTTGTGGTAAGAACATTTAACATGAGATTTACCCTTCTCACAAATTTTAAGGTACACAATACAGCATTGTTGATTATAGGCATTATGCTGTATGGCAGATGTCTAGAACTAATTTATCTGGCATAACTGAATCTTCATACCAATTGAACAACCCCCCCATTTCTCCCTTCTCCTGGTAACCACTGTTCTGTTCTCTGCTTCAGTGAATCTGACTAATTTAGGTACCTCATATACATAAAATCTTGCAGTATTTGTCCTTCTATGCCTGACTTATTTCACTTACTCCAGTGTTCTCCAGGTTCATCCATGTAGTTGGTTGTTGCAAATGTTAGAAGTTTCTTCTTCATCTTCTTCCTTTTTTTTTTTTTTTTTTTTTGAGATGAAGTTTCATTCTTGTCATCCAGGCTGGAGTACAATGGTGCAATCTCAGCTCACTACAACTTCCACCACCCAGGTTCAAGCAATTCTCCTGTTTCAGTCTCCCAAGTAGCTGGGATTACAGGAACCCACCACTACGCCTGGCTTAATTATTGCATTTTTCGTAGAGATGGGGTTTCACTATGTTAGCCAGGCTGGTCTCAAACTCCTGTCCTCAGGTGATCCACCTGCCTCAACCTCCCAAAGTGCTGTGGCTGCATGAGCCACCACACCCAGCCAGAAGTTTCTTCTTTTTTAATATTGAATAATATTTCACTGTATATATAAACCACATTTTCTTTATCCATTAATTTGTTGATGGGCATTTAGGTTGTTTCTGTGTCTTTGATATTGTAAATAATGTTGCAATGAACATGGGAGTACAGATATTTCTTCAAAATCATAATTTTAATTATTTGGGGTATACACCTAGAAGTGTGATTGCTGGATGATATGATAGTTCTATATTTAATTTTTCAAGGGACCTCCACACTGTTTTCCATAGTGATTGTTACCAATTTACATTCTTACCAACAGTGTACAAGCGTTCCTTTTCTCCACACTCTAATCAACAGTTGTTATCTTGTTTTGTTTTGTTTTTGTTTTTATAATAGCCATCTTAACTGATGTGAGATGATACCTCATTGTAGTTTGATTTGTATTTCCCTAACAATTAGGGATGAGTATTTTTTTATATGCCCATTGGTCATTTGTATGTCTTGACTGAATTAATGTCTATTCAAGTCCTTTGCCAATTTTTAAATTGGGTTGCTTGTTTTTCCCTTATTGAGTTGTAGGAGTTCCTTATATATTTTGGATATTAACCCTTTATCAGATAGGTAATTTGTAAATATTTTCTCCCATTCCACAGACCGACTTGTCATTCTCTTTATTGTTTCCTTTGCTGTGTAGAAGCTTTTCAGTTTGTTGTAGTTCCACTTGTCTGTTTTCATTTTCTTTGCCTGTGCTTTTGGTGTCATATCCAAGAAATCATTGCCAAAACCAATGAATTTGAATTTATTTATTTGCCAACCATGCTATCTCATGGCCTACAATAGTGTCTCGCTTACAAAATCCAATCAGAAATGCTTGCTGAATGAATAATTAAAGCTTTACATATGCTCACATTTTAACTAAAAAATAACTCTGAATAAAAGAAACTGAAAGAACTAAAAGTGGGACTGTATCTTCCAAATGCCTGAAACAAATACAACTGAAAAATATATAGTTCATCTAGTAAAAGGCAGATTAATAAAGAACAAGAAGAATAAACTTAGAAAAATAAAACAAAATCTCAAAAGTAGATTTAAAAGATTACTTATGATAATTAATGTATATGGATTAAAATTTCTTATTGCCACATGCAGTCACACATACCTATAATCCCAGTTACTTGGGAGGCTGAGGAAAGATCTCTGTTCCAGACCAGCTTGGGCATCACGGTAAGATCCCATTCCAAAAAAAAAAAAAAAATCCCTATTAAGAAAAACAAAACGTTTAGATTTAACTTTATAAAAATCCAAATAACTGTTGCTTACACGAAAAATATTGAAAATAAAGTAAGCAAAAACCTTAAGAAAATGAAGAAAATGAGATAGCCAACAATATTTTCAACAAATGTTTTTAAAGATTTAAAAAGTATAAGAGTGATACTACTATTGACAAGAAAACACCCACGCAGGAATAAAAGCATATATGAGTTAAAGAAAATGAATGTAGAAGACTAAAAGGAGAGATAAGAGTTATAAAATTTTGTCAGGTTACAATAATATAAAAAGTTCATACTGACAGAAATAGAAGAAATGGACAGAAATAGGCTCTACTGGAATTCTTAATAAACCACTATAAGTCTATGAAATATCAAGTGGAAAATATTTAATTGACAAATTCATTTAGAAAACTAAGTTATATAACATAGTTTTATCTATGACAAACACATATAGTCTTTTTTTACAACGTCCTTGAAAAATATAATTTCATCATTTTCTAGAAACAAAACCTCAGTAAACTTAGAAAATGAAAATTGTACTGGTTTTCTCTAATCATAACATAAAACAAAACAAAACAAAAAATAACTAAAAGTTAATAGTAAAAAATCAGACAAATATTCATAGCCCTTTACTAACTTCAATAATTTCTTTTAAATAACTGTTGACTAAACAAGAAATCAAATGCAAAATGAGAGACTAACAGAGAACAATGAAAAGGAAACTAACATATACAAAAAGGTAAGGAATTCAAACTGTAGCCATATTTGAAAATACATGGATAGACTCAAAAACTTGCATCAATTTTTTAAAATAATAAAATATATAGAGAAACTAGATTACTATGTTTGAATGTGGTTTGTCCCAGCAGAATCTCATGTAGAAATTTGATCCCCAATGTGGCAACGTTGGGAGGTGGGGCCTAGTGTCTGGATCACAGAAGTATATCCCTTGTAAATGGATTAATACCCTCTCATGGGTGAATGAGTTCTCACTCTCTCTCAAGAATGGATAAATTCCTTTGGGAGCGGGTTGCTGAGAAAGAATCTGGCTTTCTCGGTTTATCTCTCTTGTTTCCTCTTTCACCATGTGTTCTATTTCATACGCCCACTCCTCTTCCACTTTCCACCATGAGTGGAAAAATCATGAGACCCTCAACAGATGCAACCGTCCAACCTTGGACTTTGCAGTCACCAGAACTGTAAGCCAAATACATCTCTTTTCTTTTCTTTTTCTTTTTTTGAGATGCGACTCTCACTCTGCTGCCCAAGCTGGAGTGCAGTGGTGTAATCTCAGCTCACTGCAACCTCTGTCTCCTGGGTTCAAGCAATTCTTATGCCTCAGCCGCCCAAGTAGCTGCTGGGATTACAGGGGTACACCACCATGGCTGACTAATTTTTGTATTTTTAGTACAGATGGGGTTTTGCCATGTTAGCCAGGCCAGTCTTGAATTTCTGGCCTCAAGTTATCCCCTCCTCTTGGCCTCCCAAAGTGCTGGGATTACAGACATGACCCACCATGCCTGACCCATCTCTTTCCTTTATCAATTACCCAGTATCAGCTATTCTGTTACAGAAACACAAAATATACTAAGCCATAGCTAATTATTTTAAGATATTAGGAAGAAACAACTATAATAGTATTTAAGGTAGGCAGGAGGTAGAAAGTAATGATCCTATATTTATAATACAGTGAATTAGAACATAGAGAAAATTGATAGATAAAGCCATAGTCTAGTTCTTTGAGGAAAATATAATTTAATTATAATAATTTAATAATTTTAATAGAAAGAGATTGTGACAACTACGGAGGTGATTTTTATGTGTGTATTTTGTGTTCAACTCTATGCTAATAAATTTGACAATTTCAATGACAAGGAAGACATTGAAAATCTAGTTCAACTGTAAATAAAATGCTAAATTATCATTAAAAAATTCCTCAAATGACTACAGAATCAGATAATAAATACCTGGATTTATATTATAGATAAATTATTTAAATCATCTGAGAAATCAATAATTTCCACACGACAAACTATTCTACAACGCAACAAAAGATGGAAGGCTTCCTAGTGAAACAAATAAATTAAAAATCAATCTAGGGAATAACAGCCTTAGAATATCTAGATCAATGGCCTTAGACAAGCTCTCTCAAACTCAATATTCTTATCTAAAACAGAATAACAATTAAGGCATAGATTTCATAAAATTGCTGTGAAACTTAAAAGGGATAATGCATATAAACCTCAGCTTAGTAGATTCCCAGGGACACACTACACACTTAATAGCTATTTTTTGGTAAAGCTAGAATAACTCTGATATAAAACTGTTAAATATAACTCTGAAGTCAACTACATATCAATTTAATTAATGAAAAACAGTATAAAAATCTGAACAAAATATATGCAATAAAATTGAATACATCATAAGAAAGTAATCATATATAAATACAATGATAATCTATTATTACGACATGTACCAATGCAATGAGTCCAGCTACATAAATACATGAAATAAGAAAAGCATATAATCACATTTAAAGAACCTATTCTTGATAGCCTTTGTTTTTTGTTTGTTTGTTTTTGAGATGGAGTTTTATTTGCCCTTGTTGTCCATGCTGGAGTGCAATGGCGCAATCTCAGCTCACTGCAACCTCCGCCTCCTGAGTTCAAGCAATTCTCCTGCCTCAGCCTCCCGAGTAGCTGGGATTACAGGCATGCACCACCACACCCAGCTAATTTTGTATTTTTAGTAGAGATGGGGCTTCACCATGTTGGTCAGTCTGGTCTCGATCTCCTAACCTCAGGTGATCCACCCACCTATGCCTCCCAAAGTGCTGGGATTACAGGCATGAGCCAACATGCCTGGCCTTGATATCCTTTTATTAGTGAGAAAGGAAAGTAAGATATCTCCTTAATATTGTCAACGAAAAAACAGAGCTGGATAGTAGTTAAAGCAATAAAAACAGATCTTATTCAGGACTATTACAATGCAGGAAATGAGACTTCAATATAGAACTGGGCTTAATTCCAAATATAGAATGAGCAAGTGGGAATCTACAGCCAAGGAGCAGAGTGTGGGTCAGCGGATGGAACGCTAGTAAGAGAATACATCAGGGGTAAGAGGGGATCCTGGCCGAACAAACTTAACAGAATTCTTGTCAAGGCAGGCCAAGGTATTCAGATATCACCATGCGGATGGTGGAGGATGAGGAAGGAACTCCATTAGATATTGAAGGTGATCAGATATTGATGGTGGGGGATTTTAGTTAAACTGACTTGGCAGGATTCTTGCTAAAACTGTACAATGCAGAGATGAACATGAAAATCCAAAAACTGAGGCCTAGCTGAAAGAGTTCACAGGGGCCTAAGCAGAATTTGGTCAAGAGAGAATCTTTGTCTATATGAGAAGCCAACATCTTAATGATGAGACACTAGAAACACTGCCACTGAAATTACTAAGAACACATAAATGTCTACCATGTCCAGTTTTGTTTTCGGTAGAAATGTATCTAGTTTAAGAAAATGAAAAGCAAAAATAATCTATATTTTCAAGTCATTATTAAAGGTAAAAGTCGCTATGTGTCACAGTTCTAGCCAAAACCCTGTAAGCAGAAATCCCCGGATGGGGGCTGAAGAATTGGAAGGGGAGGGGAGTTTAGGGGGAGGCTGTTCCTCTTCTTCTTGAAAGAAACATGAAATTGCAGGAGCCACGTAAGACCATGAGGCCTAAAGCCACACTTTCAGGATTATTGGGGAGAAAAAGTCAAGGACAAGAGGTTCCCAAAGTATCACACAACCACCACACCCTGCATGGCCTACCTCTAGACAGTCAGTTTTTTATATCCATTTGTATTAGTCCATTTTCATGCTGCTAATAAAGACATCCCTGAGACTGGGTAATTTATAAAGAAAAAAGCATTTAGTGGACTCACAGTTCCACATGGCTGGCAAGACCTCACAATCATGGTGGAAGGCAAAGGAGGAGAAAAGTCATGTTTTACATGACAGCAGGCAAGAGAGCATGTGCAGGGGACTCCCCTTTATAAAACCATCAGATCTCGTGAAACTTAATCACTATTATGAAAACAGCAAGGGAAAGACCTGCCCCCATGGTTCAATTCCCTCCCACTGGGTCTCTCCCATGACACAGAGCCAAACCATATCACCATTGATATTCATCAATCCTTTATTTGTTGAAACCAGTAATTCTGAAGGTAGTTCTCAGACCAGCAGCATTGGTATCATCTGGGAACTTGTTAGAAATCCAGATTCTTTGGCCCCATTCCAGACCTACTGAACCAAAAACTCTGGAGAAGCAGTCCAGCAATCTGGGTTTTAACAAGTCCTCCAGGAGATTCTGATGCTTACTTAAAAGTCTGAGAGCCTCTGGTTTAAGCCGCTGTTTTTCAAGCGTCTCTCTCACTAAAAATGTATTTTACTGATGAACATGCTAATAAAATTTGGTAGACTTTCAGAAAATAAATCAAGCCCGGTCTTCCCTTCATACAAAAAATTGAACTTCAGATGGATTCACAATTACACATATATATATATGTACATACGTGTATATACATATGTATATAAATGTGAATGTATGTACATATACATAAAATACACATGCCTTTACACGTGTGCCCAGAACAATAAATCATCTGGCAGCCTCACATCAGATGGGCTTCTTTTAATGAGAGAATTCAGGAACCACCTCCATCCTTCATCTCATTCTTTCTCTGACTGTCTAGTTTCCCATCCTGACTTACTCTCTGTCCCTTTTCAAGTGTGTGCCTCCAATTTAAGTCACCATTCACTCTTATTTTTCAGTCTTCAAGCTTCACCTCTTTGGCTTTAATCACTAGTGATGTGGCATCTCCATGGACTTAAAATATCACAATGGCCAAGCCCAGAACCCTTAGGGGCAGTACTGACATCAGACAAGGTTAGATCCATAGGTTGCAATGAGTAGTATTCTGGAAAATATTTAACAACCATCTCTCATTTAAAACAAGTAATATAGCCATAGATAGATGGACACATACATACAATTATTATAAATTGTGACTAATATGAAGGATTCTTAGCATATGATTTGCAAATAATAAAATACATAATATTTGTTCCTGTGAATTCTATATAGCTAATTGAATCTCACAGAATGTTTTTTTTTTTACTAAACTGTTGCATTCACAGCCAACCTATGGCTGCAATTGATGAGCCACAGTATAGTCCTGACATAAATGTTGGTTAACAAGAAAGTGAAACAATGAAGATAAATACAGGAACTTCAATAGTTTCTCAATGATGAAGTGACTTCTTTGCTCTATCAGAGAATTGTTTTTGAATACTTGAAGAGTATTTCCTCATTTTTTGGTCCATTCACACCGTGCTGGTTATAGTCAATTTATAGTCAATTAAACATTAAGTTTAATGTGCATTTCCTGTGGAACTGTCTAAGGTCTAGGCAATCAACAAACAATAAATCAAGCCTTTATTTGTAGTGCTCACCAGTTTCCATGGTGTGACTATTCCCATCATGGCTAATTTCAAGCTACCAAGGTGACATCACTGAATACACTGAACTGAGAAAAGATACATAATGACAATAGCAGACCACCATAGAATATTTCTCCCATACAGACACAACAGACACAAACTCAAAAGCATAGATATTAGTAAAATGTAGTAAAATAATTATGAAATGGTGAGTTTTGATTATTTACAAATGTTGTTTTTAAGATCTTATATTTAGTACAGATTTATATATAAATTAATTTTTAATGATAGCTTTCACAATTTTTGAAATATTTTTATGAGCAAACCACGGGCCCTACCTCCCCTATATTCTCCCAGAAAAGTATATTTCAACATAATTCATATACTGATAGGATTTGGAGGTGTGTCCCTTTCAAATATCATGTTGAAATGTGATCTTCAATGTTGGAGGTGGGGCCTGGTGGGAGGTATTGGATGATGGGGGCAGATCTCTCATGAATGGTTTAGCACCATCCCCTTGGTGATGACTGAGTTCTCACTCAGTTAGTTCACAATAGACCTAGTTGCTTAGAGAGTCTGGGACCTCCCGCTTCTCTCTCTTGCTCCCTCTCTCACCATGCCTGTTCCCCCTTGGCCTTCTGCCATGAGTAAAAGCTCCCTATGGCCCTACCAGAAACTGAGCATATGCCAGTACCATGCTTCCTATACAGCCTACAGAACTGTGAGCTAATTAAACCTCTTTACTTTATAAATTACCAAGCCTCAGGTATTTATAGCAATACAAAAATGAACTGACACATACACTCATAAAGAGAAGTCTATAATATGTACATTCATGAGTAACCTGAACATCTTCCATCTTGCTAACGAGCTCTTGCAAGAAAAAGATAAATATTGCAGAGCATCAGGGAAATGTGCTGGAAATCTAGGCCATTTTGGTTGTATAAGGCCGCCCTATTCAAGCAGTAGACCCAACTAAAGGCTTGGGCCCTGGCCCTCATGATTCAGCCTAAGTATTTCTAAGAGACCAGTGTTCATTCAATCCTACCATGGGCTCCTTTCATGATCATGGGACATCAGAATGAGTTGTCTTGTTACAATGGATGCTTGGACCGAGAGGCCAAAATGGCTGTTCCCCAACTTGATTGTGCTGTAGCATTATTCTTATACCTAGAACTAGGTTCTGATCAAGAGGGACAATAGTTAAGAATGATAATGATTATTTACTGAATTTACAATTCCAGTCATTAGAACGTGGGGTCATGATCTTTGACCTCTGCAATTGCCTTCACTGATTTCTACTAACTAAACATCACCTTGAATGAATGACTTCTTCAGACCTGACTTCTTATGAAGACCTAATCTTGACAGTTCTGGAATGTATTTCAGAGCAACTATTCCCATGCCATACTTGAAAATTACAAGTTTTCACTTCCAGGAAACCCAGTAGATGCCTACAAAGGGGCAGCTCTCAACATGATCAACATTCTCTGATGTTTCTGGGACATGAAGTCAACTATTAGTCTTTGCAAGCCAATCCACGCTGTCTTGAGATTATTAAAAGTAATCCAAGGGAGAGGGAAATGACATGGTTTCCAAAGTTTTCCTTGGAAAACCTTCAAGGAAAACATAGAAAATAATTTTTGTGGAAAAACAAAAAAGGAATTTTTTTTTTTGAGACAGAGTCTCGCTCTGTCGCCTAGGATGGAGTACAGTGGCATAATCTCGGCTCACTGCAACCTCCACCTCCCGGATTCAAGTGATTCTCCTGCCTCAGCCTCCCAAGTAGCTGGGACTACAGGCATATGCCACCAGGCCTGGCTAATTTTTTTGCATTTTTAGTAGAGACAGAGTTTCAGCGTATTAGCCAGGATGGTCTTGATCTCCTGACCTCGTGATTTGCCCGCCTCGGCCTCCCAAAGTGCTGGGATTACAGGCGTGAGCCACCGCACCTGGCCAGGATTTTCTTTTTAATCTGCAAATTAGCTATTAATTATTCTTACAGAATATATAAATTAAAGGCTCCCTTCTTGTGAATGTATCAAGCAAAACCTAAGCTCAAAATGATGTGAACAAAAATAATCTACCTTAAATCTTGAATATGGTGGTCTCTCTGTAGATAAACAATGTCTTAAGAAAAATTATTTATCATATTAATAGCAAAGTCTTCACACCTTTAAACTATATTCTGTGTAGACTTAATTAAATTCAGATCTTCAAACATGGCCCAATTCTTTTGGTACCAGCGAAAGAAACAATCTATAGAGCATAATATATGATAACTTTCTTTTATCTTTCCTAACAGCAAAAGTATTTTTTCTACTCTTAAGTTTATTGCAGGTTTTCTTACAATGGTTTAAAAAAATCCACAAAATATTAACCTCAACAGAAAACGTACTTCCCATTCCTACATTGCCTGGAGCAGTCAACAGGCCAGCCTGTGTGAGTGGGTGTGTGTGTGTGCATGCGTACAATATATATGCTATGTTGTTCTTTTTCCTAGATTTTTCATTTCTCTCTTGCTAATAGTTATTTTAATTCTTAAAGAATTAATACAATCTGGGAACTAATTCTGATGGATTTGTACTTTAAACAGAAGGGATGACTTGTAATGATATTAGATTGCAATCTTATAAGCACATAGAGATTAAAGAATAATACTATGGTCAAAGGGAAGCCCATCAGACTAACAGCAGATCTCTCGGCAGAAACTCTACAAGCCAGAAGAGAGTGGGGGCCAATAGTCAACATTCTTAAAGAAAAGATTTTAAACCCAGAATTTCATATCCAGCCAAACTAAGTTTCATAAGTGAAGGAGAAATAAAATCCTTTACAGACAAGCAAATGCTTAGAGATTTTGTCACCACTAGGCCTGCCCTACAAGAGATCCGGAAGAAAGCACTAAACATGGAAAGGAACAACAGGTACCAGCCATTGATAAACATCTCAAAATGTAAAGTCCATCGATGCTAGGAAGAAACTGCATCAACTAGCAAGTAAAATAACCAGCTAATATCATAATGACAGGATCAAGTTCACACATAACAATATTAACCTTAAATGTAAATGGACTAAATGGTCCAATTAAAAGACACAGACTGGCAAATTGGATAAAGAGTCAAGACCCATCAGTTTGCTATATTCATGAGACCCATCTCACATGCAGAGACACACATAGGCTCAAAATAAAGGGATGGAGGAAGATCTACCAAGCAAATGGAAAACAAAAAAAAGCAGGGGTTGCAATCCTAGTCGCTGATAAAACAGACTTTAAACCAACAAAGATCAAAAGAGACAAAGAAGGCCATTAGATAATGGTAAAGGGATCAATTCATCAGGAAGAGCTAACTATCCTAAATATATATCCACCCAATAAAGGAGCATCCAGATTCATAAAGCAAGTCCTCAGAGACTTACAAAGAGACTTAGACTCCCATACAATAATAATGGGAGACTTTAACACCCCATTGTCAACATTAGACAGATCAACGAGACAGAAAGTTAACAAGGATATCCAGGAATTGAACTTATCTCTGCACCAAACAGACCTAATAGACATCTACAGAACTCTCCACCCCAAATCAACAGAATATACATTCTTCTCAGCACCACATTGCACTTATTCCAAAATTGACCACATAGGTGGAAGGAAAGCACTCCTCAGCAAATGTAAAAGAACAGAAATTATAACAAACTGTCTCTCAGACAACAGTGAAATTAAACTAGAACTCAGGACTAAGAAACTCAATCAAAACTGCTCAACTACATGGAAACTGAACAACCTGCTCCTGAATGACTACTGGGTACATAATGAAATGAAGGCAGAAATAAAGATGTTCTTTGAAACCAATGAGAACAAAGATACAACATACCAGAATCTCTAGGACACATTTAAAGCAGTGTGTAGAGGGAAATTTATAGCACTAAATGCCCACAAGAAAAAGCAGGAAAGATCTAAAATTGACACCCTAACATCACAATTAAAAGAACTAGTGAAGCAAGAGCAAACACATTCAAAAGTTAGCAGAAGGCAAGAAATAACAAAGATCAGAGCAGAACTGAAGGAGAGAGAGACACAAAAAACCCTTCAAAAAATCACTGAATCCAGGAGCTGGTTTTTTGAAAAGATCAACAAAATTGATAGACTGATAGCAAGACTAATAAAGAAGAAAAGAGAGAAGAATCAAATAGACGTAGTAAAAAATGATAAAGGGGATATCACCACTGACCCCACAGAAATACAAACTACCATCAGAGAATACTATAAACACCTCTACACAAATAAACTAGAAAACTTAGAAGAAATGGATAATTTCCTGGACACTTACACTCTCCCAAGACTAAACCAGGAAGAAGCTGAATCCCTGAATAGACCAATAGCAGGCTCTGAAATTGAAGCAATAATTAATAGCTACCAACCAAAAAAAGTCCAGGACCAGAGGGATTCACAGCCAAATTCTACCAGAGGTACAAGGAGGAGTTGGTACCATTCCTTCTGAAACTATTTCAATCAATAGAAAAAGAGGGAATCCTCCCTAACTCATTTTACGAGGCCAACATCATCCTGATACCAAAACCTGACAGAGATACAACAAAAAAAGAGAATTTTAGACCAATATCCCTGATGAACATCGATGCAAAAATCCTCAATAAAATACTGGCAAACCGAATCCAGAAGCACATCAAAAAGCTGATCCACCATGATCAAGTGGGCTTCCTCCCTGGAATGCAAGGCTGGTTCAACATACACAAATCATTAATGTAATCCAGCATATAAACAGAACCAAAGACAAAAACCACATGATTATCTCAATAGATGCAGAAAAGGCCTTTGACAAAATTCAACAGCCTTCATGCTAAAAACTCTCAATAAATTCGGTATTGGTGGAATGTATCTCAAAATAATAAGAGCTATTTATGACAAACCCACAGCCAATATCATACTGAATGGGCAAAAACTGGAAGCATTCCCTTTGAAAACTGGCACAAGACAGGGATGCCCTCTCTCACCACTCCTATTCAACATAGTGTTGGAAGTTCTGGCTAGGGCAATCAGACAAGAGAAAGAAATCAAGGGTATTCAGTTAGGAAAAGAAGAAGTCAAATTGTCCCTCTTTGCAGATGACATGATTGTATATTTAGAAAACCCCATTGTCTCAGCCCAAAATCTCCTTAAGCTGATAAGCAACTTCAGCAAAGTCTCAGGATACAAAATCAATGTGCAAAAATCACAAGCATTCTTATACACCAGTAACAGACAGAGAGCCAAATCATGAATGAACTCCCATTCACAATAGCTTCAAAGAGAATAAAATACCTAGGAATCCAACTTACAAGGGATGGAAAGGACTTCTTCAAGGAGAACTACAAACCACTGTTCAGTGAAATAAAAGAGGACACAAACAAATGGAAGAACATACCATGCTCATGGATAGGAAGAATCAATATTGTGAAAATGGCCATACTGCCCGAGGTAATTTATAGATTCAATGCCATCCCCATTAAGCTACCAATGAGTTTCTTCACAGAATTGGAAAACACTGCTTCAAAGTTTATATGGAACCAAAAAAGAACCCGCATTGCCAAGACAATCCTAAGCCAAAAGAACAAAGCTGGAGGCATCATGCTACCTGACTTCAAACTATACTACAAGGCTACAGTAACCAAAACAGCATGCTACTGGTACCAAAACAGAGATATAGACCAATGGAACAGAATAGAGCCCTCAGAAATAATACCACACATCTACAGCCGTCTGATCTTTGACAAACCTGACAAAAATAAGAAATGGGCAAAGGATTCCCTATTTAATAAATGGTGCTGGGAAAATTGGCTAGCCATAAGTAGAAAGCTGAAACTGGATCCTTTCCTTACTCCTTATACGAAAATTAATTCAAGATGGATTAGAGACCTAAATATTAGACCTAAAACCATAAAAACCCTCTAGAAGAAAACCTAGGTAATACCATTCAGGACATAGCCATGGGCAAGGACTTCATATCTAAAACACCAAAAGCAACGGCAAGAGCCAAAATTGACAAATGGGATCTAATTAAACTAAAGAGTTTCTGCACAGCAAAAGAAACTACCATCAGAGTGAACAAGCAATCTACAGAATGGGAGAAAATTTTTGCAATCTACTCATCTGACAAAGGGCTAATATCCAAAACCTATAAAGAACTCAATCAAATTTAGAAGAGAAAAACAAACAACCCCATCAAAAAGTGGGCAAAGGATATGAACAGACACTTCTCAAAAGAAGACATTCATACAGCCAACAGACACATGAAAAAATGCTCATCATCACCCGCCATCAGAGAAATGCAAATCAAAACCACAATGAGATACCATCTCACACCAGTTAGAATGGCGATCATTAAAAAATCAGGAAACAAGACGTGCTGGAGAGGATGTGGAGAAATAGGAACACTTTTACACTGCTGGTGGGACTGTAAACTAGTTCAACCATTGTGGAAAACAGTGTGGCGATTCCTCAAGGATCGAGAACTAGAAATACCATTTGACCCAGCCATCCCATTACTGGGTATATACCCAAAGGATTATAAGTCATGCTGCTATAAAGACACAAGCACATGTCTGTTTATTGTGGCACTATTCATAATAGCAAAGACTTGGAATCAACCCAAATGTCCAT
Organism: Macaca nemestrina; assembly: GCF_043159975.1. Lineage (NCBI taxonomy): Eukaryota > Metazoa > Chordata > Mammalia > Primates > Cercopithecidae > Macaca > Macaca nemestrina. The sequence continues at coordinate 67,692,122 of NC_092137.1, forward strand.
CAGTGACACACTGGATTAAGAAAATGTGGCACATATACACCATGGAATACTATGTAGCCATAAAAAAGGATGAGTTCGTGTCCTTTGTAGGGACATGGATGCAGCTAGAAACCATCATTCTCAGCAAACTATTGCAAGAACTGAAAACCAAATACCGCATGTTCTCACTCATAGGTGGGAATTGAACAATGAGATCACTTGGACACAGGAAGGGGATCATTACACACCAGGTCCTATTGTGGGGAGGGGGGAGGGGGGAGGGATAGCATTAGGAGATATACCTGATGTAAATGACGAGTTAATGGGTGCAGCACACCAACATGGCACATGTATACATATGTAACAAACCTGCACGTTATGCATATGTACCCTAGAACTTAAAGCATAATTAAAAAAAAAAAATTCAAATTAACTACTGTGCCATAGTACCTTTAATTCTTTTGCTGTTGATGTACTCATACTGAGTCCTTATTTCTTTCTTTCTTTCTTCCTTCCCTTCCTTCCTTCCTTCTTTCTTTTCTTCTTTCTTTCTTTTCTCTCTTTCTCTTTCTTCTTTTTTGAGTCAGGGTCTTTCTTGCTCTCTTGCCCAGGCTGTAGGCTACAGCATAATGGCATAATTAGAGTTCACTGCAACCTTAAACTCCTGGGCTCAAGGGATCCTCCCGCCTTAGCCTCCTGAGTAGGTAGGACTACAGGTATGCACTATCATATCCAGCTTTTTTTTACTTTTTTTGGTAGAAACAGCATCTCACTGTGTTGCCCAGGCTGGTCTCCAACTTCTGGTCTCAAGCAATCTTCCTGCCTCAACATCCCAAAGTGCTGGGATTACAGGCTACAAACATGATTTTAATGAAAAATCAAGAATTGGTTATACTCTAAACCTTTTGCCAAGAGCACAGTTTACTTTTATGTCTTGGCATTCATAAGAAAATAAAAACTATATATGAAGTTATCTACAATCTTCCACTTTTATTAACAGCTTCTTTCTAAAGCATGTAAATATTTATTTTCATTAATATTAGGATAATTTTTTATAGTTCTTCCTAAACCTGACCTCAAAATGTTTTGGAACATAAGGCAGAAAGGAATAGAATAGGGCTTTAACAAACAATGGAATAATGAGCATTGATTGCAAACCTCTGTAACAGAGACTTACATAATCTTGTAAATAAGATTTGCATACCTCCAGTAATTATTAAGAAATGTAAGATTATATAATCAACTGCTAAATTATATAGAGCAGACTGAAGGTAAGATAAAAGTTCAGTGAAAAGAGGCATTAAACATTGCAGGCTAAAATTATTAGAGACAGTCTCTGCAGATGATCACCTGTGGAACTTTCTTGTGATTGTGAATGGCCTAGGATCTTGTTACCATGCAGATCCTGCTTCAGCAGGTCTGGGGCCCAAGTTCTACATTTCCAATGAGCTCCCAGGTGATATCCATGTTGCTCTTCCATATATTACAACACTTTGAATAGCAACAATTATTCAAAGACAGGGAGGATTTGGAAATGTGAAGAGTAGCAAGTAAAGGAACCTTCCTCTTGATGAATTAGAAGCCACAACAGGCTTATAAAAATAGTTTAGCAGAATAAATGTTCCTGTGTTTTTCATACATTTTTTGCCAATGGAATAACCCCCAGGCCCAGTGTTCCCTCACACTGTCATTTACATCATTAATACCAGACCAAAGCCAAAGAGTCTGTTATACTCATGTGAAATGAACCAACCATTTTTTCCAGTAGTCTGCAAGATAGGAAAAGCCTTCTTGAAATGAAAATTTTCTTAGGCTTGGAACAAATGAGCAGTGTTAGTTTTGTTTATGGGTTTTGCAATTTAACTAATTTCTTCCCCATCTATTATTTTATATCCTAATTGCTCAAAAATGTTATTTTAAACTTTAATATGTTTTAAATGCTGTAATTTCCTTTCTAAACAATCAAAAGCCATTTTCAGCTTGGGCCAGAATATTCTGCGTAAATAACTATTCACCAAAAAACTATTTGCATCTAGGACATTCCCAGCATTCCTAGGCCTGCACTTGGCTAGGGTAACCTAAATACTATTAAGAATTGTAAAAGTTTTGAGATTTTACTTTTATTGCAAGATAAAGAAATTTGTAATAGTCTCAGATACAGTTTAGGAGTGTTTTATGTTAAAATTATGGTGACAGGGTGAATGATCTGGATCCTGCTGCTTGAAGAAGAGTGAAGGACAAGCTTTAAAATCAGGCCATCTTTCTGGGATTCATAAAAGCAAAAACACATAGATGAGGACTAAATTCCATTATGGCCAGTGGAAAGAAAGTTATTAACCCTGAATAAGACATTTTGGGACTGCTGAGGGTTTTTTTTAATATTCTTAAGGTTTCACTTAAAGCAGTAGAGGAAAATGTCTTTTCAAATTACCTCTATGACACCCACAGCCATTATTCCTGAGTAGATATAGGCCAGATGGGGGTTGGTATCTGAAATGATCAGTGGGGTTGGATTCAATTAGTGCTACTAAGTGGTGCTTGCAGAAAGCAGTGTGCAATAGTATGCCCTACATCAGAACTGGGTAACCTGCTTCCCTTCATCCTCCTACTGACATTCACAGACTGAACTCCCAAGGGTGACTTACTTAGAAAGGGGCCCTTTCTGTAGTAGAGCTGCTTTTCCCAGCACCCTCCAGTTTCTCAGCCCTTGTAAACTGCCCCAGGCTTTCTTTTTCTTTAACATTTACTGCTTGGCTTCATTTCTAAGCCTATAACCTAGAGTATAGGTCTCTCTAGGTCCAGGTCTGAGCTCAACCACTGAATTGAGAGGTTTAAAATTGATGAAAGCCTGGAAAAAACAGGTAAGATGAGGAAATGTCAAAGAAACTGAAGTTACATAAACTGGAGAAAGGAGAATGAGCAGTAACAGAATCAGTAGTGTGCTGTAGCCAGTTCATACTAGCTTGTAAGAGCTGATTATTAAATTTCGAGTAATTTTGCAAGCTTCTTGTCTAACACAGCCATGAATCAAAAGTAAATTATGTCAACTTACCTATTACAAACAAAAGTAATCTAAAGGAGCACAAGGAAACTTTTGGGAGTGATGAATAGGTTCATTATCTTGATTGTAGTGAAGATTCCAGGGAGTGTATTTGGTACTGTAGAACGATTGCCAAAAAACATTGCAACTTTATTTATCCCATTATGAGCTTTAGTACAATTTCTCTTAAGTTTATCCTTAGTAATTAAATCCTTATGTCTCACCTAGTGTCTATTCTTAAACCTATTATTTGCATGCTTCATATATAATATTTTATGCATATTTTTCTGGTTTTAAAAGCAATACATCTTCATTGTAGGTAATTTGGAATAAAAAAAAAAAAACAAAGAAAACAAGCATTAGTTAAATCTCACAACCCAGAGATAACATATAGTCAATATTTGGAATATCTCATTTGAAATGTGTGGGGGTATTTGTACATACTCATGTGCATATGAATAGTAGATACGACATGCATAACTTGCTTTTCTTCCATACCATGGTATAAGTATTTTATTTTGTTATACAAATCTTTTACTTTTTTATATTAGCTGTTAATAGATTAAAAATAAGAATGTTACTTTTTTAAAGCTGGCCAGTTTTTCCAGCCCCATATATGCACAAAAATACATTTTTTATTTGGTTTTTAGGAAGACTTAAAAGACAGCGACTTAAACTAGAGGTTCTCAGGCATTAAAATGAGTCAAAATCACCTGGAGGGCTTATAAAAACTCAGATTTCTAAACCTACACTGAGTTTCTTATCCAGTATGGGGCTCAAGAATATGGATTTCTAACAAGTTCCCAGGTGATACTGATGCTACTAGTTTGAGAATTATTGGTTTAAACAAGTAAGGGATTGATGAATATCAAAGGGTAAAGGATTGATGGCATAGAGTTAGGCCACCCAGGCCAAGTACTATGGTCGCATGATACCTTGGGAACCTTGACTCCTTGAATTCTTCTGCTCTACTGTCCTTAGAGTGTGGCTTTACGCCTCATAGTCCCATCATGACCTCTGCAGTTCCTTGTTTCCATCAGGAAGAAAGATTTTTTCCAAAAGCTCCACCTAGCGACTTCTGCTTATGGGTTTTAGTTAAAACTTTGTAAAGTGGACCCCTTTACTTATAAGAAAGGCTTAGAACTGTAGTTAATTCATGGTCAGTTGGCTGATTTTAAAGCTAGCTATATTCCACCCTGAGAAAAATTAGATATGACAGACATCCTTATCTACTTCATAATTTTAATGAGGGATTTTATATTTCATAGGTCAATTTTTTTTTTTCTGGGAAGTAGGATGCAAATAACTTTTTAAAAAAGGAACAACCTGAGCTGGAAGGGGATTTATATAAAGTGTTAGAAATTTGGAATCTCTACTTTGGAGAAGAGAAGCATGAGCTGGTCAGTGACATTGTCATGTGCCATTGAAAGCTCAGCTGATGACTATAGGTTCATGCTAGTGCAGTAAAGACTCTTTCCAATATAACAGCTTAGCAGCTGAGAAAATAAATAGCATGATTGAGCCAAAGCTGGAGCCTAGTAAGAAAAGTGTATTGCTAGCTTCAGAGGGTAAGAAAATTGAAGAAACTGATAAAACAAAGGTTGAAATGTCATCCCCAGGAGTATGGGGCTACAGAGAAATAAAAACACATTCCTTATTTCTCTAACTCTTAGGTCTTTATGCAATAATTGAACCAAAAAACTTAAGAAAAAGTGATTTCAGATGACAGCTAGTCTCCAGTATAATTTGTCTCAGGTGCAAAGGAGTCACCAAAATATTTTAACTACCAGTTCTATCTTTAAATGAGATTTTGTTTCATTCTATTTTGAACTTTTAAAAATAATATTCCTTTAATTGAGAAACAATAAGACTACAACCCTTGACCCAATACTGGTGTTTGTTCTATGTTTTAGTTCCGGTTTCTTTTTAGATGTAAGAAAGAGACCAACTGGCATTAGCTAGCCCCTGCCTAACAAAGGAAGTTTACTGTAAAGGTTCACATTGAAAGAAAAAAGGACTGGTATCACAGTAAAATCTGGTTTTATGGACATTGAAGCTGAATGGTGGTTGGGTTTCAAGTTATCCAGAGTCAATAGATGTTGATTCCATTGGTCCCCAGTCTGCATAATTCTGCTACTTCCTTCAGTTTCACTTTGAGCAAGCTTCTTCGTAATTTCTGCCTGCCATGGTTTTGCACAGGGTCCTCCAGCAAATTCTTAGTTCAAATCTCCAAGAAAGAATATGATTGTCTCAATGCCTCTTTTTGTGTCAGTCAGAGGTGGAGAAGCAGGCTATGGACTGCTTCCTAAAATCAGGTGCCCATGTCTAGTCCAGTCATTTTTACCTGATTGGGCCTGTCTGGCCAGACATGGTCATCAAGGCAGCAGAGGCTCCTGATGGAGCAGTTAGGCATGATAGGTGGTTCTAGCTAATACAATTGCAGGTAGGTCACTAATAAGGAAAAATGGGCCCAGCACTTACCTAGGTACATTTTGGGGTGGAAACATTGTAACAAAACTGTTAAAAACAAAAAAACAAAAACCTCTAATCATTTAGTTGCTTGTTCAGATTCTGCCAAATGCACCCTCATAGATGTGGAGCTGGAGCTCTGTATATAAAATAGAAACATAATTCACATAATTATGGATTTTTTTTTTCTTGAAAGGAAGACTGCTCATAGTTAGCCATTGATCCAGTAGTATTGACCCATCATTGTAATGTGAGGAGGCAATCACTGGCAGAGAAGCTCCTTAGTAACTCAGACCTTCAGTGTCGCAATTTTTGCCTTAATAATTATTGTCAAGGTTATAAATAATCCCTATAAGTGAAAAAAGCAAAAGTTTTACTTTGGTTTATTAAAGTCTTTAGTTGCAGTAAACCTTATTTATGTGTATAAATTATTCAAATGCCTGGAAATGCTGAGTTATGAATCATATTGCATTCAAATGTCTGTAAGACTTTTGTTTCATATTAAAAGCATTTTATTAAGGAATTAATTGTGCTATACTTATTTCAGGAGTTATATTCAAGAAGTAAATTTAATTTGAAGTACATTTAGAAATGTAACAGATTATGTAAAGTAAGTAATTTTCAAGTTAAAATTTACTATAATTTCCTACCACATAATGATTACAGGTTATAGCCATCCTAGGTGTGTTAAGATACCACGTCTGTCCTTTAGGCTCAAGTTGTTCATTTCAACCATGGTTACTTGGGCACTATAGAATTTGGAGTTATGGTAAAGTATGCACTGTTATTTTATTTGCAGCATTAATATGTTTTAAAGGACTACTACATGGTTATTTCTCCTATAAACGTCACTAAATTTTTTAAACTTCCTTAATTACTTTCTAAATGTGAGTTGGATATTTATTTGGGTAAATTAAGTTCTTTTTAAATTTTTTTTAATGCTTCTAGGATTTTTGGTCACTTGAGACGTAGGAGAGATCCCTGAGAGAAATAATAATATTCCTACTAATTTATACAAGTGAAGGTTCAAGTAATTAATTTGAATTTTAAAAGATGTAACATCACTTGTATTCCAAACAGTCTTACCTGCTTATAAATAAATAAAACTAAACAATGGTTTAAATACACGTAGGTAAAAAACAATTATGGAAATAAAAAGTATTAGTAGAAGGTCAAACACTGAGGAAAAATAATGGAATTATCTATTCACAACGGTTTATATGGTTTATATAACTGCTAGACCTGAATCTCAAATTTAGTTCTAGGATTTCTGTCAGCCAAACTGAAGAGTAAAAACAGAATAGTTTACAAGATAGAAGAAATATATCAGCTCCTCAGTAGAAACTAAGATCTTTGCCTTACATTAACATTTTTAAACATTTTAATTGATAAATATAACATGTGTGTAGAAAGTGAACAAAATGTACAGCTCGGTAGAGTATCACAAAACAAATACTTTTGTAATTAACAACTAGAACATGAAAATAAAGCCAATAAATACATGAAATTCTCTCCTCCCTCTGTCCACTTCTAATCACTGTCCCTTCCCCCTCCCAAAGGTAACTATTATCCTGACTTTTGTGGTAATCATTCCTAGATTTTTCTTTATCGTTTTAACACTAAAGCTTACATCTCTATACAATATAGTAGAATTTTGCCTGAGGGAATTTATATGGGATTATTTAACACTATGGAGGAAGGTTGGGAGGTCTAGCCTTTTTTGCTCAACTTTGTGAGATTTATCCATGTTGTTGCACAGAGTTGTAGTTCTCATTTTCATTGCTATTTTGTTGTGTGAATAGAGTTCAATATATTTATCATTCTACTATCAAAAAGCATTTGGTCCGCTTACAGTATGAAGTAATTTTGAATTGAATTTTACTGCTAAAAGCATTTTTTATTTTTTTTATTTTTTATTTTTCTTTTCTTTTCTTTTTTCTTTTTTTTTTTTTCTGTTGCCCAGGCTGGAATGCAGTGGCACAGTCATGACTCACAGCAGCTCAACTCCTGGGCTCAAGTGATTCTCCTTCCTAGCAGCTAGGACTACAGCCATGCACCAAAATGCCCAGCTAATTTTTTCTATTTTTTGTAGAGATGGGTTTTCGCCATGTTGCCCAGGCTGGTCTCAAACTCGTGGGCTCAAGCAATCCACCTGCCTCGGCTTCTCAAAGCGCTGGGATTACAGGCATAAGCCACTGCATCCCACCAAAGCATTTTTATAAACTGCATCTTGATGAACAAGTCCACGCATTTAAACAGAGACTATTCCTCAGAGTGGGACTGCTAGATCAAAAACTTTTTGAAAGTGGTTGTGCCAAATTATACTCTCACCAGCAGTACATGACAGCTTTCATTGGTGTACTTACCTATATTGTCAGTCTTTTTAACTTTAGCCATTCTGATACGGTTTTCATTTGTATTTTCTTGATTACAAATGAATCTGATTTTTCCATAAGTTTGTTGATAATATTTTATCTTGTGAAGATCCTGCTCAAGTGTCTTATCCACTTTGGGTTTTGATGGTCAATCATTTCCTTAGTGATTTGTATCAGTTCTTCATATAACCTATATACGGGCTCTTAAATGTATCTTATAAATATTTTCTACCAATTTGTGCCTTGCCCTGCATTCTCTTTAATGTTGTTTTTCAATGGACAGAAGTTCTCAAATTATTAATTTTATGTAGTCACATTTGTAATTATGCCTGGTGATCTTTGTTTTATTTCAAATACATTCTCTGTCATGAAAACAATTTATACCTCCTAAAACATTATTTTATCTTTTCCAATTAAATTTATAATGAATATATATGCACCTGATTTGGGGATAAAGTTTTAGGTAAAAGTCATGTTTCTTTCTTTTTCTACGTGATTATCAAATAGACCGAGCACTATTTAATTTCAAAAGTCCTTTTACCATTGTTCAGGAGGGTCACCTTTGTCTTAAATCGTGTCCATTTATATGGAATTCTGTTCCTGTGCTATCCCGTTTCTTTCATCTTTGTCCTGTCACCATCATAACAGTCTTAATTACCATAACTTTACATAAGTCTTGATACCTGGTAGGTATCCACCCTCATTATTCTTCGAGAGATCTTCAAGAGTTTATTGATATTTTTGGTCCTTTGCATTTTCATATAAATTTTAGAAAAAACTTGTCATGTTACACACACACACACACACACACACACACACTGGGCCTTCGTATGTATTTATGTTGAATCTATAGGTCAGTTTGGAAATAGCTGACATTGTAACATATTGAGTCTCACAACCTATGAGTATAGTATAACCATTTATTTAGGTCTTCATTTTCTTTCAAAAAAAAATTTTCTTTTTTTGAGACAGAGTCTTGCTCTATTGCCCAGGCTGGAGTGCAGTGGCATACTGTCGGCTCACTGCAACCTCCACCTCCCACGTTCAAGCAATTCTCTGCCTCAGCTCCCGAGTAACTGGGATTACAGGCACCCGCCACAACGCCTGGCTAATTTTTGTATTTGTTTTATTTATTTATTTATTTATTTATTTATTTATTTATTTATTTATATAAACGAAGTCTCCCTCTGTTGCCTAGGCTGGAGTGCAGTTGCGCCATCTCGGCTCACTGCAAGTGCGGTGGCGCAATCTCAGTTCACTGCAACTTCCACCTCCCGGGTTCAAGCAATTCTCCTGCCTCGGCCTCCCCAGTAGCTGGGACCACAGACACATGCCACCAGGCCCAGCTAAATTTTTTGTATTTTTAGTGGAGACGGGGTTTCACCATGCTGGCCAGGCTGGTCTTGAACTCCTGACCTCGTGATCTGTCTGCCTTGGCCTCCCAAAGTGCTGGGATTACAGGCGTGAGCTATTGCGCCTGATCTCAAAAATGTTTTATAGTTCTCACTGTAGGAAGGACAATCTTTAACTTATTCCTAGTTACTTGCTATCTCATGTACTATTATAAATAGTATCTCTTTAAAACTTGAATTTTATATTTGTTGCCAATCTAGTGAAACACATTGACCTTTGAATATTGACTTTGTATCCAGCAACTCTTAAATTAATTTAGTAATTTTTTCTACTTTCTTTTGGATTTTTCTATGCACATACCATCTATGAAAAATTAGCTATATTTCCTTTTCTTGACAAATTCGAAGACCCTCAATAATCTGAATCTGACTAACGTGCAATTTTCATTATACATTCAATAAAAAGCTGCTAGTGTATTCAATCTCCTTTCCATCTCACAAGCTCCCACTCTCACTTTACGCTGACCTGACTACTACCCCTGCTATCCCCACCAGTCTAGAGGAATTTGAGCCCAGACGCTCCTCCAGAGCAGCCTCCGGTCCCGGCTGCGGAAGTGCGCACGCCCTCGGCACCTTAACAGCTCCCCCCGTCTCCGGGACCCAGCCAATCAGCGGCCGCCTCTTGCGCGCCCCACCGGTCAAAATGGCGGCTGCCGTTGTTGCGGAGTCCGGTTTGTAGTGCTGTTGCCCTACTCATCCCTTTCCAAAATGTGAAAGAAGAAACGGCTGGTGGAGGCGGGCCATAGGCAATGAGTCGGCGACGGAAACATGATGACAGCCCTAGCCCGAAGAAAACGCCGCACAAAACCGTGGCGGCTGAGGAATGCGGCTCGGTGGTCGAGCCAGGGAGGAGGCGGCTGAGGTCGGCCCGCGGTTCGTGGCCCTGCGGGGCTAGAGAGGGGCCTCCCGGGCCAGTGCGGCAGCGAGAGCAGCCTCCAACAGCCGCCTTGTGCAGTAAAAGTAACCCCGAGGGTGAGACGTCGGCAGCGCGGCCTGCCTTGGCTTCGGCGCCGCATCCCCACAGCCCAGCTTACAACAGGGAAATCTGGGGTGGGGGTGGAGTCTGGAGTGTGTATTGTGTCTCTGGGATTCACCCCTCGAGAGTCCAAAAATACTCCCATACCACTCCCCGATGGGCTTCTGTCCCCGAGCTTGAGCACTACCCCGTTAGGTTTGACCATCCACTTGCCTCCGCCACAGGAATAGGTCATGTGGTTTACCTGTTTGCGGGAGGGCGGCTGCTTTCCAGGCTGCTCCTCGGGTCAGCAGCGGTGGCGGAGCGAGGAGGAAGAGCTGATAGGCCCGCTAACCTCAGTTTATGCTCGGAGAAATTATTTCTGGTTAAACCTTGTTTCCCCCACGCCCCCCCGCGACCTGCTTTAGAGAAGAGTTCATATGAAAAGTTAAAGTTTGTTTCAAAGCCTGGGCGATGTCTCACCTCATTATGAATAAACCGGAAGTTGCTGTCTGTAACATCCCTCCAAATAAGATACTAAGGATCCCTTTCGTCACTATTAGTTTTGGGTGCACTTTTTGAAAGACTTCTAGTAAATCTTAGTTGGAATTGAAACTCATACAAAAGCCTTTATTCTGGAGCATATTCTTGAAACAGTGCTTTTTTTAACCTTACATGTCTTTTTTTGTTTTTTGGGTTTTTTTGAGAAGGAATCTTGCTCCGTCGCCCAGGCTGGAGTGCAGTGGCACAATCTCGGCTCACTGCAACCTCCGCCTCCGTGGTTCAAGTGATTCTCCTGCCTCAGCCTCCCGAGTAGCTGGGACTGCAGGCGCCCGCCACCTCGCCCGGCTAGTTTTTTGTATTTTTTAGTAGAGACGGGGTTTCACCGTGTTAGCCAGGATAGTCTGGATCTCCTGGCCTTGTGATCCGCCCGTCTTGGCCTCCCAAAGTTCTGGGATTACAAGCGTGAGCCACTGCGCCCGGCCACCTTACATGTCTTTAATACTCCCATAAAGCAATTCCGGAATGAACAAAAATCTTTATAAAAATTTGAAAGTTGGCCAGGCGCAGTGGCTCAAGCCTGTAATCCCAGCACTTTGGGAGGCCGAGGCGGGCGGATCACAAGGTCAGGAGATCGAGACCATCCTGACTAACACGGTGAAACCCCGTCTCTACTAAAAAATACAAAAAACTAGCCGGGCGAGGTGGCGGGCGCCTGTAGTCCCAGCTACTCGGGAGGCTGAGGCAGGAGAATGGCGTGAACCCGGGAGGCGGAGCTTGCAGTGAGCAGAGATGGTGCCACTGCACTCCAGCCTGGGCAACAGAGCAAGACTCTGTCTCAAAAAAAAAAAAAAAAATTGGAAGTTATTCTAGACAAAAATTCCCAAGCATTGGATCACTTACGCTTTTTAAAGAATTGCAATTAATGTAGATTAGAGCTGGTGAAAAGGGGCTAAACATATTTAGGTTTCTGTTGGGTGACTTTGGATTTTTGAATGTACCTATAAATTACAGATGGTTCCTCAAAGCCTCCAGGTCTCAGTGATAATAAATAGAATGACTTAGGTTATACAGTATTGTATTATGCATTCATAGAGCTTCTGGATTATCTAAAAGTGCTTGCTATTTACAATGTCAAGTTTGCGAAGTGCTGCATGGATTTTTATATGAAACCAGCATTTCAGTTATGGTTCAGGTAATTATCTCTGGGAAAAAAAATTATATTGGACTATGAAATTTAGTCTAAGCTATTATTTGACCCTGGGTTCTTATGAAGTAAGGTAATGCTTTAAAATGCCACAATTGTTATTTTACTCATATTTTATATAGACAGGTATGAAACACCAAAGAGAGTGCTGAAAATGGACTTACTGTCATCTTCCTTCAGTTCTCCTAATGATCCAGATGGACAGAATGATATCTTTTGGGATCAGAATTCTCCATTGACAAAGCAGTTAGGTAATTCATTATTAACATTATTTATGTGAGTAAATGTTTGATAAATTATTCAGATTTAACTAGAATTCTAGTCAGATAATAGCATCAGGAACCTCTGAGAATCTACATGATTTTATCTGCATAAGTATGTGATGTAAACACACAATGCTGTAAGCTGCACTAATTAAAATTATTTTCTAAGAAGTGACAGCTATTTTTTAAAATTGAGGGTTTTTTGTTTAAAATTTATAGAAATGTCTTGGTTTCTTTTTATTCAGGTAAAGGAAGAAAAAAACAGATTTATACCACAGATAGTGATGAGATTTCACATATTGTTAATCGTATTGCTCCTCAGGTAAATATCACTAGTTTTATAGTTTGTTTTAAAACAGTGAAGAATGTGCCACTAAGTTTTTGTAGTTTCTTTAAATGAAAAGTATTGTCTTTTATAATTCTTTTTTCTAAAAATAAGGCAGCAAAGATTACTATTTTGCCTTTTCTACTTTTGAAATGCATATTTTGAAAAAAGGAACGTAATATAAAATATTATAAGATATTTTCTTAAGTATATATCTTGTTTTAATTTTTTAGAGTAATTTTTGACTAGGGCATTGTGTTTATCTGTAATGTTGTGCTTAACAACATACGACATTCATTTTTCAAGTTGCTAAAATAATAGAATAAGGCAGTCAAAAAAATTTAAACTTTTAAGATTGTTTTGTGATTGATATTTACTGTCTATAACGTTTCCCCATTGAAACTATTCTTCTTAATACTCATTGACTTATAAGATTATCAAGAAACACTTACAAAAGCGAAGAGCACTGAATTCAAATTTAGTCTTCTCCTTCAGCCTCCTGTGCTGTGTGACCCAGTGCAAGTTATTTAAACTCTCACCACCTCAGTTCATTCAGCCGTGAACTAGAATTATTGTGTTCCTCTTGCTGTCTTCATTGGACCATTATGAGGATTAAACTAGATAAAAATTCTTTGTAAACTATAGAGTGCTATAATTGTAAAGTAATGTTAAAGTTGTTACCGTAATAGAACCATCTCCAAAGGTTTTTTTTTTTTTCTTGGCCAGGCATGGTGACTCACTCCTGTGATCTCAGCATTTTGGGAGGAAGGCTGAGGCCAGGAGAAAGGGGAAGATTGCTTGAGGCCAGGAGTTTAAGACCCCATCTCTGAAAAAAATTTTTGAGTGTTTCATTTCTTTTTTTCATTTCTGTTCTTGTACTGTTGGAGTGAAATAGAAATATGTTCAAGTCAATCATTTGACACAAAGCAGTCCAATAACTCTAATATTACAATTACTAAGAAGCAAAGGCTTAATACATAAAACTGTTCTGAACTTCTTTACTTTTTGTTCTCTTTTTCTTATTTAACAACATTTAAATCCAGAGAACGTTTTTGCTTAGTGTCTTCTCTAAAGGAAGTATGCCATTTTTCCTTAACATGCCCGTGAATAGTTACTATATGTTGACCATGAACAATAGATGGCACTGGCCCAAAACATGGTTTGAAGAATTACTGTCATTCAGGTGGAAGAGACAGGAAATGAAGTTTTTCTTAGCAGCTATAAAATATCCAAAATTACACCTAGCACAGTCAAAACAACTCTGTTGCTACTAGCTCTACATTCCATGTTTAGCATGTCATAGAAACTCATTTTACTTACAGTTCATTAGTTAAATAGCATTTATGCCATAATAATACTTACTCTATAAGTTAACAATAGATCTTCATTAATTGTGGGTTTCACATGAAAGAAGCATAATAAAATGTGTTTGGGCGGGCCAGTCTAAATAGTGATAAAAAGATAGTTGTGAATAAATTATTGGAGCCTTTACCTAACTGGGCTGGAAATAATAGCTCATATAAAGAAATGCCAACAGTATGCAAGTGGTAACTTGTATAAAAAGAAAAAAAATAGTGAAATTAGTAGCTTTAAAATGTTACCCTCTTAAACTGAGTACTTTTAAAGCATATAAATCTTTAGCAGTTTCAAGGTCTGCTTGAAAGCTTGTCATGTTCTCAGAATGACAAATATTTATATTGTTTATTTTTAGGTGAGTCATTCTCAAATCATTATTTAATTTTCTTTTAACGTTTTCAGAGATAGCATTTTTTTTTAAATACGAGGTTTTATTTTGATTGGACAGTCAGTTCACTTTCTGCAGGGATATTTTTTATACAGTGTTGTTTATTTGAAGATGGTATATATCTTCATTTATACAGCTTTGCACAGTATACCTTTTATAATGAAATGAAGTAATGCATTTAGATACCTTATACAGCACCTGGATTATGGTTGAAAATCAATAAATTATGTAATTATTCAGGAAGAAATATGTAATATGTACAAATAGTATACAAACATACATAGGAGCCATGTATATGTAAAGTTGGGTACATAAAGTCATAATTTAGTCCTCTGAAAATTGAATAAATTTAAAATTACTTTGGTAAATGGCAGAGTTCATAATTAAGACTATTATTTTCTTTAAATTCAAGATTGTTGAAATAAAAGGGAAAATATATATTGAGTCTGAAAGTGAAATTACTGATTTTCTTGAGTATTTGCAAAGCTAAAGGCAACTAGGTTCAAGTCGACACTAAGAAAACTTTTTTGATTCATTGAGGATTTGAAGTACCAAGTTGTAGGGATCTTTTCATCTAAATCTTCTAGTAAATAAATGTAAACTGACACTGTTATGCCCAGTATTGTGCTGAATGCTGAGTTATTCTAAGAAGAGTCCTTGCCTTTGAGTAGCCTATAATCTAGTAGTAATATTATTTTTTAACTTGTGTGATATTTATGTTCATTCTAGGTACTGTAAAATAGAGTGAAAATGGTTATTTGATTTGATTTGTTGGTTTGGTTTGCAATTAATGCCTAAAGCTCATTCTGTAATTTTTTTGTGTGATCAAGTGACTGAAAGGTACAGCAAAAATATCCAAGTGTAAAATGGCTTTTTTCTGTATATTATCTGGGTAAACTTTTCTGCTTTCTCTATTTTTTTATTCTTATTCCTATCTCATTCTTAGTTCTAACCTTGCTCTTACCTCTTAATTCAGTCCTGACCTCAATTCTGAGTGTTCTCAATTTAGGTCAACATGGATTGTCCAACTTTAGATAAAGGTTATAATAAGGATAAAGAAAATTTGGAGAAACAGATGATACAGAAAGTATAAGAATCTTAGGGCAATTAAAATGTCAATTTTCTTTTAATAAAAACGTGCTTATGTTATTAAATGTACATTTGATAAATTTAATTCTTAAAACAATTTTTTTTTAAATAAGCAATTTGTAATTCTGAATGTTTTCATTCTCTGAAACAAGTGGATCAATTCTTGTAGCTTATTATTGCTATCTCCCAACTTCTTATTGTTTTTGAGTTTGTTTGGTAACTTACCTCACCAGAATTTAGGAAATTAATTCAAAGTAGTTTTTATTTTCTTTTTTATTTTGTTTTTCTGGAAGGGGGCGGGGTGCTACATTGGTACTTTATACCTCTTTTGTTCCCTATCTGCCAAAGGATGAAAAACCAACAACAAGTTCTATGCTGGACATGTGGATTGGTGAAACTGCTATTCCTTGTACTCCCAGTGTAGTGAAAGGAAAATCAAGAGCAAAAATCAGCTGCACAAAGTAAGTTAAGACTTTTCAGCTTTTCTGAAATTCAGTGAAGCAAATATTTTTTGATAATACTCCATTTTTGTTTTGTAAATATATCAAAATTTTTGTTAATAAAATTTCCACAGTTTTGATCTATCAAATTTTGGAGTTAAAATAATTGTAAGTGTTAAAATCTTAGAGCTTTAACATCAAAATATGTTAAATAACAGTTGGATATAATGTCTCAGAACATTTTTAATTATAATTTTTAAATCTTGTTTAATAGGTTAAAAACACAAAATCAAGAAGAAGAACTTATGAAACTGGCTAAACAATTTGATAAAAATATGGAAGAGCTAGATGTGATTCAAGAGCAAAATAAGAGGAATTATGATTTTACCCAGATGATTTCAGAAACAGAGATTTTAAGTAATCATAAAGATAATACACAGATGCAGTCATTACATAATATAGTTCCCGAAATAGATAATGCTACAAAAAAGAAGCCAATCAAAGGAAACACCAAGGTATCTGTGGCAAATAATCAAAATAGCAGTCAGAAGCCATTTGACCAAACTGCTGAAGCAGCCTTTAATGCTATTTTTGATGGTTCTACTCAGAAATGTAGCGGACAGTTAAGCCAAGAACTGCCAGAAGCTTTTTGGAGCACCAGTAATACTACCTTTGTAAAGACAAATGCTTTGAAAGAGGAGAAAATCATTACTAATGAAACTCTGGTCATTGAAAAACTGTCAAATAAAACCCCACGATCACTTTCCTCTCAAGTAGATACACCCATAATGACAAAATCATGTGTGACTTCCTGTACTAAGAAGCCAGAAACTTCTAAGAGGTACATTGATGCATTTACTACCAGTGATTTTGAGGATGATTGGGAAAATTTACTAGGTAATGAACCTTTTGCTATGCAAAATGTCGACATGCCTGAACTCTTCCCCTGTAAAACAGCCCAGGTTACTGGTCAAAAGGAAATTTGTACCTTTAATAGTAAAACTGTTAAAAATATGTCAAGAGCAAATACAAGTCCAGATGCCAGGTTAGGAGATTCAAAAGTATTACAAGATCTTTCTTCAAAGATAGGTGACAGAGAATTAATAGGTGCAGAATATAGATTTTCACCAAATCCAAATAAATCAAACAAATTATCATCCACTAGAAATAAAATGAAATTTGAGAACTCTTCCAATAAAATCGTTATTCAAGACAAAATTCAAGATTGTATACTTACATCTAATCTGACAAAAATAAAGGAAGATACTCTTACTAAATCTACTGTATATGCTTCTGAAAAGAAGTCAGCTTTGAACACAAGATATTCTAATGAGCAGAAAAATAAGTGCATTTTAAATCAAGCTGTTAAAGCCCCTGTTAATACTGATCTTTTTGGCTCTGCAAATCTAGGCAATGAAACCAGTGTTAGTAACCCAAATCAGACTAGTGCATCAAAATTAGGTTCTTTCTTTGATGATTGGAATGATCCCTCATTTGCCAATGAGATTATTAAAGCGTGTCATCAATTAGATAATACCTGGGAAGCAGATGATGTAGATGATGATTTGTTGTACCAAGCATGTGATGATATTGAAAGACTAACTCAGCAACAAGATATTAGAAAGGACAGTAAGACATCAGAAAGTATATGTGAGATCAATAATAATTCCGAACATGGAGCCAAAAACATGTTTACTATATCTAAACAAGGAAGTAATTTAGTACAATCAAAGCATTTGAATCCAGACAGCATTTCAGTGCAGACATCTTTGACAAATAGCTCACGAACAGATAAGCCAATGAAAATGGAGAAAGGGGAAATGTATGGAAATTCTCCAAGATTTTTAGGTGCCACAAATTTGACTATGTATACTAAGATCTCAAACTGTCAGATAAATAATCTGCATGTGCCTTGTACTAACACTGATGTTCCAATACAAGTGAATAGTTCCAAATTGGTTCTTTCGGGAAGTTCAAGTGTAACTTCAGATAATATGAATACAGAAATTGCTACTTACAAGAAGAAACTGAGTACTAAGCAGCTATGCCATAAGAGTATAACAGATGAATCTCAGAGCAACCATAACAAAACAGTTGGATTTTCAAAGTTTACATTTACAAGGATGAAAAATTCTCAGATTCTTTCTCAGTTTAATCAAAATTATATAACAGGAAGTATGTCTGATACCAAAATTACACAGGGTGTGGAGAAAAAGAAAAGTGTCAACCCATTGCTAGAGGAAGCTGTTGGACAGCAATCTTTGGTGAAACTTTCTGAATCTTTGAAACAATCTTCAAAAGGTATGTATGAAATATGAAATAGTTTTCTTTGAAAAGTATCTTAAAAAGTAGTAAAATAATTATTTGTTGTTTTTGAGTGTGAGTAATAATATATAAGGTAAAACTATAACGTTTAACTAGAATTCTTAAAATGATACTTGGAAATAATTATACTGCATTATACAAAGAGTAGTTGGTTTATTTTTCAAAATATTACATTGAATTCTTTCCCAGCACTTAATACAATGACTGGCATATAGTAGGTACTCAGTAAATATTTTTTGAATGATTTATTAATTGTTTCTTGGAAAATCATACCTTTAGATAAATGTATTACAGTGTTCATTTTAAGATTGTATTTACTAAATTGTTTTAAAACTTGAGTAATCTTCTAGGAAGCAGATGATGGAGCAGTGAGGTAAATAATATTTAGAAATTTAGAGCATTCTAATTAAACATGTTTACTAGTGTGATATTTGATATAAATGTGCTAGTGGTGATGGTTAAAATTGTGATTTACTTATTTGATAACAGCTATCATTTCTGATTCTTCCAGTTCCTCTTTTCTCTAATTCTCCATTCTATCAATAAGTTTCATTGTTTCTATCTCAAAAACCCTGTATCCCCAAACTATCCATTTTTCTTTCTACAACAAGTTAACATTTCTTGACGAGACTACTGCAATTCTTTTATCTATCTCCTTTCAATTCTCATCTCCAAATAGTGGAATAGCCTTTTAAAATTGGATGGGCAAAAATGACGTTTCTATGCTTAAAACAACCTTCAGTGGCTGCCCATCATATTTCAGATAAAATCCAAACTGTATACTGTGAGCAACAAAGCTGTGGATTATCTCTCTTTAACCTGTGTCTCCTCTTTTTTCCTTACCTACTAAGCTTCAGCTATACCAGCTGTCTTTTAGTTTCTCAAACAGTTTATGTTTCTTCCTTGTCCAGGAACGTAGACCGTGCTCTTCCCTTTGACTAAAACTACTTCTTTTCAACATGTGACCCCTCCTCCACTCTTGTTGGTGCTTTCTTATATCTCAATATATTACTGCTTTCTCACAGAGGCCTTCCTTGAAGAGTCTCTAAATCTCCTTGTTTATTTTTTATTTCTTAATTGCTTTTATCACAAGTTGCAATTAAATTTTTAGTGACTGTTCTCTGTCTTGTTGGCATTACTGCTACAACTTTCCTATTTAAGTGACTTTTTTTAAATTTACAACAGTAATATGCTAGTTATTTAAAAAGAAAAGTAAAACAGTATAGAATAATTTGAAGTAAAATGTTAAGTCTTATGTTTCTCCTTTCTCATAACCATCCCTTAGGGAAAACCACTATTAATATTTTGGTATACATTATGTAGCATTTTCTATGCATATAAAAAGGTGTGTGTGTGTGTATATACATATATATGTGTATACATATATACCTGCAGATTTATTTAAATATTAATAAATCTGTATACCCACTATTTGGCAACTTGCTTTTGCCTTAATATAGCTGTCTTTTCCTTTTAGTACATTTAAATTTATTTTAGTCCTGTTAATGACTAAGTGATATATATAGTGGATGTATCATAATTTAACTGTTTCTCTGTGATGGAAGTTTGGGTTGGTTGCAGTCTTTTGCAATTACAAACAATACTCCAGTAAATATCCTTCTACATAAATTTCTGCATGCTTGTATAATTATATCTGTTAATTCCTAAAAAATTGCTACAAGAGAAAGTTTTAAAATTTGATGGATACCACCAAATTTCTGTCTGAAGCAGTTATACCAATTTATCTTGTCAACACTGACAATAAATGATTCTCTACACCCAGGGTATCCAATCTTTTGGCTTCCCCAGGCCACATTGGAAGAATTATCTTGGACCACACATAAAATACACTGACACTCATAATAGCTGATGAACTAAAAAAAAAAAAAAAAAAAAAAAAAAAAATCACAAAAAATCTCATAATATTTTAAGAAAGTTTATGAATTTGTGTTGGGCTGCATTCAAAGCCATGTTGGGCTGCAGGTAGCCTGTGGGCTGCAGGTTGGATAGCTTTCTTTACATGATGGCCCAAACTAGATATTTTGAAATGTTAAAAATTGTTCTCAATCTATAGTAATTTTAAGTATTTAAATTTGTATTAAAGTGAGTATATTGTAACTAATTCAAGCATGTTCCCAACATGAATTTATTTACAGATAGAGTTGACCCTTGAACAATGGAGGGGTTACAGGCACTGATCTGATTTGTAGTCAAAAGTCTGTGTGTAACTTTTGATCCCCCAGAATCTTAACTGCTAATAGCCTGCTGTTGACCAGAAACCTTTCTGATAACAAGTAATTAATTAATGCATATTTTGTATGCTCTTATATGTATTATATACTGTATTCTTACCATAAGCTAGAGAAAGTGTTATTAAAATCATAAGGAAGAGAAAATAATATTTACTATTCATTAAGTGAAAGTGGATCATTATAAAGATCTTCATCTTCATAATCTTCATGTCTAGTAGGCCGAGAAGGAAGAAGAGTAAGAGTTGGTCTTGTTGTCTCAGGGGTGTCAGATGCAGAAAACAACCTACAAATGAGTGGACTTGCCAGTTCAAGCCCATGTTGTTCAAGGGTCAACTATAGTTATAATTCTATAAAGACTAAACCTCCTGGAGTATTTGAGTTTTCCCAAAACTCCTATCTACCAATCTGTCTGCATTTTTCATGGATAATCTGCCTTTTCGCTTATCTCATCAATATTTTCTTTAAGCTTATTGATAGTAGAGTCTCTTAATTACTATTAACTTTGTTGATGTTTTCTATTGTTTCTACTTCCTTTTACTTTGTTATGTAGCAAGCTGCTCTCCAGGGAAGTATCTCTGAAACAAAACTCACTTAACTCCCTCATTGATTTCAGGCAGGAGTTGGCAAACTATGATCCCTCCAAATCCAGCCTGCAGCTTGTTTTATGTATAGCCAGCACACTAAAAATGATTTTTACATTTTAAATGGTTGGAAAAAAATCAAAAGGAGAATAATATTTCATGACGTTTGAAAATTATATGAAATCCAGATTTCATTGTCCATAAACAGGTTTTATTTGAACACAGCTCATCAGTTATTTATACATTTTCCATAACTATTTTTGCTACAATGGTACAGGTGAGCAGTTGCAACAAGGTACTCAAAGGTTAACATTCTTGCTTTCTGACTCTACAGGAGAAAAAAAAAAAAAATTACTGACCCTTGCACTGTAAGATCAAGGTTAAGAAGAGCAGCTTTTGCTTAGTACTTTACAATATTTTAAGACTTCATTGTGTATTTTTATTATAGACTGAGTTAAAGGAAGACTGATGAGAAAAATGGATGCGTCCCTAAATCAAATTTTCATGGTGTGACCTGATTATCATTTGAAATTATTTGCTATAATATTACCAAGCAAATTGTAAGAGCAACTTTAGGAAATTATATTTTCTGCTGTTGTAGATTATTAACCTGTTTTCACACAAATTCAGTGTAAAGTCTTTGTATGTGTAGTCTGAGTTTGTTGTGTTTCTCAGCTTTGATACTAAAGTATTAGATAATTAGTCATGCTAATTAGAAAGTATCTTCTGGTGTCTTTCTTTAGGGAAAAATAGCTACAGTCTGTTAGGTAAACAGCTTAGGAAATAAAAGCCATCAAAATCATCTGGGAAACTCCACTCAAAATATATATTTCTTAGGCTGAATACTCCCTCCCATTTTTGATTATACCAAGAAAGGAAAGGGAGGCAGATTATATGTTTTGGAAAATGCCTCTGTTAGTTAACAAGAGAAATGTCTCATAAATTGTGAATATTTTTCTCGATGTCAGAATAAATGATATTTCTCTTCTGTCAATATTACAGATTCTTCTTTCTTAAAAAGCATATTTTACAACGTAGACGGTTTTAAGTTTACTTAAATATGTATTAGGGTGATAATCTTAAACTTAAAATATCAGTTAATTGAGAAAGTGATTTCTAATACAAAGCTTCAACTTAATTGAGATTATTTTAAAGTTTCTCCAAAATGCATCCTCCAAATAAAAATATAATTTCTAACAGTGAATCACAGGAAACCAGTCTGACATGAGAGATTTCATTTAATCACTCTAAAATATATTTCCTCAGTGGATGAAATGAAAACTTTAAAGGGAAAAGTAGATGTGAATATTAATATAACATCTTATGTAAATATACACTATTTGAGATACTGATAGCTAATTTAATTCCTTGTATTTTGACTATTTTTCTATTAAAGTGTATATAACATTTAAAATCCCAATGTATCCTTTTTAAAGATATATTTATTCATAGGTCATATAAATTAGATGTCATTGTCCACAAGAATTATTTGGTGGGTAGTCAGTTTTCTGTCAAATTGGATTTTATCACACTGTGAAAAGAATGTATCAAATAGAGACAGATCCATCAGTGCTTGATTTTCTTTTGAACTGGGGCGTTATATCTGTATTATGTACTTGGAATTTTATATTTAGTAGTTTAGTTTAATAGCCAACTAATATGGCAAATCTAGGTGATTAAAAAAAGCAAAAATTAAAGCACATGTTGAATGACTTTATAGGCTATAAAAGTAAACTCATCTTTTGTTGAATTTTTAGAGGAAGAAGAGAAAAATAGAAAGTGTTCTCCTGAAGAAATTCAGAGAAAAAGACAAGAAGCGCTGGTTCGGAGAATGGCTAAAGCACGAGCCTCATCTGTAAATGCAGCTCCCACTTCATTTCTTTAATGAAATATTGGAAGACTTCACAAAGACTGCTGATAACTATCTGTGATAGGACATGTTTTTTTCTTGATTTCTCTGTGAGAAATGTAATGCTGACTTTTATAAAGCCTGGACTTCTACTTTATTTAATAAATCAATGTTTGCAATGGTAAATGAAACATTTCCTTGGACATGTATTTCAAAGTCATTACATATAAGTTTTAGAAATTCAGGAAAGTTAGCAATTATGTACAGATATTATACAGAGGAAAGTAGTTATATTTTTAAATGCTATTATTGCAGAGGATCATCAAAAAAGAGGTAATCTATGTTATTTCCTATTCTAATGTGTTTTCCTAATACAAAACTTCAACTTTCTAAGTTAGTAGAGACGATTTTTGTTGTTTTACTTTCATTAACTGTTGCTTAAGGTTTTTATACACTTCCAGATTTTAATTAATACTTTCATATTTCTAGGAGCATGGTTGATATGAAATAAAGGACTTTATTTGTAAGGAAATTATTTTCAGTTCTTAGAAGTAGATTTGAATTTTAATAATTCTAAAATGTGACACATTTTGGAAACTTTCCACCATATTTAGGAAAACTCTGATTTTAGAAGTCTAGCATAGAAGAAAAGAAGTAGTGAATTGTCTACAAAAGTAATGTGGCATCATTAACATTTAGAACTGGCAGAAACTTCATATGTCGTCTGGTCCAGCTTCCTTATTGTGTCGGTGAGAAAACGTAATACTGTTTTCAAAGTCGTAGGTAAGTTAATGCTGTGCTACGATTAGAATGATTACTTTGGACACCTAAACAATTATACCATTTGCTTCAAAGTATTAGTACATAAAATAACTTGAGGGATTGTTATTTTCTAGTATAAAACAAAAGATGTAATTAAAATACAAAAGATGTAATAAGGACTGTTTGATAATCTCATTTTTCCTTATTTTGCTTTCAAGAATTAGCCTTTCCAGGATGTAAAAATGATAATCTTTTTTCTTTTCACTTTTTCTGTAACTGTGTAATTTTTCCCTCAATTAATTTACTTACTTTACTAATCTTTTCTTCTCTATTACTGTTTTGTTTTTTCTTTTTTTGCCGTTTTGCCTATTTGGAATTTGCTAAACCAATAATAGAAGTCCAACTAGAGGGCGTAAGGCAGGGAGGATGCTTTATTCCTCTTAAATGGTTTTAGGAGATCTAGGGAAAGTTAGAGATACGAAACACCTGTCATGGTGTGGCATTTATCACTATTCAGGTGTCTCAAAGCAGTGATAATATGGTAGTTACTGCCCTATAATTATGCAGATATTCCTTAACTCACCGTGGAGTTACGTCCCAATAAACCCATCATGAGTTGAAAATACCTTAAGTTAAAAATGCATTTACTACACTTAATCTACCCAACAACATAGCTTAGCCCAGCCTACCTTAAACATGCTCAAATCACTTATATTAGCCTAGAGTTGGGCAAATCTGGCAACATGACGCACTGTAGAATATCAGTTGAGCTGATGCCCAGCATTGTGAGAATGTTGTACCGCATATCTCTAGCATGGGAAAGAATCAAACTTTAAAGTATGATTTCTATTGAACGCATATCACTTTTGCACCACCTTACAGTTGAAAAATTTTAAGTCAACCATTTTAAGTTGGAGACTGTACATCGTAAATGGTATTTTCATATATACAGTGGAGTACTAGAGTTTAGCTAACCTATATTACTTTTCTAGGAATATATAATAACCTAGATAAATGCAAGTAGTTTCTATGTAAGAAAATAAAGAGTGGAGAATCTTTTACTAAAAGTGGCTTCACTGTGTTCTGACTATGCTTTGGATATCTCTGTCCTTGCTTAAGCTCCTCCCTGCTTACTGCTTGCTTTTTTAAGAGTACTTTTAGGCTATTCTGTTCATTCATTTAGACTCAGCCTCATAAGTGTATTTCTTTGAGTCTCGTACCTAACCATCTTCACTGGAATTGATTATTCTCTCTGATCATAATGGTACTGATTATTGTGTCTTTCACTGAACAATTCTATAATGCCTTACATATTGTTTAGTTGTATAAATCTTATTTTATAATTTGTCATTTTGTGTCTCTGGTAATTCTGCCAAATTCTTACATAGCCCATAGTATTAGTTACATAATAGTTTCCTCTAAGTGATTCCCTTTTATTTAAAAAAAAAAAAAAAAAAAAAAGAAAAGAAAAGAAAGAAAAGAAATTTTTATAGCACTTCTGGGTGGTGGCAGGTGTAGTAGCCCTATACATCTGAACCCGACATGACTGGTATTTAGGGTCACTGCTGCTGTTCATACCACTCTCCTTTCCTATCCTGATTCTTCCTTTCACCCTTGTTGGAAACATTAGGGGGTGAATGGCCCATAAATGAGCATACAGAGGGCTGTCTATATAGTTTGCCTGGCTTTACTCTTTCCTAGTCTGTAGGGAATCTCTCGAGACCGATTCCCTACAGGAATCTGAAGAAGGGACAACTGGTAGCCTGGCAATTTCTCCCTAAAGTTCTGCTGCTGTTTCTGCATCTCAGACTGATGCTAGTAATGCGATTATTTCCAAAAAGAGCCTGTTTAAAGTGGAGCTTATCTCTCATTAATCTTTTTCGGTTATAGACAGATGACCCTGATCCCAGGAACATTTGGGTTGCTTACTGCAGACAGTTGGTGGTATGCAGACATGTATCCTACCATGGGAAACACTGCCTTATATACTACCCTGTTATGACCAGGTTTTAAGTTACCAAGAACAGAGATACCTTACTCATTTCTGTCCACCTGATACTGATAGCCAGTGGTTACTCATTAAATGTTGAATGAATTTAGACAGAATCTGGTGGCAGAAATCCTGCCCTCCCCCACCTGAAACAATTTGACTCTGATTCTCTCAGTTTTAGGGTTGGGAAATGTTTCTAGGAACAATTTAAGCCTAGCACTAGCATTAAGTAATTACTTAGAATCTGACCATGGATTTCAGTTCTTGCCAGGAGTGATCATAATCACTTGTGGGATCCGAAAACAAAAACTAAACTTGTCCTCCTGCCTTCTCTTAGACCTCATAAATGAGTAGATGTAGGATTTTATTTCAGATGTGTCTTTTGAAAGCCCATTGGCTATAGCAGGTACTATTGAAAATAAATGTAATTGCTAGACTTACAACATTGCTAAATGGCGTCAACTGTATTTAATTTACTTCTCAAAACAACCATATAAAGTAATACTTTTACACCCATTTTACAAATAGGGAAAGTAATCAGATTGACTTTCTCAAAAATCCCACATTTAGAAGTTGGAACTAGAGTTTAAACCCAAATAATCTTAATTCCAAATATTGTGATCTTAGCCACTGAATATACTATCATCTGGAAACAATTAATAAGAACTAGTTACCTATGGAAATTATCAGGAGACAATTAGAGCATTTGAGGCATTTATGCCAAAAATACCATGACTATTCTGTAGGTCTTTTATAGCCCAGGAGAATACTTTTTCCAATCCCAATTTCTGTTATAGATGATTGCTGTACTTTATGTGTGTGGGTAGGTAGCTTTTGATTGTATTAGCCCATAAAGAGGTTATCTTTTTTCATTCAACTATTAAACAAAAGAATAGAGAATACATAAAATGCATAGCTACTTAAAAATGCCTTCATTTCACGTCATTATTTTAGTAACTTCTGGATGTTCTAGTTTTAAATCTATTGGGGAAAAATTAATTTCCTAGTCCAAGATGTAATGGCATACCTCAAGCTGCTAATAAAACTTCAATGCAAGTAGTAAAATTAAGGTTTCTGATTAGATGCACACTATATAGAGTACTGGTAATCAAACATTTTAAGTCCTAGGGCCTTTTTATACTCTTTAGTTGAGGACTCCAAAAAGGTTTTGCTTAAGGGGGTTTTATCTGTTTATATTTACCATATTAAAAGTCATATATTTATTAGTATATTTTAAAAGCCATTAGATGTTAACAAATGTGCCTGTTATGAAAAACATTTTTTAAAACAAAAATATGGCAAAGAAAATAGCATTACTTTTTGGCAACTCTTTGATATCCGACTGTATAGAAGATACCTGCATTCTCACATATATTTCGCCATTTAATTTGTTAAAATTGTTATAGTTGAAGCATACAGAAAAGTTCAGTCTCATATAGATATGTAGTTGGGAAAGGATGAAGTATTGTGATCGTCTTTTCAGATGATTGTGGATATTCTTCTTTGATATTACACCAACACTCAAAAAGTAATTTCTTAAAAATTAGTTGCATTCCAAGATGCAATAACAAGGACCCATGTACTCTTCTTTCTGAAATAACCAAATTTTAAAAAGACAAACTACATGAAAAAGTGGACTTCAAGATACTGGACATCAGCGTAATTAGGAAAGTGGAAATATGGATCTACACAAAGGAATGATGAACATTGGAAATGATAAACACATGGGTAAACATACAAGTTTCAAAAAGTTATTATGTCTCTTTAAAAGATAATTGGCTGGTTAAACAATAATAATGTGGCATTTATAACATGTCAAAGTTAAGTACATGACAATAGCATAAAGGCCAGAAGGAAAATAATGAAAGAATAGACATTCCTTATTTTGCACTTCTGACATGCGTGAGGTTTGGTTACCTAACACTATTCCCCAAACAACACTGTTCAACTGTCTGTTAACACAAGTATATTATCTGTGAATAACTGCATGAAGTACAGACTTTACAGCTTCCTCAGTTCGCAAATCACTACCTAAATAACAGATGTGAATCATAAGTGACCAATCATGTCACTTCTATTCAAGGTCTGCTGTGATTGGTCACTGCACACCTGTAATTCATTACATACACAGCAAAGGTTGTAATTGTATGCCTCCTGAAAAACCCATGTGCTGTTTTATAAAGATGGATCTTTGAAAGGTGGAACTAACCAATAAAGATGAAAGTGTAGCAAAACAACAAAAAGCAATAACATCGAAAGTGAAATTCAAATCCAGCATGAATGGAGGTATGGGAAAAATAGCTGTTGATGGGAATGTTGGCACCTTTCAAGAATCTATGCAGTCAGAGTTGCTTAGTGAAGGTAAACAATATGAGTGGGGAAAGTGGTTGTGACTAAAACATTTAAGATGTCCCAGAGGAAATGACATTGGCAAAAAACTTCACTTTGAATGGACTTTGGACTATTTCAAGACATTAAGAGTATAAATTTTAAAATATTGTAAGCTGAACCAAACTTGGAGTATAACTCATCATACCATGGAAAAGAGGGTCACCTTATATTGTAAGTTAATGAGAGGAAGAAAAAGGCAAGCATTGTTAAAACTACCTGATAAATTTTTTACACAAACAAAAAACTACTCAATATTTCTAATGTTTTATATTGTAAATATTAGCTTTTCTAGTTTTAATTTCTCAATACATTTACAACTGAAACAGAGGTTTTCATTTTTTGACAAACATTTTTAAAGGTCATGGAACAATTGTAAATTTTCCTATTGATTATTAAGATTGTTTTGAATGGTTTCAGTTTGCACAGTCATTTTTATGGTCCTGCATTCATGTGCAAGGCATGAACAGCCTGTATAATGTGGTCAACATCTTATACTATGCATAAAGTGGTATCACTTGAAGATAAGACTGATAAATTTAAAGTGTATACTATAAATCCTAAAGCAACTACTAAAATAACAAAATAGAGTTATAACTAGTAGTCCAACACAGAAGATTAAATGAAATAATAAAAATCCTTAAAAAGGCAGGAAAAAGTAGGGAACAAGAACATGTGGAAGAAGTAGAAAACCAATATAAATATGAAGGAGTTAAACCTAACCATATCAATAATCATGTGGAATGGAAATGATCTAAACATTCCAATTAGAAGGCAGAGATTGGCAGATTGGATTTTAATAAAGGAGTACACAACTATATGGTGCCTACAAGAAGTACACTTTAAGGACACAGGTAGGTTAAAGTAAAAATGTGGCAAGGATTTGTCAGACTAATGCTAGTCAAAAGAAATCTTGACTGATTGTATTAAGATCATATAAATTTTATAGCAAATATTTCCAGAGAGGAAAGCCATGTCATAATAATAAAGTAGTCAATCAAGAGAACATAACTATCTCAAATATGTATGTACTCAACAGCTCAAAAATGCATGAAATAGACATTGATAGAAAAGAAAAGGACAAATCCACAATTACAGTCTGAGATTTGAATATGCCCTCTCATTAACTGAGAGAACAAATAAGCAGAACGTAAGCAAGGGTCAAATAGACTTGAGCAACACTATCAACCAACTTGATGTGAATAACAGAACACTCCACACCCAACAATAGAATACACATTCTTCTCATGGACACATGAAGCATTTATCAAGTTAGACCATATTCCAGACCACAAAATAATTCTCAGTTTTAAAGTACTCAAGTCATACAAAGAATGTTCTCTGCTGTCAGTGGAACTTTATTAGAAATTGATAACAAAATGATCCCTAGAAAATCCTTAAATATGTGGAAAGTACACATCTCTAAATCATCCATGAATAAAACTTTTTAAAAAATTAGGCATTTTGGTATGAATGAAAATAACACAACATAACAGAATGTGATGTACTGCTAAAGAAGTACTTAGGGGAAAATTTATAGCATTAAATACCTATCTGGAAAAATAAGATCCCAAAAAAAGGCCCCAAACTGCCTTCAGTCTAAGAAACTAGAAAAACAAAAGTGAATTAAAATTAATCAAAGCCAGGTGTGGTGGTACATACTTGTAATCCCAGCTATTCAGGAGGCTGAGGCACGAGGACTGATTGATCCCAGGAGTTTGAGGCCAGCCTGTGCAATATAGCATGACTCAATTTCAAAATAATAATCATAATAAATATGCAGAAGAAAGGAAACAAAGATCAAAGCTGATTTAATGAAATATAAAAAAGAAAAATGAATGACACAAAAAGTCTGTCATTTATTTTAAAAAGTTTTTTTAAAAAGACACAAATTACTAATATTAAGAACAAGAGAGGTGACATCACTGCAGATTGTACAGACTGTCCAGAAAAAATGATAAGAGAATATTATGAACAATCTTAATGCTAACATATTTGACAACACAGATTAATTGAAAAATTCCTTGGAAGTTACAAATAACCAAAGCTCACTCAAGAAATAGATGATAACCTAAATAGCCTAATATTCCTTAAACTAATGTTTTTCATTAGTTTATTTTCAACAAGGCTCCTATCTTAGTCTGCTTTTGCTGCTGTAACAGAATATCTGAGACTGGGTAATTTATAATGAACAGATTTGTTGACTCACTATTCTGGAGGCTGGGAAGTCCAAAATCAAGGGGCTGGCATCTTGCAACAGCCCTCTTTCTGTGTCATCCCATGAAGGAAGGAAGAAGGGCAAGACAGAGTAAGAGGGGCCCAGTTCACCCTTTTATAACAGCGCCAATCCCATCCATGAGGGTGGAACCCTCATGCCTTATTTAAAGTTCTCACCTCTCAATGCTGTTAAAATGACAATTAAATTTCACCATGAGTTTTGAAGGGGACAAACATTCAAATCATAGCATGTACCAAAAATTATTCCATGGGGAAAGAAAAGTCTTAACAAATGGTGCTAAGACAATGGAATATCCATATGCCAAAGCATTAAGTTAGACTATATACAAAAATTAACTCAAAATAGATCATAGAACTTAATGTAAGGGCCAAAACTGTAAAACTCTTAGTAGAAAACATAGGAGTAAATTTTTGTGACTTTGAATTAGCAGTAGTTTCTTAGCTATAACACCACCAAAAGTACAAGTGACAAAACAAAACAAAAGCTTCATCTAAATCAAAAACTTTATGTTCCAAAAGATACCATCAAGAAAGTGAAACAACTACCTATAGAATAAGAGAAAAATCTTGGCAAATTACATCATGATTAAGGACCTGTATCCAGAATACATAACTTACTTCCAAATCTCAACCTTAAGACAGAAAATAACCCATTTTTTTAATGGGCAAAAGACAGTGTATTAATCTGTTCTTGCATTGCTGTAAAGAACTAGTGGAGACTAATTCATAAGAAAAGAGGTTTTAGTTGGATCAGGTTCTGCAAGCTGTATAGGCTTCTGCTTCCTGGGGTACCTCAGGAAACTTACAATCATGGCAGAAGGTGAAAGGGAAGCAGGCTTGGTCTTCACATGGCCAGAGCAGGAAGAAAAGAGAGCAAAGGGAGAGGTGCTACACACTTCCAAACAACCAGATCTCATGTAAACTCTATCATAAGACAGCACTGGGGGAAGGTGCTAAACCATTAGAAATCACCCCCATCATTCAGTCACCTCCCACCAGGTCCCTCCTTCAACATTGAGGATTACAAGTCGACATGAGATTTGAGTGGGGACACAGAGCCAAACCATATAATTCTGTCCCATCCCCTCCCAAATCTCATGTCCTTCTTATGTTTCAAAATACAATCATGCTTTCCCAACAGTCCTCCAAAGTCTTAATTCATTCCAGTGTTAACTTAAAAGTCCAAGTCCAAAGTCTCTCTGAGGCAAGGCAAGTCCCTTCTGCCTATGAGCCTTTAAAATAAAAAACATGTTGGCTACTTCCAAGATTCAATGGGGGTACAGGCATTGGGTAAATACTCCCTTTCCAAAAGGGAAAAATCTGCCAAAACAAAGAGGCTTCAGGCCCCATGCAATTCCAAATCCCAGCAAAGTAGTCATTAAATCTCAATACTCCAAAATAATCTCCTTTGACTCATGTCTTATATCCAGGCCTCTCTGATTGCAAGGAGTGGGCTCCCAAGGCCTTGGGCAGCTCTGCCCTATGCAGGGCTCAGCTCAGCTCCCATGACTGCTCTCAAGCGCTGGCATTGAGTGCCTATGGCTTTTCCAGGTTCATGGTGCAAGCTGTTAGTGGATGTACCTTCTGGGGTGTGGAGGATGGTGGCCCTCCTCTCACAGCTCCACTAGGCCGTGCCCCAGTGGGGACTCTGTGTGGGGGCTCCAACCCCACATTTGCCCTCCACATTACCTTAGTATAGTTTCTCCATAAGGGCTACTGAGATGTCATTACACACATTAGAATGAATAACATTAAAAAGTCATGTCTATTTGTATTGCTATAAAGAAATATCAGAGGCTGGGTAATTTATAAAGAAAAGAGGTTTTTTTTTTTTGTTTTTTTTTTTGTTTGTTTGTTTGTTTGTTTTGGCTCGTGGGTCTGCAGGCTGTACAAGAAGCATAATGCCAGCATCTGCATCTAGTGAGAGCCTCAAGCTGCCTCTACTCATGGCAGAAAAGGAAAGAAAGCCATTCTGTAGAAATCACAGGGCAATTTGGATGTGGTGCTTCATGCCTGTAACTCCAACATTTCAGGAGGCTGAGGTGGGAGGATCACTTGAGGCCAGGAATTCAAGACCAGCCTAGGCAACACTGTGAGACCCTATCTTCACACACACACAAAAATAATAATTAGCCATGCACAGTGGTGTGCACCTGTAGTCACAACTACTTGGAGGCTGAAGTGAGAGGATGGCTTGAGCCTAGGAGTTTTTGAGGCTACAGTGAGTGGTGATCACACCATTGCACTCCAGCGTCTGTGACAGATTGAGACTCTGTCTCTAAAAATATAGAAATCAACAGTGCAAGAGAGAGCAGGGAGGTGCCAAGCTCTTTTTAATAACCAGCTTTGGCTACCAGGAACGAATAGAGTGAGAACTCCGTTACCCCCACCAAAGGGGATCCACTCCCATGACCCAAACACCTCCCACTGGACCCCACCTCCAACACTGGGAATCAAATTTCAACATGACTTTTAAGGAAGCCCAAATATTCAAATTATAGCACTGGCTGTATCAATGTTGGCAGGATCTGGAGGAACTAGAACTCTCATATGCTCCCTATAGGTAGGTAAAATGGTGAAAATAATTTTAAGGCTTATATAAAACTCCAGAAAATGGAAAGCCATGGATTGTGGCAGAAGGCAGATCAGTCATTGCTTGAGGATGGGGGAAGAAACGAGGGGAGAGTGGGAAGGATTACAAATGAGAGAAACTTGGGGGTTGATGGATACGTTGACTATTTGATTTTGGTGTTTTTATGGCTGCATACATACTCCAAACTTATAAAATTGTACTATTTATTACATTTTTTTCTTGGTAGAGACAGAGTCTCACTATATGCCCAGGCTGGTCTCGAACTCCTGGCCTCAAGTGATCCTTCTGCCTCAGCCTCCCAAAGTGCTGAGACTATAGGTGTGAGCCACCATGCCCAGCCAAATTATACAATTTAAATATGTAAAATTTATTGTATGTCAATTGTATCTCAGTTAAAGCTATCTATGAAAAATAAAGTTAGTTGCAATGTAGAATTTGAACCAAACCAATAAACTTTTCATACTCTGGTATGTTAAAACTGATTGGTCTATATTTTATTTAAATAGGTTTTTACATATGTGTAAAATATCTTCATGCAATTATCATTTAGAAATTACTGGTTCACTGAGTTATGCAGATCTTCCAAGTGTTGGCACATTTCATAATATGATCACATTTACTATCACTACTGATCTCAAGAAATGTCTTACTGCTTTCGGAAACTGTCAAGCTTTATGATAGCTGATACAAGTTTTCCAAAATTTTAAGTTTTGCTTGAAAGCTTGAATTTTATCCTTGCCAAAAAATAATTTCAGTTTTTCTCCTTGAAGTGACAGATTAACTTTGTTCATGTTTGAGATGGTGTCTAATATTTAAGGCCAAATAACCAGATACTGCCAGTCATTCTTTCAAATGAAATTGATATTTCATATTTAAAAAAGCAGCTAATTCAGCATGCAACAAGTACTTTTCCTTGAGATAACCATGACACATTGATATGTAGAAGTGTTTGTGTGTACTTTCCATTTGATCTTACAGACTATTAAAAAATGTATACTCAAGATTGAAATTTGATGAAATTAATAATTATTGCTGCTTAATTATGGTCATCAAGTGAAGTGTCTTTTTTTTTTTTCTTGACAGCAGGTGAACAGCACTGAAGAATACCATGACTTTCAATTCTTATTATTTAAGAAATATATTTGCACAGCTATAGCTGCCATAGATAATGATTCCTCTGACGGATCTGGGCAAAATAAAATTGAAAACCTTCTGGAAAGGATTCATCATTCTAGATGCCATTAAGAACATATGATTCATGGGAGGAGGTCAAAATATCCACCGTAACAAGGGTTTGGAAGAAGTTGATTCCAATCCTCATGGATGACTTGAAGGCTTCAAGACTTCTGTGGAGGAAGTAACTACAGAAGTGGTGGGAATGGCAAAATAACTAGAATTAGCAGTAGAGACTGAAGGTGTCCCAGAATGCTGCAATCTTGATAAAACTTTTAACAGTTTAAGAGTTGTTTTTATGGATGAACAAAGAAAGTAGTTTCTTGAGATGGAGTCTATTTCTGGGTGAAGATACTGTGAACATTATTGAAATGGCAATGAAGATTTAGGATATTTTCATAAACTTAGTTGGTAAAGCAGCAGCAGTGTTTGAGAATACTGACTCCAATTTTGAAAGAAGTTCTATGTGAGTAAAATCCTATCAAACAACATTGCATGCTACAGGGAAATGTTTAATGACAGGAAGTGTCTGTAGTTGTGGCAGACTTCATTGTTTTATTATTTTAAGAAACAACCACAGCTACCCTAAACTTCATCAACCACTACCTTGAGCAATCAGCTGCCATCAACATGGAGACTCTCCACGTGCAAAAAAATTACGACTTGCTGAAGGCTCAGATAATTGTTAGCATCTTTTTAGCAATAAGGTATTTTATTTTATTTTACTTTATTTTATTTTATTTTATTTTATTTTATTTTATTTTATTTTATTTTATTTTTTATTTTATTTTATTTTATGTTTTTGGAGACAGTCTCACTCTGTCACCCAGGCTGGAGTGCAGTGGTGCAATCTCAGCTCATTGCAACCTCTGCCTCCTGGGTTCAAGCGAATTCTCATGCCTCAGCCTCCCAAGTAGCTAGGATTACAGGCATGTGCCATCAGGCCCAGCTAATTTTTGTATTTTTAGTAGAGGTGGGGTTTCACCATGTTAACCATGCTGGCCTTCAACTCCTGGCCTCAAGTGATGCACCCACCTTGGTCTCCCAAAGTGCTAGGATTACAGGCATGAGCCACCCCAACCAGCTGCAATAAAGTATTTTTAAATTAAGTATTTAAAGTATTTTTTAATTAAATGCATGTACAATGCGTTCTGGACATAATGCTAGTGTACACTTTTTTAAAGTTCTTATTTATTCCCTTTTTAAATTATTTTTCCATTCTCAAAATATCACTGCTATCAGCTATTGTGTACTTAATAGAATACAGTATAGTATAGATACAGCTTTTACATGTACTAGGAAACTAAAAAATTCATGTGACTCACTTTATTGCAATATTCACATGACTCACTTTATTGTAATATTCACTTTATTGCAATGGTCTGGACCCAAATCCACAATATCTCTGAGGTATACCTGTAGTCTTTTATGGATTTCTTTTTATTATTATATATTTTAGTAAATTATGTTACTTTTAGGATGCTCATAACCTGATTTTTTCCTTCAGTTTTTTATACAATTCTATCTGCACATTTATTTAATTACTTTTTTATATTTACCTAAAGCTGTGCATAAGTATGTAATAAAAATTTAAGGCAAAAGCATTTCTACCTCAATTATATTTTCAGAATTATTTATTTTAAAATCAACAAACATTAAATACTTTATTTGGTCAAGACTATTTGGCTTGGTCTTTAGCAGTTCAACTATAATACTTGTAGGCCTGATTTTCTTCGTATTTAGATGGTTTCAGACTCACTAAACTTCTTGGATGTGTAATTATGTTTTTCACTAAATTTGGAAAGTTTTTGGTTCTTTAGTTTCACATATTTTTCTGTCCCATTCTTTTTCTCCTTTCTTTCTGGAACTCCAATTATCCATTTGATTTGTAGTACAAGTACTCAAGGATTTTTATACTTTAGTTCCATCATTTTTTCTGTCTTCTTTAGATTGCATATTTTAAAATGATCCTCAGGTTAACCAAATTTTTATGCTGTCATTGTCATGCAGCTATT
Source organism: Macaca nemestrina (assembly GCF_043159975.1). Lineage (NCBI taxonomy): Eukaryota > Metazoa > Chordata > Mammalia > Primates > Cercopithecidae > Macaca > Macaca nemestrina. The sequence continues at coordinate 67,728,087 of NC_092137.1, forward strand.
GAGTCCATCATATGAATTCTTTAAATTTTAGACATTTCCTTTCAGTTCTAAAATTGTCACATCTTTCTTATAGTTTCTCAGCTGATATTTCATATCATTTTATTCATTGCAAACATATTTGTATGTATGCAAACATATTTGTACATCATTAAGCATGGTTTAGCTGCTTTAAAGTCTTTCCCTGGGGTTAGGTGCTTTAAAGTCTTTGCCTGATTCTTCTTCTTCTTCTTCTTTTTTTTTTTTTTTTTTTTTTGATTTTTTTTTTTGAGACAGAGTCTCACTCTGTTGCCCAAGCTGGAGGGCAGTGGCGTGATCTCAGCTCACTGAAAACTCCACCTCCCGGATTCAAGTGATTCTCCTGCCTCAGCCTCCCAAATAGCTGCGATTACAGACGCACGCCACTATGCCCAGCTAATTTTTGTATTTTTAGTAGAGATGGGTTTTCACCATGTTGGCCAGGCTGGTCTCAAACTCCTGGCCTCAAGTGATCTGCCCACCTTAGCCTCCCAAAATGCTGGGACTAGAGGCATGAGCCACCGTGCCCTGCCTGACTATTCTAACATCTCAATCACTATAGAGTTTGCCTTTGCTGATTATCTTTTCCTTGGAGATTAGATCACATTTTCTGGCTCTTTGTATGTCAGATCATGTTGGATTGTATCCTGGACATTGTGTTGGTTATATTCTGGAGACTGGATTTGGTTATATTCCTCTAAAGAGTGCTGATGTTTTTGTTTTAGTAGGCAGTTAATTTGGCTGAACTCAAACAAAAAAATTCTGCCTTGACTATGGTGGAAGTTCAGATCTGATTTCATACTTCTTTTAGTTGGCTTAGCATATGTATCATTCAAGGGTCAGCCAGAGATTTGGACAGAGTTTTTACATGGAGTTTTGAATTTGCCTTATCTGGCACTGTCTGTTCTGATATTTTCTCTCTGGCAGCCCTGTTTACCTTGGCTGCTTCTCTTAGTTCCTCTAAACAGAAAGATGGTAGACTTTTTCTGGGTCATTTAGCCACTTTGCACTCTGACAGAGTTGTGTTTGACTTCAGCACAAAACCTCAAATAGGGGAATCTTTCTTTCTACAGTTTACTACCTCCAAGTTTTAGCACCCCTCCAAAATCTGCCTGCTTTTTTTGACTCTGTAGAGCCATAAAGTAATTGAACTTTTAATTTTTATCAGGTTTTAGTTATCTAACAGACTATCTATTAGGTACTTTATCTTGATACTAGAGACAAAACTGCCAATTTTAGATATTTTGAATAGAAAGAAATGGTATACTGATTACCCATGAGAAGCTCCCCAGTCTAGGATAAATACATTATATTTTACATGGCCCCAAATAACACAAAACATTCATAACTTTTAAAATACTACTTTTGGTTTTACCATTAATTCATTGCCTAAATAAATTCTCAGGACATCTGTTTACTCACTATGAAAATGAAGGAGATCCAAGCTGGGTACAGTGATGCACACCTATAGTACTAGCCACTCAGGAGGCTGAGACAGGAGGATCACTTAAGTCCAGAAGTTTGAGGCGAGCCTGGGCAACATAACCAGACCCTGTCTCTGTAAAAAATAAAAAAGATTAATATTCAAGATCCCTTCAAGGTTCTGTGACTCTAAAGGTAGTAGATTCCTTTGAGTTTTGTATATATGTCATGTCATTTTACACAATACACACACATGCACACATACACTTGGTTTTGTGTATATATGCCACTATTGTTAATGTGTTTTGAAAATAATGTTTCAATTAAATACCAACATTCTAACTATAAGGCTTGCACTATTTAACTTGTTATAATAGATGGCTTCCTGGAAGTATTAAATGTAATAATACCAAATAATATTTAGAGTTCATAATGGATGATTGACATTCATAGGAATTGTGTGGATTGTTTTCTGTAAAGATCGTGTTTGTTATGATAGTCACTTTCTAATTTAACTTTTCACTTTTTTATTGTTATTTTTTTGAGACAGAGTCTCACTGTGTTGCCCAGGCTGGAGTGCAGTGATGTGATTTTGGCTCACTGCAACCTCTGCCTCTTGGGTTCAAGTGATTCTCTCAAGTAGCTGGGATTACAGCTGCCCGACACCACAACTAGCTAATTTTTGTATTTTTAGCAGAGGCAGGGTTTCACCATGTTGGCTGGTCTCAAACTCCTGGCCTCAAGTGATCTGCCCACTTTGGCCTCCCAAAGTGCTGAGATTATAGACCTGACCCACTACACCCAGACTAATTTAACTTTTGTATGAATCTATATTCCCACGAAAAGAATAATTACAGTATGCATGCTTCATGCTAGAAATATTAAAAATAATATCATTTATTGCCATAATTTGTGGTAGCAATAATCTATAAACTTTCATTGATAGAATTATTAGCTTTTACCAAGAGAAGACTTTTGTTAATGTACATATATAAATTTAATTAATATATATAAAAAGAACCTAAAAAATTTAAAACTTAACATTTTCAGTCTTTCACCCAACTAAAAAGTTTATACAAATATTACTATCATTTCAGATTTATTTTAAATTAAATTATGACTTGTCCTGTTTTATTACTGCTTTATTTGTTAATATTTGCTTAAGCCTTCATTTTCAAGTCTCTGCTGATGGTGCAATTCTTTTAATTTTATTTTAAGTTCTGGGATACACGTAGAGGACATACAGGTTTGTTACATAGGTAAACGTGTGTCATGATGGTTTGCTGCCACTATCAACCCATCATCTAGGTATTAAGCCCTGTATGCATTCGCTATTTATTCTGATGCTCTCTCTCCCTGCCCCCTCACTTCTTTATATGAGCAGAGCAGTCACTGCTATACTTCAGTGTAATGTAATTCCTTCTTTATGCTCATTCTATTTCAATATATAGCCTTTGATTTATCTTGTCATGGAGGCTTTTCTTTTCAGTCTTGTAGCAACTACTCTAATATATAATCAAATTTGACTTCTTTTAAAACAAGCCCAAAACCATTTTGATGTCAATATAGTTGTTGCAGGGCATGGTAGCTGTTAAAAGTGCTTTTTGGTATGTCTGGTTTTGTAACTGATTTGTTATATACAATCTTGTTTGGGTTATTTAGTTTGTGTTATACTAATTGTCTTAATACTGCCTACAATTATTCCTTCTTTTTCCTCATAAAACTTATAGGATATATGTGTGAAAGTTGAGGACCTATAAATTGAATAGTCAACTTTGAAAAGAGGGTTTGAGGCTGGGCATGGTGCCTCACGCCTGTAATCCCAGCACTTTGGGAGGCTGAGGTGGGCAGATCAGTTGAGGTCAGGAGTTTGAGACCAGCCTGGCCAACACGGTAAAACCCTGTCTCTACTAAAAATACAAAAACTAGCTGGGCGTAGTGGCGTGTGTCTGTAGTCCCAGCTACTCAGGAGGCTGAGGCAGGAGCATCGCTTGAACCCGGGAAGCAGAGGTTGCAGTGAGACAAAATTATGCCACTGCACTCCACCCTGGGTGACAGAGAGAGACTCCATCTAAAAAAAAAGAACAATAAAAAATAAAATAAATAAAAAGAGGTTTTGTTTTCAAATTTTAAAATGATCTAAACCTATTGATATTAGCACATTCTTTATTAAGTTTTCCATTCAATTTTGTCAAATATGGGCAAAATATATTAAAATATTCAAATAGTTGCACAAACACCACATTGCAAGGATGGTAATGCTGACAAAACAGAACTTATGCTTTCACGAGGTACATATGTATAATTTTAATGAGTGTGGCATACTAAAAGTCATAGGCCTATTGATGTGTGGCATTTACACATTAAAAATTTAAGTTTAAAGCTGTATTTTGTTTCTAAAATAGTTGAGAATAGTTTAATGAAATTAAACATTTTATCGTATTATTTAAATTATTTTATTATAATCCATGCTTTAGGTATACCTTGATCCAAATGCTCAAATAATGTTCCGGGGTCAGTTTCTCCATCTGTCTCTCTGTACTTCTGTCTCTCACATCTCTGTTTCTCTGTTGACTTCATCTTAGCCGAGTTCTCTCCATATAATGAGAAAGATGGATCCTAACATCTCCACGTTTACCTGATTTTCAAGCTCAACCCCTTACAAAAAGACAGACCCCACTCTATTCCCATCTCCCTCACTAAGCAAGAACCTTGATTATTCCTGCTCCCTCACATGCAACCCTTGGGGCAGGGAAGTGACCTCTTAATTGACAACACTACCAGAATCATGGACCTAAAAGAGAGGCAGTTTCTAAAAAGAAGAAATACGGACTGACAAAAAAGTAACATTTTTATTTTCTTGAATTAGCTCTTGTCCAAAAAAAAAAAAAAAAGCTGTTTACCATTATTCTAGACTTACTGTTTGTTTTCTGAGACAGCAAGAAACAACACAATTCCTTTCAACACCAGGCAACTATGTCATATCACAAACACGTTTGCCTCTTTTGAAATGTTGGATGTGGTCTTTATATTTGAGAGAAGACAACACTGCTGATCAAAGGGGTGGATTACCTTAGGAAAGTATTATTGAAATCTCACATAATTCTCATATTTTTGCTTTGAAGTTGTATATATTCCAAATTAAGGAGAACTAAATACTTTAAGCAACCTATGGGATAAAACATAGGAATAGTTCTATGTGTCTGGGAAAAGTTCTAAAATTGGTTCGTTAAGCTTAAAATAACAAATAATCAATTGAAATTGTGTCACATGACAGCCAGAAAATATTAAAATGCATTCAGAACATCCCCATGAAAGCTCACATATTTAGAACACACATTTCTTATGCCATGTCAGTCTTAGTTATGCACTTATGCCGTTTTCATTTCTCTAATGCTGGATTCTTGATCAAGTTTCTGCTTCTGTTCTGTGTCTAGAATAATCCATGTATGTGTCGCAATACTGTGAACCCAGTTGAAAAAGTCAGTTTATAAACTTAACCATGGAAATCTTGGGTTTGAAACCTATCTATCATTTAGTTAAAAGAGGATAAGCTAAATATTGTGTTACTTCTTCACTTTATAAAATTTTTAAAAGGGAACGTGAGAGCATAAACCTTCAAAGACCTACAGGTAAAATGTACCCTGCATTGAAAATGTTTCTCTAAATAAACATTTTCTAATATTATAATTTTATATTAGAGTTTTTGTCTATTTAGACGATTTAGAATAGAAACTTTAAATTGCTCTGGAGGGGAAAGCAGAACTGCCTAGTTAACCCATATAATCGTGAGAGATAATACATGTTATTTTAAGTTCATAGTTTTTAGTTGGGTTCTGTATGCATCAATAGATAACCAAAAACAACTTAAAAGTATTTTCCTCCTTAACAAATTTGATTTCTCTCACTTATGTATTTTTATTTTTATTGGCTAGTACTGGCAAGAAAATTGTTGAATAAGTATGGTTGTTGCAGGTATCCTACTTATTCCTTTTTTTTTTTTTTAAGATGGAGTCTCGCTCTGTCACCCAGGCTGGAGTGCAGTGGCGTGATCTTAGCTCACTGCAACCTCTGCCTCCTGGGTTCAAGTGATTCTCCCGCCTCAGCCTCCTGAGTAGCTGGGATTACAGGCACCCGCCACCACACCCGGCTAATTTTTGTATTTTTAGTAGAGACAGGGTTTCACCATGTTGGTCAGGCTAGTCTTGAACTCCTGACCTCATGATCCACCCACCTCAGCCTCTCAAAGTGCTGGGATTACAGGCGTGAGCCACTGCACCTGGCCACTTATTCCTGACTTTAATGAAGATGCTTTCAGTTTTCTTTTTAATTACATCTCAGGCTTTTATACTGCTAATAGCTTTTGTTATACTATTTATCTTATTGAGTTTTTCTTCAAAAGCAAATATTGCTTTTTTCAAATGTCTTATTATCCTCGTTAATGGAGATAACTACAGAAGATACTATTTGATGCTCCTGATATCTATCATCTCTTTTTACCTTTATTACTAGAGTCCACTAATTTTAGTTGGGGCCATAATTTCTTCAAAACTAAGGTACCACTGTTTATTAAGCAATTGCTTATGCTTAATCTATTTTAGGAGAGAGAAGTAAACTTATTTTATGTAAGCCACTGTTATTTAAAGTTTTTATTACCAACAAGTGAAGTTTTTGTGAGTTATCTCTTCTTTTCTGTTTTCAGTTTTATATTTATATTATTAGATTTTTGAACATTAAAACATCCTTATAGTACAGAAGGTCCTGGAATAATGTCATTTTGTTCATTGTTGTTTCATTATAACACTGATAGGAAAAAAAAATAGTTCCCAGCAGTGGCCACTGTCTGTGTGGAGTCTGCACGTTCTCCCCATGGCTGCACAGGTTTTCTACTCAGCTTCCTCCCACATCCCAAAGATGTGCAGCTTAGGTGAATTTGCATGTCTACATGATTCCAGAGGAGTGAGTGTGTGTGTGGGTGTGAGTGTGCCCTGCTGTAGGAGAGGGTCCTGGTCAGAGCTGGTTCCCGCCTTGCACCCTGAGCTGCTGAGATAGGCTCTGGCCACTCGCCACCTTGAACTGGAATAAGTGGGTAAAAAATGATCTTACTTGTTTGTATTAATCTTTTTTAAATATATGTGTAACTCATCTTTATATTAATGTTTAATATTAGAAGTGTTTTGGGTCTTGTTTTAGAAGTTTGGTGCTGTTTTTTGACCAGAAATATGTAGTAAGAACTTAACTCTTGTTTATCTCAATTAGCCTGTGGTTAAATTGGTTGTTCTAAGTCCTTTTGCTTAAAGTCATGGTTTCCAAGACCCGATTGATTATGCTAAATGAGAACCTACTGTACTAGATAATCCAATCCCCCTCAATCGTACTCTGATATATTCTTGTCATGCCTTGATGGATTCTGTTTTCTAATATGTTATTCGGGATTGTTTGGGTGACATCAGTCACTAGTTTTTGCGTGTGTGAAATCTATTTTAAACATTGGCGTCAATTATATGAACACTTTATAAAGGAGTTAGAAGACTTTCTTTCTTTACTATATGCTAAAATAATTTAAATAGCATGAGACAATTTGTTCCTCACAGAATTCATTTTTGAAACTGTATGGTCTGGTACTTTTGGAGTATTTAATAATACTACTAAATACTATTTAATAATTTTATTCATCATATGGTAATTGCTTTGTTCAGAATTTCTATGTCTTCTCAAATCATTTTAGGTAAATTCATGAAAAGATAATTGACTATCTTAAGCAAAATATCATCAATGTATTGTGAGGTTATAAAATATGTAGAATTCAAATATAATTTATAAAGTATAAAAGAGGAAATCAAAATATGCTGTTTTAAGTTTCTTATAATATACATAATACAAAATTATTTAGGCAAAATATGATGTTAAAGATATCTCTTGAAAAACCTAGAAGAAAAACTAAAAATAAAAATATGGTTTTTTTTTTTTAGAGACAGGATCTTGCTCTGTCACCCAGGCTGTAGTGCAGTGGTGCCATTATAGCTCACTGCAATCTTGACCTCCTATATTTAAGTAATCCTCCTGCCTCAGCCTCCCAAGAAACTGGGATTACAAGCAGCGCCACCATGGGTGGCTAATATTTTAAACATTTTTTGTAGAGATGAGGACTGGCTTTGATGCTCAGGCCAATTTCAAACTCCTGGTCTCAAGCGATCCTTCTGCCTTGGCCTCCCAAACTGTTGAGATTACAGGTGTGAGCCACCATGCCCGACTCTAATACTTTTTTTTTTTTTTAAATAAAAAAGGCAAAACTGAAAAGCTAATACTGGAGGTAGATTAACATCATAAAAATACTCAATCCAAAAGAAGGCGGATAAAGAAAAAAATTGAAAGAACGGATAACAAAAAGAGAGTATAGCAAAATGGAGGTCACCTCCTCCTATCCTGCTGCGCCAAACGTGAGGCAGTTTGTGTGTGAGGAACTTGTCACGTTTTTTATTCAACTCAGTAGGTTGCCTTGTAACCTCAGTTCTCTGATAGGTTCAAGAAAAGTATTTTTTTAGATTATCCAGCTGTATCTCATGTTTAGTATGAGAGAAACTTTCTCTTGTGACTTCCTATATCCTAAAGAAAAGTGGAATAGTTGCAATAGTTTCTGTCTTTTGAACAGTCTACTTATGATATTATTTGGTTTACAGACATTGCTATTATACTTCCATTTTGAATTTTACCCTCTGGTTTTAGAAAATAAACTTCTCTACTTATTCAGTGATTTGGAACCTAAATTCAATCCTGTCTCATATGAAAATTGTGACCTTTGCTTTCTCTTTACATGTATTCACCTGGAAAACTTTTGCTTATCCTTCTATTTTTCCCTCTGAACTTCTTTATTTCAGGTGTCTCCTTTTTTACACTACAGAGTTAGGTATCACTTTCTCTTAATGGCTGAGTTAACTTATTTATACTTATGATGAATGATAGATGTAGTCTTAGTTGTCATGTTAAGTTTTACTCTTTGCTTTTATGCCTGTTAAAAATCTTTCATGTAGGCTCCCCTTTATACATATGTTTATTTATTTCTCCTAATAATTAGAACGTTTTAATTTTTGTTCTAATGAGTATCTTTATGACAATAACATCATATAATTCACTAATCTTCTATTTCCCCATTTCTTTAAACATACCTAAGTTGTTATCATAAGCAATGATAAAGATGTTTCTTTTTTGCTTCTCCGTTCCCTCTCCTGTATCATTTGACTTGGGTTGATTATCTTATCTTTCAAGCTATTAACCACTGTCTCTATAATTATATCTTTACTAATGATTTGTTAGCTTTCAGTGATGTGCTTTGATCTGCAGCTATTAAAGACGAGGAAATAGGAAAGCTTATACTACTTCTCATCTTCTTTCCCCCTGCCTTTTCCATTTTTGTTAGTTACATATTTCTATACTGCAAGAGCTTATGATGCTTGTACTTCCCTATAACTCTAATCCTACATATTTTTTTAACCTCTTAGTCCTCAATGTTAAGAGAGCAAATGCTGTCTTCAATCATCTTTTCTATAACTGTTCTTATTCTTGTGATTACTCAAGAAGGACCCATGGGGACAATATTTTCTGAGTTCTTACAGTTTTAGTAGATCGCTTTATTTTTAAAATCATACTTTGACTGGGTATAAAATTCTTAGGTTCCCCACCTTCCACCCACTTTCTTTTCCTAAGGATGTTGTAAGATTCCTATGCAATGTCTAGCTTTGAATTTCTCTATGGAAAAGCCTGAGTACACTGTGATACCCCACTCCATCCCTTGACGTTTTTTTATCCAAACTTCATTTCATTTTCATTAGAATTCTGTAAGCTTTCTAGGATGTGTCTTGTTTATTATTATTATTATTATTACAATTTTTTAGAAATGGAGTCTGGCTCTGTTACCAGGCTGGAGTGCAGTGGTGCAGTCTTGACTCACTGCAACCTCCACCTCCCAGGTTCAAGCAATTCTCCTGCCTCAACCTCCTGAGTAGCTGGGACTATGGGAGCGCTCTACCACACCTGGGTAATTTTTTTTTTGTATTTTAGTAGAGATGGGGTTTCACTGTGTTGCCCAGCCTAGTCTCCAACTCCTAAGCTTAGACAATCCACCTGCCTCGGCCTCCCCAAGTGCTAAGATTGCAGGCATGAGCCACCGAGCCTGGCCTATTATTTTGAATACATATTTTTTTGACAAAGCTTGCTCTTTCACTGTATGAATCCAAATCTTTTATTTCAGTAAAATATTCTTAAACTACTGTAAATTACTTGTTTTAAAAAAATTTTTTTAGGGAGCACTCTGTTCAAATCTTGGGTCAATTTGCCTCTAGTTCATTTTACTTTTTAATTTCCATTTCATTTCCTTACTTTTCTTATTTCTTTTATGTATTTTATTGTGTTTTCTGCATTTTTTCTCCATTGTGCTTCTTCTGATTTTGCCATTATTTTCTTGATGGTTTTGTTGTTTTTCTCTTTCACCTTATAGCTGAATTTATATTTTATCTCTTCCTATTGTCTTATGATCTCTTCCTTGAGTTTTTAAATATCTTTTTCATCCTTTTTCTTCATAGGAGATATTGCTTGATTGAACTTCTAAAATTTCTGGTAGATAATTTGGTCCCAATTTTTCTGCTACAATAGAACTTCTTTTTTTTGAATATTCTTCATTTGTAAGATATTTCTCTTGTTTGTTTCCTCCTTTTCCTTGCAATATATTTGTGTGGCTCTGGTGATGTTTCTTTGTTTCATTATTTATGATTAAAGTGGATGAATTTATCCAAGGTAGGTTTATCTTCAGGAGTTTTGTGTATGAGATTTCAGGGCTATATTCCATGTTAGCAGAATTATCCTGGGGTCTGACCCAGAATTTTGTATATGAATTTGTCTAATTTTTAATTTTCTCAAGACAATGAGAATAGGCACTATGGAAGTTTTTCACAGTGCCAAATTTCGGCTCTCACTACTTCCTTCTGCAAATACAGTTAATGTGCATAATTCCTGGTTTATTGCCATCTTTTTTATTCTCAGAAGTAAACCAGGTCCAGGGGAGTTCCTGTCTCCAGTACATGAATCCTATTCCCATTGTTTTCAACAAAGCATTTGGATTTTGCACCCCAGAGAGTGTCCTTGTCTTTTAAGAGGTGTATTTTGTTGACTCTTTCTTAGATCTGAAGCTATAATGTTTTGTCTCCTATCCCTTCTGCATACATCTCTGCTTGATCGCCACTCTTACAGGAACCCTACGCTTACTTTTTAGTTTATGGTTTTAGGTACTACTTTTGCCCCAAAAAGGGAGTTTATTACATCTCTTTCTCTGGTCATTTCCAGGAAGAAAATGAGAAAATACTGACTTTACAATATCACTTGTATTTTTTATGTCAATTCATTTGAGATATTATATTAACACTGTAGAAGTTACCTCTCCAGTTGAGACTATTAAAACATATTTCAGGAAATACACTTTTCAAACACAATTCCATTTGAATTTCTATTTGTTTTTGCCTGTTTAAGAAACTCTCAGTTAGTTATATCTCTGATCTCTCACTACTGTTTTTTAGTTTTCTTAAGTCACAATTGCTTTTTGGTTTTCTTAACCAGTCAAATATTTAGAATAAAATATATAATAAGTGAATTTAGTTAACACGGTAAATACATTTAATTGTAACAAATTATATCTCAACTATTGTGGGAAAATTTCTCTGCAGGGTGCATATTTAAAACCTGTACTTTCATGTATTACATATTAATACTCCTACAATTGCCCAACAGATTTTCATTCATCAGTTGAATGGACAACTGAGGTACTCATTTTCTGGATCTGCTTGCAGGCTAATAGCTTATTTTGACAGCACTGCCATCTTATGCAGGAATGTTTTGACAATTGTGTAAACAACTTACTGCATTTTGTTCTATTTTATAAAATCCAACAAGAAACAGAAGAATTAAAGTGCTAAACTAGTGACTTTAGAGGTAATACATAAAGTCCCTATTTAAAAATTAAGCTTTCAATAACTTGAGACCAAAAGAATCTGGCCTAAATGAGAGGAAATTGAGATACAGTTTGACATGAGGCTAAAAATAAGGTAAGAAGGCAAAATGTATGATGTCAATTCCTGTTCATTTTTGTCTGTGGTTCAGAAATTTGGCTTTTAAGCATTTTAGCATGAGGGAGATTTTTTGGATTCCTTTAGTAATACGGGAGAAAATTTTCTGGGTGGGTTCTGTTTAGATCTACTATTAAGCACTATTATAAACTCTCTATAATTCTGCATTATTTCATCTACTAATCAGAAACACCAACGATAATCAGAATTTCTATTTTATGTTTAAGAGTTGTAATTTTACTTTGTCTCGATTTGCTTTCAACAGTCATGCAGTTTTTGTTAGTCTGATCTATTTATGCTGAACAGGGAGAGGATTCCAGAAATACCCTGGGTGCCGAGATGCTGAGAAAAGCTTAGTTCTGTCTTAAAATCTCTCGGTGCCCATAGGTGCGAACTTTATAAGATGCTGATTAGGTCTGGTGTAGATCCTAGATAAATACTTTACAAAAAATGTAAAGAATGTGAACCGCATTTGAGAATCATTGATTTAAACCTTAGCCTCTGACTTGAATTAGTTAACAGTTTCAAAGGAGCTCCTTCTAGCCCAGAAACATCTTATTCTTAAGAAGTAAATGAGCTCATGACTTATTTCTTCAAATTAGGGGATGAGAATTAGAGTGGTGAAAGAACTAAGGCTAACACCATTAAATAAGCAATTGAAAACAGCTGATTTTTCTAACCAGGCAGTAAAGAATCTCTTTTTCTTGTGGGGTCTCAAGCCACAGAAGCCACGTCTTTGAAAAACTCTTTTGTATCAGAAGGACTCCGCTCCTTTTACTTCATCCTTTTCAGGATTGCAGATTGTGGTTGGGGAAGGTGGACTTTGAGCTTTTGGATGCAGAATTGATGGGAAATTTAAAAGCCTCATGGAAAATGTAAAAGTAAGGAAGACATTTAAGAACTTCAACTGGGGCCGGGCGCAGTGGCTCACGCCTGTAAGCCCAGTACTTTGGGAGGCCGAGGCGGGCGGATCACGAGGTCAGGAGATCGAGACCATATTGGCTAAGACGGTGAAAACCCATCTCTACTAAAAAAATACAAAAAAATTAGCTGAGCCTGGTGGCGGGTGCCTGTAGTCCCAGCTACTTGGGAGGCAGAGGCAAGAGAATGGAGTGAACCCGGGAGGCGGAGCTTGCAGTGAGCCGAGATCGCCCCACTGCACTCCAGCCTGGGCGACAGAGCAAGACTCTGTCTCCAAAAAACCGAGAAGTTCAGCTGAAATTTACACTTTCTCTCTTGACAGATCCTGAATGACTGGGTTGAAAGCAATCTTCAAACTATTAATTTTAATTTTGTCTATGGGAAATAATTTTTGAACTGCAGCTATAGCCATTTTTGTTGATTCTGTTTTTTGGGCAATTGTTTCTTAATTATATTTGGTGATTTGCTTTTTCTATTAGATGACATGGTAATTGCACATTTTAGCAAAGTAATTATGCAAATTTCTATTTCTGACATAATATGAAGAAAAAACCATATATCTGAATGAAACTGGTTTCACAAATGGGCTTAAGCAAACTTAGTATCTCAATTATTTTAATTAAGAGAACTGCATAAAAAGTTTCAAATATTTTGTTTAGTGAGATTTCAGGATAATGAAAAAAAAGACATAATTGAAAATAGGTTCCTTTTAATCTTATGATTGAAGCAGGAAGTATTTATTCTAAACCATTGACTGCCCACTGGAATCATGCTGGAGGCATTTAAGCAAATACCAATATCCATTTGGGAATTTCACCTGTGCATCAGTATTTTTCAAAAGCTCCCCAGATAACTTTAATGGCCATCCAGTGTTCACAACCACTGAAGAAGGCTACCCTTAAGTAGACTCATCTAAATATTTATTAAGCCTGATATGGCTAAAAATGAGATAGGAATTATGATATAAGTGTATTCCATAATTGAAGTAAGCCTTAGTTACTGTACTTAAGGAGCTTATATTGCACTAGAAAAGATTAAAGTGAAACAAATATTAAAATTTCAGAAAGTGACATCATTAAAAAATAACTGTGGCAGAGAATTTGTTCTAAAGATGTCCTGAGAAGAAAGAAATCATGGAAGAGTAATGATTAAAGAACTACAAGAAGCCAGGCCTCAGTCTGGGCTTCTAAGTGTGGTAGCTATGATAGCCAGCCCCCAAGATGACTCCTAGGAAGCCCCACCTCCTGGTATTCACTTTCTTGTGTGACTTTTCTCTTATCCTCTCTCTCACTCTCTTTTTTTCTCTCTCATTAAAAATTGTTTTCTCTCCCTTACTCTTTCCTCCCCTTTCTCTCTCCATCTCTCTCTCTCATTAATAAGTCTGGAGGAAGCCAGATGTGAGGACACTTGGGAAGCTTATGGAGAGGTCATGTGGTGAGGAATGGAGGCCTTGGCCAACAGCCAGTAACCATGTGAGTGAGCTTTAAGGGGATTCCTTAACACCAGTCAAGGCTAGAGATGACTATAGCATCAGCTCCCAGCTTGCCTGCCACCTCATGAGAGATGGAATGAAAATTCAGGCCAAGAATGGAAAACAAGGCATTGGGAAGACCACCATGAGCAAAGGAATGAAGTGGGGCTGAAACGCTATGTTGTCGTATTCTGGCTGGAAACACAGGTATGTTGGCTAAGAAGTGTGGCATGGAGGAGTGTGGGGAACGTAGAATATCGAGGTTACTGAAAAATGTACTAAGCATTTAATGTGAGAGGCGATAAGGAGCCATTGGGCATTTGTTTTATTTTCCCTCTCAAAAGTTTGGAAACTTATTTTTTGAAAACACCATAATTCAAATACAGAAAAATATTGTCTATAAATTAGCAAGAGGAAAACCAGACCATTGACTTGTATAGAAATAGACGAGCACTACTCTTGTGAAAAAATGTTTTGGTGGACTGACCTCCTTGGAGCAAAGGGTTGGAATAGAAAAGGAGAGATTTGATATATGAGATGAAATTTACCCATCACTAGTAAACACTGAAACCAACAACAAATTTATATACCATAGATCAATAATAACCTGACCTTCCATCTAAACATATCTAAATATGTATGAGATAGAGAGCAAAATCTGTTTTTTAAAAATTAAGACTTCATTTCCAATGTTGGCTCAATGTGATTTCAAATATATTAAAAATTATCACATGAACAAAAATTAATTGGGTGTCTTATACATTTTTCACACAGTCACTTATTTCCTACAAAGTACATAAATACTAAATTGAAAGTCCAAGGGAGTAGTTTTTCATTTTTTTATGATGTTGTAATAGGAGCAGGAAAGAATTTTATGAATGAAAATTCACCTGGTTTAAGTACAAGCTCATAGCCGTCTTTTTGCTGTTGGAATGTTTTCCTAAGGAATTTTGCCTTAGGCAAGTCTCTGCTTTTAGAATAAATCAGATCAACCTCAATTTTATCAATGTTTTGCTTTTGGCCCACTGTTTATTTTGCAAGTAAAACTCAAAATCAACAGTTGGGTCTAGGGTGAACATTAAGGAAACTGTGCCCACAGTACAGGGTCTGCATAAACCACCTTTGGGGAATAATTTACTTTTTCTTTTCCACATTTATTCAGTAAACAAGATAGAGCATCTTCTTAAGTCAAAACAATTGTTTCCATTTTAAAGCAATGAACAGTTAGTATATACAATTCAGAAAACCAGAAAAAATAAGTTATTTTTAACAGTGTATTGTAACACCAACAAACAGAACATATCACTACTACATTTTTCTTTCTTTACTTCTATAATTTTTTTCCCTGTAGGCTTAAAGGGTTTTTAACATTTAAGTTTTAGACAATCTGAGTTTCCATCTCACTGTGGAGGAAAATGCAGTGTGCAACCTAGTATCTTTAAGGATCCTATGGGACTTATTTCTTATAATTATATCTAGTTTGAATTTTTGGGTTCGACTGATTTTTTTAATTTATTCGTCTCTGACCTCTCTTTTCTTTCTCTTGTTGGCCCAACATAGAACAGAACCCTCTGTTTTTAATTCTTCAAAATATAGTCCAAACAAGACAGTTATCAAAGGTAGCTATGCGTAATAGACTTTCACTGTTGATTTGGTGAGTAGTCACACTGAGTAATAACACTACAGATAAGATTAATATTAGACATTGATGTTCTTAAGAGTTTCCGGTGGCTCACGCCTGTAATCCCAGCACTTTGGGAGGCTGAGGCGGGCAGATCATGAGGTCAGGAGATCGAGACCATCCTGGCTAATACGGTGAAACTCCGTCTCTACTAAAAAAATACAAAAATATTAGCCGGGCGTGGTGGCGGGCACCTATACTCCCAGCTACTTGGGAGACTGAGGAAGGAGAATGGCGTGAACCCACGAGGCGGAGCTTGCAACGAGCCAAGATCACGCCACTGCACTCCAGCCTGGGGGACAGAACAAGACTCTGTCTCAAAAAAAAAAAAAGTTCCTTGGCTATTTGTACTATTGAGAATTTCTCATTTTGTGACTTCTTTTTGATGGTGATCTTCCATCTTCTTTCATCTCTAGGCTTCCCCAGCCCCTCTCTTATGCCTGTCCCTGGAAACTAAAAGTTCTTCCCAATGTCTTACACAGAGCAATTCAGTGCTGTCCTTGTTTACCCTTATCTCATAACTGGCCACATCTTAAGACCTATCTTTCCCCAACTGCCATGACCCTTCAGAGGTTTTTTTGGCTTGTTTTGTTTTTGCTAATCAAAAAAGAGTTCTCTCCTAAGAGGAACTGACCTGCAGTATTTAACCAACTCCTTCCACCCTCATCCTAGCCCTCTCTAGGAGTGTGGATCAGTTCAGAACATATTCCTAAATCTTTAAACAGGATGAGTCAAGCAATGGTACTAGTACTTGTGTGGTATTCTCTCCTGCATTTTTTAAACCTTCTGATAATCTGGTAATTACCTGTCATTTCTGTTGATGGAATTAGATGATTGGGATCCCAACACGATGCATCTGTCAGCAGCATTGATTCATCATCACTGTATGCCAAGGTTTTCCCTGGTGTGAGAAATGGAGGATTAATTAGTCAGTGGCTTTCACTCCTCCCCCTCTTCTGTTTTTTAATTCTCTCTGTATTCTAGCTCTGTGTTCCTGCTACCTGTTTTATTCTCTAAAAGGGACATCTTGGTATAGGGGGTGGGAGTCAGGAGAATTGGAGATAGTGTAAAAAATTTTCTTCTTTCCTTTAGGCATTAATCTGACCTCCATTTTGTTTAGAGGTCTTCTTAATTGTGAGTGTTCACTTAAGACTTTCTTCCCCCTTTTATCCTATAAATCCTCACAGCCAAGCATACCTCTGTGACTTCTACTGGCCTTTCCAGTACTGCACCTGACTAGATTATGTTTTATTCTCTTTATATACAAAGGATAGGACTTAGACTTAGAGAGGTAGATACAGGGATTATGGTCCCTAAGCAATGCATGCTCAATTACAAATATTAAATTGAGCACAGAACAGTGAACTCTATCTACAAACAGTACCAGTAACAGATGAGTGTTCAGAGTCTGAATGTTCATTTGTCTCACAGGGCCTGCACAAAGACTGCAGGCAAAACTTTCCTTAAATATCTTAAATAGGATTTGGACTTGGCTCTCCTCCTCTTATGGCTAATAAACGTCATCGTCCTCATCACCATTGTCATTGTCATCTCTCACCATGCCTACTCTCCTCCCTCCCTAAAGCGCACTCTTTCTCTTCCCCCTCCCTTGCCTGGAGCTAAGTGGACAAGAAATGCAGCACAGAACTCTGAGAGAGCTCAAGGCAAAAAGGGTGTCAGGACCCGGTAGGTGGAGAGAATTGAAGTCACACAACAGGTGATAATCAGGAGCGAGTGTGGAGAAAGCAGGGTCATGGGTTGCTGAGTGGGGAGAAGGAGAAGTTCCAGAAGTGTCAGAAAAGAAACAATCCAATTAAGTAGGAGTAATGTTGTATTTAATAATACACTCTGGGTCAGGTGTGGTGGCTCACTCCTCTAATCCCAGCACATTGGAAGGCCAAGGCAGGCGGATCACTTGAGGTCAGGAGTTTGAGACCAGCCTACAAAACATGGTGAAACCCCGTCTCTACTAAAAATACAAAAATTATCTGGGTGTGGTGGTGGGTGCCTGTAATCCCAGCTATTCGGGAGGCTGAGTGGGGAGAATCGCTTGAGCCTGGGAGGAAGAGGTTGCTGTAAGCCGAGATTGTGCCACTGCACTCCCACCTGGGCAAGACAGCAAGACTCTGTCTCAAAAAAAGAAAAATAATATACTCTGATTCGTGTCAACAGTGTTCTCCTAACTCTAATTAGTAATGGGTAAAAAGAAACTACACCCAAAGTGCTGATCTCTAAAATTATTTTAATGTAGATTAAATTTATATATGATTAAATATCTTATTTACATTAATTAGAGATATATGTATACAATTCAACCATAATCCTCAAATTTTATTTCCACTTCTAATTCCAATTCATCTGCACTACTTTTTTTTTTTTTTTTTTTTTTTTTTAGCACAAATAGAACAATAACTTGTCAATACTTCTCTCGTTCTTCTATGACTCGGATGAGGATACAGACTGCAGCAAAATGGTCACCATCCGAATCAACTTGAGGACAAAAAAGAAGCTAGGATTACAAATTTTGGCAATTCAAATACGGAATAATAGGTTCCTGAAGTATGATTATTCACTGTCTTTCCAAGGAGGCTCCAGGTTCAGAGTAGTGCATTTAAACTCTGGTTCCACCACTTGCAAACAAGTCCTTGGAACTTGGGGAAGTTAACCATGCTCAGCTGTACTTTCCTCATCCTTAAGACAGAGATAATAACAGGACCTACCTGATATAGGGATGTTGTGAAGAATGGCATAATACATGTGAAGCACATACATGGCACGCATTAAACTCTGGATAAATATGAACCATTACTGTAACATATACAGGTGATTAAATAAGGGCTGGCTACCACAATGTTCTCAGATACTCAAGCCAAAGATGTGGAGGGGCGTCTTTAACCCAACCTTTCCTCTCATCACCACAGCACATCTGTGACAAAGTCCTGTCTTTCTTAATTTTAAAATAAATCCTAAATCCATATTCTTCTCTCCGACTCCACTGTAACTGCTGATACCCAGGGCACCATCATCCTTTCTGGCTGATGGCATCAGCCTCTCACAGGTCCCAGCTTCCAGTCTCCTTCCTCTCTAGTCCACTCTCCAAACTGCAGCCAGAGCTAACTTATAAAGTTACAAATCCTATCAAGTGGGGGCACTTGTAAACTGTCCTCTGTTTCTCTTTGTTTTTAGAATAAAACCAAACTCAGTCCCACGACCTTCAGGGTCTGGCTTAATTTGACTCCTGTCTCCCTTATTCACTTCATCTTATTCCACTTTCCTCCTTGCTTGCTTATTATGTTCAGCCACGATGACCACATTTTAGTTCCTTATCAACATCAACCCTTTCTCCAGGCACTCACTCTTCTCTCAGCCTGCACTGTTCTGTCTCTCATTCTTTTTTTAAATTTATTTATTTACTTATTAAAACTTTTTAATTTTTAATTTATTTTTAATTTTCAATTTAAAATTTTTTATTTTTAATTTTAAATATATAGTAGATAGACGTATTTATGGGGTACATGAGATGTTTTGTCTCCCATCCTCTTAATGGCTGGCTTATTACTCTCCTATAGACCTCAGTTCAAACTCTGCTTCTAGAGAAGGCTCTGTCTCTCCTGCCCAAGGGGGCCTCTTTATTAATTGGTAATCTCATCCCCTGGCTTATTTCCTCTGTGGCTTTCATCACAACCTGTAATTATCATCTGTATTTTTTGTTGTCTACATCTATGAACAATGACATCAAACACAGTTGTGTGTGGCGTTCTCAACAAAGAGTTACCTGTTTTTATAGATGTTTTATAGTAGATGTTGGGAAAACAAATTTTAGCGAGACAAGTTTTGTATTCTCTCCAGGATATCAAGGAACTTGAGGTGTACTGGAAGCCCTGTAGAAGTGGAAGTGATAACAACACTGTACAAAATGCTATCATGGAGCCATGCACAAGCTACTAACTTTGTCTGGTGTTGGGGGATCGGGGAAGGAAGGTTCTAAGTGAAGTGTCATTTCGGGTAGGCTTCACTGAAGAATGAGAAGGAATTATCTCAAGAAGTAGGGAGGAAAGGACATGCTTAAGCACTTCCCTGCCCCTAAAAATATCAAAGACACATTGACTCAGCAGAGCACACCACACACAGAAATCGTGAGGGGTCTCAAGGGAGTAAGGTGTGTCTATTGGGAATGGGATAGTTGAGAACAGCACACTTGAGTGTGATGCCTCAGAGGCTGGATTCTGAAGTCAGTCCACCTGATTGGAATCCCAGTTCTGTCACTTATTAGCTGTATGATTGCAAAATTTTACACGGCTCTGTGAGGCTCAATTTCCTTCTCTGCAAAATGGGATTTCTAATGGCACCTTCCTTAAAGGAATCCTGTAAGAATTAAATAAAATAAATATTTTGCACAGTATCTGACACATAGTGAGTGCTGAAAAAATATATATAAAAAAACAAGACTACCAGAAATCATATCACTCAAACACTTAATACTTTAACATGTTAGTGTACTAGGCTTTAGAATACAGAATATATAAATACACATTTTTGTGACCTAACAGTGGGAAAGGAGTCCTTAAATAAAATTGCAGAAGTGCAAAAAAAATGAGACAGAAAATGGATGCATTGGATTACATTAGTGTTAAAGATTTCTGTTCAATTGAGGTTAAATAAAATTGCAGAAGTGCAAAAAAAAAGGAGACAGAAAATGGATGCATTGGATTACATCAGTATTAAAGATTTCTGTTCAGTTGAGGTTATCATAAGTAGACATATGGCAGAATGACAGAATCTTTGTCACTTCTAATGACATATGGCAGAAATAAAGATATTTGTCATTTCTAAATCTGAGAAGGGATTTTTTATCTATAAAATAAAAGGAAGTCCTTCAAATCAATAAAAACCCAGCAAATTTGATAGAAAAATGGACAAGGGATATAAATTTTAAAAATCACAGGCAACAAAACCCCAAAAGCTAATGAGCATAATAATTGCTTAACTTAATTTTTATCAGGGAAAAACAAAGAAATAAACATTGAGATATCCATTTATACTCATTAGACTGACAAACTAGAAGCTGGAAAATGCCCAGTGTTGGCAGGCATAGGGGATATAGAAAGTATAGGCTGGGCTAGCCATCCTGCAGAGCAATCTGTCAGTAAACTAGAAATATACATAGCAATTCCACTCCTCAGTATATATCCCAAATATATTCCCCAAAAGTGTCTTAGAAGATATATCTGTCAGGATAAGTTCGGTTGTGTTGTGAGACAAAGAATCCCAAATCTCAATAGTTTGAAACAATACAAGTTAATTTCTTGTTCACACCACGTTCCATTACACATTGGCAGAGGCCTCCCTGCTTGTCCAGTCTCTTTAGAACTATGCTGGTAAAACAGGCCCTTTTTGAACATGACTCATCCCTGTACCAGGGGGAAAAGCATGTACTTGTGGGGGTCCTCCATGGGCAACTAAATGCTCTAGCCCAGAAATGACATTATGTTGCTCCTTATAAAATTCATTGGCCCAAACCAGGCACATGGTCCACCTGACAATAGGGGGTCAGAAATTACAATCCTACCATTTGCTGCCATTGAGTGCTACTCTCTCTGACCAGCATAAAGGACATATACATCTACCAGAAGTATTGGGAAGTGGGGACATCAGATTAGATGCATTCATATTAATACATTTGAATTTTTAAATCACAGTGTTGAATTAAATAAAAGAAATAAAATGAGATAAAATTTTCAATAAAACAGATATCTTTACATAAGTATTGTTTTATGTAAAATATTATTTATGAACTATGTAAAATAGTATTTATGTAAAAATATCTACACATTTTATACAATAGACATTTCTATGGTTCCACCCTCTGGGCCCAAGTTTCTACCCTAAGGGTCATACTTTCTTTTTCTTGAAGGGTAACACAGATTTGCAGCTGAGTAGTTTCATCAGCCAGTTTCTTGCTTGTAGAATTTGGGGAATAAAGCAGTCTTCCTCCATTCATCCTTTATTCCTTTTGATTCAAGCTGGTGGTGTTTATAAAACTGGTAATGTTGATACAGCATTCTCAAAAACCTGTGGGTCTCCTGTATATATCACAAGATTCACACTGTTAGACAAGAAGGTCTCCCATATATCTTTTCTGGGTCACCCCATCTCCATTCTTCACTTCTGCAGAGATAGTTGAGGGTAATCATGAGTCACACACATAATCTCTTCAGCAAAATGTTGTCCAGTCACACCCTGGGCCTTCTCTCCAGAGCACACCTTCCCTATAGTGAATATACTAATTTTTCTGTCCTTTGCAGTCTGATAGGTTGAGAATTTCCAATATAATCAAGCCCTGGTCCCTCTTTATTTGACAGTTTTCTTGTCAGTTTATCTCTTCTCACATTTTACTACAAGAAGCAAGAAGAAACCTGGCTTTACCATCAATATTTTTCTTGGAAATACCCTCAGCTAAATATCAAAGGACATTACTTCTAAGTTCTGCTTTCCATACAAAACTGTAGAACACAATTCAGTTAGACTTTTTGCCACTACATAGTAAGAATCCCCTTTCCCAGAGTTTACAAAATCATATTTCTCATTTCCTGCTAAGCCTGCACCAGCATCAGCTTTAACATTCATCTTTCTATTAACATCCTCTTTATGACAATATATGTATTCTCTAGGATAATATAGGCTTTCTCTATCATGCTCCTCACTTCCTTATTAGTCCTCACCAACAGCATCTTCAGCATCCATTTTTCTACCAATAGCCTGTTTACAACAATCTAGGCTTTATCTGTCATGCCCCTCAAAATTCTTCCATATTCTGCCCATTATCGAATTCCAAAGCCACTTCCACATTTTTATGTATTACAGCAGCATCACATTTTCATTACCACAATCCATTTTGGTGTCCTGTGCCTTTCACAAATTACCAGAAACTTGGTGACTTAAAGCAATAGAAATTTATTATCTCACAGTCCTGGAGGTCAGAAGTCCAGATCCACTGGGTTGACAACAAGGTGTGGACAGGGTTGCATTCCTCTGGAGTGCCCAGGGGAAGGTCTGTTCCTGGCCTCTTCTAGCTTCTGGTGGCTGCTGGCATTCCTTGGTTTTTGGCTGCATAATTTAAATCTCTGCCTCCATGTTCACATTGCCTGGATTTCCTTTGGAGGACCATTATTGGGTCTATCATAAATATTTATATGTATGCTCATATACTCTTGTATAATGTTAACATAGTAAATTATACTACTCAATTTCTTAGTGTTGAACCACCCTTATATTTTTAAAACTCTACATAATAATCACTTTATACTTTTGATGTCTTTACAGTATTTCATTTTATGGAACTAGCATACTTTATTTATGAAACTTTACTAATAAACATTAAAGTTATTTTCAACCTTCCTGTATTATTTTATTGTTGTAAAATTATTACACATGTACACATAGTCTTATCCAACTCCTTCATTGGAATATATTCCCTGGAGTGGAATTGCTCAGCAAAATATACACGTTAAAATTTTTTTATTTACCTTACCAAATCGCCCTCTAGAAACATTCCAATTTAAAATCTCATTTCTCATCTTTCAACTAAGAGAGTTTGCCATTCCCTCTGTATCTTGCCCAGTTCAGAGTACTAACAACTTATTTTCGTAAGAGGTAGGGCATACTACTTCAATGTTTTCTTTTGTGTTGCTAGTTAAACAGCTGTTTTATTTTTATCAGTAGTCCATTTATTCCTGCAATTATCAATCTTTTCTTTTTTTGCAAGAACTTCTATAGATGAAGATAGTAGCCTTTTATATTAAGATAATAACCTTTTTGTTTAGGTTTAAACTATATTTTAGTATTTTTTCATTTTTCACTCACCTCAACTCTGTTAATATTGCCTTTAGTTATATAAAAGTTAGAAAATTGTAGGAACTAGATTATGTAATGTTGTTTTAAGAAAATCCTTCTTTACTCCAGCAATACTGGTCGTTACTGTTAAATGTGACCTTACTCTCAATCATAGGATGGCGAGGTTTTAAGAGCATTTGAGTTTCACTGAGTTGTTTTCTGGGTCAGTTCTGGGCTGTCCCGAGAGTTTTCTTTCTATATCTGCCTCTTGAATGCCAAGGCTTGGCAAACCATCTCAGTTAGCCAGTTTAAAAATATTCTGCAGGCCGGGCGTCGTGGCTCACGCCTGTAATCCCTGCACTTTGGGAGGCCGAGACGGGTGGATCGCGAGGTCAGGAGATCGAGACCATCCTGGCTAACACGGTGAAACCCCGTCTCTACTAAAAAATACAAAAAACTAGCTGGGCAAGGTGGCGGGCGCCTGTAGTTCCAGCTACTCGGGAGGCTGAGGCAGGAGAATGGTGTGAACCCGGGAGGCGGAGCTTGTAGTGAGCTGAGATCCGGCCACTGCACTCCAGCCTGGGCGACAGATCGAGACTCTGTCTCAAAAAAAAAAAAAAAAAAAAAAAATTCTTCAGAGCCATCTCGCTCAACCTCTTAAGTCAAATGAGTGTTTACCTTACCTGTTGTTCATGTTTATTCTGGGTTTTTATAAAGTTGGGGCACTTTATTTTCCCCTTCTGTTTTCCTCCACTGAAAGCTGAAATCACTGTGCTCTAGGTGCAAATAACTAAAATGAGAGAGAGAGCAGACACCTGAGGGACGTCACACAGGTCTAGTCTCAAAGTTATTTAGGGGCTGATAAGTATGAGAATCACAGCGTGGTGTGTCATAGCTGACATGTGGTGTCTGAACTACTTTCATCAGTTTGTGTACTATTTTAATCCCAAGAATAAACAAAGAAAAAAAACTTGCCTGATATTAAAACTTTGTTGGATATAAAGTCAACTTAGAGCCTGAATTTAAACACCAGTTCTAGACGATGAGAGGGTACTTTTTTCCCCCTCTCCTTAAGAATTCTTTCGGGGTCAGCAAAAGTCCAGATGAAGTAAAATGTTAAAGGATGTGCCTTCATAATAGTTTATTTTTCTGTCTGAATTCTTAATCAGGTCCACATTTAGATTGTTTGCATTCATCTTAATCACTGATCAGAACTGTTTCTTTCCCATATTAACTAATATCAAGGGATGGATGAGTTATCAATTAAATTTTGCTCATACCTGCCTCTCTTGAGGGCTAGAATGCTTTCCTTTAGATCTGTAATCAATGCAGATCCCTTCAGGGTGTCCACCCTTGCAACGGCTGTCATCCTAGCTTACCTCAATGAGGTCATCACAGGCACACCTAGATTTTTGAGTTTTTCCTCTATAATTATTTTCCTTGAGTCACTGAATACCTTTATCTACCTTCTGCCATAAACTTCTCATTTTCTCTAATATCCTTATTTGCAATAAGTCAACCAGAATTGAGCACAACATGGCTTTTCCTTTCAATGGTGCTGAAATAATTTCTTCTGACTCATGCTCTGCGCACTGAGCAGTGACAGGACAGTCTGTGATTGTTGGTTTAAGCACTTGTGTGTTAGATTATTTAACTGCTTATTTAATTGTACCTCACTAAGTGTTCTGTTCTCTGTTAAGCCTTATTATCATTTGAGGCTATTCACCAAATACATCTCTCTTAATCTAAATGGTTCCAGTAAAATATTTACCTTATTTCCTCAATTTTAAGATGCACTACCCCCACCCCCAACACACACATTTTTACATTTCTGCAACAAGCATATGTTCTAGAGTCATCGTGCACATTTAATGTAGCATTTCCCTTTAAAAAGAGTGTCTTAGAATGGCTTAGAATGGCTTAGAAGCCTAGAGCTATGATAAGTCAAAGATACATAAACTATGTCATGTGTTTCAGTCACTAATGCAGGATCTTCACTCTTTTTTTTTGACTGTATTCCTCAGGTATCAAGGTGCTTTGGGGGAAAAAAGTACATTTGCATTTCATGAGTTTAGGCCTGAACTTTTGTAGTTTAGTACCATTGACTCTCTTTCCTCTTTGCTGTTTCCTCCCATTGGATCATTATGGTATTATTCTTAAAAAGTAAACTATTCCTGGAGACCCTCTCTGCTTTTGAATATACCTTCCATCTCCCTTCCACTTAGACACACACTAACTTTTTTATGCCTGGCCAGTTGGCTTTAGTCTTAACTTCTTTGTCCTTGAGTCTATGGAGGAGTCTTACATGTTGCACATTGTATCAAAGCTTTGTGGAAGTCAAGGGTGGATTTTGTATAAACACAATTTTCTTTGTGTTGGTACTTCTTCATACGTTTTCATAAAATGTTAACTGCCGAATTCCAGTAGCTTCAAAAAGAGAGTGGGTAGAATGCCAGGTTTGAATGTTAAAGTTGTATGTTAAACTTTCAAAAATCTAAAGCCATCTTTATTATCTACAATCCTTAAAAAATTATCTCATCAAAATGTTTACTGGATGCAAACATTGTCAGTTAGCACATGGAAGTCTGAGAGATAGGTAGATGAAAAATAGGTATATGTTTGTATCTATAAAAATATGTGAGTGCCGGGCGCGGTGGCTCAAGCCTGTAATCCCAGCACTTTGGGAGGCCGAGACGGGCGGATCACGAGGTCAGGAGATCGAGACCATCCTGGCTAACACGGTGAAACCCCGTCTCTACTAAAAAATACAAAAAACTAGCTGGGAGAGGTGGCGGGCGCCTGTAGTCCCAGCTACTCGGGAGGCTGAGGCAGGAGAATGGCGTAAACCCGGGAGACAGAGCTTGCAGTGAGCTGAGATCCGACCACTGCCCTCCAGCCTGGGCGACAGAGAGAGACTCCGTCTCAAAAAAAAAAAAAAAAAAAGTATGTGAGTATTTTTGCTTAAAATCTAAATAATTATTAGTATATTCATTTCTACATATATATAAATTGATATGTAATTATGGATTACATAAAATTGACCCATGTGATTGCGTATATGTACAGAAACATGTAAATTTAGCCATATCTTTGTAACCATACATAATTCATTTAATGACATGCCATAGAAACTAGGTTAAAATTTGAGCTCTGCCATTCTTACTTTGTGAAACTAAGTCATTTGAATGTTCTGACCCTCAGTTTTATATTTGTAAAATAAGTATGAAACAATAATGCTGCCATACATACCACAGAGGCCTATGCAGAGGATCATTCAAAAAACTTTTTAAACTACAAAATACTTTATAAATATTAATAACTTTTAATGAGATATGTGTAAATACCTCAACTTACTCTTGAAAAAAAATCCATATTCTGAAAATAGTATATTTTTCAACAACTTAGTATTTCTTTATTTACAGCTGATATGTAACACAAAATAATTGAAACTTTCTTATTTAAAATAAATTGGTTTAAAATGTATTAAATATATTAATCTATAATGCATAAATAATATATAATATATACATAAAATTTATCATATATATTTATTGTATTGTATATAGTTGTACATGGTTTTAGAGATCATCAATATATACTACAAATTTACAACATATGTCAACTTATTTTCAGTGGTCTTATCTTCAATAGTCTAGTTCAGAAAACCTATAAGTAAAGGAAAAACCTACTTTTAAAGGTTATATTTATTATTTAGCTGCTTAGGTTTAGCATGTAAACCTAAATAAATGTTCTTTGTTAAAATAATGGCATAAGTTACATGTACATTTAAAAAATGAAATAAGATAAGTCCTATGCAGATATCTGTGGCCAAAGTTACATTGCATGATCAAATTCTTGCAAAGACCTATCACAGCCTTGCAAAATTAATCTAAAGTTAAATATAGTCTGTGAGGCACTGCGGCACTGGAGTTTCTGGATGTCAAGGTCACCCTAGAAATGTCCCAGGAGAAGGCTCTGGGTATCACTGACTCAGACATTTAGAATCACCCCTTTTAACACTGTGCTTGCTGAGACTTGCAGGTATATTCTCTGTATTACAGCTTTCAAATATAGAGAAGCTTTCTCACAGCAGCCATGCCTATAAGCATCTTCAATGACTTTACCTCAAAATCAACCAGGTAGAGTCAACTTGGATGAAATCTTTATTGTAAAGGCTCCAGTCTCATGTGAAAAATACTTTTTTTTGGGTAGGGGGTGGGGGGTAAAGAGCCTTCTAGTCTTTGTCAACTGCTCTCAAGTAGAATGACTAGACAGGGAAGAGCAACATCCAGTGAAGTACAACTAGGTTTACAGGCCGCCAAAAAGTATTACCAAGTAAACTGCTGGATCTTCTCTCACAGTTGCACGTGTGTCTGTGCCCACCTCTTCTTAAACTTACCACTTTCCAGCCAAGCAGCAGAATGCAATTCCCCTGTACTTGAATCTGGAGCAGACTTGATAATTGGTTCTTTCTGGTGGTGTGCCCGAAATGCTACCCCCAAAATATGGCACCCTGGCATACTAAGTATTTTATGCTTAAGGAAATTGACAAAATCTGCAGAAGCAGGAAGGTTTCTCTGACCTGCTCCTGTCCCCTTTCTTTTGAAGCAAGTAACAGAAACTGAAATTCCCCTCACTCCTCCTTCCATAAAGCAGGACATAAAACATAGGAAGGTCATTCTCTGACCCTTTCTCCCCTGAAGACCCTCCTGTGACAGGTGTCCTGACCTTCACCTGGAGAAAGAAATATCACACAGGGAAGTCAAGAAGAGTCTGAATGAAAAAGGCTTTGCTAAGGTCTCACCCCACCTCGCCCAGTTTATCGCCATTAGATCACATCCTTTTGTCTTCCAATCATATTTCTACATGACTGTCCACTGTTTTCACTGGGTCTTTGGGTCTTCCTCTCTGGAGGCTCCCATGTAACATAAAACTTATATTAAATATATCTGTATGTTTTTCTCTTGTTTATTTGTCTTTTGTTATAGGGGTGTCAGCCATGACCCTTGCAATGGGTGAGAAAAGGAACTTTTTCTCCTCTACAGTTTGTAGCCAATAGAATGTGTAAGAAGTGATACAGTGTGACAGGTCATAAAAGGTGACATTTGGCCTGGTTCACCAGGACACTAGCCTTTTGAGCCCTGAGCTGCCATTTAAGAAGTCCAAGGCTGGGTGAGGTGGCTCACGCCTGTAATCCCAGCATTTTGGGAGGCTGAGGAGAGTGGATCACGAGGTCAGGAGATCGAGACCATCCTGGCTAACATGGTGAAACCCTATCTCTACTAAAAATACAAAAAATTAGCCAGGCGTGGTGGAACGCGCCTGTAGTCCCAGCTACTAGGGAGGGTGAGGCAGGAGAATCACTTGAACCTGGGAGGCAGAGGTGGCAGTCAGCCAAGATCATGCCACTGCACTCCAGCCTGGGTGACAGAGCGAGACTCCATCTCAAAAAAACCCAAAACAAACGACGACGACAAAAAGAAGTCCAAATATTCTGAGGTCGCCAAGCTGTGAGAAAGCCTCACTCACAAGAAGCCACACACTCATGGATGTGCCAACAGCCCCAGCTATAATTCCAGCTGACCACCAACATCACTGTCACACATAACTAAAAATGCCTCTAGGTGATTCCAGCCAATAGCCTTTGCATCTTCCCAGCTCAGGCTGCAGATATCATGGAGCAGAGAGGCAAGCCAACCCCACTGTGCCCTGTCTGAGTTCTTGACCCAAAGAAATTATAAGCATAATCAAATGATTATTTCATGTTGCTGAGTTTTGGGATAGTTTATTTCATTGCAATAGTAATTGAAATACCTCCTAACTAAAAAAAAACAAAAAACAAAAAAAATCAAAAACAAAAACAAAAAAACCATCTTTCTCTCACTATCCTCTCACAACACACTTCTGACACCAGATGTGTGGGGATTTCTCCCCACCAGCAAGCAACTGATCGGTTCTGCAGTGGACACCAGTTGGGTGTCCTCCAGTTCAATTCTGACACTATCTCCTTGGAGATAGCATCAGATCTCACGGGTTGAGGGCTCAGTTCCCAAGACTGACTACTGCCCCCACACACTTTGAATGCGAATTACAAGCCCCAGGATATTTTACCTATGCATTTGTGACCAACTGGTTATAAAACAGGGTTCTTTGGGCTTGATTAATTTGCTAGCGTGGGCTTGATTAATTTGCTAGCGTGGCGCACAGAACTCAGGGAAACTCATTAACTGATTTATTATAAATATTATTACAAAAAATACAGATGGAGAGATGCATAGGGTGAGGTAAGGGGAAGCAGCCTGGAGCTTCCATGCCCTCTCCTGGCCCAATACCCTCCAGGAAACTCCACATGAGCTATCTGGAAGCTCATCCAAACTCTGATTTTTTAGGTTTTTATGGAGGCTTTGTTACATGAGCGTGATTGATTACATCATTGGCCATTGGTGATCCACTTAACCTTCAACCTCTCTTCTCTTCCCAGAGTTGCCAGTATGGGCTGAAAGTTCCAACCCTCTAATCTGTCTTGGTCTTTCCAGTGACAGTCCTTATCCTGAAGCTGCCTAGGGGCTCCCAGCCATCATTAGCATACAAAAAGACATCAGCTAGAGATTCTAAGAATTTTAGGGATTGTATGTCAGGAAATGGGAGGAAGACCAATATTTCACAATACATATCACACCTTCCTTTGACTCTAGTTTGGGCTCCTGACTTGCTTTGGTCAACAGAATGAGGAGAAAGTGGCAGTGTGCCAGTTCTGAACCTAGGGCTCAGGAAGACTTACCTGTTTCTGTTTATGTATCATGCTCCAAATGTCACAATGAGAACACGCTTAGACTAGCCTGCTAGAGAATGAGGGATGTGAACCATGCTTAAGTCATCCCAGTCATCCCAGTTGAGGACAGCCTAGATCAACCAACAACCAGCCAAAATTCAGGCATGGAGCACAGCCACCTAGCTTATGACTCCAGGCAGAGAATAAATGAATGTGTGCTGTCCAATGCTGCTAAGATTTTTATGGATTTTTAATTAATTAATTACTTTTTAAAAATACAGGTTCTTGCTCTGTCGCCAGGCTGGAGTGCAGTGGCATAATCACAGCTCACCACAGCCTCTACCACCTGGGTTCAAGCAACCCTCTGGTCTTGCCCTCCCAAAGTGCTGGGATTACAGGTGTGAGCCATGGTGCCTGGCCTTGTGGATGTTTTTTAAGCAGCATTACTGTGGCAGATGATAATCAATACACCATTTTAAAAATCCAGATAAAACATTAATAACACACCCTCCCTTGGTCTCATAGTCCCCTTCAGCTACAGCCTTGTATGTCTGCTTTTCTTCACAACAAAATTTCTCAGGTTGATTACCTACTGACAGTTTCTTCTCCCTCACCTCCCACTCTTTCTTCAGCCGTAATCACTCTGACTCCTGCTCCCACCACTACTCTGGAATTGCTCTCATCAAGGCCAGCAATGACTCTCATGGTGGCAAATCTGAGAGTCAAATCACGTTGCTTTGTCATCTCATTGGGCTCTGTAGAAGCATTCAACGTATTTGATACCTCTGTCCCTTTTTTCTTTTGGCTTCTGAAGTACCTCCAGGTTTTCCTCCTATTTCATTGGTTATTCTTTTTTTTCCTTTTTTTGAGATGGAGTTTTGTTCTTGTTGCCCAGGCTGGAGTGCAATGATATGATCTTGGCTCACCACAACCTCCGCCTCCTGGGTTCAAGCAATTCTCCTGCCTCAGTCTCCCGAGTAGCTAGGACTACAGGCATGCACCACCACGCCCAGCTAATTTTGTGTTTTTAGTAGAGACAAGGTTTCTCCATGTTGGTCAGGCTAGTCTTGAACCCCCGACCTCAGGTGATCCGCCCACCTTGGCCTCCCGAAATGCTGAGATTACAGGCATGAGCCACTGCGCCCAGCTGGTTATTCTTTTTATTTAAAAAAATATTTTTTTCATCAAAAATGAACCTTTGCTGGTTCATTTTTTTTCAAATAGTTATTAGGCACCTATTGTGTGTCAAGCATTTTTCTGAATATTCTGGTCACAGCAGAAAAACAAAACAAAATCCTTGTCCTCATGGGGCTTACATTCTAGTGACAGGAGACAGAAATACACAAATAAACAAGTAAGTGTATATCACATGGTGATACATTCTATAGAGAAAAATCAAGCAGAGACAGGGGGATAGATTGTGATGGGGTTACTATTCTAAATAAGGTGGTCAGTAAAGTCCTCATTGAAAGGGTGACATTTGCACGGACCCCAGAAGAACATGAGGAGCGGGTCATATGACTTCTGAGGGTGGAGTATCCCAGACAGAAGGAACAGCAATTGCAAAAGCCCTGAGGCAGCAGTGAGAGTAGCAGGTCCCCCTGCCTCTTTTAAATATTTTATTATACTCATTTTCAAATCAATTGCTTAGCTTTTCAAAGTGAAAGCTTCATTAAGGAAAAAAAAAAAAAAAAAAAAAAAAAAAAAGAACAATGAAGCAATCCCTCACAAACAAATGTCTCAATTTAACATAGTTTAGGGTATGAGAAAAGGAAGGCCCTTTATATCTCATCTTGGATCATTTGCTCTGGTGTTCTGGAGCAGACTCTCTGATCTCTACACAAATGCTTACTGCTTATCTTTTTAAATGGTGACTCAGCAGGGTGCTTTCCTGGCCCTCTTCTCTTTCTGCACTCATGCCTTGGGGGAGCTCATCCATTTCCATAGTTTAAAATACCACCTAGAAGCTGACAATGCTCAAGTTGACAAGACTAGTCAAGACCTTACTGCTGAGCTTACTCAGATTCCAATAACGAACTAGATCACATCTAATAATCTAGATGTGATCTCGACACCTCCACTTGGGCATGTCAAAATTACCTATGTCCAAAGAGAACTCTTTATTACATCAATACTCCACAAACTCAACCCTATCGCCCTAGTATTTTCCATCTTTGGAAATGGCCATCTACTCAGTTGCTCAAGCCAGAACTCCAGTATCATCCTTGATTTCTCTCTTTTCGCTATATCTCAAGTTCAAATTATTAATCATTTAGACTGTACCTTCAAATCCAGGCACCTCTTTCTAACTCCACTTCATCCATCCTGTGTCAAGGCACCAGCACTGAGTACCATATCCATGATATTCATGGGGAGAAGCCACTGCAAATGTAAGATAAGAAAAATGAATCGAGACCATATCATCACATCACACAACCCTATTTAACTAAATTTAAGATAAAGCAAACCTTCTAAAAGGCCAAACATATATATATATATTCATATTCATATATATATGAATATGAATATAATACCCAATTTTGACTTTTTCAATTAGTTTTATATTTTTCTTACAAACAGCATTTTATCTGTGATATTGGATAGATCCCTATGTATAGTGAGTTTTAAAGTAAAAATGAGCAAAATTTAGGTTGAGAAAATATTCAGAGGAGCGGAAACATCTCAGTGCTTTTTGTAAAGTCACTTTCATTTCTCTGATTTTATGATTTTTATGTGTTCCAAGATGAGGTTGACAACTCTGGCCCTTTCTTGCTCTAGACTAGTTTATTAAATTATTAGATTCCTGGCTTTTACAATGTGAATAGAATCTTTTGTGAACATGAATAACTATTATTTTAATAATAACTCACCATGCTAAAAATTGGCATTTAAATTGATAAATAAGATCAGAGCTGCTGACCTCTTTCAGTGAAGAAAAGAACAAAAAGAGTGAGCAACTCATTCTGAGAGTCCACCTAAATCAATTAGGATGTTAAATCCATGCATAAAATAATGTTTAATAAAAATCCTTTAAAGGGAAAATTGTCTCATTTTAAATTGAATGAATACAAAAGATGACATGAATTTCCCGGCTTACCACTATGAGGCTCTAAGATACCAGACTCAGGCATTGCTAATAGTTCAACAGTAATTGGAATATTAATAGGACGTGTCATTGTGATTATATAGAATATGCATCAGAGTATTTTACCAAACCCTTCTGGATTGATTGGAGAGTGCCAGAGAATAATCTGATTGTTGCTTTTCTCAGTGTAAAAGCCCCATTTCAGTATGCTTCTCGCAGACTCTATTTGAGGACATATTCAAAATAAAATCAATGCATTTATAACCTAATTAGCTGGTCTATATTGATTCGTGTTCCAGATATCCAGTTTGCATAGCATTATTGTTTTCACTAACTACTTGTAAATATATCCTCGGTGGCATATTGGGTTAATGCACTAGTTTTTTCTCCCCGAGGGAACTGAACTAGCAGCTGCTATAAGTCATCAGTTTCTCAATTTTCTCCTAGTTAATACATGTTAATAAGATGTCAAACTCATTTGTCACTTAATCTCAGTCAAGTCCTGGGCTCTGTACATAACATTAGATCAGAAATGGTTCTTTTACAATGAATGTACTGTTCAAAAGTGAAGGGAATCTTGGCATTTAAACAGTTGACTCTCTCTGCTCCATGGTTTATATAAAAGAGGGGTCAGGATATCACTGGAACAACGACGTAAGAGCATAACCTGCCAGGGTTTGGATCTAGTCACCTGTTCTCATCATGCCCAGTTTCAGAAATGGAAGGTGACTTTTCAACTTTGCCTGCCACAGATTTACCCAGAAGTTGTCATACAAACAGAAAAAAGAAATCAGGCCATATATTATTTCAATATTCTCCTGACTTAAAAAAGCAATGGAGTCCATGCTGTATGCCCAGGACTGGTCACTCCTCTCTAATTACATCAAGTGAATTTTTGAACTTTGCTCTCATAACACGCAAATATTCCCCAAACAGTGGAGAAATGGCAAAACTCAACTCCTGAGGACTGAAGCAAACAGAGGCTTAAAAGATGTAGGTGGACTTCAGACTGGAAGCTCTGGCTCTCTGGGCTTGTTTAGGATGTCATTGATTTACTTCATAGAAGTGGAGAGAGAGGATGGGGAGATAGGTTTAATTAATCTTAAATATCTCTGCAATTTAAGAATTGTAGGCCTGGAACAGTTCCTGTACTAACATGATTAGCAAATATTGACTTTTGAATACAATAATAATGTGTCATCTAAAACCCTTGATAAGTAACTTAAGTACTTCCTTAGCTTGCATCTTATTAAATTAGATGAGGTATGGTGGAGGCACATTACACAAAGACACTGAAATGAAAAATCAGACCTAAGTAGGTTTTAACATTGATTCTAAGAGAGTCAAAAGTCACAAAGAAAACATGTATGCTTTGGTTCTGCAACCTATGAATAGAAGCTGTTTATTCTCTCTAAATGGATTTTTTTAAAGTATGCAATAATTTTCATGGTGCAACTGTAGTAAACAGTCACAATTTGTGACTTTGTGACAGCTGTAATCAATCATCAGATTATGTATGATGACCATATAATTTTAGTTTTATGGAAGGTTAACTTACACAGATTATAAGCTTTTGATGTTAAAATATAGAAGAAAGATCCATGTCACAGCAGGGAGCCTGTAAATATGGAAAGGATGATCTACCCAACTCCCTTCATAAGGTTTGACTTAAAAATGTGTACAAGTCAGCTAAGAAAAGAGTTAAAAGATGTGATACTAGTCAGCTGCAACCTGACAAATCTTACTGTATTGATTAGTTTTCAAAGGCTGTACGGCATGTGTACTCTATTTACAATAGAATTGGGATGAGGGGAGCAAAGCCTCCAAATGTCATCAAAGCAAATGGTCTGTGAATGTTGCTCCAAAGCTAGTCATTAGTTGCCAGGGTATTTGGCTGCAAAGCTTGTAAAGACGTTTCTCTGGAGGGGAAGGTATGACAAAATGCACTTCTTGGCAAAAAGATCTCTGCTCAAACAGCAGCACACATTAATTCTTGCTTGATACATAAAATTAATTAGAGGATTAACATCCTTCAGAAATTTTGCCTGCTTTTTATCCTTTTCTTTAAAAAAAAAAAAAAAGAAAAACAGGAATAGACCCCAGGCCTTTTTGGTTCTCTAATGAAATTGCAAATTGACTTGTGTTCAAATGGTGCTTGAGTAAAATGAACAATTAAAAATGTATTGCTAACAATGAGATGTATCAGCTGATCTCTTTAAGGATTAATTAGTTCCAGGAATGATCTTTCTTATACAACAGACCAAGGGGGATAGAGCCGTCAAGGGCAGAAAAGAAGGTGCCAAAGGATAGGTTTTTAATGCATGCAAGTGCACACAGAGTGTGTATATCCATATACACACATGTAGTAAAAGAACCCAGAAATACATGCAAGCATCTTTACAGGTTTAGACTGTAAAGATGAGCTGCAGCATCTTTGGAGATATTTATTCCACTTCAGCTAGGATGATTCGACTGTTGCTGATTAGCGATCCATTAGTTAGCTTGAAGGCAGCCAACAGATTTTACTGATCGTAATTTATCATTAAAGCAGAGAAAAGCTTTAGGTATTTAAATAATGTATGCAGATAAATTCACTCTTATTTTTTTAATTACCCACCTGTACCAACCTCGTGAGAATCTTTGCCCCCTATCAAAAGTTCACTCTCTTGAGGAAATTTTCAAAGTCAACCAAAAAAAGAAAAGCTCTTTCCCTTTATATTTGTCAATTCTGCATTTCAACCCACCCCTTTACAAAATATCTGATATGTTTCAGGTTACACTTTCAGTGCTTAAAAATCCTGAAATTATCTCCGCATTTGCCATTGAGGATTGAGGGCTTATTTTGCAAACTATGCTGCCTCTGTCATTTCCTTAGCAAAGATTTCAGATACGGTAGGGGTAAATTGGAGCCCCCCGAGCCCACAGCAAAACTGCAGGGGAAATGGACATTGTTCTCTTCTTCAAGACCAGTTTCAATACATGATATTCTAGAAAATGGCATTTTTCTTAAACTGCCCTAAAGTCAGATCTCCTCACTGCCGGTATTGTGCCGTATCAGCCTAAAAGGGCATTCAGCATTGAGGCATTTGGTAAAGACTGCTTTATTGTACTCCATCCTCTCTACAGGGCATTCTGAAGAATTGAATAAGAAGTGTGAACAGGAAGAACAAGGTTCCAGTCCTGTCAAATTAATTAGACTAGTGTAGAATGAAGTGAGGTTTGCCGTTAGGTAGGTTGAAAACATGTAAAGAAAATCATCTAAGCAATCTGAAAGGATTTTTTTTTTTTTTTCTTTAGATGGAGTCTCACTCTGTCGCCAAGGCTGGAGTGCCATGGCATGATCTTGGCTCACTGCAACCTCTGCCTCCAAGGTCCAAGCAATTTTCCCACCTCAGCCTCCCGAGTAGCTGGGATTACAGGCACCCACCACCACACCCGGCTAATTTTTGTGTTTTTAGTAGAGACGGGGTTTCGCCATGTTGGCCAGGCTGGTTTCAAACTCCTCACCTCAGGTGATCTGCCCACCTCGGCCTCCCAAAGTGCTGGGATTACAGGCATGAGCCACTGCACCCGACCATCTGAACAAAATTTAAGAGGGCAAGGAGCCCTCTTATATTTTTGCGTGTTTGTGCAAGAGACATTATACACGTGGATAACTGTGTTGTATATAAATGTATATCATCTCTGAATGGAGAATGGTCCGTGTGTTTACACGACACACAACATTTGCAAAAAAACAAATATGGCAGGCCATTTGAAAAAGGAGAACCACAATTAAAATAACACCTATTTAATTTTTTAGAAACCTAAAAATATATGAACTTTTACTTATAGGAGCAAACCCTAGTTTGAACTAAGAGCTGAATCATGTGAGCTTATGGAGAGATTCATGAGAGCAGAGGGAGCAAAGCAATTTGGTGGTTGTTTTACCAGGTTCCAGCTGGGTGCTTTGAGCCTCAGATCTCCTGTAGGCAAAGATACAGGAGAGGGAGAGTTACATGTGCGGTTAGGTGCTATTATCGATGCAGGGCCTAGTGGGTCATTTAAGCTCATTTTAAATGACCTTTTGAGAAACATTTCCATAGACTTCACTCTATTCTGGAAAATTGATCTTAGTAATTGAAGTAATCAATTTGTGTATCTGTAGAGCACCCACCACTTTGGACCGCCCCCACAAAGCAAGCTGGCCAAGATTCCATCATGCAAATTGATGTTTTGATATTGAGTTCCAAAGTGGCAGGCTGCAGCCACCCTGTTCCTCCTAGTCCAGAGAAGTAGTTCACCTCCCCAAGCATGGGATGGATGTCCATCGCACTAGTTTAAACCTTACCAAACCAAATCATTTCCCAAATCACATTAAGGTTGGTAAGTGATTTTCTTTATGCAAATGACATGGGGCCATGAAACTATGTTTTCATATATCCAACTTCGTTGTTGGTGGGGTTTTTTTCACTGTTGTTTTTTTTTGTTTGTTTGTTTGTTTTTTTTTTTTTTTTGAGACAGAGTCTTACTCTGTCTCAAAAAAGTGCATCGCCCAGGCTGGAGTGCAGTGGTGCGATCTTGGCTCACTGTAGCCTCTGCCTCCCAGGTTCAAGTGATTCTTGTGCCTCAGCCTCCCGAGTAGCTGGGACTACAAGTGTGCACCACTACACCTGGCTAATTGTTTTTGTATTTTTAATAGAGATGGGGTTTCACCATATTGGCCTGGCTGATCTCCAACTCCTGACCTCAAATGATGTACCCACCTTGGCCTTCCAAAGTGCTGGGATTACAGGTGTGAGACACTGAGCCTGGTCCAACTTTGTTTTTTAAACTTTGTGGTCTTCGTGTACCTCACCAGTTTCAAATTCACTTTACCGGACCTTTTATAGTTCCCTTTCTCCTCTACCTAGCATCCATCAACATTGATGGACCACATTCCAGGCCCTCTTTTATTAAAGAAAAGAGACTGTATAATTGTCAGTGATCCTTTCTTCTCTGCTCCTTTATATCCTATCCTGCAGCATCTTGGGCAGAAGTCCAAAGCTAATTCCAAGTGAGGGATGCTTCCCTACCATCAAGTTATTTTTGGAATTGAAGCTCTCATTTCGTTTTTTCTGTTTTTTCATTAACAGGTACAGGAAGGCAGAACTGCCTCATATCTGAGTCAGAATGCTGGGCTTGATTTCTCATGTAACTGATGAAAATGTCTTACACAAAATGATGACTTTAAGAAACATCTGAATACTTGCTTTGGCAGATGACACCAAGATAACTAGAAGGTATTTCTATTTTCTTTTTGGATGTCAAAAAGTCTGTTTCAACTTCTCATTTTTTCAGGGAAAGCCAGCTTCTCTTCAGTTGTAGAAGCAGGACATGTCATCTTCCAAACGAAAGAAATTCATGCTCATGATGAGCGACATTTCCAATTAAAATTCATCATGAACGGCAGGCTTTATATCTTTTTTTGAACAATGTGAATCATTTTTGATGCTGGGAAATGTGCTTCATATACCTCCATTTTGTCATAGAACGTCTACTTCCACTAGAACTTGCTTTATATTAGTAAATAAAACATCATCTGACATTTTTGTCCCTTCTTATGTTGGGGTGCTGATGAAAATAATCGGAATGCTCAGAGGTTATGGGACATTGTTTATCAAGGAATGTAGGTGATGCCACAAAGTATAAGTAACGCCATACAGCTGAGTGATTGATCCCTGCTTCATATTTTAAAGCTCCCTTCATTGCTTATCGAAACCTTTTAGGTAATGCACTCCTCTCAGATATCATTTTATGTTTGAAAAGCTTTATAATTCATAATGAAAAGTTGCTTAGTTACCTTGAGTGAATCCATAGGTTCAATTATTCTCTGTGCAAATGGTTGAACTCCATTTTGACCAATGTTTATGGTGTTTGGCAATTTTTCAGTAGCTACTTTGCTCTGATATGATTAATTTATTACATAATACTCTGCTTTGCATGTGTGGAGCCTAAATAATCTTAGTAGGCAGAAAGGAAATAAAAGACCTATGTCTTTGGAACTTGGAAACATTGGAAACATAACATCACCACATTAAGAGTGCCAAAACCAATACCAGTTAACCTCAATAAAGACAACTTGTATGTGCTGATGACACCTAGCCTCGGGACGGCCAGCCCTTCCCTCATTCCATGCCCTGCCTTCTCTGCCTTCAGAGATCCAAGCAGGGGAGAAGCAGCAGCCCCAGAACTTACTAATCCGATTCAATCACCAGGAAAGTCCTGGCATCTTCTCATCAATATATTTTCCTATGGCTTTCCTGGACCTCTTTCTTTGACAAAGTTACATAGAATACACGCTCTTACTAAATGGCTACACACGAGGTTGCCAACCACTTTTGTGGAAATATGAGGAACACACATATCTGTCAGATGAATGAATGAATTAACTCAGGATCTGTAAGTGTGGTGACTACTGGGCTTCTGACCTTGGGAAAGTGTTTATCTCCCCCTGTCCTTAAAGGATTTCCTGACGCCCTTACACTAAAATTCTTACATTCTCTGAGGTTTCTGATTCTACTTCCTTCAACCCCTTGCCACTTTTTTTTTTGATCATTGGTGTACGGTTGTGAAATGACTGCATAGGATAGGAAGCCTGAAGATGGAAAGAGCATGGGTTTTGAAATTACACTAACCCAGGTTAAAATCACCATTTGGCAAATTGCTGGCTGGCAGCCTTGGGATAATTACTTAACCTCATACAGCCTCAATTCCCCCACCTGAAAAATTGGAATAACTCACTCTCTCTCTCTCTCTCTCTCTCTCTCTCTTTCTCTCTCTGTCTCTCTCTCTCTCTCTGTCTCTCTCTCTCTATATATATATACACACACACACAGACACACACACACACACACACATATATATAAAGGGGCAGGCTGCAGCCACCCTGCCACACATACATATATATATGTATGTGTGTGTGTGTGTGTATAGCAAAAAATGCATTAGAATTAAATGAAATCTCTTGTGCAGATATACTAGGAACACTCATTTGTTTTATCTAACACTCCTCTAGCACTTCCTGAAGTATGTCCCAGGTACTGCTCTAAGCATTCGATGTACCAATGAGGTAGTTGCTATTACTACCTCTGTTTCACAGAGAAAGCAACTGAAGAACAAATGGATTAAGTAACTTGACAAGGGTCACATGGCTTGTAATTGGCAGAGGCAAGATTAAAACCAGTCAGGCTTGCTGCAGAATCTGCACTCTCAACTACAATCCAAAGCTGCCTGCCATAATGATGGCTTCCATTATTATTGTTATCGTGATCATTGTCCTCATCACTATTATTATCATTATGACTACAACCAGGGGCACTTGGAAGACCTGGAATCAACTGGAGATAAGCAGCCCATAGGGTGCTAGTTAGGCACAGAGCATCAGGGAGGCAAATCCAGCCCTTTCCTTTCATTTTGTATCACAAAGCCTGTGGGCAGACATTATCACAAATGAACAGCCTAAAGCCAATGCCACAACAGCTCAGCATCCTCAGCTCTGTTCAATGGTAGGTGTTCACGTAGCCCAAGGGCTCAAGGCCATTGCAAGCCGTTGCATCTTCCTATAATGCTAAAATGTTCACTCTTGTTCAGATCTTCCCCATACCTTAGGTCGGTAGGGCAGCTCTTATGACAAAATTAATTTACAGAGGAAAAACATTTTTATTAAAAGATAGCTCTTTTAGCCAGACACATACCTGCTGTCTCCACTACTACGTAAGCTGAGGCAGGAGGATCACGTGAGACCAGGAGTTGGAGACTGTGATGAGCTGTTATTGCACCTGTGACTAGTCACTGCACTCCAGCCTGGGCAACATAGAGAGACGCTGCCTCTTAAAAAATAAATTAAAAAAAAAAAAAAAAAAAAAAAAGACAGCTCTTTTTAAGTGCTCTTTCATTATGTAGATGGCAATAACAAATTTTCTCCCTTTTTAAAGAGGAAATGCTACTGAGCATCTCTCAAAGAAGATGGCAATGTTTTCCTCCTCTCAGAAGCAGGAAAACAATGTAAAATTATCACTGTGGGGAAAAAAAAGCTCACCTGCTACAGTCATCAGCTAAGTTTATTTGAAAGAAATCCTAGCTTGTCAACTTTGCTTTCCTCAGTGAATGTCCCTGAGAGTAGCGGGATTTAGGGATTTCAAGAAAATGTGGAAGTAACTCTGTTTAGCTCAGCTCTATGGACAGAGGATGGGGAAAGAAGAGGGTGGTAGTCCCATATCAAGGTCCGTTGCTCAACCTCGAAAACAGAGACTCATACTTACTCACAGATGATTTTGATACAACTGTTGGCAAAACAATAGGAAACTACATAGAACATGTCTTTATTTTCTAAAGACTAACCAGAAAGAATGATTTAGTTAAAATTTTCATGATTGTCACCATAATTCATTTCTTATCAAGAGCTACCCATAGCTAGAAAAAATGGAAAATCAACTAAAAACAGAGAAATATTCCTGAAAGGTGCATGTAGGCTCTTCTCCCCGTCCCCTGCCTATTTATAATGCTTATCAGTGAATGCATCCACTATGCCTATGATGCTCCGAGAGTGGTTGGATGCTTTTATCATCCAACCTGGAAATATGTGAATGTAAAGCCATAATGTAACACATAGGAACACACCCTTTGCATAGGAACATACCCTTTCATGTACTTACATTTGAGACTAAATAAATTAAAGTCTCTGCAAATTTCATGAAATTATTTAAATACAAGGCACACTTGCAAACTATAATCATTTTGCATCTCAATGAAAGACACAGAATCATCATCAAAATTGCAATATCTAGTTTCAATGGTACCGGATTACATTAAAATAGTATTACTATTTTAGAATCAAAAAGAAAAAAATATAAGTAAAAAGGCAAGACAAATATTTTTTCATGTTAAAGTCCTGATAGGAGACTTTGCTTTGTAGATTTAGGCATCAGGAAAGAATTCCCACATCAGAAATGCCAGCCATTTTCCCATTTTCCTACAAGAAAGAATATTATGTACAGATCTTAATAATTCAGTTCACTAGAAATTTTTCTGATTCTCCTTCCTCCTATTTTAAAAAGTTTCATGTAGTAACCATGGAAAAAGAAAAAGGCACGTATTGATAATCTGAGATTGGTGGTTTTTTTTTTTTTTTTAAAGAATTGGTATGTCAAAAGCATATGCTGTGCTTCATGGCCAATATGGAAATGTCAGGGGTTTAATTGGCAGCTGTGAATAGCAGCACCTGCAAACAGCTCAGGGCTTGTTCCTGTGGTCTGGCAACATTCTTACTTTATGCTTTAAATAAAGGCTTACTCACTGGGACAGAAATAACTGACAATGGATGATTGATGATTGCCCATCGCGCAATGGCTGACATCTACCATTCACTAGGTCTGTTTATGAGCGCACGCCCAAATTTCATTAACAGGGGCATGACATCCAGGAGTGGGCATGACATCCAGGAGTGGGCCTGCCACAGATGGCCAGTCAGTAATCTAGTTCAAAACATCTAGAAGCGACCAAGATTTGTTAATCTGGAAAAATAGATGGTTGCAGATTCAGAATGCCTTAGGAAGATGATTTTCAAAATTCCCCTTTCTTTTTTTTCTGCTTGTGTTCTTTTGTTTTGTCAATGTGTTTGGTTTCAAGTTCAATGTCAGGTTACATTTCACTGATTCTTATTCCATACTGACTCTGCATTTGAAAGATGCGATGGCAGAAAGAGGTATACAGGGAGTTATATTTCTAATCATTAATTTGTAACACTAACGTCTGGGGGACTAGTCAAGCTTTGAGTATAGTCAATTTACTATTTCAATTAGGGGGGCAAGAAAAGTGCAAAGTAATAAATCCACAGTGCATACATATGGCTAACGTGAATTTTCACAACTGGACATTGGTCAGCCTACAGCACACCTCCAGGTACAGCCAAAAAACACATCAGCAAATGTGGTATACTGCACATTTCCAAATAGCAAACCTTTCCAAATAAACACTGCTAAATTAAAGCAGCTTTGCACTGTTCAATAAAACAGCCCATAGTATCTTGGGCTGACATGTTGTAGTATGAGACTAACACTTAGTGTTACTTTTCTTCTTCCTGTTTCTCCTTCCTGTTTCTCCTTCCC
This sequence comes from Macaca nemestrina, assembly GCF_043159975.1. Classification (NCBI taxonomy): domain Eukaryota; kingdom Metazoa; phylum Chordata; class Mammalia; order Primates; family Cercopithecidae; genus Macaca; species Macaca nemestrina. The sequence goes on from NC_092137.1 coordinate 67,771,526, forward strand.
AAGGTCTCTTTTTCCCAGCTACAATGCTTTGTGGTACACATATACCTTGATTATTATTTTTCTCCAGTTAAGGATTAATCTCCTCTGATGCACTTACCAACCTTTTCATGGTTAGTGACTGGACCATGGGTTTGTTTGTTTGTTTGTTGGTGGGTTTTATTTTTGACCTACCTTTTGTACAGTGGCAGTTCCTACATCCTGTTTGGGAAACGTGATGTCTTTGTCTTAAGCAATGAGGTCTTCCCCTAGAATTTTGCTCATTGCCTTTTCAACCACTTGGGAACCTATTTCTACAAATAGTTGTATTCTAGGCATTTCATTAGCAAAACTTGAATAAAGTAGCCTATTTGTTTTTAGCCCTTTCTGAGTCTTACTGTATTCTCCTGAGGAAAATAGGGCAGGGATCATTTTCCTGTCATTTCAGTGCGAGAAAAGCTATACCAAGAGAAGTCGAGCAACTGGAACCACATCCCACAACTTTAGCTAGCACAAGAGCCTCTACAAGCATCCAGGACTCACATGTGGCACTTGAGGGATCTTTCCACTGCGCTGTTTGGGTGTGAGGACTGGATGGCATAGATCACCTGCTTATTGGGGTCCTCAATGAATGTGCAACCACAGCCAGAGAATGGCTGCCCTGCCAAAGTCCTAATTCAATCCCAGTGTGCGTAGCAGTGAACAAACATGGAGTCCCTAGCATGTGCCAAAGGCCATGCTCTTTGCCATTCAGAACATTACTGCAAAATAAGAAAAGTCTGCCTTGCCTCTGAAATTGCTACCTTTGAATATGCATCCATCTTGGCTTTCTAAGTACTTTTTGTTTTGTTTTGTTTTGCTGTACAATCTGCTGTCTCTCCTTTTGTTTAATTGCATTCAGTTTTACAATTTCTCCCAGGAAAAGCAGCTAATTATAATATATTTTAGCACAGAGAGAGGCAGGTGTTAGATAAGATGTAAGAGTCCTAATTTTAGTCTTGATAATTCATGCAGTTTAGCTGGATCTCAATGTAAAGTCATCAGCCTGGGTGTGTGATCTCATCATTTCAGGCTTTCTGAAATTTGCATGGGATCATGTGACTACAGATTTGCACTTTGAGCTTGTAAATGACAAAGTGATGGCAATAATTGAAATGGTTGAGTTGTAATCTTGTGTCCAAGGAAATATGGTCCAATGGTAAATCCAAATAAATTGAACATGGGAAGTGCATTTGGATAAGATCTTTTGGATAAGCAGCCAGACTCCTTGGGGTTGAACCCTGTCTGTACATTTACTATCTGTGTGACCTTGAGCAAGTCATTTAACCTCTCTGTGCTTCTGTTTCTTTATCTAAAAATTTAGGATAGGCCGGGCGTGGTGGCTCACGCCTGTAATCCCAGCACTTTGGGAGGCTGAGGCGGGCGGATCACGAGGTCAGGAGATCAAGAACATCCTGGATAACACGGTGAAACCCCGTCTCTACTAAATATACAAAAAATTAGCCGGGCATGGTGGTGGGCACTTATAGTCCCAGCTACTTGGGAGGCTGAGGCAGGAGAATGGCATGAACCCAGGAGGCAGAGCTTGCAGTGAGCCGAGATCGTGCCACTGCACTCCAGCCTGGGCAACACAGCCAGACTCCATCTCAAAAAAAAAAAAAAAAAAAGGATAGTGTCAGTATATATCTGTAGGTCATTGTGGGGATTAAATGAGGTAAGTTATATAGAACTCATCACAATATCTGTGATAGCTAGGTATCCATATTCTTATTTTCAGGGATTAATTGTATTGCAAAAGCCTAAGATTTTTGGAACAACAGCAACAGCAGCAAAGGCAGAAATTACAGAAATATCCAGAAGCAAATTCTCCTCTAACAAATATTGGCATTTCAGAACATATCTGAAACAAATGTTTGCTTTTGAGATGAGTAGGTTCCCCAGTACTGAGATCATCTTCGTTTCCATGGACATGGCATTTACAGTCAAAATATCCAATTATATCCGTGGTAATACTCCTCTGGTTCTTCTGATGTGTTTGTGTGTGTCTCTGTGTGTGCTTGTGTGCATGTAGGACTTCCTTTCAGGTTCAGAGATAGTAGGGGGCAGTGTCATGTAGACCAAACAACCAAACGACTTACTGAATTTTTTTCATCCCTACTGGTTGTTTTAGGTAGGGACAGCTCTGGCCCAACTCTGTTGACTGTAGCTTCTGAGCTGTTCTCATAGGGCCTACAGGGGAGTTACTGATTGTTTTCCCAGGAATCTGCCAAGTGCGGTGGTGTATGATGGAACATGCCGCTTCCCTATCTCTGGAATCTGAGTATGAGTTGAGAACAATGATCATATCTGCTAATGAGTAATTAAAAACAATTTCAAGACTGCCTCTAACCTCTGCATTTGTGAACGCCACCCTTCCTTAAATGCTATACCGAGGTTCTTTGCTGAGGCTCAAAGTCTTCCATTCCTCTTTCTGACTCCAAATTCAATCAATCAAGTCTTCCTTTCTAGTAGTTCTCATATTTATTTTATTCACTCTCTCTTCACTTCCCTAGTTAAGATCCACATTGTCTTTCATTTGGACCATATAATGACCACCCATAGAGCTTTCCTGATTCTAATCTCTCTCCCTTGAAATCCCTAATCCAGCCTCCAAAGTGCCTCTAGAGTAATCTTTTTTAAATCACAAACTTTTTTCATGGTTCACCATTGCCCAGAGAATGAAAGCCAAGTTTCTTTGTATTGCACAAAAGGCTTTGCATGATTTAGTTCCTGACAGCATGGCCAGCCTCATCTCCCTCTTCTTGCTGCCTGCGTTCTAACTACACAAAGCTGTTTGAAGTTTTATATCGCTGTCTTCCCTTTTTCTCTCTCTGGTGTTTCATTCTTTAATGCTCTCCTAAATATTATTTCCTATGTACAAATCATCTTCCTTTTGTGACTCTTAGCATGCTTCTATTAATATTTTAAGATTTGCTCATGCCTGTAATCCCAGCACTTTGGGAGGCCAAGGTGGGTGGATCACAAGGTCAGGAGTTCAAGACCCTCCTGGCCAACATGGTGAAACCCCATCTCTATTAAAAACACAAAAATTGCTGCGTGCCTGTAATCCCAGCTACTCATGAGGCTGAGGCAGAAGAATTGCTTGAACCCAGGAGGCAGAGGTTGTAGTGAGCCGAGATCGCACCACTGCACTCCAGCCTGGCGACACAGCAAGACTCCATCTCAAAAAAAAAAAAAGATTCTGCTTAGGTTTACCTTTTCCTTGACTTCTACAGAAAAAAAAAAAAAATTGTCATTCCTTCCTCTGGGCTATTTTTGTACAGATACAAGTATGATTTGTACACTGTGTGGTGTTTGCTTGCTTGTTTTACATCTGTTTCCTTTACTGCATAGTACGTCTTTGACTGTGGGACCATTTCATTCATTTTTATTTCTACCATCATTATCATGGCCTTTAGGTACAAGGTAGATATCCAATGTGCATTGTGAACAGTTATTAATAGTTTTGTAGTAATTCAAAGATTCATCTAGACAACTATATATAACATTGGATAAGAATTGAAAGTTCTGGCTTGGGCAAATGAAGCATTTATTGAGAAACATGCCTTAAATTGAAATAGCTCTTCATCTGATGCCTTTGACGATGCAACCCAGGCAAATATTTGCTTACTATTCTCACAAATTCTATAACTCATCAAACTTAATTAAATGGTTAGAATCTGACAATTTCGCGCCAATCTTGACCGCGCGTTCTGTTTTAACGAGTGGGCTCGGAGGTGCTCCAGCTGCTGTCATGGTTCGTTCGCTAAACTGCATTGTCGCTGTGTCCCAGAACATGAGCATCGGCAAGAACGGGGACCTGCCCTGGCCGCTGCTCAGGAATGAATTCAGATATTTCCAGAGAATGACCACAAACTCTTCAGTAGAAGGTAAACAGAATCTGGTGATTATGGGTAAGAAGACTTGGTTCTCCATTCCTGAGAAGAATTGACCTTTAAAGGGTAGAATTAATTTAGTTCTCAGCAGAGAACTCAAGGAACCTCCACAAGGAGCTCATTTTCTTGCCAGAAGTCTGGATGATGCCTTAAAACTTACTGAACAACCAGAATTAGTAAATAAAGTAGACATGATTTGGATAGTTGGTGGCAGTTCTGTTTATAAGGAAGCCGTGAATCACCCAGGCCATCTTAAACTATTTGTGACAAGGATCATGCAAGACTTTGAAAGTGACACCTTTCTTCCAGAAGTTGATTTGGAGAAATATAAACTTCTACCAGAATACCTAGGTGTTCTCTCTGATGTCCAAGAGGAGAAAGGCATTAAGTACAGATTTGAAGTATATGAGAAGAATGATTAATATGAAGGTATTTTCTGGTTTAAATTGTTCCCCCTCTCTCTCAAAAAAGTATGTATTTTTACATTAGAAAAAACATATTTTGTTGACTTTAGATCTATAATTATTTCTAAGCCACTTGTTTTTATTCCCCACTTGACTCTATCAGACACCACTTATGAAACATTCTTGCTATAAATAAGTGCTTCTCCAAGACCCCGACTGAGTCCCCAGCACCTGCTACAGTGAGTTGCCTTTCCACACCCATCACATGTGACACTCTTGCCAGTCCTTGACATTGTCGGGCTTTTCAAATGTTGGTAATATTTATTAAAGATGAAGATCCACATACCCTTCAACTGAGCAGTTTCACTAGTGGAAATACCAAAAGCTTCCTACGTGTATATCCAGAGGTTTGTAGATAAATGTTGCAGCCTTGTTTGTAACAGTGAAAATTGAAAACAACCTGGAAGTCCAGGGATGGGAAAATGAGTATGTTTCTGTCTTAGATTGGGAAACCCAAAGTAGATTCCAAGACTGAAATTTCAGTGAAAGCAGTTTATTTGCTAGGTCATACCAGAAACCATCGGTTGAGGTATGGAAAAACTGAACTGAGAAGGTAAGAAAACCAGTTTAAAGTCAGTGAGCAGGTTCTCACTGGTAACAAGTTCCATACTGCTGAGATACAGGGAAATGGAGGGGAGAAAACTGGAGTATTGATTCCTCTCTCTCCTTGGTTGTCAGCTCCCTGTCCTGTGTGTGGGCAGAACGTACTCCAGCTGCTCTATAGTAAGTCCCAGGTGTTTGCAGTAAGAAGCTGCTGGCATGCACGGGAACAGCGAATGCCAAACACTTAAAGGAATTCCATGTTTAAATATGTAAGTGCTCCATATATACACACACACACACACACACACACACACATATATATATATATATATATATATATTTTTAGACAGTTTCGCTCTTGTTGCCCAGGCTGGAGTGCGGTGGTGCAATCTCAGCTCACTGCAACCTCCGCCTTCCCAAATTCAAGCAATTCTCCTGCCTCAGGCTCCCAAGTAGCTGGGACTAGGTGCATGCCACCATGCCCAGATAAATTTTTGTATTTTGTGTTTTTGGTAGAGATGGGATTTCATCATGTTGGTAAGGCTGGTCTCAAACTCCTGACCTCAAGTGATTCGCCCACCTCAGCTTCCCAAAGTGCTAGGATTATGGGCGTGAGCCACCACACCTGGCACATCTTCATTCTTTTTGTGTAGTAAAAAGAATAAAACCACACATGGTTTATTTGAAATATTCTATAATTTAAAAAAAATACAGAAGCAGGAAAACCAATTCTAAGTTCAAGTGAGGGATGATGGTTGCTTGAACCAAAGGGTTGCATGTAGTAAGAAATTGTGATTTAAGATATATTTTAAAGTTGTAAGTAGCAGGATATTCTGATGGAGTTTGACTTTGGTTTTGGGCCCACTGAGTTTGAGATGCCTTTGAGAAATGAAGGAAGTAGAGAGAGAATAAAAGAAAAACTAGCTGGGCACAGTGGCTCACACCTGTAATCCTAGCACTTTGGGAGGCCAAGGCAGATGGATCACTTGAGACCAGCTTGGGCAGCATGGTGGGGCCCCGTCTCTACAAAAAACACAAAAATTAGCTGGGCATTGTGGCGCACACCTGTATTCCCGTCTACTCAGGGAGCTGAGATGGGAGGATCAATTGAGCCCATGAGTCCAAGGCTGCAGTGAGTGGTAGTTGTGCCACTGCACTCCAGCCTGGGGGACAGAAGAGACCCTGTCTTGAAAAGGAATCTGAAAACAATGGAACCGTGCCTTCAGAATTCTAGAAAGTTATTTTCAACTGATAAATCTGTATTCACCCAAATAATCACGGGTGAAGGTAAAATACATTTTTAGACAAGCAAAGACTCAGGGGTTACCTCCATGTACCCTTTTTTGGGAAGCTATTGGAGAAAATACTCCAGAAAGTGAAGGAGTACACAAACCAGAGAATGACATAGATGCAGCAAATAGGATCCAACACAGGCAATATTCCAGCTATGGAGCTGACTTTAAAAAGAAACAGTAAAAATATTAATAGGTTAGCTGGGTGGAATGGCCCATGCCTGTAGTCCCAGCTACTCAGGAGGCTCAGCAAGAGGATGGCTTGAGCCCAAGAGTTCCAGACAAGCCTGGCTACCTTAGTGAGATCCCTTCCCTTAAAAATAATAAGTTATTGCCAAATTTGGGGCATTTGGAAAGAAGTTCATTGAAGATAAAGCAAAAGTAAAAAAATAAGGGGGAAGGGTTGGTTAGGCAATCATTAATTCTAGGGCAGAAAGAAGTACAGGATAGGAAGAGCATAATATGCTGTTTTTCTCAACAAGGAGCAATACATACACAGTCATAATGATGTGGTGACTGCTTAGCCCCGAAATATGGTAACCACTTTGGGACAATATGGGAGGAAGTGAAGATAGTGATGGTGTAAGAGCTAAATCTTCACCTGTCATATCCAGAAATCACTATATAATGTAGAAAATAATCAAGAAATGACTAAGTAGTTATGTGAGGAAAAAAACAGAGGACATTGCTGGAAGAGTTAGAAGTCATTGCTCTGGAGAATTAGGAGGGATGGGGCAGGGGACTGTTAGGATGCATTATAAACTGAAGAGGCTTTTAAAATTTTTATGTATTAATATATGCATTCACTTGAAAGACTAAAAAAGTAACAATTTGGAAAACCCCATGAAGGTAACTAACAGAAGGAAAAACTAAGAGAATGAAAAGTGCTTGCCTCTGGAAAGAACAACTGGCAGGACTGTTGTTTTCATTGTAAGACTTTTGGAGCCATTTTATTGTACTTAACCATTTTAATCTATTTCTTGAATAAGAACAATTCTATCTTAATAAAGAGTTACACTTGTTCATAAAAAAATAGTTAGAATCTTATCCTTTTAATTAGTGCTTGCACTTGAAAACTTTAAAAATAATGTCAATAATGACTAATAAGCTTTGAGCTTTTTGGCTTACGTGGTTCAGTCTCTAATTGTTGGGAGATTGCTATAGTCCTATCCTTTTGCAACACTGTGTATTTTGTATGAAAGTGACTTTTCCTCTTATTTCAGAGGGAGGAGAACATTCAAAACAATTACTAAGGAGAGAATATCTAAAATAATTAGGGAACAAACTTTGAGGACTCAAGAACAAGCACATGTCATCACCTCTCAAGATGGGCATATCTGGAAGGCCTGTGTTTTCCTTATTGCTGCAGTGGGGGACCCATATCCTCCACACCCAAGCCTCTTAAAGCTTATAGAGTAGAAAATTCCTCGCAATTTTCATTAAGAACCATTATATCAAGGGAACCATCATTCAGCTATAACAGATTGCTTTGCAGTGTAATGTTTTTCATCTTGAGGCAAATGTTTCTTCAATCATTTTTTTAAAGGGAGAAAGTAAGTAGTTATTTTGAATGCATGTAAAATGCAAATAAAGTGACTATGGATGTTTGGGGAGCTCATACAATAGTAAGTCCAAAACAACTTTGATTTAAAAATTGAACATTGGCAAGTGAGCAATCAACACTGGCCTCTAATTGCTTTTTGTGTCTTGACTAAATAAAAATGTTATTTTAGTGGCAGAGACATTTCACCGTGAAAAGTGGCCATGGAGCATGCACAATGACTACAAGGATGTTTTCCCCAGAATACATAATCCACACCCTCAGCTTCATGCACATGCTGGATACTGCCTGCCTGTGATTGACATAAGGCATTTTAATTTAAAAATGTTTTTCAAAGTGCCTAAACATATGTTTATTCACTATAGCTATTGAGTAATATTACATAGAAATGCAAAATCTTGAAAGGAAGGTTGACTCTGTGCAGGGCCACACAATGGAATATAATGGAAACCAGAAAAGGAGAGGACTTGAGTCATTTTGTGTCTTTGTAGGCAAGGCAAAGACAGTCCTTTGTAGGCAAGGCAAAAAAAAAAAAAAAAAAAGAAAGAAAAGAAATCCTTTGACAATTCAGTCATGTTAAAATTGGGAGACAATACTGACATGAGAAACACAGTTGATGTTAAGACAGTAGAGTCCTTCTTCATCATTGCAGGTCTAGGACAGCTCTTACAGCTGTGTCTGCCCTCTCACAGGGTGATATGTGGCTCTTCTTAGAGGGTGGTATGAGCTCCGAAGGGAACATCAGTGCAGGATCTTAGTTAATTTCCTTTTGCCCAGGTATCTGTGTCATAGTGATTTTAAATTTGCTAGGAGGCAGCTTAATGGTGAGAGCCTTAGCTGCACAACACTGCAACTCACCAAACCTCAAGGCAAAGTGCTCACCCGACAGAGAACGTATGTGGTCCCTTCCTGGTAGAGCCTTTGTGCCAGAATCCAGCCTTATGCACCTGCACCACACTTTCTGTCCCAGAAGGGCCTTCACCAACTTGCATGATGTGGTGTGCTTGGCCACGACTGTTTGTTGTGGGGTGTGCTAGGTGTTCAACTGTTCAAAACAAATAAAGATTCAGCTCTCCTCGCAGTGTCCTGTGGGAGTGGTAGTGACAGATATTGGATGGTTCTAAATACAGATATCAGAATGTCTAAAATGAGATGCATAGAATATGATCCAAGTGAGATGCAGCGCTTCAACCATATAGCCTGTGCCCCAATTATTTATGGCAAATAATGAGCTAGATCTGATCTAGCTCCTCTTCCAGAGGCAATACAGTCCATTTCTTTTCTTTTACTTTTTCTTTTTTTTTTTTTGGAGATGGAGCCTTGCTCTGTCCCCCAGGCTAGAGTGCAGTGACAAGATCTTGATCTCAGCTAACTGCAACCTCCACCTCCAGGGTTCAAGCGATTCTCCTACCTCAGCCTCCCAAATAGCTGGGATTACAGGCACATGCCACCATATCCAGCTAATTTTTAAATTTTTTTTAGTAGACAGGGTTTCACCATGTTGGCCAGACTGGTCTTGAACTCCTTGCCTCAGGTGATCTGCCCACTTCAACTTCCCAAAGTGCTGGGATTACAGGCATGAGCCACTGCGCCTGACCAATACAGTTAATTTATTATGAACTCCTGTGACATTGATGATTTGTCTGTATCAGTGGTTCCCAATTAAACTGACAGGAGCCTGGCACTGTGATGGCCTGGGGAGAAGGGTGGCAAAAATAATCCAGTATTGCAATTCTGCTATCAGCTAATGGGGCTTCTTTTGCTGAAACCTTGGATTTTTAATAGCAGTGATAGCCTCTGAGAATCACCTTGGGGTTTTGGGGGAAGTAAAGTTGAAAAACGACTCTTGGATACTAAACTTGTTTAGGGCAGGAGTATGGTTTGCTATAACTTCATTGAGGATGGGAATATTTGGTCAGAAACAACACTTTACTATACCTCCATTGAGCATCCAATTGTCCTCCAACTGGTTGACAAAGTGAAATTTTTCATAGAGCTTCAAATCCAGTCTCCTGGCCTCGAGGTCTGGAAAGTAGGGCGCTTGTTCCAACTTTGGGCCACTAAAGAGTTTTCAAACCTTGGTATTTCCCCCTCAAGCTGCTGTAGAATCTTCAGCTCCACTGCACTGGAGGACCAATGAAGGCCGGTTTTCTGCAAGTATGAAGAGTACCTTTTTAGATTCCACCTTCTTCATTTGTAAAATGATGTTAGCAATGTGATATTACCAAAATGATGTTACCATGATGATTCCTAAGGCTCCTTCTGCTCTGTCACAAATCATTCCATGATTGTAATTACCATTCTCTGTAAGACTTTCTGTTATTGTTCTGGGATGGGATACTTGAAAGAATATTTCTCATCTAGTTAGAAGCTGACATTTTAAATTCTCTTTAGACAAATGTTTCTTTCATGTCGTGCACCATTTTCAAATGCAATTTGGGGCTGCTTTTTTCTTGTTGGATCTGAGATGGATCACACAGGTTTGCCCCTAGTCTTCATACACACAAGCAAACCAGGGTCTGGGAGATTTATAGTTTACATCATCATCATCGTCATAGTCATCATCCTCATCCTCATCATCTTGTTGTTGTTTTTTTCCCCCCTCCAGATTTAATCTAGCAGACCACACTGACCTGGTTTAAGAATTTTTCAAATATAAATGATCTAAATGTTACTTTACTTGGCAAAACAAAGGCAGAGTAAATAATTTTCTCAAATCTCTCTTCAGGCATGCCTTATAAGGAAGATTTTCTTTCTGGGGGGATTTAGACTCTCATTAATCTATTTCTTCTTTCAACAATAAAATGAAAAATGGAATGAGATTATCAAAATGGATAGTCTGGTGTGGACCTGATAACATGCTTTTGAAAAGTGGTTTACATTTGACATCATTTAAGCTCCTTGGGCCAAGGCATCTCAGGTCTGCTATGTGGGGCCTGGACTCCACTCCCAGCATGGTCACAAATATGCTTTATTGGTTTCAAAGGCCTCTCAAGCCAGTTGGAAGGATGAATGAATTCCTAGGGCAGTAATATTAAGTCATCGCCAAAACTATAAATATCTCCTTACCCTATCTTATGGAGAACTTACACAAAGACATTTTTGTGCAGTATGCCTTTTCCTTAACCTAGATATACATTTATTTTAAATTTGTATTGTTTTACACATTTTTATACATGGTACAAAATGTAGGTAGTATAGATGAGGAATATAGATATTTAAAACTCGACGCATCTCTCTTTGTGCCCTTTGGCACACAGAGTCTGACTGCTTCTTCTGTAAGGATTTTTAATAATCTTGAAGGAGTGGAAAATTATGTGTTTCTTGCAATTGCAAGGACAACGGCAGTTTAAAAAGCCAAGATATAACTTCAAAATAATCATTTCAAAGTAATTATTCAGAACGTACAGAGTAGTTTAAAGAAAAACAACAAGCTGACAGCAACGCACCTTATAATATTCACTGGCTTTAAAACCTGTGCTTATAATTGAAAGTGAGATTAGCAGAAGTGACTGAATCCATGCTAGGGGAGACATGGTTGGGACATAGACGTCATCCCTATGTTCCACTCAACTCATTAAAAATTTCTTGATCACTCCTCACACTCTTCATTCCATTCTCTCAACATCAGATTTGTGGACTAAACCATTAAATAAATTACCTTTTCCTAATGTTCTTTAACAAAAGTGGAACCCAGTACTCCTCAATACATAAGCCAGTGAGAGAGGATCCGTATGAAACTAAGCACTTTTAGTCCTTGTTAAGAATAAGAGCTGGTGTTTTCTAAATATACAATCATGTCATCTGCAAAGAGGGAAAATTTGACTTCTTCTTTTCCTAACTGAATACCCTTGATTTCTTTCTCTTGCCTGATTGCCCTAGCCAGAACTTACAACACTATGTTGAATAGGAGTGGTGAGAGAGGGCATCCCTGTCTTGTGCCAGTTTTCAAAGGGAATTTTTCCAGTTTTTGCCCATTCAGTATGATATTGGCTGTGGGTTTGTCATAAATAGCTCTTATTATTTTGAGGTACGTTCCATCAATACCAAATTTATTGAGCATTTTTAGCATGAAGGGCTGTTGAATTTTGTCAAAAGCCTTTTCTGCATCTATTCAGATAATCATGTGGTTCTTGTCTTTGGTTCTGCTTATATGCTGGATTATGTTTATGGATTTGCGAATGTTGAACCAGCCTTGCATCCCAGGGATGAAGCCCACTTGATCATGGTGGATAAGCTTTTTGATGTGCTGCTGAATCCGGTTTGCCAGTATTTTATTGAGGATTTTTGCATTGATGTTCATCAGGGATATTGGTCTAAAATTCTCTTTTTTTGTTGTGTCTCTGCTAGGCTTTGGTATCAGGAAGACGTTGGCCTCATAAAATGAGTCAGGGAGGATTCCCTCTTTTTCTGTTGATTGGAATAGTTTCAGAAGGAATGGTACCAGCTCCTCCTTGTACCTCTGGTAGAATTCAGCTGTGAATCCATCTGGTCCTGGACTTTTTTTGGTTGGTAGGCTATTAATTATTGCCTCAATTTCAGAGCCTGCTATTGGTCTATTCAGGGATTCAACTTCTTCCTGGTTTAGTCTTGGAAGAGTGTAAGTGTCCAGGAAATTATCCATTTCTTCTAGATTTTCTAGTTTATTTGCATAGAGGTGTTTATAGTATTCTCTGATGGTAGTTTGTATTTCTGTGGGGTCGGTGGTGATATCCCCTTTATCATTTTTTATTGCATTCATTGTCTCAGCCCAAAATCTCCTTAAGCTGATAAGCAACTTCAGCAAAGTCTCAGGATACAAAATTAATGTGCAAAAATCACAAGCATTCTTATACACCAGTAACAGACAAACACAGAGCCAAATCATGAATGAACTTCCATTCACAATTGCTTCAAAGAGAATAAAATACCTAGGAATCCAACTTACAAGGGATGTAAAGGACCTCTTCAAGGAGAACTACAAACCACTGCTCAGTGAAATAAAAGAGGACACAAACAAATGCAAGAACATACCATGCTCATGGATAGGAAGAATCAATATCATGAAAATGGCCATACTGCCCAAGGTTATTTATAGATTCAATGCCATCCCCATCAAGCTACCAATGACTTTCTTCACAGAATTGGAAAAAACTGCTTTACAGTTCATATGGAACCAAAAAAGAGCCCGCATCTCCAAGACAATCCTAAGTCAAAAGAACAAAGCTGGAGGCATCATGCTACCTGACTTCAAACTATACTACAAAGCTACAGTAACCAAAAAAGCATGGTACTGGTACCAAAACAGAGATGTAGACCAATGGAACAGAACAGGGTCCTCAGAAATAATGCCACACATCTACAGCCATCTGATCTTTGACAAACCTGAGAGAAACAAGAAATGGGGAAAGGATTCCCTATTTAATAAATGGTGCTGGGAAAATTGGCTAGCCATAAGTAGACAGCTGAAACTGGATCCTTTCCTTACTCCTTATACGAAAATTAATTCAAGATGGATTGGAGACTTAAATGTTAGACCTAATACCATAAAAACCCTAGAGGAAAACCTAGGTAGTACCATTCAGGACATAGGCATGGGCAAAGACTTCATGTCTAAAACACCAAAAGCAATGGCAGCAAAAGCCAAAATTAACAAATGGGATCTCATTAAACTAAAGAGCTTCTGCACAGCAAAAGAAACTACCATCAGAGTGAACAGGCAACCTACAGAATGGGAGAAAATTTTTGCAATCTACTCATCTGACAAAGGGCTAATATCCAGAACCTACAAAGAACTCAAACAAATTTACAAGAAAAAAACAAACAACCCCATCCAAAAGTGGGCAAAGGATATGAACAGACATTTCTCAAAAGAAGACCTTCATACAGCCAACAGACACATGAAAAAATGCTCATCATCACTGGCCATCAGAGAAATGCAAATCAAAACCACAATGAGATACCATCTCACACCAGTTAGAATGGCGATCATTAAAAAGTCAGGAAACAACAGGTGCTGGAGAGGATGTGGAGAAATAGGAACACTTTTACACTGTTGGTGGGATTGTAAACTAGTTCAACCATTATGGAAAACAGTATGGCGATTCCTCAAGGATCTAGAACTAGATGTACCATATGACCCAGCCATCCCATTACTGCGTATATACCCAAAGGATTATAAATCATGCTGCTATAAAGACACATGCACACGTATGTTTATTGCGGCACTATTCACGATAGCAAAGACTTGGAATCAACCCAAATGTCCATCAGTGACAGACTGGATTAAGAAAATGTGGCACATATACACCATGGAATACTATGCAGCCATAAAAAAGGATGAGTTTGTGTCCTTTGTAGGGACATGGATGCAGCTGGAAACCATCATTCTTAGCAAACTATCACAAGAACAGAAAACCAAACACCGCATGTTCTCACTCATAGGTGGGAACTGAACAATGAGATCACTTGGACTCGGGAAGGGGAACATCACACACCGGGGCCTGTCATGGGGAGGGGGGAAGGGGGAGGGGGGAGCGGGGAGGGATTGCATTGGGAGTTATACCTGATGTAAATGACGAGTTGATGGGTGCTGACGAGTTGATGGGTGCAGCACAGCAACATGGCACAAGTATACATATGTAACAAACCTGCACGTTATGCACATGTACCCTAGAACTTAAAGTATAATAATAATAACAATAATAATAAGAGCTGGTGATGAGCTGGTGATGTTTCTCACGATAATGTACTAAGAAAGAAAAAGTAGCCAGGGGCCAGCTACAATCTAGATTCCTAGGATCCATGCTCAGAGATGCTGACTCTGTGGATCTTGGGTGGACCCAGAGCACTATACCTTTACAAACAGGCTCTCAGCTGATCCTGATGACAATATCTGCGGCCTGAATTTTGAGAAGCGGAGAACACTGTGCTTCCCACAAGCAGGGTTATTCCTGGATCCACATCACTGTACTTGAGTTGAGAAACTCAATTTCTCCTACCTCCCACTTCATCCCAAGACACATGAGCACATCTGAATATGATTTCCTTATTTCACTGAAAAGTTTTAAAGTCTAGAGAGAAGTGACTTATTTCAAGTCATAAGCAGAAAGGGGCAGAGCCAACTAGGGAAGCCAAACCTCTATACAAAGCAACAGACATCAGTCTTTGGTGGGAGGTCTTTTTGCACTGAATTCTCCAAAGGCATGTGCCAAATTCATGAGCGAGGCAAAAAGTGACAGTGGGTGTCAACTCTTCAATCCTTTTTGTTCTCTCTTTTCATTCTGAGCCTGCTCACTGCTCCTCAGCCCGGAGCCCACTTTAAGGAGCTCCTTGGCTCTCCGGGAAAGCCCCTCCTCCTCACCATCTCCTCACCATTTGATGTCTCTTTCTCAGCAGAGCTCCCTGGAGAGCTGCTATACTGTATTTATTTTCAAAGTCTAACTGTGACACTAAGAGTCCCTAATGTGGCAACACTGATGTCAACAAAGGGAAAAATCAAGTACCTGAAGGCATTCACAGCACAGCTGCCGCATCGGGTGGGACCTTCCTAGGTTCTCGGGTACAGTTGTGCAACTTCTACCTTTTATTTCATGTAAACACAACTACACTGGCTCTCCCCACCAGCACCCATCAGATACCGCACAATCAAAGAACTGCCGACAGGCAGCAAAGCAGAATCACTAACTCGAGGATTTTTTTTAATTCACTTGGGGAAGGATCCTGAAATTTTGTTTTCCTCTGCAAGTGCTAGATAGCCATCTTGTTGTATTTCTGCCCAAGCCCTGTTCTTGCTGACCCAGAATGTTAATGAAATAAAGGCAACTCAGAAACAATGTTCCAGGGTGTGGCTAAGAACAAGGGTTTTAAAAATGTTTTAATCTAGTGTAAAAGGCAGTTCTAGTACTTTCATTATAGTAAGATGAGAAGGGTATCATGTTTTCTACTCCTGCATTTTTTCTCAGCTGAGGTGCTTACAGCTCTTTACAAATTCTCATTGTATACCCAAGTGAGAAAGAAACTCTTCATTTCCCCTTCTCTGGGCAGTACTTCTTAAGAAAGACTACCTTGAAGACTTAGCAATTATTTGCACAATTAGAAAATTTGGTAGCAATTACGCATTCAATTTGATCAATGTATCCATTATTCAAAATAACCAAGGAATTGCCAGATCTCCATTCAACTTTTTGCTTGACATGGCTTTGTAAAAGAATATAAAACTAAGGGTGTGTGTGCATGTGTGTGTGCATATGTTGTGTATACAAGGCCGAACTACCGAAGAGATTTGCTCAAGGTCATATAATAGTTCCTTGCCATTTCCTTTATTGTCTGTCCTCAAATTCTTTTTTTAGTAGAAAGCAAAGGAAGAGAAATGACGCTGGCTTCCAAATTTCATTATACAAGCTTCCATTTAAAACAAAATGTATTGCCTATGATAATTGTAACCAGAGCCAGTGAGGGCAGTGGTTTTCAGCCTGGTAAGAATTGTGGGACTGCTCTTAAGCATGCCGACTTCAATGAACCCCTGGTCCTCTAACTGGGCTGTGAATAATAGGACATTAAAAAACAGTTATGTGGCACAAAACACAAACACATTTAATGTTTATTATTTTGGTTAACAAAATGCACATTTATTTAAAAATAAATTGTATTCATTTTTTTAATTCTTTTGTTCTTTCCACTTTTATTCTCTTTTTTATTCTACCCAGGTAACTTCCAGAATGTACATACTTTTCTTAACCAAAAGGAATTATGGTACTAGTTCTGTGTTATCATAATAGAGTGTTCTCCATTTTCCCTGAAATCCAAGTTTCGGTTTGTACACACAAAGCTGTTTGGAAAAACAAAAATACAACTGTTAATTAAAACCTGTCCTCCCTACCCCCAAACAACAAGCTGTTGAATCCAAATGTTGTTTTCTTATGTTGCTGCTGTTTCATACCTGCTTGTGGGTGTAAATACAGCATCTATCCCTTCTTCATAGGTGTCAAGGAGTTCAGGGGACTTCTATTATGACAATGAGGATGAATGACACTTACCCATATTTTCCCATTCCAAGCCTGGTACCAACAACTTTACGCCTATTAATTTATGTCATCCTGCCCGAGAACATAGAAATTTTAGCCCCTTCTTACAAGTGAAAAATTAGCCCTGTGAAGGTGAAGGACTTGCCCAAGTTCACCTTGGCTGAGCAGTAGAGGAAGCACCAAAAGTCCAGCATCCAGATTACCTCTTCCATGCTGCACTGTCTCGTGGGCAAAGCACTTTTGATTCACATTGAGGTTGCCAGCCTCCTAATAGTCTTCTTCCACCACTAACATGAATTTAACAGAGGATATTTGGCAAATTCTATTAAAATACGTAATTCTCCATTAAAATATTCAAATTAAATTTAAAATCCATTTTACCCACACCCATGAAATTTGTAGAAAATACCCGGTTACTGTGGAGCTATTAGTTAGCTCTTTGAACTTTAATTACCCTCAGGACTGTAATTTGCATGGACAAATAAAAAAACACAATGGAGAACAAAGAAGAGGTTCAGCAAAGAAATGAGATAGTTTTCTCACTCTTTTCCCTCATTTGTCCTTTTCTACAGGTCTTGCATTATCAAACAAAGGCATGTATCACGTGCACAGAAGAGAAAGCGAGAGACATGAAATGGGTATCTTTCTGGAAATGTTGTTTGGGAGCCTCGCTTTGAAATTTACACCTCCAGGTTGATCCTTCACTTGCCAGTACACGTGTCTGAGACCAATACACTAAGAAGAATACTGATCAGCATGAATATGTCTTCTGGATTTCCTTCCTTGGCAATGAGATGGTATTCTAGGGATAGATCATCCAGTCTTGAGCTTTTCTGCTAATCCACTCAGGAGCCAGCCTTTGGGTTCTGAAATAGATCTGCTCCTTCTCTATCAACAAGATGCACGTACTATGCACCAAAAGTCTTGGAGCACAGTATGGAGCCTGAGACTTCTTCAGGAGCTACGAATAAGGGAGTTCTTCCTGTTAAACTCATTACATTTACAAGGCCCACCAGTCGTTTTTCCTAAAATGATTTCCTTTCATGTATGTAGAGTTGAAATATTATACTAACAATTCCCATACTTGTTCCAAGATTTTTCACAGACTTGCCATACCTAAACAACTTTCTCTGTACAGCTTCAAAGATAGGACTAAATATAGCATCCCTATTTAACAATCTTAAAATTTGAAAAAATTTTTAAAAGAGGGAATCATCTTCCCCTAATAAGAAGAGGCATACTGACCATAATTCCTCAATTACTTTTACTTTCTAATCCAAATGAACATATAGATGAAAGGTGTTTTTCAAAATGCAGAGTAGGTACAAAATCTTTCATCAGAGGTGAAGTATTTGATATGTCCTTGGTCATGAAAGAAATCCTCAAAATTAAGATTTCTTTTTACATTTCATCTTTTTATAGCCAACTGTCCACATACCCACCAGAAAAAAAAAAATACCATGATGGGTTTTTTTTTTAAATTTAATGAAGGTAACTGATCTTTTTAGAATTTTTCTGATACGCACAGAAACTACTAAAATACACATATTATATATGTATATTGTATATATAAATATACATATTATATATGTATATGTTGATGTTTTGGATATATATATACACACCTGTGTGTGTGTGAGCACACGAACGTGTGTGTTTGCCTGTGTGTGTGGGTGTGTGTGGATGTGTGTGGATACATCTTCAGCTCAAGTAGCAACAGTGACCTCTAGTGTGTCTTTTAAATTTTCTCCCTCTACAACTTTAACTCATTGTTTCTTTAACCTCTAGGGCATTATTTAAGCAAAATGTTACAGTTTCTATTTGGTCTAATTTCTGTATTGACTCTATATGCTGAGAACTGATTCTTGAGAAATCTTCTTTGATCTTGGTAATGTATGATAAAGTAATTTGCGCCTTAATGACTGTAATTATAGTACATAAAGCTGCCATTTAAATGAAATAATCACCCCCCCCAAAAAAAGGTTGACTTTATTTGCAAGATGAATTTAACTTCAGCTGAATAACTCTTTGAGCGATAAGCCACCAGCATCCACATGCAGTCATGTATTGTTTGCAAGAGTGCTCGTTTCTCTTTGATGAGATACCCGCCCCCCAGTTGTTTTTTATTAAAATAACCTTAAGAGAGAATCAAAGAATCCATCAGGTAAAACTTTTTTTTTTTTTTTTCAGTTTTGGGGGTTTTGCCCTAGACATGTGCTGATGTCAGGGCAGAATCCACGAGAATGAAGTGGCCTGGCTCTGGCAGCTTGTGTCAGCACTTCCATTCCAAGTTCCTCTTTTCAGGAGTTTATAACATTGCAATAAAATTTATTATGGGCTGGGACTTGGCATACAGGAGCCTGGGCTAACACTGTAAAGTAGTTTGGAGGTTTTTTTAAATTCTTTTTTTGTTTTTTCCAAGCGAATGTTCAAATCTGTTGGGTCCTGTTTCCCTTTTGAGGGAGTTCAAAATAAAAGCCCGCTCTCATCTGTTCAGACGGCCTTGGTTTCCCCTGGTCTTGCTTTCCCTGTATGCTGTTAGAGGAGAATTGAAAGAGGTCCCCTCCTGGCCCTATGGTAAACTTTTAGGATGAGTTGGAAACAAACAAACAAAAGTAACAAAGAAGTAAATGTTTCCTGTAAATGAAAAAGGCCCTTAAAACTGTAATTGTTGGAAAAGAGCCTCCAGGGTAGACGAGGGAAACATGAAAAGGTATTCAAGACTGTTTTCTATAATTGGGTGATCTTCTGTGCCCCCCAACAGCTGGGCTTGTTGGCAAACAAGAAGCTGTATGTGGAAAACATGCTCCAATCTGTGTAAACTAAGCAAGCCATACAAATAAGCATCATCCCCACGTTAAAAACCAAAACAAAACATGCAGAACAGAGCCCTGGAGAACCAGGTGGGAGGACGTGAGTACGTGGTGATGAGTATGTGCAAGCAGATCTGTCTGATAATGTGGCATATAGAAAATATACACTATACATTTCTATTTAATGTATACCTTGTCTTGCATGCCTCCCTTGCCATTGTCGTCTTGTTATTGCCCATGAGAATCTATGTCTCAATGACAATTCCAAGATGACACCCGTCCAGAGAAAGAACAAACAATTGAAACAGAAAAGTGATTAATCCCATGGAAGGAAATTAATTAGGGTTGTACATAGCTCAATAAAGAATGTCAGAGTTAGAAGGAACTTAGTGTATTGCTTGACCAACCTCTCTTGTATTTTCATTTGCAAGTGAATAAGGTCCAGAATCTCAGCTTTTCCACATCAGAGCTGATATTGAACTAGAACACACAGTATATCTTTACAGGTTGTTAATGGGCAGCATGTGTTCTAATTGGACAGTGCCCAGCCTGGTTGATGTTTTTGGATACTTTTGAATATCACTGCTATCTGTGGTCACACACTGAGTTTGTGGCGATAAGCTATATCCTGGGTTTCTCTGCCAATCATCAGAAATTGTTCAGACTCTAAAACTTATAACTTGATAGATCTACCGCAAACGCTTTCTTAAACAGCCCCCACTTAACTGCTGTGCCAGATCAGACCCACTTGATTAGCAAATGCTCTCTGTTCACTGCATAAAACCCTCCACAGGATGAATGCTAGTGTCTTCTCATCGAGGACCAATGGTATCTACAGTTTATCCCTAAACCGGCTTAAGTCATCGTACTTTTTTTTTTTTTTTCGAGATGGAGTCTCACGCTGTCACCCAAGCTGAAGTGCAGTGGTACAATCTCGGCTCCCTGCAACCTCCGCTTCCCTGGTTCAAGCGATTCTTCTGCCTCAGCCTCCGGACTAGCTGGGACTACAGGTGTGCACCACCATACCTGGTTAATTTTTGTATTTTTAGTAGAGATGGGGTTTCACCATATTGGCCAGGCGGTCTCGAACTCCTGACCTCGTGATCACTCACCTCGGCCTCCCAAAGTGATGGGATTACAGGCATGAGCCACTGCGCCTGGCTGTCATTGTACTTTTTAGTATGATTATGTCATTTAATAAAATATGAAGCTATAAATGTACTTTCATGAATCTATGAAAATTTAGCCAAGCACATTGAAAGAATTAATATAGTTGATTTTTGTTTAAAGTAGGATTGTTAAAAAAAAAAAAAAAAAGTAGGCTGTTGAAATGGGGTGGGCCAGACAACTGTGAAAAATTAGAAAAAGCTGCAAAACAATGTGGACATTCTTTTGGCAGTCAAAGTGCTTTGCAAATATCACTATATTTTTTTTCAGAGAAATTTCCAAACTGGAAATTGTAGAAATATATTCTGGATATGGTTTATATAAGGAAGATACTGTGGAATTCCAGAGGACCCAGACAGGAGGAAGGACCCTCACCCCTGCATCAACAGCTGCAAAATGGATGTGCATTAAAATAAATGTTTAAGTGTAACATCATTTTAAATCATTCCCCACTTGAACAAACTTCGGATTAACTGATTAACAAGTGGTCTCATCATGTCTGAGTAGAGGGCTCTTCCACTAACTCTTTAACTCTGTTGTCCTGACAGGATTCCAGAAAAGAACTTGTGGTTTTGAGCTCTGGGAGCAGGTAGGGGGTTTGGTATGAGTGGAGGAGGGAAGCAATGGAAGGTGGTAAAGATTTTGAAGAGGAAAAGCACGCTAAGGTGGAATAGGTCCCTTACGAATGACCTAGATTTAGAAGGCAACTGGCAAAGACTGGACATTGGATGAGAGCAAATCCAAATACGAATGATTATTCAGAATTGCTCACTTGGAGAATAAATAGGTTGTGTTGTTCTTAACAGTAATTAGTATAAGCACGCACATAGATTATTTACAGTGTATCCGCTCCTCCTTTCCCAAACTTTCAGATATTTATGGACAGTAAAATGCAGACACTTTTGTGCAGGTTTCTTACAAGGTTGTTTTATGTCTTCCTCTTATCTGCCTTTGCAGATGCTGGACTGTTGTATGTGTCAGATTTACCAGAATCATATTCTTCCCAGTCATTAATTCAGTGAAGTCTCTCCTATTATGCTCTTTTAATGTATTCTTAAAAATGTTTTCAGTACCTACCATGGAAGCATGTAATGCTAGATGTGGTTTTAACTGTCCTACTGAGTCACCACTAAATATTTTAATGGATCACAGTCCTTTTGTTAAAATTATTTTTTTTTTTTTGCTTTAAAATGCTTGAGTTAGGGATAGAGGGATAGTGTTCAGTTTGAATCTTCTGGCTTTTGTCAATTTGTGTCAGCCCTTAATGTAATCTTTCCTTTTCAATATAAATATCATAGCAGTTCTCCCTTTTAAAACAACTAAAGAAATGGAGTTTTATTTTTAAATCCAGGAAATGAATATCAGGAAGGAGAGCTTCTTTGCTCTAGTATCTCTTTTGAATTCATGGTTTCAGCTTTTCCAGCTTTTCCTCAAAAGGATTTAAAGGGAATCCTTTTGAGATATTTTTATTTAGATGTTCTTTGTTGTTTTGAGAAAGAGAAAAAATATTCATGGGAAAAAAGCAAGAGAAATCCTGATTTTATTTATTATTTTCATCACTGTAAGCACCTCTCATGTCACTGGGATAATTTTTTTTCCTACATTTGACTAGCAATGTCAGGGTATCCAAAGAGATATACACTATTTTATTGTAGTGCCAAAATAAAGATGTTCACTGCAGTATTATTTAAGTTAATGAAAAATTGGAAACAATATGAATATCTACAAATAGAGAATTGCTTAAATTAAAATGATGAACTAGAAATGCAGTGATTAAAAGGCTGATGTTATCCATATTCATTGACATGGGTCAGTTTGGTTTTTTTTTAGTGAAAAACAGCAGATTAGAAAAGAAGCGGAGTGTGATTATATTTAAATAAGGTTACACACAGGTATACTCTGACTGGGCCTTACTTTATTGTGCTTCACAAATATTGCATCTTTTACTGATTGTAGGTTCGTGGCAACCCTGCATCAACCACATCTGCTGGCAGCATTTTTGCAACAGCAATGCTCACTTTGTGTCTCTGTGTCACATTTTTGTAATTCTCATAATATTTCAAACTTTGTTATTATTATTATATATGTTTTTGTAATCTGTAATCCGTAATCATTGATGTTACTATTGTAATTGTTTTGGGGGGCCAGGAACAGTGCCCACATAAGATGGCAAACTTATCTGATGAATGTTCTGTGTGTTCTGATTGCTCCACTGATCAGCCATTCCCTTCTTTCTCCTTCTCCTTGGTTGTCCCTATTCCCTGAGACATAGCAATATTGAAATTAGACCAGTTAATAACCCTACAATGGCCTCTGAGTGTTCCAGTGAAAGGAAGAATCTCATGCCTTCACTTGAAATCAAAAGCTAGAAATGATTAAGCTTAGTGAGGAAGGCATGTCGAAATCCAAGACAGGCTGAAAGCAAGGCCTCTTGGGCCAGTAGGCTGAGTTGTGAATTCAAAGGAAAGATTTTTCCAGAGAATTAAAAGTGTTATTCCAGTGAACATACAAATGATAAGATGGTGAAACAGACTTGTTGCTGACATGGAGAAAGTTTAATGGTTTGGGTAGAAGATCCAACCAGCCACAACATTCTCTTAAGCCAAAGCCTAACCTAGAGCAAGACCCTAACTATTTTCAATTATATGAAGGTTGAGAGAGGTGAGGAAGCTGCAGAAGAAAACCCTGAAGCAAGCAGAAGTTTCTTCAGGAGGCTTTAAAAAAAAAAAAAAAAAAAAAAAAAAAAGGCCATGTCCATAACATAAAAGTGCAAGATGAAGCAGCAAGTGCTGATGGAGAAGCTGTAGCAAGTTATCCAGAAGATCTAGTTAAGATCGTTGATGATGGTGACTACACTAAGCAACAAATATTCAATGCAGATAAAACAGCCTTATATTGGGAGAAGATGTCATCATGAACTCTCAAGCTAGAATGCCTGGCTTCAAAGCTTCAAAGGACAGACTAACTTCCTTGGTAGGGACTAATGCATCTATCTAGTGACTTTCAGCTGAAGCCAATGATTACTGACCATTCTGAAAATTCCAGGGCTCTTAAGAATTATGCTAAATCTGCTCTTCCTTTGTTCTATAAATGGAACAACAAGTCTTGATGATTTGCGCATCTTTTTACAGCATGGTTTAATGAATATTTTAAGCCCACTGTTGAGACCTACTGCTCAGGAAAAAAAAAAATTCCTTTCAAAATCATACTGCTCATTGACAACGCAGCTAGTCACCCAAGAGCTCTGATGGAGATGTACAAGGAGATGAACGTTCTTTTCATGCCTGCTATCGACATCCATTCTGTAGCCTATGGAACAAGGAGTAATTCTGACTTTCCACTCTTCTTATTTAAGAAATATATTTTGCATGATTATAGTTGCCATATATAGCTATTCCTCTGCTAGGTCTGAGCAAGGTAAATTGAAAACCTTTTAGAAAGGACTCACTGTTTTAGGTGTCATTAAGAACATTAGTGATTCATGAAAGGTCAAAATATCCACATTAACAGGAATTTGGAAGAAGTTGATTCCAACCCCCAAGGATGACTATGAGGAGTTTGAGACCTCAGTGGAGGAAGTAACTATATAGATGTGGTACAAATGGCAAGAGAACTAGAATTGGAAGTGGAGCCTGAAGATGTCCTTGAATTGCTGCATTCTCACGATAAAACTAACAGATGAGGAGTTGTCTCTTATGGATGACAAAAAGAGCAGTTTCTTGAGATGGAATCTACTGGTGAAGATGCTGTAATCATTGTTGAAATGGCAACAAAATATTTAGGATATTTCATAAACTTAGTTGATAAAGGAGCAGCAGTGTATGAGAGGATTATCCCCAATTTGGAAAAAAATTCTAGTGTGGGTAAAATGTGATCAAACAACATTGCATGGTACACAGAAATCTTTCATGAAAGGAAAAGTCCATAGATATGGCAAATTTGATTGTTGAATTATTTTAAGAAATTGCCATAGCCACCCCAACCTTCAGAAACCATTACATTGGTTAATCAGCAGCCATTAACATCAAGGCAAGACCTCTCACCCGCAAAAAGATTACGACTTGCTGAAGGCTCAGATGGTCATCAACATTTTTTAGCAATAAAGTATTTTTAAATTAAGTATGTCCATTTTTAGATATAATACTATCACATACTTAATTGTCTTTTTGTCTATGGTAAACATAACTTTTGTATGCACTGAGAAACCAAGAACTTCATATGACTCACTTGATTGTGGTATCCACTTTATTGGGAAGGTCTGGAAATGAACCCACAATATCTCCAAGGCAAACCTATATGCACCTCTGCATATATAAACACATATGTATACAGCTAGGTACTGCATAATGGTCAATGGAGGCCCACATATAGGACAGTAGTCCTGTAAGGTTACTGTATAATACCATATTTTTACTGTAGCTTTTCTATGTTTAGACATGTTCGGATAAACAAATATTTACTATTGTGTATCAATAGTACTATTTACTATTGTGTTACAATAGTAACAATTGGCTGCAGTATTCCATACAGTAACATGCCCTACAGGTTTGTACCCTACAAGCAGTAGGCCATACCATATAGTGTAAATGTACAGTGAGCGGGCTATACCATCTAGGTTTGTGTAACTATATTCCATGATATTTACACAATGACAAAATTGCCTAACTACATTTCTCAGAATGTATCCCTGTTGCTAAGCAATGCATGACTATATATGTACAGAAAGAGAGAGAAAAGCCTGGGCATGGTGGTTCCTCTCTGTAATCCCAGCACTTTGGGAGGCTGAGGTGGGAGGATACCTTGAGTCCAGGAGTTGGAGACCAGCATGGGCAATATAGGGAGAACCCGTCTCCAGGAAAAAAAGTTAAAAATAAAGAAATTTAGCTGGGTGTGGTGGTATGCACTTGTGGCCCCAGCTACTTGGGAAACTGAGGCGGGAGGACTGCTTAAGCCCAGGAGGTGGAGGTTGCACTGTGCTATAATCACAACACTGCACTCAAGCCTGGAAGACAGAGCAAGAACCTATTTCAACAAAAATAAAAACATAGAAGGGAATGAAGAGAGAGAAATATAACAATATAACCAAAATAGTAGCAGTGCCTAATTTTTGGGTGGTAGGATTTAGTTTTTTATTATTATTTAGCTACCAAAAAAAAAAAATTTCTTGAAAAACTGCAATGGCTACCACTGTGTGGTGCTTTGGGGTAAATACTGTTGTTTGGCTGACCCAGCATTTATTTTCAGCATTTCTTCCCACAGTACCTTCCCTCTTCAGATTGGAAAAGGAAAACACTTTCCCAGCTTTCTCTGCAACTAGAATGACCATGTGACACAATTCTGGTGGTAAGGCAAAGTGAAAATGTGTGGAGCCCACAGGAATCTAAGAAGGCTCTTCACTTTGTTGTCTAGTGAAGCAGCACCCAACACTCCATCACTGACCTCACAGGCATAAGGGAAAACCAAGGGCATTCCAGAGATGCCGGTCCTGATAGCATCAAGCCTTGACACTGAGGCAAGCAGAGGTCTACTTGCCCATTTGTCTGGTATTTAAGTACTTGCAGTTAAAATTATTCTTAATTGATGAGGAATGAAAAATAAAATCACCTTTTAACCCCTCCATCATTCCAAATGCCCAGAGCTTACTATTCAGGAAAGCATTTTTATTTCTTCCTCTCTCTGTCTCTCTCTGTGTCTCTGGCTCACACATGTGTATATATGCATTAATGCATGTGCATATGTACATATATTTATCTACCTTGCTTTCTGAAAATGAAAATATATATTTAAATTGTTCTTTCTATAATTTGCTTTTATTTAAATAGTAATGGCATGATTTTATTGGTTCATATAATTCTGTCATATTCTTTTTAACAGCTTTATTGAGATCTAATTCACATACCATACAATTCACCCAATTAAAGTATATGATTCAATGTTTTTTGTGTGTGAAAAGTTGTGTAATCATCACTACAGTTGTTCTTAGAACATTTTCATCACCACTCTCCAGGAAAAACCCTGCATCCATGGGCTGTCACTTCCCATTTCCCCCCAACTTTCTAGCCCTAGGCAACCACTGCCTTATTCTTTATAACAGCAGCTTAGTTTTCTGTAGCTGGATTTAACATAAATCAATCATTTCTCTACTGATAACTATGTAGGTCATGTGCAGTTTTTCATCATTACAAATAATGCTGTGAGGAACCCTCTTATATACCTCCTCCTTTACCCTTTATTACATGGCTTAACTTTTCTACTTGCACATATTCATCTTTAGAATCAGGGAAAGGAATCTATTGACACTAGGAAATGCAGGTTGTGGCCTACAGAGAGGCACTTAGTGCGATGACTCAGCTAGGGGCTGAATCCAGCTTGGGCTCCACCTGCCAAGGGAGGTGTGTTCTGGAACAGGCTGCATAAGCCCAGGGGACGTGGTGCCATTTGGTAAGAGTCTACTCAGGGGGTTTCTGTGTTGTAGAAGGTCTCCTAGGACATGGCTTCTTTGATCTTAGGGGAAAGTAGTGGAAGGTGAGATTGGTTGGTGATATAGTTTGGCTGTATCCCCACCCAAATCTCTCATCTTGAATTGTAGTGCCCATAATTCCCATGTGTTGTGGGAGGGACCCAGTGGGAGATAATTGAATCATGGGGTGGTTTCCCCCATACTGTTCTCAAGATTGTGAATAAGTCTCATGAGATCTGACGGTTTTATAAGGGGTTTCCCCTTTCACTTGGCTCTCATTCTTTCTTGCCTGCCACCACATAAGATGTGCCTTTCACCATCTGCCATGATTGTAAGGCCTCCTCAGTCACATGGAACTGTGAGTCCATTAAACCTCTTTTTCTTCATAAATTACCCAGTCTGCGGTAAGTCTTTATGGTTGAGGGAGGGTTTGCAACTCTTGCAGGTTCTTACAGGCCATAATAAGAAGCTTGGATTTTATACTGAGAGTGTCAGGAAGCCATCAAAATCTTTTAAGTAGGGAAATAGTATAACCTGATTTTTATCATAAAGAGATCACTCTGGTTGCTGTGTGAAGAATTTACTGTAAGCAAGCAAAAGTGAAAGATGGTGATAGATTAGAAAACCATTGTGGTGGCCCTGGTAAAAGATGAATTCAGTGTCAGAGAACTCAGAATTTAGGAAGAGAGATGAAGTATATGTGTTAGGATGATGCAAGGTAAAAAGTGATGCATGTCATAAAACGATTACGTAAAAGACACATGAAATACTATTGACATTCAGAGGTGAAAGGAGTTATTTGCACTACATCCTGGAGCTCAGGAGTAGCCTTGTGATTAAGGATTGTAGTTGGGCCTTGACTAGTGGGTAGAAAATATCTTTTGGAAGTAGGGGGGCACCGTGGAAGGTTGGTGGGTAGATAGAGGTATTCAAGAGGAAAGAACATCTTAGAATCTGTAATATTTACCACTCATACCTAAGGTGCCAGGCATTAAACAGGATTGTTTGACATGAGAAAGCTCCAACCTCAGACCTAGGTACTGAGGACCTAGGTACTGAGAAAGCAGACTACTCTTCTGCGGAATGGCCCAAGCTCTGGCTTCCATGGTCACAGTCTTCTACAAGTGAGACATTCCTTTAAGTCATTAGAGTGGGCTGAATGGTGGCCTTCAAGGATATATTCATTTTATAATTCCCCGACCTGTGAATAACACCTTATATAGCAAAGGAGTAAATATTGTCTTATATGGCAAAAAATGTAATTAAGTTAAGGATCTTCAGAGGAAGTGATTTTCCTGGGTTATTTAGGTGGACCCTAAATACAATCAACACGTATCCTTATAAAGGTGTTGTAGGAAGATGTGAAATAGACACGCAGACACAAAAAAGGAGAAGGTAAGGTAACGATAGAGGCAGAATTTGGGCTGCAAGCCCAGGAATGCTGGTAGCCACTGAAGCTGGAAGAGGCAAGGAGCAGGTTCTCCCTTGTAGCCTCAGAGGGAACACAGCCCTGCTGATACCTTGATCCCAGTTCAGTCATACTGACTTAGGATTTCTGGCCACCAGAACTGTGATACAGTAAATTTAGGTTGTTTTTAAGCCATCAAGTTTTTAGCAGTTTGTTACAATGGCCACAAGAACTGAATACAGCAGTTAAGTAGATGTGAATGCGTTATTCGGAAAAGTTTGAGATGCACTGGCCTATGATGTTACCCAGCCTGAGGGAAATAGTTGTAAATTTTACTATAGTTTTCTATTTACAAAGACCTTTTGGAACCTCAATACCTTAACTCACGTGTGTAACCCTAGTGGGAGGATGACAGGACCACACTGGGTGAGGGGAAAGACATTTTAAATTAGGAGCAGGAGGCTAATGCAGTGCCATTACAGTCATAACCTTGAGAACACTGTTTTCTTTTTTGTTGTTGTTTTCTTTCATTTATTTATTTATTTATTTATTTATTTATTTATTATTATACTTTAAGTTCTAGGGTACATGTGCATAACGTGCAGGTTTGTTACATATGTATACTTGTGCCATGTTGCTGTGCTGCACCCATCAACTCGTCAGCACCCATCAACTCATCATTTACATCAGGTATAACTCCCAATGCAATCCCTCCCCTCTCCCCCCTCCCCATGATAGGCCCCGGTGTGTGATGGAGAACACTGTTTTCAATGAGAGAACATGCTGTCTTGTGAGTGCCTCTTCCACCAGGGAGTTTTGATGGGTTTGAGGCCTGGGTTAATCGTGTGACCTTGAAAAAGTCGTTGCAGGGCTCTCGATCCCAAATATTTATCTCTGAAATGGAGAAATGAATTCTTACTTCAATGTAGGATTTGAATATTAAGGAGGATAATACATGCAAATGCACTATGTAAATTGTAACATGTTATGAATTCAGTAGCGTTGTTATTATTTTCTGTGCATGAGACCTGAAGGTTCCAAGTTGAGGAGACAAATGACATCCCAGATTGGATGCCTGTTACTGCACCAGTTTTTGGTGAAGATTAAACAAGGGCAAAGCTATTTACGAGGGCAAACCAGGTGCCAAATATCGTGTGAAATAAGTCACTTCATCCTTACAGCAACCCTTAGGGGATAGGCATTATAACTTCCATTTTACAGAGGAATTGTTATAATTGGAGAGTCTACCACCATCCTAGCACATAGTAGGTGCTCAATAAATGATACCTGATACTAAACTGGGTCCCCATTGGGCCCTAAAATTTCTGCTTCAATTCTACATTAGGCCTATTGCATTACTTAAAACAAATTTTTAAAGGGCCATGATTTGAATCAAATGATTCTCCTCCGTTGCTTTCTGTGGACCTAATTTAAAACAATAAGTACCTGCTTTGACTACAGCTCATAACCAGGCACAAGCCTCTGCTGCTGGCTGCCCCGTCCATGAAGTGAGTAGATAAACAGAACCAGGTATCTCTGTATCATGGTAGCTTGTTCGTCCATGAAGACTCTAAGGAAGGAGAATGATGCCTGTACCAGCCTACAGAAGCATTCCTCAAGCTTCCCTTTCTGTAAGCACAGGAGAGGAAGGGCCGCAGGGAGGTCCTTCCAACGCCTGTGCTTTGTAAGCTAATTATCATCTTAGGTGGCTGGCAGTCCTCAGGGTCCTCAGGCTTTCCTTCCGGGCCTCTCTAGACAGTGCCATGAAGCGGTCTCGGTGATCTCAGTAATCCCTTTTATTATTAATCTTCAAAATATCTACTTAGTGGAAGTTAAACTCCAACCTCACGTCATGTCAAATGCCCTGTATACAGGACAGGAGGTTGGATTTCCCTGTTTGAGAGGAAGAATGGCTTGTATTTGGGTGCTCAGTAATTCAGAAGAGGTTATTGGCAGAATGAGAATCTTTTTATGCAGGCAGAGCACTAAACGGGCCTTTAGTAAAATGCACTATCAATTTATAAGAAAAAACACACCACCCTGAGGCATTTCAAGAATAACACATTTACTGTGTCCCTAACAATGATCGTAAGAAGAAGTTCAGATTCTAAGACTAGATGGGTGTTAAATGCCTGTTTACATGGAAGAAGTAGGAGGAGTTAAAAGAGAAAGGAAGGGCATTAATAAGAGCAAGGGTGCGTAAATGCCAATAAGCAAAGGCATGTGATAGTAGAGGAGGAGCAGCAATGTCCAAGAATAATGATACCCCAAGGGATAAGGGGATGAGCAACCTACAAGAGGTCCAATGCATAGCAGGACATTGGGTCTGATCAGGTAAATGCAGGAAGGTTTTGTGGAGATGATGGCAGTTAAGTGCTGCTCTTGAAAGATGGGAGGGTGTTTATAGCCAAAGCTACAGAGAGCACAGACTAAATAATGGGAATCTTATATGTGAAAGCAAGATCAAACGTAGGAAAATACAAAGCCTCTCAAGGAGTTTTTCAATCTTATGATTCAGGGATTAATATACAGATCATTATGTACAGTGAATTATTCATTTAATTCAGGGCTAGGCAGGCAGACCAGAACTTGCCTGTGGGAAAGGCTTTAAAAATTCTTATTCAGAGACACATGTGCATCAGGGATTCATTGAATAAAAAGGAAATTGTTTATGAGATTAAACCCAAATTTAAAGGTGGAGCCACCTGGCACAAACCCCACATGGGCATATACAAAGTGAGTTATAACTCGGGCACCAACCCTATACACAGACTTCTCCAGCATACAGCAACACTGTAGTAATAAAAGCACAGACCTAAGTGTTGCAGAGGAGCTCTAGATGACATTGTCTAGCCCCTATGCTTCAAGGAGAGATCTGAGATTCCTGCTGTAGGGCGTGAAGTCCAGAAAGTGACTTGTCCAAGCACATATCGTTTGTAAGTGGCAGAGATGGAGTTATAACCTGAGTTCTTAGCTTTATGCAGAAGTCCAACTTTCCACTTCAGCAGTCACCTCCTCCTGCCTGTACTAAGCAAGGATTTGGGCTCAGCCCCCTATATCTGAGAAGAGATGACCCTGGAAGAGAAGTATGCTAACCTGGCCCAATTCACCAATAGATGGGTGCCCCAGAAGCATCGGCAAGTGAGATCTTGACACTATCTCAAAAAATTCTCTCCCCCATACTCTTAATTGATCCCACCATTCTAGTGATTCCTAAAATTATTCCGAAAATCTTCAAAAAATGTTGACTAAAATTCATATACCTTTGGAGGGATATTACGTAAGTAATTATTGGCTATTAGCTCCTTAGAATGGCTGAGCCCATCAGATATTTCTCTATGGTAGCTAGTGAGTATAATATAATAGAGAAATACATTTGAAACATTTTTAATAGCAGAGCCTATTTTCAAAAATATATTGTGAAACCCCAATCTAGTAACATTCATTTATTATAAAGTTTATCAATTAGATGAATAAGGTTGCTTCAAAGAATTTTTAATTGAGGGTAGGGAAGGACAGTTGCAGCCTCAAGAAGGCATAATATTTAATATGTGTCTGTACAATCCCTGGATTGTTACTATATACCCAGGTCTAGAAAACACAGATCAAAAAACAGTGGTTAGCATGGTCTCCTAACTGGTTGCATACACCAAAGAATGTCCATGTGATTATCCATTTGGGATGGAGAAGACAGTACTAAAACTTCTATTAATTTCACAATATGTAGAAGTTTTAAAATCTTTTAAAACTTTATCTCATCTTTTAAATTTTAATTTTTGCACACTTTCATTTGTAGCTTACGTATGTAACTTATAAATAAATATGCAGGTATTGAAGGATTGTTCAAAAGTTTCTATTGAGAGAATACATGTAGCAGGGATAGAGATGATTTGAGGCCCTGTTCAGGACAGGGAGAGAGACCTGGGTGGAACCACTAAGGGCC
Organism: Macaca nemestrina; assembly: GCF_043159975.1. Lineage (NCBI taxonomy): Eukaryota > Metazoa > Chordata > Mammalia > Primates > Cercopithecidae > Macaca > Macaca nemestrina. The sequence continues at coordinate 67,804,093 of NC_092137.1, forward strand.
AAATCCAAATCTATAAGCAGATCTGGGCTTGTTGGACCTGAAGCTTAGCCAACTTTGGGGTACTTCTTTAAGAAAGGCATGTGAAACTGCAAGTATAAATGCAGGTATGGAATAGAATGTATAGTTAGCACTACAAAAGAGGAATCACAGCACGTTACTGGAGGTTTATGGATCGGGGTTCCTTTCTTCTGAGATTTCTTAAGCAATTTACCAGAAATATAACACAGAAATGATTCCTACTGGCAGCTTGGCTTCTCTTCTTCACCCTGGAACTCTTTTTTTTTTTTTTTTTTTTGAGATGGAGTGTTGCTCTGTCACCAGGCAGGAGTGCAACTGAGCAATTTCAGCTCACTGCAACCTCCACCTCCCAGTTTCAAGCAATTCCCTTGCCTCAGCCTCCCAAGCACCTGGGACTACAGGTGCACGCCACCATGCCCAGCTAATTTTTTGTATTTTAGTAGAGACGGGGTTTCACCATATTGACCAGGATGGTCTCAATCTCCTGACGTCATGATCTGCTCGCCTTGGCCTCCCAAAATGTTGGGATTACCGGCGTGAGCCACCGCATCCCACTGAGAACTCTTAACAAATTCCAACACTCCCAGGAGCTCCAATGAATAAGATGCTTAAGGCACCTATGGCTACCAGCTACTTGGGGAGAAGAGATGGGCACAGAAGGAAGGAAAAGGATTTGTGGAAGGGTAGAAGAAGGAGTTACAAACCCATCGCCGAAGAATCTTTCTAGAACTGGCAGGTGCTTGTCCTTATTTTGCATAAATTGAATGTTATCAACGACTTTGAGTTAAAGTAGAAATTTTATGGGATGGTGCCATAAAGATGTTAAGCATAAGGGCTGGAGTTAGGCACCACCAGTTTCCATTCTAGGATAAACAGTGGTCCCAGAGTACTGGGACTGTCAGAGGTTTAGCACTGCAAATCCCACACCCCAGTACACTCAGGTCTCACAGCTGGTCCCCCATTCCCAACCAGCTCTATTACTTAGTAATTGTAAAAACCATGGACAAATTAGCTATCTGGCTAAACCCAAGTTTCCTCATCTATGAGATGGGGATAAGAGGACTATTTCACTCAGCGTTCTTTTGAAAATAGAATGAGATAATCATCACTGAAAGATCCAGAAGGCTGAGGAGAGGACAGGCAGGGTGCTGGTGGAAAGAGGGGCTGCTGTGGGGTCTGGTGCTGTGGGGACCTTTGCCAGTTTCTGTCCAACCCTTCCCCCAGCGTTGTGTCCCTGAATTTTCACGGCACCTTTTATTTATGGTCAGGGAACAATTCTCCAGAGAGTTTCTTGCTTTCAGGAAGGCCTGGGCACTGCATCATCCTACCAGGTCCTTGAGTAAAAACACAGAGGAGACCTCGTGAACACCTCTGACCTTTCTGACATCCCATATTCCCCAACTCTGCATTGAAGTGCTTTTTATGCTTGTAGAAGGCCAAGAAAGTAGTAGTGCTTTTTTATTTTTTCTTTTCATTTCTTCTTTTCTTTAGAAAGAAAAAGGAGAAAGCATCCAATCCAGAGATTAAGACATTTAAAACACAGGAGTAAAAAAGGAAATTATGCATTAGGGAGGCTGCCATAGTACAGAAGAAAGGGAATGACTTTCTCTTTTATTTACTCATTTGTGTACCAGAACTGCAGGATTGAGATTCTGCTCCTCCGAATATGAGCTGTGTGGCCCTGAACAACTCACTTAAAACTTTCTTGGGTTTTTGTTTCCTCTTTCATAATGTTAAAAAAAAAAAAAAAAAAAAAAAAGAATACGATACCCATAAAGTTATGGGGGGGGGGGGTAAATAAATGAAATAATATAAATAAAGCACTTAGCCCATGGCCTGCCATTTTTCTTTTTATGAAAGTAAAATACAAATACAGACAATTTTTACACCTTCTAGATAGAGCCCTCAGTCATAACAACAGGATCCAAACTTGTCTCTTTTCATGTAAGCCAACTTATAATAAAGCATATAGAACACTTTTCAAAATATGTGTTTAAAATTGAACTGAGGAGGAAGAAAAACTCATGCCCTTCTTTTTTTTTTTTTTTTTTTTTTTTAAGATAGATTCTCGCTCTTTTACCCAGGCTGGAATGCAGTGACATGATCATAGCTCACTGCAGCCTCAAACTCCTGGGCTCAAGAAATCCTCAGCCACCCAAGTAATTAGGACTGCAGGTGTGCACTTCTATCTATGCCCAGCTAACTTTTATTTTATGTTTTTTGTAGAGACAGAATCTCACTATGTTACCCAGGCTGCTCACGTACATTGAACTTCATTGATAACAGGGATTTCTGAAAAGAAGACTGTGTAGACTATGGCTTGGAAACAGCCAGAATTATCCTCAAAGGGCATGTGTCCTGGGGCTCTTGGAGGCGGAGACAGGAGATGAGGTCTCCTGCACTGGAGCAAAGAACCCTCTCAAAACTCCCTCTGCGTGCACTGTCTGCAAAAGTTCTGTGCAAAATGACATGGGAATAAGAGGTAGAGAGTTATAAGTGTCATGATCTCATGTTTGGAGAACCACCTGTGGATCTCAAGCCTCCCTTATCAGCATTTTAAAATCTGGGTTTAAAACACGTGGGACCAGCCGGGCGCGGTGGCTCACGCCTGTAATCCCAGCACTTTGGGAGGCCAAGGCGGGCGGATCACGAGGTCAGGAGATCGAGGTCATCCTGCCTAACACGGTGAAACCCCATCTCTACTAAAAATACAAAAAAATTAGCTGGGTGTGTTGCCTGTAGTCCCAGCTACTCGGGAGGCTGAGGCAGGAGAATGGCGTGAACCCGGGAGGCGGAGCTTGCAGTGAGCCAAGATCGCACCACTGCACTCCAGCCTGGGCGACAGAGCGAGACTCCATCTCAAATAATAATAATAATAATAACGTGGGACCACTAGGTTAAGGAGAAACATTGCTAGGAGAGGTTTTGCAGGTTGTTACTGAATGCTTTCTCACTTTCCCTGTGCTAATTTGGAAACCAGCAAACACTGCAATATGCATGCTGACTTGGAGGGTATAAAATGCATCCTCTCAAAGATTGGCAGAAGATGTAAAAACATTGGAAATAGGACTCAGTGAAACTTGAGGAGTTTATAGTCATGTTGGCTGCATCCAAATGCAGCTTAGGCATTTAGGTGCCTAAATATTTTATGGAAGACAGTAGAGGTCAAACACTCCCTCTTTAAGTCCAAGTAGTATGTGGACTTATAATTTCCATGGATTCAGATGGAATCAGAAGGCAAGAAAATATTAGGTGGCCACCTTAGGAATGTGAAAATTGCCTCATGCAAGAGTTTCTACAGGTAGAGAACAAGTTACAACCTTCCCTTTCAGCTGCTATACACCAAAAGGCTAAACATTGACCCCCAAAATAGAAAAAAAAATAGGTTTCAGCTCACTTCCTCTCTTTTCTCAGGTGGAGTATACAATAGGTTGAGATATGGATGACTGGATAAAACAATGGGATGAAAAGAGGTGAGAGGAAGGGAGGAGGAGGAGAGGGGAGAGAGAAGAGAAACTAGCAAGAAAAGTGGAATGAAAAGAATATGGCTTTCAGGTTTATGGTTTGGGATTTTCAAGTCTACAAATGAGCCACTGTTTTCAGCTTCCATTGGCATCCAAAGGAAACACGTAAACAATCTTAATTCTGAAATAACTATTGCACTGCGAGCAAGTGTCAAATACTGTAGATCCAGGTAGATGTAAGATGCTGACCTGGGTGGCAAATACCAGCAAAACCTGGGCATGTTGAATCTGTCTACTATTTGCCATATGTGTAGCCCTTATGACTTTCCTTCAAGTGTTGCCCATGCAACCATAGATGCCTTGCTCCCTTATGCATGGGGCAAGGATGAAAAACTTCCAATTAATTTTAACAATGAAATAACTGAAGCCCTTTGATTAACTAATGTTCTACATTGGTTGATGTGCATCAGCTGCTTTTGAACATACCATGCCCAACAATCTGGCTCAGTTCAGATATTAACAGTAAAATAAAATATCCCTTTACCTAAAGTAAACACCATCATGGGGATAAATGAAGAGTAAAATAAGATGAGAATTTGGTTAATTGTATTTATGAGTTTCATGCACAAAGAATACTCTACTTGGGAGCCTTTCAGCTCTGCCAGAACTTTAAAAATGGCTCTTCCATAGAATAATTTATGATCAGACTTCTTGCTTTAACTGATTCCTCCTTAATGCTCAGTTGCAATAGAAAACAAAAATAAAAATAAAATCAATAATATCCTATGTGCTTTCCTCTTGAGATTTCTATTTAAGTCCCCGAATAAATTTTCATGTCACAAAAGCATTCAGATATTTTTCCATCTCTGCCAACAGATTGCACTAGACAATATACCCCAGCACTATTTAAAGATCAACCACATAAAATAAATAAAAATGCACTTGGTATAAACAGTGACAAAAAGTATAAACATTCAAATGTTCCATTTGCCTTGTAGAGAAATATTTGAAATAGGAGCCAACATTCAATTTTGGGGGTAAAAATTTTTAAACATTCTGTTATTATTGACCAAGGCAATCTTGAAATACTTTAGCAATAGAAAATACCTTGGATGTTGGATAAAATGCTAACTCCTTAGGCTGACATGAAAAGTAATCACTATCTACGTTACCTCATGCCTCTGTCGCAAACAGTCTTACAACACCTTCACGTCATTTGCTCCAGCCAGTCTAGTTTAGGTATTATTCCCATTGCCCCTGCCTATCTGGACACTCTTGCCCTGCTCATTTGCTGGAGTTCATCCCCACATAATAGGTTCTTCGGTTTCCTTCTCTGCCTTCAAAAGCCGGCTCCTTCAGGGCCACTGCCAATTTCACATCCATCAAGTTTCCTGAATAACAAAAAGTTAGCTCTCCTTCCTTCCAAATTAGTATATTTCTTGTCAGTATAATTCATTTGGAAAAAGAAAAAAGAATAAAACCTTTACTTTCTTGCCCTATCTCTCTAAACAGTGTTCTAAGTATAGTTATGTCTTGTTTCACCAATCCTGCTTTAAGTGTTTCAGGGATAGGATTCATGTCCCTCACTGAATTTGGTGTCTTCACAAAGCAACAGTGCAAGTTGAAGAGATGTTCATGTAAGATCTGGATAATATTTGTCTTGGACTTACCCTCTAGCCATATCAAGAAATACTCATAAATGTCAATCCATAAGACCATAATTCACCAAGACAAGGAACATGATTGATTAGATAGAAATTATGAAGAAATAGACCTTGAAACTCTCCTTCTAGTAAGCAAGGAGATACAGACTTTTATTATTTTGTAACAGTTTTTCTTTAGTTCAATAAAATCTTCCTGGGAGGACATAAAATCCATTGTCCTTTCTAAACCCACAGCTTATTATAAGTCACCTATTAGAACAATACAGATAAGTTGGGTGTCTCATATTACACTAAGCATTTTAAACTAAAGATATTGACACTACTAGTTTGCATTTGTAAAAGCGGAACAATAATAGTAACAGGAATTTTGCTGTTGACATTTCTTTAAAGGATCCAAGACTTACTCATCATTTGCAACTCTAATACAGATTACTTTTGTTGACTAGAGTCTTTGTTTTCTAAGTTTGTAGGTTTGCTTCAGTAGATTGACAAAACAGGAGATTTAAAAATAAACCAAATATGGACTGAATAGTAAGAGGCTTTCTGAACATATCCAGGTAAAAGCCTTATGTGTCTCATCAGTCACCCCCTTCTCCAAAGGCAGCATCCCTGTCCATTGCTCTGACTCCATGGATCTACCTTAGTTTCTGTACTCTGTGATGGCACTTGATGCTCATCACTTTTCAAGTTGGGAGATGTGGCCTTGCCACAAAGGTCTCAATATTTTATCAGGCCTTGGTTCTGCACCTGTTTCAGCTTTTCTTAATGCTGCACTTTACCAGGCTGTTTCATACATCATTAAATGGCAACTATCATGATTGTGCTCCCTTTCTGATCGACTGCAATGTTAAGATCACGTTGAACACCACACACGCTTTTCCCAACTTGAGCAACGTTATAGTCATGAACATTAAATAGTATTTCCAAATTAAGCCACCAACGGAGCTCTTGTTACTACTGAAGCAAGTACATGTCCTTGGTCTTTCAGAGAGGTACAATATTAATGCCAGATAATGAATTTGCCAACCAACCTGAATTTGGGGGTCTCTCTTTCTCCTAGTGTGGTCAGAGTCTAAACTGTAAGAACTTCACAAAAGGCCAATATTAAAGTGACAGCATTGTAAACCATGGATCTAGAACAACTTCAATTAATATTTATTGAGAACACCATCTAGGAGAGAAATGGGAAGTAGCAAGTACACAGATCTTGCCTTCAAGGAATTTGAAAGCAATGTAGGAGAAAATAAAAATGTATGGGAAAACATTATAACAGCACCATCTTTTGACAGATGCTTGTAGCTGTGTTCTGGAAACCCCTCCAGTTCCTACCTCTATCTTAGCACTTATCTACTATGTTGAAATCATCTGAGAACATAGCTGCCAGTGGACAGGGGTTGTTTCATTCATCTTTGAATCCATCATGCCTGGTACGGTATCTAAAACACTTTAGTAACTGAAAATATATGTTGAACTAACCCAATCATGGTGGTAGGGGAGATCAAAGAGGGGAAAGATTGGGGAGTCTGATGTGGAAAGACGATAAAGATACCATCCAGGAAACCTTGCTAAACACAAAGAAATGAATATTTTCTTTTCTGTTTCTCATCTATAAAACACATCGTCTAACCTGAAGGCAGAGGATGCATTTTAAGAAGACAAGCATTCTCATCTAGGCAACTATAATGCTGGAGGATGAAGAGAACCAGTTGCAAAATTATGCACTTTGCATCCTGGTTTTCCCTTTGAAATGATACTCTTGTAAACCTGAACTCGCTGCTCACAAAAGCATTTCACTACTTTTGTATAAGACATTACCCTCCTCTCCCTCCACCCCGCACCATTCTCCCTAGGCTTCTGGAAATGTGGAGTCAGTATCTGCAGACACATACGAAATGGCAACTCAAGGATTTATCTTGCTCCTGCATGAGAAAACACAGCTTTGTCAGAATTATTTATATAGGTGAGGTTGTGGTCTGAAATATCCAGATAATAACTTCAAAAGTCTGTACTTATCACTATGTGTATTGATTGGGCTGGCATGATGAAGACTGAAGATGGAAACTTTAGAAACCTTGGAAGATTTCAAGTCATCTGGGGAAAGGGAGATTTTCTCCCCCAGCCCCCACCCCACAAAAACAAACCATGAGTCTAGAAAATAAGTTGTAAGCTGCCCCAGCAGCATGAATTTTGTGCCTGAAGTAGACATTGCCAATAATTTCCTGGAAACGCCCCTTAAAAAGCACTTTGCAAAAGCTGTGGGTCTACAGGCAGGTAAAATTTCTCTGAAGTGTCAGGTTTTATTTTCTTGTGAATTTTGCATTTTATACTACATTATATCCATGTGCATTTCAATATAAGTCCTTTCCCTACCTCCTCTGATTTTTGATCACACAGTGATATCCTATTGTTGGCCCACTTTGAGCAACAGGACTCCAAAATATAAATTCCGAGATCAGAAATTTCTCTTTTCCCAAAGTGTTAGGTTGCTGAAGACCTATGGCTTCTTTCCTGAGGCTGTATCGCCTATAACCATGCCCAACAAATGTGGACATTTATAAATGTCACATTTCTGCTTCTCAATTAAATGTCTGTCACTTAATCATGAATATGGCCAATATGTACTGAGCATTTGCTATATGCAAGATACTAAGCTAGGCCTCTGTAGGTGAAGGAATAAATCAGAGTGTGGGAAACAGACAGTGATGGCTGATCTTTCTCACCCAAGCTCAGAGAGCTTGGGACAGAGAATACTCTGAATTAAAGCATGAATGTGCCACCCAACCCCCTCAGCAGGAGACCTTTAAAGCCACTCAGCCTTGGAGGTGGAACCTACTCACTTCCACCCCCAGGTGCACTCAGAAGGATGTAAAAATACAGACCTAATTTTCTAAGAATGGGGCAGAACTCATAGTTTTTTGTTTGTTTGTCTTATGTAACACCTTCATTTAAGCACAATCCTGTTAATTTTCCCAGGTGGTTAATTTTTTTATCTCCTGGTTGATGGTGGCATATTTTCTTTCCTGACACTTCTGGGAATATCTGAAACACAATCCTCTTACCACAGATTTATAATAGGAAGTTTGATTAACAGAAAAACAGCAAGTGTAGCCAGCAGAGTTCCAGGGAGGACAGGGGAAGAAATGCTATCTGTCCTTTTCACTGTTGTTACCCCAGTGCCTTTTGTGGCTCCATAAATATTTATCTGTAGTAAATAATCAATTCCAGAAAAGTATTGGCCTATCTCAGTCTGTAAAATTGTTTACTTAACTCCTGTACTTGAAAAGCCTGGGAGTGTGCTGCCTCACGCTTCCATTCATACTGCAGTTTCCTTTCAATAAGAAATCTACTAAAGGTGGCCTCTCAAGTCCTTACATCATGGGCGATCCAACTGTCACCAGCAGGTACCTGGGTGCTTGCACCTTTTGTGGGCACTATGGGACATCCTGTAATCATGGAGGTGGGGATCATTTTCATCCAGATAGTCCAGATGGTGATTCTTCTACAGAAAACAATTTTCAAGCCCGTTAGAAAACAGAAAAAACACACTTGATTTTTTCAAAAGCTCATCATTTTCTCCTTTCTATTTCTCTCCTAGTAGAGGCACTTGGCACATCCCTTGAGTCTTCCAAGAATCTCACTGTGTTTAGGCTTCACCTTCTCCTTTTAGCGTATTTCTGTATTATGTTGTTCTTATACACTTACATGATCATTAACAATGTTATCACATTCCAGTGAATTTAATAAACATACATGGAGCGTGTGCAGCAAGACGGCCCTGTGCTAGGAAGACTGGAAGACACAATGATAAGTAAGGTCACTATGGAAGCTGCTCTCAGGAAACCACCTGTGGAGCCAGTCATGCACATTCCCAGCCTTGGCCTAACAAACCAAGAGAGCAACGTTCACGGGAGGCTTGGGGTCACCAATGAGCAAGGGGTATGTCCATCTGGAAGGGTTGCAGAGTGCTTCACAAGTTGAAGATAACATTTCCATTGAACAGTGGATCCGAATTTGACCAGAAAAGGAGGATGGTGAGAAATAGCATTCCCAGTGGTGGGCAAAGACACCGAGGCAAGAGAACACAGAATATATTTTGGAAATGACAAGTTATTCTTTGTAAAAGGGGAAATATCTGGAATCTTTCATCACAGATAAGGCTGGGAGGCTAAGTTAGGGTTGATGGAGCTCCTGTAAGGCCAAACAAGGGAAGAATCAGAGCTCTAGAAGAGTCCTGAGCAGGACCTCTGGGGCGTTGGGAAAATTCCTTCCCCATATGCAGCATGGCATGCATTCTGGAAGAAAACTTCACCTGAGCTGTCTTCTACCATATATCCAACTGACTCAGGAGGCAAAGATTTCTCTTCTCCTTTTAATCACAAATTGGCAGCTATCAATGGCTGCCAATTTATGAAAAGATTCTTTAAAACATGCAGAGCTCGATGTACTAGTAAGATTGGCCAGGGAACCATACAGGACTGCTACATTCCTATGAATTCATTCTGCTTCCCATATGCACAGAGCTGAAAAATAAAAATGAGACTCTACTGTCTGTCTAAGAGGGGTGTGCTATGAGTAGGCTTTGTGTCCCCACCCAAACCTCAACTTGAATTGTAATCCCCAGGTGTTGAGGGAGAGACCTAGTTGGAGGTAATTGGACCATGGGGGAGGTTTCCCCATGCTGTTCTCATAATACTGAGGGAGTTCTCATGAGATCTGATGGTTTTACAAATGGCAGTTTCCCCTGGGCTTTACACGCTCTCTCTCTCACCTGCCAGCATGTAAGATGTGCCTGCGTCCCCTTCTGCCATGATTCTAAGTTCCTCGAGGCCTCCCCAGCCATGCGGAACTGTGAATCAATTAAATCTCTTTTCTTTATAAATTACCCAGTCTCCGGCAGTTCTTTATAGCAGTGCAAGAACAAACTAATACAGGTTGGCTTCGAAACACATTTTTAGAATTATATGCTTCCTTCATGTCATAGACTATTAAGGATTATTTTTGAAAACTCATTTATCTGTCCAGATTTTAATCTCTGTCTTCTTCTTGTCTTTTCCCATTTTCCACCACCAAAAACAATCATCTAGTACACGTAGCACAACATGGACCATCTAGAACCTGCAGAGAATAGTGAAGAAAAGAAGCAGAACCTGAAGACAGAAGAAGAAAATGGAATAGATGCTGAAAGCTACAAGGAAATGTCTATATTTGGTGGATGGCAGAAAGTGCCCCCTGTAACTAGATGTAGATTTTACTTCAAAAGAATCCTGCTGAGGCAACCCTCTGGGGTTAGAAACCATTGTGATGCTTTTGAGCCTCTAAACCTTCAAATTTAACTTGGTCTTGACAATCATAAGGTCTGAGCTGCTGCACATGGTATGATTTTATTCCCCTGGTTGTCCTAGAAGTGGAAAAAGAATCACTTTCAAATGAGAATTTTTATTGTTTTCATCACAGGAGCTTCAGTTGGGCTATTAAAAAAAGGCTTTCTTTTATGAAATTTCTCTTAGAAAACAATGGATTACAAGATAAGAGGAAATGACCTCAGGCAAGTGAAAAAGTACTGGTAAAGTTGTGAGGAAACTTTCTCCAGAAATGTCTCTGGATTTGTGTGTTCTGTCAAACTGCAGCCACATCCAGCCTTCCCTTTCTCCACCCCTAGGCAGTAAAACAGTGAGAGGGCTAATTTCTAGTCTGTTCCCCGTCCATTTAGGTAACTGCACAGCAGGCATGATCTGACCCAGTCTTCTGTAAACCACTCCCTAACCCTAGCCAAGGAGGAAACAGATACGTTGTTTTCTGGTATTTGAAGAACATAAAGCAGTATACCTGCCCCAACTGCTATCCAAACCATGAGTGACTTTGCAGTGCTCTTTGGGAGTAAACCGGAGAGTTTGGCAGAAGAAAGTAAAGAGATAGAGGGAGACAACTTGAAGCATTTTCTGAACTTTGTCTTCATTTGGCAAACAAATCCTTAACTTTGGAATCTGTCCTGGGCCAGCTTTGTTGTGTGGGATAGAGAGAAGAACCTATTGTTGCACTGGGGAGGCAGAATGTGTCCACAGATGCTAGTAACCCAAATCACTCTGCATAGAAACGTAAATACGAAGTCAGCTCCAGTACCCCTCTTAGTGACCTTCCACCCACCATTCCAGGCCCTGCTGGAGGAAAAGGGCTCCAAAAGAGAAGATTCCTTTCTCATGAAAAAAGGGAAGTGAGTAATACCCGATGTTTCCCATGCTCATTGCCTCTTTTACAAAGAATTGGAATTCCTCTGGCATTAGATGTAATCTGTAGGCATTGCATCTCACCTTCAGGGGAATTTCTAGTTCTCTAGAGCTCACTTTCCCAGCCCAGCTCTTAGGAGACCCATTCCATGGAAGGCATCTAACTTACATGTCAGGGACCACAGGGCAATCTCTAATCCTGGGCAGCCCTGAACTGGACATCCAGTGTATTGGTGCTTCCATCACTCTATCAATACAACCGTTTGAGCTGCCTCACCCCATTGGGATTTCTGGGGGTGAGATGATCTGATGCTAGATATAAAAGTGATCTGAAATAAAAATCCACTTGCTTTTTACCTGAAAGGGCTCATATCTGAGATCTGCTGAGAAAGGTCTAACAGCAGTAACAGCAGTGCAAGGAACTTCGGCTTTATTCCAGAGCACGCTAACTAGAGGTGGGAAATTCCATATATCTAAGATCCAAACAACTAGAAAGCACAAATAATTGGTTGGCATGGGGCAAGGGGAGGAACTTCTTTCATCCATGTCTACTACGAGAAACATAAATATAGTCATCCCTCACTATGCAGGATAGGTTCCAGGATCCCCTTGCAGAGACCAAAATCTGCGAATACTCAAGTCCCTTATATAAAATGGTGTAGTAATTACATACACACATACCTCCCATGTCCTTTAAATCATTTCTAGATTACTTACGATGCCTAATACTATGTAAATGCTATTAATACATAAAAATTTGCTATACTGTATTGCTAGGGATTAGTGAGCAAAAAAAGTCTGCACATATTCAATGCAGACAGTTTTATTTCCCCCGAGTATTTTCTAGCCACATCTGGTAGAGTCCATGGATGCAAAACCCATGGATGTGAAGGACAGATTGCATATAGGACGTGATAAGGGACCACAAAAGAGAGTGATATGGTTTTGCTGCGTCCCCACCCAAATCACAACTTGAATTGTATCTCCCAGAATTCCCACATGTTGTGGGAGGGACCCAGGGAGAGGTAATTGAATCACGGAGTCCAGTCTTTCCTGCACTATTCTTATGATCATGAATAAGTCTTACGAGATCTGATGGGTTTATCAGGGATTTCCACTTTTGCTTCTTCCTCATTTTCTCTTGCTACTGCCATGTAAGAACTGCCTTTCACCCCCTGCCATGATTCTGAGGCCTCCCCAGCCACATGGAACTGTAAGTCCAATTAAACCTCTTTTTCTTCCTAGTCTCAGGTATGTCTTTATCAGCAGCATGAAAACAGACTAATACAGAAGGCAACTTCCTATATCATGTGGTAGGGGAGAAGAGGGAAGGAACTGTTTCAAAATTAGTCTAATATTCTTTCCCTTTTACATTTATTTTACAATTTGATGATAATTAAGGGCTTTAATGAGGATAAAATTACTATATAAATCTTCAGTCAGTTTTGTGCCATCAAACAATACATTACTTTCCGGAGAGCTTCATCACCTGGTATAATACCAAACCTCAAGTGGCATGTATTTCGCCACTGCTAGAAGTGACCAACATTTCTAAACTAACCCATACACTCCTCAATTATTTCCAAGACATGGAAATTGATGTTTTCACACATATGTAGGAAAGTATAGCAAATAACCTTTTGGGGATATTTCTAGATTTTACTACACATTTGGAAGAAATTTGAAAAAACTAGTCCAATAACCAGTTATAGTTAGTATTCAATATATTTGGTGATGAAAGTTAGGATTTGTTTAGATGTCTAAATGTGCATGATACAGTTTGGTTCCATGTCCTCACCCAAACCTTACCTTGAATGCTAATCCCCATCTGTCAAGGGCAGGACCAAGTGGAGGTAATTGTACCATGGGGGGCGGTTTTCCCATGCTTTTCTCATGATAGTGAGTCTCACGAGATCTGCTGGTTTTATAAGCATTTGGCATTTCCCCTGCTTGCACTCACTCCATCCCGCCACCCTATGAAGAAGGCGCCTGCTTCTTCTTTGCCATCCACCATGATTGTAAGTTTCCTGAGGCCTCCCCAACAATGTGGAACTGTGAATCAATCAAACCTCTTTCCTTCATAAATTACGCAATTTCAGGTATTTCTTCACAGCAGTGTGAAAATGGTCTAACACAGTACACAGATTTTTTTTTTAATTTTATATCGCAATATACACCTTGATTGATTGGTCTGTGACTTTCTACTAGTCTTACTGCCACCCTTTAGAATCATTATTTTAGCAATCTATCCTTTCCTTGCCATTCCAATTTTCTTGGCATGCTGACTACAGTAAGAGAATAATCTAATCCTCCCTATTCAATTGCTTGTTTTGTAGAAGGACCAAATTATATAATCAGAGCAATGAGTACAGATGAGAAACAGCAGTGAATGGTACAGTCCCAGCTTCGTGGTAGATGTTTCATGAAATATCATATCTGGGAATGAATTCCTTAGGGCCTCTATTAGCTACAGCTTTTTGCATCCAAGGGGAGTATAGCATAGTGGTTTCAAGCATGGTCAGGCAGTGGTGAGCATGCATTTCAAATTTTTGGTCACCAAATTGCAGTGAGGAGTCGGCATGTTGGTGAAGTGTGCTTTGACTCCCATGTCTCCACATGTGTTTTGTGGGCCTGTGTGGCGGTTAACTGCTCAATTTAACTACATGTTTAGCTAGATGAATACAAGAGGGAAAAAGTATCTTCTTTCTTTGAAATTCTTACTTCCCTGGTGAACCTTCATGACTACCCCATCTCATCTCAGTAAGCCAGCACCCCATTCTCTGCCAATCAGAGTCACACACTACCTGAAGCCACCTTATTCACTTCTTGCTTGGTGCCCGCTTCCTACCATGGAAATGGAAGCTTCTTGTCTGGACTTGGTTTTGTTTACCATTGTATCCCTATTACCTGAACTAGGTGCTCAAATACAGAATTTTAGTAGAGAATGCTGCCTTTCATACAAGTAAGAGAAAAACAAATGAAGGCTTACAAGTATTTGCCTGAATGTACATAAAACATCTCTGAGAGCATGATGCACACTTGATAATATTGATTGCTTTGAGTGCCAGGAAAGAGGGAGATTTTTCACTGTTTACCCTTTTGAACCTCTTGAGTTTTTACTGTACAAGTCAGTCATATGCTGTATAGGAATGTTCTGGTCAATAATGGACATCATATATGGTGGTGGTCCCATAAGATTATAATGGATTTGAAAAATTCTCATCACCTAGGTACATCTTGATGATTCTGGCTCTGTGTAGGTCTAGGCTAATGTGTGTGTTTCTGTCTGCTTTTAAACAGAAAAGTTTAAAAAGTAAAAAAATAAATTTTTTTAAATAGGAAAAGGTTTATAGAATAAGGATAGAAAAGTATTTTAGTACAGCTGTACAATGTGTTTGTGTTTTAAGCTCAGTGTTGTCACAAAGCTTTTCTTTTAATTTTAAGGTTTATAAAGTAAAAAAGGTGGTACAGTAAGCTAAGATTGATTAGTGAAGAAATAAATTTTCTAAAATAAATTTAGTGTTGCCTAAGTGTAGTGTTTAAACTCTATAGTACTATACAGTCATGTTCTAGGCCTTCACATTCATGTACCTGTTACCTACTGACTCGCCCAACTTCCAGTCCTGCAAATTCCATTTACTGTAAGTGCCTCACACAGGTGTACCATTTGAAAAAATCTTTCATACCTTATTTGTACTGTACCTTTTCTTTTAGATATGTCTAGATATAAAAATACTTACCATTGCATTAAAATTGTCTAAAATATTCTGTCCAGTAACATGCTGTACAAATTTGTAGTCTAGAGCAATAGGTTATACCATATAGCCTAGGCATGTAGTAAGCTAGAACATCTGGGTTCGTGTCAGTGCATGCTATGATGTTCACACAATGACAAAATTGCCTAACGATGCATTTCTCAGAAGGTATCCTCATTGTCAAGTGACATATGACTGTATTTTGAATATGTGATTGTATTAATGATTCAAAACCAGACGATTAAAGTTTTAAAAAATGGAGTGCTCTATTCTTGAGAGCAGAGCTTAGATGCCTCTGAAGAGTATAGTTATTTTTCCATTATTGTCAGTCCTATGAGCCTTCATGCTCTTTGGTTGTCTAGGGGAGTCCAAATCATCCTACACTTTTACATATTTCGCCTCATCATCTTCAAATATTAATCAAATATAACAGTATTAAAAGACTCTTGCCCCTAATTCAGATTATTCTATGGCATGAGAGAAAAAAATTGAATGAACCAATTACACAGGAAGGATGGAATTGCATAATTAAGAACATTCATGATGGTTTTACTGAACAGCATTAAAACAGTCCATTTTCCAATCATTCATTGCTGTTATTGGACACCATCCTGACTTAATAGAATGGTTCTTCTTAACACTGTTAATTTCTGGAAGAGCTCCAAGGCAAATGAAATCTCGATACTCATGTTCTGGGAATACAAGTTGTGAAACAGTAGAGGTAGGGGGTGTAGGGGAGGTCTCGTTGAAGACCAATTTCACTCTGCAATCTGACAGGGCTTTTTGTTCCTCATCAAAACCTCCACACTTTATCTCCATGCTTTCCCTAGCCTCTAGAATGATCAGTCCCACTAAACAAGATTCAGGCAGCCACTCTGAGAGGACAAGGAGAGAAGCTCAAACTGTACTGTAGACAAACTATTTCATGCTTTTCGCTGTCTGCTTGCCCCACACAAGGGAGTTGTACATGAGTGATTTTAGCTCATGTAATTATCTCAAATAATTATAATAACATTAAGGAGAAGAATATTAATAACAATACCATTGCTCTTATGGATCGATCCAATATCTTACCTCAAAAGAGGCCCAGGCTTTTTCGTGGATATGATTAGGGTTACCCTTGCTGTGGACTAGCATAGGAGGCTGAGATAAAAGCTCTTGATGACACTGCTTCTTAAATACCTAAAGATCCAAATGACCCCAAATCCTCCATCTCCTGCCCACCATCCAATGTTCTGCTCTCTAATGCACCTTGGGGCAGTTAGGTATGCTCCTGGCTAAAGGAAGATACAGCAAAACAGTTAACAAGTTTACGAAAAATTCATTGCTGAACGGTGAATTAGGAAACTTCAGAACTAAAGGAATCACATTTTTATCACAAGACAGTCAATTTAACCACAATATATCTCTGGGATTATAACTCTAAAGTACTCCAAACATTTCTTGATATGTACAAAATTTTGATGCACACTTTGCTAATTAAAAAATGTGTATTCTTTTAGGTAAGGTAGAAGTTTCCTTTATATTCCCTATGGGGGGAAGAAAAGGTTGCCTCCCTAATTAGAAGAGTAAAAATAACTCCAAAAGTAACATGTACCATAAGTAAATAAACTTCTTTCAAACACTTTCGAAGTATTTATTTACTTATAAGCAACAAGTAAGCTTGCTTAGAAGATATTCATAAACCAGAAAATATCTCCCTCTATGCACTTGAAAAAGGCATTAATCTTTAAGGATCTTTTAATTAAAACTTTCCCAAATTCTTACAAATCAATGAAGTTTTTACCAAGTCTAACATACCTACTACAAACGAAATGTGTACACACCTGAATAGTTTTTAGTTGAGTACATTTTCTAACTTCATTTCAAAATTTTGTTCTTAGGCTGACCACATTTGTATTTGAAATACATTATTTGTATTTCAAATACATATAATTAAAACACAGCATTTCATGGTTTCTCTGGATATAGATCAAAAGATTACACTAAAATAAAAAGTAAATTACACTTATTAGATATTTGGCTTACTTAATCCAAGCATATGGTGTGCAAACATTGTTGAGGAGTATCATTTAAGATATTTAGCAACCAACAAAATTGACATAACAAACAATGAGAACAGATGCCTGCCGGCTTATCGCTAGTACTGTTGTATTGGTGTCTGCTTGTGAAATATCAGTTCTGATTGTCTGAAAGCAGGCCCCTGCAAAGACAGCCTAGTTTCTGTCCTTGGCAGGGGCCCCCTGCAGTGGTAGAGCTCCCTGGGACTCCCTAGACGGCAATACAATCACTGCTTCTCTTGATGTACCAAAGGTTAACAAATCACAGACAGGAAAATTGACAAGACTGATGGGCGTATAAATATTTGTTTATTAAAATGTGCACTGTAGCCATCCCATTTAAGTATACAGGTTAATTAAATCATAGATGCATGTTCTAAGAATGTGATTGATTTTCAAAGTGCTCTGTGTCTGTGTCCACAGACCCAAGTCAGTTAAAAAAAACCCATCAGTTTGATTTTTATAAAGCAATCAACTAACAAGTTATTTTCATATTTCTTTGAATTAATCTTCTAACTCTGGCTGTAATTTTGAAGCATTTGGAATATATATTTTTTTAAAAACTAGCTTAGCTGGGCATAGCAGCTCACACCTGTAATTCCAACACTTTGGAAAGCCAAAGCAGGAGGATCACTTGAGGCCAAGAGTTCAAGACCAGCCTGGGCAACATAGTGAGACCCTATCTTTACAAAAAATAAAATAAAATATAAAAAATTAGTGGTGTGCACCTGTAGTTCCAGCTACTGAGAGGCTGAGGTGGGATAATCACTTCAGCACAGTCAGCCAAGATCATGCCACTGCCCTCCAGCCTAGGCAACAGAGCCAGATCCTATCTCTAAAAAACAAAAGGCAAAACAAACACAAAAATACCCACCTCCCAGTACTACGAAAATCATTTTAATAATTGGTTAAATTCAAACAATTTATAATAGGGTCCCAGATTATTAAACCCAACCTCCCATTCTTTTCAGAAATCCCCTCTCCCCGATTTTTGAGTAAATCGGTTTGATAACATCTAGCTGTGAGGAGTTTACTATCTGTCATGACTACCTTTCTGATTAACAGTTTGTTTTTTTTTTTACTCATTCTAGATGTATGTCACTTTTAACTTGGGAGCTTTGTGTGTTGGTTGGGTGTGTTGTTACATTTTGCTCATGTTGTTTGTAGCTTGTAAATGGACTCCCACAGGTGGGAAACTGCAGTAAGTAATGAAGACAGTACACACTCTGTACTGCATCTGCAGATTCAACCAACCACTGAAAGAAAATGTAGTTAGGCCTGCAATGACTGCATCTGTACTGAACATGTACAGACTTTTCGTTCTTGTCATTATTCTCTAAACAACACAGTATAACTACTATTTATATAGCATTTAAATTGCATTAGATATTATACCTAATCTAGAGATGATTTAAAGCATACAGGATCGTGTGCGTGGCTTATATGCAAATACTACGCCATTTCATATAAGGGATTTGAGCACCCATGGATTTTGGTATCTGTTAGGGTTCCCAAGGAATTGAGGGAGACAGTACTTTCTTACTCCCACTGGAGTAAGAATTGAGGGAGACAGTACTTCCAGTACTCCCACTGGAAGGAATAAGAATAAAAGTTTCTCCAGAATACACTCTTCCACGTTCTTGGAAGCCTGAAGTATGTGGCAAAGTAATGACAATGAAGAGAAGAAGGTCAAAAATTCAACAAATGAGTTATCAATCGGTATTTATTAAACAACTATAAATATTCTCAAGATATATTAGCTATTCAGGGGAAAACTACTTGGCCTTTAGCATTAGTGATGGGCCTAGAATGGTTAGATGGAATTATTTGGGTACCTGGGGCTCTGAACTGTGTCTTCAAATATCGCTAAGGTTTGGAGAGGTGTCAAGAGAGGAAAACAATTCTACTCTGGACCCAAAGGTGTAAGAAAATTGAAAATAGAACCTACGGAAGACAGAAAGGAGACCAACTCACCCAGAATGGAGTATGGGCTGAAGAGTGGAGGGATGAGTGGTGCTGCCCAGGATTATCAAAAGCTTTGGGTAGGCCAGGCATGGGGGCTCTCATGCCTGTAATCCCAGCACTTTGGGAGGCCGAGGTGGGCAAATCACCTGAGGTCGGGGATTCAAGACCAGCCTGACCAACATGGAGAAACCCCGTCTCTACTAAAATTACAAAATTAGCTGAGTAATCCTAGCTACGCAGGAGGCTGAGGCAGGAGAATCGCTTGAACCCAGGAGGCGGAGGTTGTGGTGAGCTGAGATCGCACCACTACACTCCAGCCTGGACAACAAGAGCCAAACTTCGTCCAAAAAAAAAAAAAAAACTTTGGGTATAGAGCTAGCCTAAGCCATTGAGTCTTCCAGGAAATAGAGGGAAAACTTGAGCCCTTTGTGAATAAGCATGCTGACATCATTTGTTTTAGAGATGGGCTCAATAAAGTAAGACATTACTCACCCTTCTTGGTAAACACACAAAATTAAATACAGACCAAAATTGTCTTTCCATGCCCATTCTATTCCTTAAAAAGTCAAAAAGAATGATGCTAAAAGTGGTCATGGCCAAATAATGCAAGGACTCTGGAGATTTATCCCAATCAGATCAGCCTTTCTCTCAAAGGTACAAAGCAGACCTATTATACATATGTTTGTGTCCCCAAAGTAACATTTTTCAAGTGGCATTTCTAGTTTAAATTTCAATTTCAATGTAAAAATAGAGTGTAGTTAAAGGGTTCACAGAATACAAATATCCAACTGTGAAAAAGTACATTAATTGAAACACCGAAAAACCTGGTGATTCACTTACTAGTTTTTGGCCATGTAACACGATTTATACATTAATCTGACAGCATGAACTAACATTTCAGGCCTTTTTACTATTGCATTAAGTTTCCAGCCAGGTTCTGATTAGTCAAGATAATCCACTTTTAGTGAGTAACCTAACCTGTTTTGAATCTGTACATGCAGATGTGTTACCTGTGTTTTATAGTAATGGGACTGTTTGAACAGAAGAATGGAATGCCCAAGACACATTTATCAGATATGACAATTCTTCTATTGTTGTCACTCTTTGTCAAATGCCACAACCCATGGGCATTTAGCAAACCATAAAGATTTATCATCCGATTCCCTTATTCACAGTCACTTGGATATTTTTATTTTCAGTTTGATGCCAAGACGTCTTCGTTCATTATGTACCATGGATGAAGCATTCAAGCTATGCCTCCTACACATGAGTTTGTTGAGTTTTAGGCCTTCTCTCCACCATAAAATGTGAACTGTCATGGACAGTGACCAGTCTATTTATCTCTGAATTACTGCCCCTCGCATTAGAGTTTCCATCAGTTGAGTAGAGGGGGAGAGATGGCTGCTTGTTTGCCCTCAGGAAACAAATATCTGAAGCTGAAAGGCTCTCAACAGTAAGAGCTGAAGCCGAGCGAGAAAATGGTGCAGTGATGGTAACTAAGTGAACTAAAGTGCAGAGCCATGGAGCAGGTGACGTGCTTAGGCACTGTTTTTGCTGCTCAGCTCACCCATGGCCCTCTGCCGTGGACTCATGTCTCCAAACAAACACAGGGTCAGGAGAAGACGAGAATGAGATCTGTCCAAGACCCATTTAGAAAAAAATTGCCCTGTTATAGCTTCACAATCTAAGAAGACATTTTTACGTGCAAAAATGTTGGGTGAAATATAATCAAGGATGCACAGAGGGACTCTGAACATATTCTGCCCCCGCTGGGAGTTTTAATCTACATGTCTTCCCCGTTATTGCTTAAGCCAGATTTTCAACCATTCAACTAACTCATCCAGTACTGTTAATGTACTGGCTAGGAGAATATTTTGTCTTTGGTGTTAATACCTCACCCTAAATTGAAGTAAACCTGGCTACAGAGAGGGTGCAATTTATGTTGCCTGCCACATTCCCTGGTTGGGTAAGATTTTCAGTTAAAGTCATCCTCCCTCACTTCCGTTTTGCCCCAGGGAAGGGAGATACATTCGCATTCAGCCCTGACAGGTAAGTGCTTGCCACTTATAAAATCCAATAAATAAATTCTAAATAAATATATCTGCAAATCGAAACCATTTTGAGCTACTTAACTGAGTGCAAATCTAGTCCTTTGTACACATATTTGTACAAAGTGTTGCCTGTAATTTTAAAGATGCTTGCCTCCGGGAGGTTTCGTTTTTCCATTGAAGTCCCCTTGATTTACTGTACGCAATATGTTACAGCTTCCTTATTTGCTCCTTTGGGACAGTTACTGACAGTAAATCTCTATTAAAATATTCTTCCATATGGTTGCATGAAAATTTTATTGCAGTGAGCCTGGGGCTGAAGGTCACAGCTGAGTAGCTGCAGTTAAGTATTGCAGTCTATGGACTCGGAGGTACATCTGTTCTGGGAGCTGGAGTAAAATTAGAATTTTACTGTCAATAGCATTTCTCCAAAACTAGTTAACATTTGTTTACTGTAGCTGGCTGGGCCTTTTCTTCCACAGTACCTAAAATGTATGTCACCAGGCCCCGCACCCATCTCTTCCAGGGTGGAAGTTTTAATACAGAATCTGCTGAACCTGAAGGTCACCTGAGAAGTCCCTAATGGATATTTCATTTATGATACATGAAAATTTAATTCTATCTCTTCTAATTTGAATCTATTGCTCGCTCACATTGGTTTTAGCTATAAGTCATTGTTTGTTCTAAAAGCTTCTTGGATAGCAGATCATACAAACTTAATAAATGCTACCAAAGTATGACTTTTACATCTGCATTTCTGGGGCTTATAAGAGAGTACCCAGGCAATGAGTTTTCATTACTTTATATGTTTGGTTGGAGAGGGTGAGATAGATTGGACACCATTTAGCTGGGATTATGATGTCATTACTTCAAGTGTTTGTAGATAATACTCATCCCTGAAAAGATTGGGAAAACCAAGGGACTTTTGAAAACATAATTCCACTGAATAGATGTGGCTACTTAAGCATGCTTTATGGCTATACACACCACATTTAGCAACTGGGAGCTGGGGTCAGCCAAGTGCCCGTTGTTTAATGTCAACATTAAAAAAAAGGAAACATTCAACTATGTTTTTAAGCCTATCTTTCTCAGCAGTGCGACATCCAGCCTAGACTCCAAATCCACCCCAACACCTCTCATGTCAAAGCACTGTGAGTAAGTTACAAGGAAAAACCAGCCCGAGCAGTTCCCAGGGCCTTGGCTGTGTCTCCACAAAGTATGATGCTCAGCAGCATTCCATCCCAGCCTTCATCCAAACAGTAATCTGATCCATAGATTTGTAACCCAGGGTCACCAGGTTTTTGGGTATCACTGTGAAAAAGTACCGATTTGTAACTGTTGCATCTTGAGCTCTTATTTCAAAAAGTTCCAGGAAGAAGCTCAGTCCCAGAAAAACAAAAACTGGTTGGATCCAGAGATGCCAGAATTGGAGATGAACTTTGGGGACCTCTCCTCATTACCACCCTAAAAACCTCACCCAGGGAGGAACTTATTTGCCATTTTGTACATATGTGACACGTGTGGAAGCATGATCAGTGACTGCACCTGTGCTGCCTTTACTTCACCTATTTAGCTGAATAACAGCTATTTGAATAACAGCTCTGTGTTCACCTTTGGTCAAGAAGGTAGTGCTGTGGGAGCTATCCCTGGTGCCCTCTTTGTTGCAAGTAATAAAATCATCTTGTTAAATCCTCCTTGGTTGTGGTCATTGGACTGTCACTCACCAAGAGATCAAACCCACCTGTTGTATGAGTAACAGATCCAGAAATTTGAGTGACTCTGTAGCAGGTTTTTTCTTTTGATACTGATTAATTCCCAAGCTTATTTCTGAGACTCCATTGATTATCTCGTATTAGTTCTGTTACCAAAACACCAGGATTTGGTCTAGATCCTGATGCTCACCACACAGAAAGCCAATCACGGAGACACTGAGTATTGGCAAGGAAGAAGGTTTTAATTGGGTGCTACAGCCGAGGAGATGGGAGCCCAGTCTCACACCCATCTTCCTGACTGACTAAAACTAGGGGTTTATAGAGCAGGGAATAAATGTAACAATGTGTAAGAAGATAAGAACTAGGGAGGGACAAGGAAGCAATACTGATGAATGAGGGGTACCTGTGGTGATCTGGTGAGTGTCAGTTCTTTGTTTTGAGAGGCCTGAAGGTCTTTTCCTGAAGAAGGAGCTCAGATTAAATAAATACAAGTTTCAAGCTTTAAGACCAGAAGGATCAATTTATATTAAACAAAAAGAACTATCTATGAGAGTATTGGGTTGGTTTCATTTCCAGAAGTTTAGGGAAATTTTCAAAGCAAATTAAAAAAAAAAAAAAAAAAAAGTTTTTGAGATAGGGTGTCACTCTGTTGCCCAGGCTGGAGTGCAGTGGTGTGATCATAGCTCATTGCAATCTCAAACTCCTGGGCTCAAGCCATCCTCCTACCTCAGTCTTCCGAGTAGCTGGGACTACAGGTGCACATCACCATGACCAGCCAATGTTTTATTTTTTGTAGTGATGAGGTCTCCCTATATTGCCCAGGCTGATCTCAAACTCCTGGGCTCAAGTGATCCTCCCACTATGGCTTCTCCAAAGTGCTGAGATTACAGGCATGAGCCACCACACCTGGCCTAATTTGTGTATTTTTAAGCATACGTCACAATAGTAATGTTTAGGAAGTAGTAGAGGGGGATCCAGAGAAAAGTGAAAAAAAAAAAAAAAAAGGCAGAAAAGGCATTAGATGGAGCATAGAAGCTACATTCACTGAGTGCTAACCAGGGCCAAGCCCTGGTGCTTTGTAAAGTACTAGCTCTCATAATTCTCACACAATCTCTATGAGTTAGACACAATTATTATTCCCATTTTACAGATGACAAAACTAAAGGGCAGTGAGATTAAGTAACATGTTCAGTCATACTGCTGGGAAGCAGAGCTGGATTCAAAACAATATAGCCCCAGTGCCTGTGTCATTAACCACTGCACCCCACTGCCTCTTGGATGAGGAGGGTGGTGGGGAAGACATTGAGGGTCTAAAACGATTCCAGATTAGGTTTCAGATAAATCCGCAGATTGTGCTATTTGGACCCAGGATGAAGTCTGAATATGTCCACTGTCTCTGATACTGATGTTGACAAGGATCATGTCCTTTACACTCAGTGGTGAGTACAGATGTGGAACAAGGTAAACATTGACGACTCTAACAGCACCTTCAGGAAATATATAGTGAGGTGAAAGAGTTCAATTTGATGGATCTGTGAACTAGGCACAATCTATTCCCTGCAAAAAATTGCTCCTTTCAAAGAGAAACACATTTCAGAGATGCAGGTTACCATGGATTAAATCTCAGCCTCACCCCCATTACTTTCACTCTGCACACACCCTCAGCAACACACACACACACACACAGACACAATGTTTGGGCAAAAGAGAAACTAAATGCTGAGAAGGCCAATGAGAAGGCTGTACTAGAAAGAGGTAAACATGGGAGGGAAGTCTGAGCCAAAATTCCTCATGAAGAGCTAAGGACTGAACTTTGAGGAAGATCCAATATAAGGGCACATCCAGAGCACCTGTGGCAGAACCAGAACCTGGGCTTGGTACCAGGGGCTCTAAGTGGAAAAGAGGTGCAATAAACACAAGAGAAAAGGGTGTATGAGATTGCCCAAAACAGCCTTGAGGCATCAGTGCCTCAAGTGTGAACCACATTCAGTAGGCTCAAAGGATCAGAGATTTATTTGCTTTTCAACAGATATTGTTTTAAACTGTATTTTGGCATAACTTTAGACTCACCTGGAAGTTGCATAAAGAGAATGGAGAGTTTCCATATATCCTTTCCCACCTTCTTCTGATGATAAGTACTAGGATCAAAACTGGGAAAGTGACATTGATACAATACTTTTAACTAAGCTACAGACCTTATTTGCATTTCATCAGAACAGGTATTTTTGTAGCACTCTTCTTGTGCCTGACACACCCTGTGCTAGGGGTTGGGGCACAGTTCCTGGCCTTATAGTGTTTGCAGTTTATTGGCAAAAGTTTGCAGGTCAATGACATACTGCTGGAAATTGGAAACTAGTTGGTATTGGAAATTTTGTTATCTCATTGAGTTGCCGTGACACGGGAAAAGCACTAATTACATATCTCTGAGCACACCTTCATTTTACATTTTACTTAAGCACACAGCCACGGAACCTCTGTTCTTTGTGTCTTCAAATTACAGATCATGTACAACAGTGAAGGATTCCCAAGGATGTTTTTAGTGGAGGAGAGGTGGGGAAAGCCATGGGGACTTGGGGAGTTTTCCATCTTGGCCTTAGAGAACACAATAGGAATCTTTGAACATTGTGTGTTTTGGAAATACTGCTTAGAGATCACCAGGATTTTGACAACTTAAATGGGATCCCTCAAAAACTTTGAGGTTTTAGCTATTCTTTTGTTGGTAATTAAACTTTTTGTTTTTGATAGTAAGTAGCAATCAACTATGAGAAACAGCACCACTTTCTGTATTGTTAGGTTTTATGCTAACACGAGAAAGCTAGAATCTTTATTGCTGTGTATATAAGGTCAGGAATTTGACAATAATGTAACTGGATTCATGGTGTAGGAAGTAATTTACTTTTTTTGTTTGTTTTTAGAATTGGTTTTACTGTGTCATTATATAATACTCTTGAATTTAGCGGTTTTTGTTTTTCTTTTGCATATTAGAAGTCATTTCATATTTTTTATATATATAACATAAGTGCTCTAAAAGAAATGTGTAAAATGATTACAGCTATGTCCTGGGGAGTGCAAGTTAGTCTCTCTGTGTGTGTCCACTTTAAGTCCTATTATTTAGAAGCAGATGCAGTAATGCTAAGTAAATACATATTTAGTAACCCTACATGCCCCTCTCCACACATGGGCACCTATTATAGAGATACAAAAGGAACAGTAGGCAAAGTCCCTTTCACTCAGCTTATGCTGCAAAGTTCCTTGTATTTGCTTATTTGAGAAGGGGGAAAAGATCATTTTAAAGTTAAATTGCCTAGTGAACCCATCTATCATTTGCAAAAAGGTAATGAGCTGGAGCCAGAAGCCTAAGTCTCTGCTTTCTTTCCCTTTCTCATGGCCAAGATGTAAGACATAAAAAGCAATTTTTCTTGATATGTGATCAAACGATGGATTAAGACTTGCAAGGAGCCGGTGATCAATTGTCTGATAATATGTGACAGATCTTGTCAGATTGACGAAAATGTACCCAACCCAAAGGGAGAGAAGCCTCTGAGCTGTGAAGGTGCTTTCTTAAGCAATTGCCTGAGATGCAGAGGCCCTGTGATATCAATTATCTTCTGTATCAACACCAAACCGGATTTTTTTTTTTTTTCTGCCGAAGCTGCCATCATGGTTTGACATGTGTAAGTTAATTCTAATTAGATGCATTTCAGTAATCACTTAACTTTAATTGGTTTTGTATCTTATTTTTCAAAGGAAGAAGGCATAGACTTGTCCTAATGCTTTACCAAAATAATGTTCCACAAGACATGAAATGAATTCCCCTCCACTCTCCCCCACATTTCTGACAACATGCCAATAAAAATAGTATTAGGTGATTAAAGAATTTTTGTTTAAGGCAGACATAATGATAAACGGTAATAAAGTCAAACAGCCAGCGGGCCCCTTGGTGGATCAGCCACCTGACGGCCTGCCTCAAGATCCAGCCTTGGCTTAGTTGGCAGGATCCACACTTAACATTAGAGCCTCTTTCAGGGAGAGGGAAGAGAGGGAAAGTGAACGACGCCGAGACATCCATATTGTTTCCACCTTTCTCGGCAGTTTCAAGCTGCCAAATGAACATCCACTCATCTCGGACTGGTTCCAACTTAAGAAAAGAAAGGGGAAGAATACATTTCAAAATCGCGTGGACTTATTTTGGGAGCTCAGAGAAACTGTAAGCCAGGTTTAGATTTATTTATTTATTTATTTTTTACTTAGCTCCAAGGTTGGGGAGAAAAGCCTTATTTTTACATAAGGCCAAAGAAACAACTGAAACAGGTTTTAAATTTCTTCCTGATGCAAAGGAGGAGGAATCTGCCTACTCAGCATTTTCTTCCAGTTTTCCTGTAAAGGAGGACACTGTGCTGAAGCAATTATTTCTGTATAAACAAGCTGTCTGCCCATTTGGGAGACATTTACATTTGGTGTTTGAGATGCAGTCCCAGAGAAGATAAGGCTGAGTTTTTATATGTGTAGAGAGAAAAGTTGGGGGAAGGGAAGTATACAGTAGATGGTCAGATGCAGGGGGGTGGTTATAGCTTAAAACCCAACTCTATTGGTCAATGGAGTTATAATCTTAAATAGATAAACCCATCTCATGGTGTCTGAAAAATCTTTTATTCATCCATTCATCAAATGCCTGTAGACATATATTATCATATGGGTTTCTGGGTTTTGGTTTTTAGTGCTTACTGTGTGCCAGAACCATGGCTGTGGGGATTCAGGGATGACGAAGGCAGAGTCCTTGATCTACTTCACGGAGCTTGAAATGAAGGTCCCCTGGCAATGATCTAGCCTAAGTTTCTTGTGTTTGTCAAACTGAACTCCAGGAAGCTAACTGGGGGGTCTTTAAATGGCTGGGATAGTAGAAGAAAGCTAAGCAGACATGCTCTAGCCCATCTCTAGCACCCATCCTCCGCTTTAACCCAGGGCTTATACTTTGGTTATTTCACATATTGGGATTCCCTATGAGATTTGTTTAGGGGGAAAAAAAAGGTGATTTATGCAGCATTCAGTCCTTTTATTTTAAGTAAGGAAAATTAGATTCTTGAGCCTCAGAAGCACTCGTGACATCTTTGGTGACAGTTTGGAGCGTCCAGCCGGTCTGCTGTCAGGTCGCCATGACAGGTTACCCAGACGGTCAGCGGCTGCCTCCCCTCTACCATGTGCTGCCCAGGACGGCAGGAGCTTTTCCATCTGTGGAGAAACAAAGGCTTGTGGGTATGTGCTGCTTAGCACAAGATTTTCCATCTGTGGAGAAACAAAGGCTTATGGGTAGGTGCTGCTTAGCACAAGATTTCTCTAGACAGAATGAGAAGCCGCATGCTTGCTGTGTTTGCTGGTTGGAACTTCAGGGATGGCTTGCCAGTTTACTTCTGTTTCTCACCTGAGGTTTTTGGTATATAAGATGGTATCTTGTCTCTGATCATCAGAAACGTTTGGGAGGTCTTGTGTGGACTCTGATAGCATTTGTTGGCATTATGAAGGGAATAGACTCTTATTACCATGAAAGGCTATTAGTTTTCCTCAATTTGTCCAAATGTTTCTTGGAGCAGAATTTGAAACTTATGAGATTCCAATAATGATCAGGGCCAATGTGAAAGTCACCAAAATTATAGCAAAAGCTGATTCAGTAGACTGAGGAAGAGAGACCAAGGTCTAAGAACCGGAGATAAGGCAAAAAAAAAAAAAAAGAAAATCAGAGTGTTGTTTGATGATATGCTGACATCCTGGGTCACAGAGCACAGAAGAGTTCTGAGACACAAGCAAGGCAAAATCCCTTCAGGGATGCTAAGGGCAGTTTCCTTTCCGTTTGTGGTGGAGAGTGGGCATGAAGTTGTTGATGACTGGGAACTTTAGAGTTGGATAGTGGGAAGTCTTGATTTATCTGGTTTGAGAACAGAAATCACCATGAGCCTTGGGCAGTCTCTATAGCCAAGTGTGAGCCTCTACATCAGCCAAGGCAGCTGAGCCCTTTCATCGCCTCCCCGCACCAATGACCCCACACTACTCCCCACTTCCCTGCTCCCCTGGACCCTTGCAGGAAGTTCTAGCTCCCTCATGCGTGTATCACATCCGGGGCACTAGAACCTGGGGGAAAGAGACATGTATGTGAACATCTTTTTAAGTAGAAAATAATGGCAAAGGATGAGCACCTGAGAAGCTGATCAGATGGAGAGAAATAAGCATTTGCCAGTATTTTAATACAAATGGCCATGGAAAAGATAGGGAACTTGGTATTGAGCATTTGCCATCTTCCTGAGCGAGGTTAAATGGATTTGATTTACACTTCTCAGACAGCCTAATTGCAACTTTGCAGTAGGCAAGATCAAGTAAAATTCTGAGTTTAATAGAAAAGAGGATCTGATTTGCAATTCAGTCACTCTCTGGTGAGCTAATATGGGAAAATCACACAAGGTCAGAGGTGAGCTCCTTCCCTGGCCTCAGGGAGAATATAACTGAAGTGGAAAAGAGAAGGAATAGGTCAAGAAGCAGAGGCATATTTCAGTGTTTATAACCAAGGATGAAGAACTGCCCCATCCAGACACCGATATTCCCTGCAAGGAGTGAAGAGCTGGAAGGTTCACAGACGTTATCTCCTTTGAAACAAAGCTCTTTCCACTTCTGCAACAGGAAGTGGCCTAGTTGGAGATTTCCAGAGAAAGCTCATCAGGTGCCCAGTAATTTCAGTGGAAGACACATACTTAGAGATCCTAGCCAGTTGATCCAATGTCATTTCACAAACAAACATATACAGACCTTGAGTGATAAGTTAACGCATTCAAAATGGGTGGCAGAACAATGACAAGAACCCCTACCTCATGGTGTTCCCTCTTGTGGTCCCTTTTTCTTCATGGAATTGCCTCAGTTGAACTCAGGAAGTATTTTACTGATTCTCTTACATATGCTAACTCTGATTTGGGCACTGATTTGGGCAGATATAATATCTGCTCCTGGGAAACTGTATACCTCACTGGGGAGAAAAGACACACACTGCTATTAGAACTAGATTGCCGGCCGGGTGCGGTGGCTCAAGCCTGTAATCCCAGCACTTTGGGAGGCCGAGACGGGCGGATCACGAGGTCAGGAGATCGAGACCATCCTGGCTAACACAGTGAAACCCCGTCTCTACTAAAAATACAAAAACTTAGCCGGGCGAGGTGGCAGGCGCCTGTAGTCCCAGCTACTCGGGAGGCTGAGGCAGGAGAATGGCGTGAACCCGGGAGGCGGAGCTTGCAGTGAGCTGAGATCCGGCCACTGCACTCCAGCCTGAGTGACAGAGCGAGACTCCGTCTCAAAAAAAAAAAAAAAAAAAAAAAGAACTAGATTGCCTTGCACAGTGATTCATGAGCCAAGATTAGTCAGCAATTAATTCCATAATAGTACAGTCACTAATCTTTGATCTTCACAATAGCTACTAAGTCAGTGAGCCCGACTTGATAAAAACTGAAGCCTAGGTTAAATGGCTTGCTTATGATCCAATAGCTAGTATGGTACAGAAATGGAATTTAAAGTTGGGACTTCTGATTTAAAACTGGAGTCTTTTCCCACTATGTATTTTGCTACCTTTCAAAGTTGTAGAACTCCTTTCTTTTTTTAATAAGAGGCATAATAAGAAGCACAAAACATAATAATCTCTGACTTTAGCTATTGCCATAAAATTAATAATGTGAAATAATTATTTTTAAGCATTTGAATTCAACAAAACCACCATATGAGGAATGAAATATCTGAAAAAAAATGCTGGTTTCACTGACTTGTGCATTCTTTGACAAGTGTCAAAATATCACAGAGATGGAGTCATGATTTTGCTGAATTCCTCTGGAATCAGAATAATCTGAGAGCTGTTTGGAAACCAGTATTAAACCACAACATCATTGCAGAATTCATGGAAAACAAGTCACAAATAGTAAATGTTCATTAACAGCAATTTCTCTTCTTTCTTTCTTTCTTTTTTTTTTTTTTTTGGTTTCTAGATATGTTTTGTAAAACAGCAAGGGATCACTGTATAAAAGAAAGAGAGGTGCTACAAAAATGCGCACCATTTACAAAAACAATAATGAAGGAAATAGGCATATTAAACCACAGCTTTGCATCTTCAAAACTGTAATATTAAAAGCCGTGCACAATTATCTACAACACAAACCTTGGGCAGAAATCTAACCCCACAGGCTTAAAAACACAGGGATGATTAGAAATATATTCTCGGCCGGGCGCGGTGGCTCAAGCCTGTAATCCCAGCACTTTGGGAGGCCGAGACGGGCGGATCACGAGGTCAGGAGATCGAGACCATCCTGGCTAACACAATGAAACCCCGTCTCTACTAAAAAAATACAAAAAACTAGCCGGGCGAAGTGGCGGGCGCCTGTAGTCCCAGCTACTCGGGAGACTGAGGCAGGAAAATGGCGTGAACCCGGGAGGCAGAGCTTGCAGTGAGCTGAGATCCGGCCACTGCACTCCAGCCTGGGCAAGAGAGCCAGACTCCGCCTCAAAAAAAAAAAAAAAAAAAAAAAAAAAAAGAAATATATTCTCATTACAAACAATACCATGAGATTTTGGATTTTAAAAATTAGGACCAAATGTCTAAATATGCTGTACATATCATGATAAAAAGAATAGTTGCATATACAAATACAAACCTTAATCATTTAAAAATTTATTACTTTTTAATTTGTTTTCTAAAATTACCCAAGAGATTTTCTCAGTGAGAACAAAACATGTGGTTGAATCATAGCATCTAACCACTAATTTATTATTGTTTTTAGTTGTGGGTTGTTGGATTATGTTTTGGCCTCTTGAAAAGCCAAAATCAGTTGAAAGTCACTGCAAAAATACTACACTGGGGCCTGAAACCAAGCATGAAAAATGTTGGCTCATAGAATGTGATTATGAATCACTAAAAATGATATTGAAAATCCACATGAAATATTCACTTTAGAAACAAATGAGAGATATGAAATGCATGAGCTGGAAGAGCATAAATAGTGCCACAATTATTTGAGCAGAGAGAAAGAGCAAGAGTAGAAAATAACTACAGCTTCTGGCTCATGGTACAGAATGAAATGAAGTCCTCATAGTTAGAGAGCCCAAGAATCATATTTATGTGCTCTGGGGTTTACCGACTGGAACACTTGAGCTACATTGGATTTTCCCTCAGACTACATTCCAGCTTCCAACTTGCATTTTCATAGAAATAATTACCCAAACAGGATATATTATGCAATTCTTTTGACATAGGCCATACTGTTGCCAACATTTTAAAGTGGTTAAGTTAAAATAGTTACGTCCTCAATAGACATCTCTGATTATCATGTCATTCTTCAGCCCATCTCTAGGATGGTTCTCCAGAATTTATTTGACATCTTCTTGGTAAACATGTTGTGAAGGAGTCTGCTAAAAACTTTATTTAATAGTCTAAAACTCTGAAGTTTAATGACTTGGTTTTTAAGCATTGTCAAAATGAACCCAAGTCCAAATGGTGGCATCAAATGTGTAGGTCAAAAGGTTTTAAACTTTTTAGGAGTATAAATGCTACATGCTGCCTAACAAAATATGTAAAAGATCTGTAAGAGGAAAACTACAAAACTCTGATGGAAGACATCAAAGAAGAACCAAATAAATAGAAAGATATGCCACATTCCTGAATTGTCAAGATGTCAGTTCTTCCCAACTTGATCTGTAGATTCAATGCATTTGTAATCAAAATTTCAGCAAGTAACTATTATTGATTCTAAAGTTTATAGGGAAAGGCAAATGA
Organism: Macaca nemestrina; assembly: GCF_043159975.1. Lineage (NCBI taxonomy): Eukaryota > Metazoa > Chordata > Mammalia > Primates > Cercopithecidae > Macaca > Macaca nemestrina. The sequence goes on from NC_092137.1 coordinate 67,836,793, forward strand.
CCCAGACACAAAGCACTGAAGAAAAGGAACAAAGTTCGACTGACACTATTAGCTATAGTAGTTCAGACAGTGTGGTTTTGATGAAAGAACAGACAAAGAGGTCAATGGAACGGATTAATAACCCAGAAATATACATACATAAGTGGATTCAATTGATCTCTGATAAAGGAGCAAAGGCAATACCATGGAGCAAAAATTGTCTTTTCAACAAATGATGTTGGAACGACTGGACATCCACATGCGGGAAAAAAAAAAAAAAAAATGAACCTAGAAACATATTTTATGCCATTCACAAACATTAACTCAAAATGGATCACAGACCTAAATGTAAAATTCAAAACTATAAAACTCCTAGAAGATAACATAGGAGGAAACCTGATTGACTTTGGGTATGGCAGTGACTTTTTAGGTACAACAACAAAAGTACTAAATCCTTGAAAGAAATAATTGATAAGTTGGATTTAATTAAAATTTGAAACATTTGCTCATCAAATGACAATATAAAGAGGATGAGAAGATAAGCCACAGACTGGGAGAAACTATTTGCAAAAGATACAGTTCATAAATGACTGTTATCCAAAATTACAAAGAACTATTAAAACTCAGCAATAACAACCTGATTAGCAAATGGGCCAAATACATTAACAGACACCTCACCAAAGAAGATATACAAATGTCAAATAAGCATATGAAAAGATTCTCCCTACGATATATCACCAGGCAATTGTAATTTCAAAGTGAAAGTAAGATACCACTAGACACCTATTTGAATGGCCAAAATCCAGAACACTGACAACACCAAATGCTGGCAAGGATGTGGAGCAACAGGAAACGCAATATGGTCCAGTCACTGTGGAAGACAGTGTGGCAATTTCTTTCAAAACTAAACACATTCTTACCATACAATCCAGCAAGTATACTCCTTGGTATTTACCCAATTGAACTGAAAACTTATATTTACATTAAAAAACCTGCAAACAGATGCTTATAGCAGGTTTTTTAATAATTGTCAAAACATGGAAGCAACCAAAAGGTCTTTCAGTAAGTGAATGCATGAAAAAACTGCGTTATATCCAGACAATAGAATATTTATTATTATTATTCACTACTAGAATAAAAACAAGCTATCAAGCCATGAAGACACGGAAGGAACTTGAATGCATATTACTAAGTGAAAGAAGCCAAGGAAAAGGTTACATATTATATGATTCAAACTATCTGACATTCTGAAAAAGGCAAAACTCGGAGACAGTAAAATGGTCAATGATTGCCAGAGATTAAGGAGGAAGGGATGAATAGGTAGAGTGTAGAAGATTTTTAGGGCAGTGAAACAGGTATAAGACTGGCAGGACTTGTTTTCTGTCACTACCCTGCTAACAAAAACAGGGTCTAGTCCAGACAGGATAAAGCAAAGAAACTGAAGGAAATGAACCTATGATAACAAAAGTGATCCCTAGCTACCTCATTGCTCATTAGCATAAGACATCCCCACCAGCGTCATGGCAATGAGCTGAAAGTTACTGTTCATTTTCGTGGCAACAACCTAGAAGTTACCACCCCTTTCCTAGACATTTCTAAATAACCTTTGCCCTCAATTTGCATTAACCTGTACCTTAATTTGCATATAATTGGAAGTGGGTTTAAGTGAGTACGAATACAATTGCCAAGAGCCCATACATTGCTGACTCTGGGCACACTGTCTAAGAGTTAGCTCAGCTCCTCAAGGAACACTACTGTTCAATAAAAGATTGCTGTCTAACACCACTGGTTCACCCTTGAATTCTTTCCTAGGCAAAGTCAAAAACCCTCGCAGGCTAAGCCCCAATTTAGTGGCCCACTTGTCCTGCATCAAAACTATTCTGTATGGGCCAGGTGTGGTGGCTCACGCCTATAATCCCTCACTTTAGGAGGCCGAGATGGGTTGATCACTTGAGCTTAGGCGTTCGAGACTAGCCTGGGTAACATGGCAAAACTGCATCTCTACAAACGATACAAAAATTAGCCAGATGTGATGGCTCATAGCCCGTAGCCCTAGCTACCCAGGAGGCTGAGGTGGGAGGATCACCTGAGCCCAGGGAAGACAAGGCTGCTGTGAGCCATGATCATGCCATTATACTGCAGCCTGAGTGGCAGAGAGAGACCCGTCTCAAATCCAAACAAGCAACAAAAAAACTACTCTTTATGGTACTGCAATGATGGATACATGCCATTATACATTTGTCCAAACCAGTAGAATGTACAACATCACAAGTAAAATCTATCATAAACTATGGACTTTGGGTGATAATGATGTGTCAATGTAGGTTTATTGATTGTAACATGTACCACTGTGGTGCAGGATGTCTATAATGGGGGAGGTTGTGTATATATGGGAACAAGGGAGTATTAGTCTGTTCTCACACTGCTAATAAAGACATACTCAAGAGTAGATAATATGGTGAAACCCCATCTCTACTAAAAATACAAAAAAAATTAGCCAGGTGTAGCTGTGGATGCCCGTAATCCCAGCTACCCAGGAGGCTGAGGCAGGAGAACCGCTTGAACCTGGGAGACGGAAGTTGCAGTGAGCCAAGACCACGCCATTGCACTCCAGCCTGGGCAACAGAGCAAGACTCTGTCTCAAAAAAAAAGAAAAGAAATAGAGGTTTAATGGACTGACAGTTCCACACGGCTGGGGAAGTCATAATTATGGCAGAAGGCAAAGGAGGAGCAAAGTCACGTCTTACATGGTGACAGGCAAGAGGGTATGTCCAGGAGAACTCCCCTTTATAAAACCATCAGATCTCATGAGACTTAATCACTATCACAAGAACAGCACAGGAAAGACCAGCCCCCAAGTTTCAATTACCTTCTACTGGGTCCCTCCCACAATGCATGGGGATTATTACAATTCAAGGTGAGATCTGGGTGGGAACACAGAGCCAACTATATCAGAGGGTATGTGGAGACTCTCTTTACTTCCTGCTCAATGTTGCTGTGAACCTAAAACTGCTTTAAAAAATAAAGTGTATCAATTTTTTTAAAAAGCCAAGTGCTTGCATTGTTGGGAGATGGGAAGTGGGGAGTGGTATGGCCGAAAGAAAATAGGAGAAAACCCCATCCAACATGTTTTTTATACAATTAGCAAAGGTCACAAAAAAACTGTAAAATATTTACTTGGCAGCACAGGAATTTTGTCTTTTTGATTATAGGGAAACATAAACTTTTAAAATGTATATAATGTAAATACAACTTAAAGTTTTCAAAGTATGGTTTATAATTCCCTGAAACACTTTCAGGGGTCCCATGAGGTCAAACTATTTTCATAATGATACTAAGACATTTGCCGTTTTTACTGTGTTGACGTTTGCACTGATGCAAAAACAACGGTGAGTAAAAACACTGAAGCCTGAACCAAGGCAATAGCACCAAACTCTACTAGTAGTCACTGTATTCCTCCTCACTATGCACTCACAGATTAAAGAATGCCAGCTTCACTTTACAAATGCTTTAATGAGTCTGTAAACATTACTGATTTTATTAAATCTTGACTCAAGTACATGCAACAAAATGACATGTATGTACAAAGAACTTCTGTTGCACAAAGAAGTATGATGGTTGCCTTGAGGTGAAACCCTTGTATGTTTTGTGTTGTGAGCTGAACTAGATGCTTTGTTCATGAACCATTATTTGTACTTGGAAGAATGACTGACAGACAAACCAAGATTATTCAGCTTTGGGCATCTGGCAGATATTTTCTCAAAAATGAATAAAGAGAGCCTGACACTGCAAGGAAAACAATTGATAGCATTTGTTGCCCATTGTAAAATTTGTGCTTTCAAGCAAATAATTAGAATTTTGGAAAATATGTATTCACCATTATGTGCTTGACACTTCCCAATACTTAAAGAGTTTTTTTCTGATTATATCAGTGGTGATTTTGTCACATGTGATTTTTTGATATTCTAGAATGAAATGTGTCAACATTGAAAGATTTGCATAATTCAGAGAATCACTATTTTCCAATGTAACATCATGTGTGAGTAAAAGATCCATTCAAAGTTCAAGAAGACCAATGGATTTTAATGTAACAGGGTATTGAAAATCCATTTATATAGTTTTTGATGCCACATTGCAACTAGCATTTAAGAAACTAGCACTTGTCAAATTTGGGTATAGGATCAAAGAACATACACAATGAGTTTGTTTTAACTATTGAACTATTTCTCCATTTTCCAATTGCATAGGATTTGAAGCTAGATTTTCTTCATTATTCTTCAACCACATGACATAATTCTATAGGTTAAATAGAAGGATAGAGCAGATATAAGAACCTAGCTGTTTTCTATTAACCTAGACATTAAAGACATTTGAAAAAATGCAAAGAATGTCACTCTTACTTAATTTTTTCTTTGTTTTGTTCTTGCTTTTCAAACTATTTATTTTCATAAATATAAATTATTTATGTTATCAGGTAGTGGGTTTATTATTGTAATTTTCAAATAAATAAACATCAATATTTAAAAGATTACTCAGTTTTAATTTTGAATATAGCAATTATCATTTGATGTAACTCCTGTAAACAAATGTCTTTTGGAGTCTGAAATAACTTTTAAGAGTGTAAAGGGTTCCTGAGACTAAAAAGTCAAGAACTGATCATTTTAAGATGTAATAAGACAGATGTCATGTAAGTAGCACAACTTAAAGAATAAAATAAGACTAGCATCTTTGAAGACATTGAATGTCTTTCCCAGAGAATAGCTTCTTCCCTTCTCCCAGGAATGAGCATAGTATATTAATCTTATATTAACCATTATCTTGCTTTCTTTTGTAGTTTTATCTCACATGCATATCTATCTATACAATGTTTAATTTGCCTGTTTTTGAATTGCATGCAAGTAGGACCATACTATATGTCACAGTTCGAGTTTCCCTGAAAATAGTGCCTGAGAAAAGGACTTGGGTTCAGTTAGTGTATTTTGGAGGTGATCCCAGGAAGAAGAAGTGTAGGGATGGGGTAGAGACTAGAGAAGGAAGAATATAAAATAAAAATACATTAAGCTCGTTGCCAATGTGGGCAACTGAGACACAGTCCTGTTGGGTACACTCTACACAACTGTATAAAATGCATTTCAGAATTGGCCCTCCAGACCAAAGGAAAGGAGACTAGGCATTTATTCACTGACTTTATCTTCATTTGTCAGAGAGTTGCTCCTAGGGGCTTACCTCCCCTGTATACGCTCAAGCTGAGTGGCTTCTCATGGCTCCAAGAAAGGCCTGAGGCAGAAAAGCAGAGGCCCCTCGTTGTGACCTTGAGGTGGGACACTGCATGGAACTGTCCGCCTGAACTCAGGTGAACTAAAGGGGTGGAGTAAGGGGCACCACAAGAGTCAACTATATTATGTATTTTCTTTTATGACTTCCTTCTGTCCCACCAGAAGTTTTTTTTGAGCTATTTCTGGTTGATATGAATAGTTTTAGCTAATTTATTTCTGCTGATGCATAGTATTCCATTGCCTGACTGTTCCACAACTTAATTTCCATTTTATTGTTGATGGACATTTGGTTTATTTCTAGACATGGGGACTTTCATTAATGCTTCCAAAGGAAAACAAAAAGCTAAATATTTCCATGTCCTTATATTTCATCTAAAAATGCATAATCAGCAGAAACAGTGTTTCCACTTCACTTCTGCATTTCAAAGTTTGCATAAATGTGACCGGCCAAACTAAGTCACATTCTGACTGCAATAGATTCTGGAAAATGTAAGCTTTAGCTTTTTAGCCTCTGCAACATAAGGAAGCACTCTAAAAAAAAGCAACATACGCAACACACCAGGCAACTAGGCAACAGCTATGAAAATTAAAAATACACGTACTCTTAGATCCTGCAATTTTACTCTGGTAGTCTATTTCAAAGAAATAAATGTACTAATATAAAAGAGCATGTGTACAATGGTATTTATCACAAACCTGTTTGCAGTGGATTGAAAGTAAACATTCTATAATAAAAGAATGTCTAAATATATTGATATATAGCCACATATCAGAATATTGTATAGCAAAAGAATGAGCTACAGCAATACGAAATGACTTGGAGTGATTCCACAATGCATTATTGAGTGAGAAAAACAAGACACAGAAAAGTGTGTGTTATATAATTTTATTTTAAAAAAATAGAACAGTGACCAACAAAAGGTATATAGGTATAAAATATATAATATATAAATTTATATAAATATAGAATCTATATGATTATATAAATATATAATTATATATGAGATTATATACATTATACATATGAGATTATATAAATATAGGAGCTGCATGTAAGGCCAGAAGGGCACCCACTAGGCTGCTAGCAGGGCTTATAGTTAATAAGACAGAATGGTGGTATTAAACTTACATGGGCTAGAAAAGGGTAGGGAAAAGAAATAGACAGGAAGATGGATGGATGGATGGACGGGTGGGTGGGTGGGTGGATGGATGGATGGACGGGTGGGTGGGTGGGTGGATGGATGGATGGATGGATGGATGGATGGATGGATAAATAGATACAGAGATAGATAGATGATAGATAGATACATAGATACATAGATAGATGCAAGAATGGTCCCTGCCATGTGATTATTTTAGAAGGCTAGAATTTTAAGCAACATTTACTTTCTTTATATTTGTATGGGTACTATTAAATTGTTTATATTGCATGTATATTGTTTATTAATCAATACAAAACCATAAATCAATTTTTAGTGTGAAAAAATTCCTTCTTTCTAATGGAACTGAGGAAAGTAGAGTGGTAAAGATGATTATTATTTTATATCACCTACTTCTGTACTATTAGATTTGATATCATGTATTTACACCATGTATTTACATATATGACTTTGATAAATTATTGAAGAAATTTTAAAAACTTTATACACAGCAAACAAAGAAATATCCTTATTCGGACTAAGGCTGATTTTGCATCTGAGTTCCGGAGCACACCCAATTCTACCTCCTTACTCCATTTATTAAGCCGTCTTTACCACAGTATCAATCTTTCTTTACTGCTGGCTCCTCTGAAGGTTAAAAACATGCTCACCTATCTTCCACCTTAGAAAACCCTCCCTTAATGTTATTGACTCTTCTAGCTACCGTATCACCTCACAGCCCCACTTTGTAGCTATACTTGAAATAGTTGCTTACTTTCACGGCCTCGTATCTCATATACCCTCCAACTCACTGCATTATAGCTTTTGCCCCAACACATGCTTCCATGAAACTCCTCTCACCAGGATCTATGGCTATCTATTTGCCAGTTCCTGTCATTCTGATGTCTCAGGAACACTTGATCCTCTGAACAACCAACTCCTTAAAGCCCTTCCATCTGCTGGCTTAAGCAACATTCTTCTGTCCCCAGTCTCTTGATGATTTCTCTGTGTGAATTTTCTCTGGACCCCCTGTTAGCACTTCATTTGCCTTTTTCCAGAATGATGGTGTCTCTCGGGGTCCCACTTCCATTTCTTCACATTCCATTCACTTTCCCTGGAGATGACATTCATGTTCATGGCTCTGGCAGGGATGAGTCAAATCTATATTTATGTCATGAATATCTTTCCAAAGTTCCTCATCTTTATTTCAAACAGCCTCCTAGAAATCTCCTAGATGTCTCACTTGTTCACCAAACTATACATATAGAGAACAGAATGCATTGCCTTCCCCTCAAAATTTGCCCATACTGATCATCAGTCTTTGTCTCCATCTTGTCAAATGTTGTCACCATCCACCACCTTGCAAGAGACAACTTGAACAATACAGTCTGTACATAACATTGATTCTTACTATATCTAACAACAAGGTTCTTTTGATTCTACATCTTAAATATCTCTCAAAACCCTTCCATTATCTCCCTGGCCTCTACGCTTGCCTTTGTTCAGCCTATCACTACTTATTTGAACTCTTGCAATCTCTTATCTCTAACTGTGCCACCTTCAAACCATCTTTCAGGTTACTAGCAATGCGAACTTGCTAAAATGCACACTGGAATAGATCACCCCTATGATTAAAATTCTTGAGTAACTTTGCATGGCCCCCATGACCTAATGTAAACTACTTAGAATGACATGCAGGACTTGCCCCATCTTCCTCTCCAAAATAATCTTAGCATTTATCCACCTGTGAGCAACCTGCTCTTCCACACACTCAACTATATCAATTTCTCAAGTCCAGCTACAAAAACCATACTAGTTTGGAGGGAAGGCATCTTTTACCTTGCACTTACTTCACTGATACAATGTAGCATATGCATAATTCCATGTTTCCATCTGCTTCTCCACTAGATTGTGAGTGCCTCAAGGGGAGTTGTATTCTATTCCCACACATAGCAGTGCTGGGTATTTGCTACATATTGGTAGCTACATATTGAATGGTATTGCTACATATTGAATGATCTCAAATTTGTATGTACAGACACTGAGTATCAATAGGAGGAAGTTACATCTATAGAAGAAAGTGATTTTTTTGGTTTCAAAACAAGAAATGAAACCATGGGAATTAAAACCTTATTCTTGTCTAAAATCCATGTTTGGTGCTCTTCTCACTATACTCCATGTCCTTCCATGTTAGTTATATAAACTTAAGCAAGGTACTCCCATCTTGGACCTCAATTTTTCTCATCAATGGGACAAGTTATTTCTAATAAATAATTTAGCTCTGATATTTGGATTAGCATAGTGGTGAGTTCAAATCTTCAATCTATCAATGGGGCAAGTTTTTAAAATTCTCTTAGTTTCCTTATCTGTAAAATGGGGATAACAACAGTAGTTTAATTCATAGGGTCCATATGAAGATTAACTGAGAAATAATATGAAGGGTCCAGAAGAGTTCCTGGCTAAAATAAGCATTTACTTATAGTTAGCCACTATTATATTCTCTATAAGTATGAAGCCAACACACTTGACCCCTTCTATAACAGCAGTGGATGGCCAAAGTTCAGCTAACTGGCTTTTTAAAAACAATAATTTAGGAAATGATTTTTAGATGGCCAATAAAGATCATTCTTCTTAGCTTGTGATTAGTTTTCTGAATGACCCATATGTCAGTATAAGAAGGATCTCCATATCCAAAAATCATGTATTAATGATAATTGTCACAAATGACAAATACCTATCATACTTTGGTAGGCTTTTTCCCACTTTGAACAATTTTAAGCTGATTTTTATCTCATCGTAAGCCAGTTTTGAAAGCTAAGGAGATGCATAATATTTTTTATATTACTTTGTTGAAGATGTCTACCAACTTTATTTACTTTTTATTTCAATAGCTTTAGGAGTACACTTGGTTTTTGGTTACACGGATGAATTGTATAGTGGTGAAGTCTGGACATTTGGTATAGTCAACACCCAAACAGTGTATATTATACCCAATAGATAATTTTTTATCCCTCATCCCCTACCATTCTCCCCCTTTCTGAGTCTTCAGTGTCCACTATACCACTACATATGCCTTTGTGTACCCATAGTTTAGCTCCCACTTATAAGTGAGAACATGAGGTATTTGGTTTTCTATTCCTGAGTTACTTCGCATAGAAGAACAGCCTCCAATTCCATCCAAGTTGCTGCAAAAGACATTCTTTTCTATGGCTGAGTAGTATTTCAGTAGTATTTCATACACACACACATACACACATACACACACCCCACGGAATCCTATCTATCCATCTATCTATCTATCTATCTATCCATCCCACATTCTCTTTATCCACTCTTTGGTTGATGGGTTCTTAGGTTGATTCCATATTATATGGTTTGGTTCTGTGTCCCCATCAAATCTCATGTCAAATTGTAATTCCCAGTATGGGAGATGGGGCCTGGTAGGAGGTGATGATCCTCCTACCATGGGGGTGGTCCTTCATGAATGGATTAGCACTATCTCCTGTTCTGTTCTCGTGATAGTGAGTGAGTGAATTATCATGAGATCCAGTTGTTTGAAAGTGTATAACACCTCTGCACTCTCTCTCTTCCTCCTCCTCTGGCTGTGTGAGGTGCTCATTCTCCCTTTCCCTTCTGCCATGATTGTAAGTTTCCTAAGGCCTCCCCAGAAGTTAAGCAGATGCTGCCATGCTTCTTGTATAGCCTGCAGAACTGTGAGCCAATCTTTCCTTTATAAATTATCCAGTCTCAGGTGTATAGCAATGCAAGACCTGATTAATACACCATATCTCTGCAATTGTGAATTGTACTACAATAAACACATGAGTGCAGATGTCTTTTTGATATAATGGCTTATTTTCCTTTGGATAGATACCTAGCAGTGGGATTGCTGAATCAAATGGTAGGTCTATTTTTAGTTCTTTGAGAAATCTCCATACTGTTTTCCACAGAGATTTTATTAATTTATATTTTCACCAATAGTTTATAAGTGTTCCCTCTTCACTACACCTATGCCAACATCTGTTGGTTTTCAACCTTTTTTTTTTTTTTTTGAGACGGAGTCTCGCTCTGTCGCCCAGGCTGGAGTGCAGTGGCCGGATCTCAGCTCACTGCAAGCTCCGCCTCCCGGGCTTATGCCATTCTCCTGCCTCAGCCTCCCGAGTAGCTGGTACCACAGACGCCCGCCACCTTGCCTGGCTAGTTTTTTGTATTTTTTAGTAGAGACAGGGTTTCACCATGTTAGCCAGAATGGTCTCGATCTCCTGACCTCGTGATCTGCCCGTCTCGGCCTCCCAAAGTGCTGGGATTACAGGCTTGAGCCACCGCGCCCGGCCTCAACTTTTTAATAATGGCCTTTCTGACTGAGGTAAGTTGGTATCTCATTGTGGTTTTAATTTATATTTCCCTGATGATTAGGGAGGTTGAACTTTTAAAAATATGTTTGTTGGCCATTTGTATATCTTCTTTCAAAAAATATTTGTTCATGTCATTTTCCTACTTTAATGGGATTTGTTTTTTATTATTATTTGCTGATTTGAGTTCCTTATAGATTCTGGATATTAGTCCTTTTTCAAATATATAGTTTGTAAATACTTTCTCCCATACTGTAGGCTATTTGCTCTGTTGATTATTTTTTCATTGTGAAGTAGCTTTTTGGTTTAATTAAGTCTTGTTTATTTCTTTTTGTTGCATTTGATTTTGGAGTTTTGGTCATAAATTCACTGCCTAAACCAATGTTCGGAAGAGTTTTTCCTAGGCTTTCTTCCAGAATTTTTATAGTTTTAGGTCTTACATTTAAGTCTTTAATCCATTTTGAGTTTATTTTTGTATATGGTGAAAGATAAGGATTCCGTTTCATTCTTCTGCGTGGGGCCACACAATTTTTCCAGCATCATTTATCGAATAGAATTTCCTTTCCCAGGTGTATGTGTTTGTCTGTTTTGTCAAAGATCAGTTGGTTGTAGGTATTTGGCTTTATTTCTGGGGTCTCTATTCTGTTCTATTCTGTTCCATTGGTCTATGTATCTACTTTTATACCAGTGCCATGCTGTTTTGGTTACTGTAGTCTTGCAATATAATTTGAAGTCAGGTAATGTGATGCCTTCAGATGTATTCTTTTTGCTTAGGATTGTTTTGGCTGTTTAGGCTCTTCTTTGGTTCCATATGAACTTTAGGGAGTCTCCTAAAGGCAGCAGATGTTTGGATTGTGGATTTTGTTGTTTTTTTTTTTGGTTTGGAGATAAGGTCTCACTTTGTTGTTCAAACTGGAGTGCAGTAGCACAATCATAGCTCGTGCAGAACAGACCTTATATCCATGGACCTCTGCTGGCAGAAAGCTGCCACAGCCAACTGGGCCTTTGGCTGTCTGTGCTCAGAATGCAAAACTACCCCAGGTTTCAAGACTCCTGCTGGAGACAGAAACCAGGCCACATCCTTCTGGATTCAGCCTAAGAAGCAGGGGCACCCAGCTCTCAGCCAGGGCAAGAGCATGCTTCCTGCTCACCTCTTGGTTCTGGCCTTGGGAGCTCATCCCCGCTCCTGATTAGATCACAAATATCACTTTGGAGCTTCTCACAATCTGTGACCAGCATCTGAGTTAGCTGGGAGATTTCCATAGTGTCTTCTATGAGTTAGGATCAGGAATATCTTCCTTCTGTCCCCATTGGGTCTGGGAGTGTATGCAAAGCACAACCTAATGCTACTTCTTCTTATATACTCCCCACCACTCACCAAATCAGCTCCAGTTCTGGGCAGGGTGAGGCACTCTCCCATGGCCTGGACTGTCCAGGTCCCCAGTGGGAATGTGTACCAGAGAGACAGCCCCTCCATCTTCCACCCTCTGGAGACTCAGAGTTTTCTACCTGACTCGTGGTGCAAGTTCCCATCTGCTGCTCTTTTCAAAGTACCTAACCTTTCACTTTTTCTGTTGAGTTGCCATGTTCCTTCTTGGATAAAAGTCCACACCATGAGTCTCTACATACTATTTTCCTCTTTCTGAGCAAATAAGGCATGCTAACAAAGCACACCATCTTGGAAAAATATCTGACATCTTGGAAAAAAAAATCTACCAACTTTAACATGAGCTTTCCTCCCAAGCCCACAATGTACTTGTATTGGTTTGTTTTTATGCTGCTAATAAAGACATACCCAAGACTGGGTAATTTATAAAGGAAAGAGGTTTAGTGGACTCACAGTTCCACATAGCATAGGAGGTCTCACAATCATGGCAGAAGGCAAAAAAGAAGCAAAGTCACGTCTTATCTGGTGGTTGGCAAGAGAGCAGGTGCATGGGGGCTCCACTTTATAAAACCATCGTATCTCATGAGACTTATTGACTATCATGAGAACAACATGGGAAAGACACACCCCCATGATTCAGTGACCTCCCCCCAGGTTGCTCCCATGACATGCGGGAATTACAGGAGCTATAATTCAAGATGAGATTTGGGTGGAGAAACAGCCAAACCATATCATTCCACCTTTACCCCTCCGAAATCTCATGTCGTCACATTTCAAAATCAATCATGTCTTCCCAGTAGTCCCCTAAAGTGTTAACTCATTGCAGCATTAACTCAAAAGTCCACAGTCCAAAGTCTCATCTGAGACAAGGCAAGTCCCTTCAGCCTATGATCCCGTAAAATCAAAAGCAACTTAGTCACTTCCCAGATACAATGAGGATACAGGTACTGGGTAAATATACCCATTCCAAATGGGAGAAATTGGCCAAAACAAAGGGGCTACAGGCCCCATGCAAGTCCGAAATCCAATAGGGCAGTCATTAAACCTTAAAGTTCCAAAATGATCTGCTTTGAATGTTTCACGTCCAGGCAATGCTGATACATGAGCTGGGTTCCCAGAGCCTTGGGCAGCTCCCTTCCCTGTGGCTTTGCAGGGTACATCTCCCCTTTTGCCTACTTTCACAGGCTGGCATTTAGTGTCTGTGGTACATAGTGCCAGCTGTCGGTGGATCTACCATTCTGGGGTCTGGAGGATGGTAGCTCTCTTCTCACAGCTCCACTAGGCAGTGCTCCAGTGTGGACTCTGTGTGAGAGCTCTGACCCCACATTTCCTTCCACACTGCCCTAGCAGAGGTTCTCCATGAGGGCCCCACCTCTGTAGCAAACTTGTGTTTAGACATCTAGGCATTTCCATGCATCTTCTGAAAACCAGGTGGAGGTTCCCAAACATCAATTCTTGACTTCTGTGTACCCACAGGCCCAACACCACGTGGAAGCTGCCAAGGCGTGGGACTTGCACCCTCTAAAACAATGGCCTGAACTGTACATTGGCCCCATTTAGCCACAGTTGGAGCTGAAACAGCTGGAACGCAAGGCACCATGTTTGGAGGCTGCATAGGGCAGATGGGCCCTGGACCCAGCCCACAAAACCATTTTTCTCTCCTAGGCCCCCAGACCTGTGATGGAATGGGTTGTCATGAAGGTCTCTGACATGCCCTGGAGACATGTTTCTCAATGTCTTGGTGATTAGCATTTGGCTCCTCATTACTTATGCAAATTTCTTCAGCCAGCTTTAATTTCTCCCCAGAAAAATGGGTTTTTCTTTCCTACTGCATCATCAGGTTGCAAATTTTCCAAACTTGTATGCTTGGTGACATCTTTGCCACTTAGAAATTTCTTCTACCAGATACCCCAAATCATCTCTTTCAAGTTCAAAGTTCCATAGATCTCTAGGGCAGGGACAAAATGCTGCCAGTCTCTTTGCTAAAGCACAACAAGAGTCACCTTTGCTCCAGTTCCCAACAAGTTCCTAATTTCCATCTGAGACCAGCTTAGCCTGGACTTTATTGTCCATATCACTATCACCATTTTGGTCAAAGCCATTCAACAAGTCTCTAGGAAGTCCCAAACTTTCCTGCATCTTCCTGTCTTCTGTGCCCTCCAAATTGTTCCAACCGCTGCCTGTTACCTAGTTCCAAAGTCATTTCCACATTTTTTGATATCTTTAGAGCAGCACCCCACTCCCAGTACCAATTTACTGTATTAGTTTGTTTTCACACTGCTAATAAAGACACACCCAATACTGGGTAATTTATAAGGGAAAAAGGTTTAAGGGACTCACAGTTCCACACGGCTGCGGAGGCTTCACAATGATGGTGGAAGGTATAGGAGAAGCAAAGTCACATCTTACATTTCAGCTGGCAAGAGAGCATGTGCAGGGGCTCTCCCCTTTGTAAAACCATTAGATCTTGGGAAACTTATTCACTACCATGAGAACAGCATGGGAAAAACCCACCCCCATGATTCAATTACCTCCCACCAGGTCCCTTCCATGACACCTGGGAATTTTGGGAGCTACAATTCAAGATGAGATTTGGGTGGGGACATAGCCAAACCATATTAGTATGTTTTCATACAAAATTTTAAAACAATTCTAAAGTATACAGATGCTGAATTTTACAACTTCTAAACTCTTGTTCTTACTTTTTTCCTTTTTCTTCTCTCTGGTTACTATAAAAGAAGATGGTCAAATGCTCGTCTTTGGAAACATGATGAAAATACATAGAAACTAGTATCATTCCCACATTCCATCAAAAGAACAAGAGGAAATAATGGCATTTAACACCATTGTGCCAGTTATATGGCAGTGCATCTAGAAATGTCCCATCTTTAGATATGATAATCTGTGTTTCAAGTGCCCTTAACAACACTAAATCAAGACCATTTTTGTCAGTGTTGTACCTCCAGTGTGTTTTCAGAAGAACAGCTAATCTGTATATGTTTCATTAATTTATAAATTATTGAATGTTGATTTAACACAGTTGGTGGATCCCTAAGAAAAGCTTCATTAGAAAATGAAGCTTTTTGGTTGGTAGGTGAGGTGGCTGGTTAAAGGAATCATACAACAATTTAGATGTCTGCCATCAACAGAACATTAAATTTTGAATCAGAGTTAGAAAATTCCAGCTTGGTGTGGCTCAAAGTGGTATTCAGTTTTGAGGTTTGAGGTTTTCCTTGCTCCTGCTGACAAAGAAGAGAAAATCAGAAAAAATAAACACAAAAGAGCATCAACAGCGTCTACTTTGATTCTCTACTTGGGAAAGTGGACATGGCTTGTCTTAGGAGTCAGAAGGGAAGTCCGTTTCATTGTCCCTGGATGTTGGATTGTACTGGGCAGGAAGGGAGTAGCAGGAGCTACAGGAAGGTAGAGGGAGATCTGGTGAACAGCTGCCTAGTTAGGATGTTGCTTTTTGGACCCCCAGTGGGTACTTTGGGCTTAGATAAGCAGAAGAGGTGTCAGGTAGCAACCAAGTCAGTGTGTGCCTCCTGCATTGTCTAAGTGCCTGAGGCGGCTCAGGAAGCTAAGAGGTGCTGCCAGAAATGGTACCTTTTTCCTTGTCAACACAATAACAAACATGAATGCAGCTGAGTAACTGGTTGCAAACGGGAGATCCTGCTCTGCTGGAATCTGAGATGGGGCACGAAACAACCCCCTACTCTGCCTTTTCCTCACCACAGGAGGGCCATAACTGTCTGTGTGTTGAATGCCAGCACACTAGCACCTCTCAGGTAGAGCAAACTACAGTTACCTGTGCTTTTAAACACCAAAATAAAAACACTAAAGACGCCAGCAAGCACAAAGCAAAAGAGCCCCTGAATGCCCCTAGGCTGCCTGTGATTGTCATTTTGAAGGATTGTTATTACTATGTTTTGACGCCAGTGGACATATTGAACTTCTTTCCTTAGTGCCATTGATGTCAGCAGGATCAAAGGTGTGTGTGCGTGTCTGTGTGCCTGCACAGGCATCACAAGAGGTGAGACAGATGAAACAGGAAGAGGGGAGAAAAAAAATGGGCAACTGAAGAAGGAATGAAAGATGAGGGTGGATGGGAGCCCTGATTGGAGGTTATGTGGCTCATGGAAGATGAATCATTCTATAATATAGTTCAAAGAGGGCAATAGCACACGTATCTCCTTCAAAGGCATTCTGCCCCACTGAGCCACATTCTCTGAGCTTATTGAAGTGACTACGAATCCCATTTATTGTGGGCAAGACTGATCCCAGGTATGGAAAATGTAGGCATTGGGTGCAAGTGAGGCTGTGCCTTCAAGCTAGTTTTGAGAGTAGTAACTACAGCAGATGAATCTTTACTCACTATGGTACAGATTTGTCCCTGCATATTGAGTTAAACTTGGCAGGAATGAAGTAGAAGGAGATTTGGTATTTCTTTGTTATCTATTTTGTGCCACGTACGGTGATAAGTTCTGAGGATATAAAGATAAGTAAGAGATTATAGGCCGGTCCAAAGGAAATGTAGCGCTATCCCCTTCAGAATACAATAGAATGTGTTTTATTTTATTTGTATTTATTTATTTATTTATTTATTTTTGAGACGGAGTCTTGTTCTGTTGCCAAGGTTGGAGTGCAGTGGCGTGATCTCAGCTCACTGCAACCTCTGCCTCCTGGGTTCAAGAGATTCTCCTGCCTTAGCCCCCTGAGTAGCTGGGATTACAGGCACCTGCTACCACTCCTGGCTAGTTCCTTTGTATTTTTAGTAGAGATGGGATTTTGCCATGTTGGCCAGGCTGGTCTCCAACTCCTGACCTCAGGTGATCCACCTACCTTGGCCTCCCAAAGTGCTGGGATTAGAGGTGTGAGCCACTCTGGCCGGCCAGATGTGTTTTATAAAAGGTAGGAGAACACACGGCTAAGAGAAGGAACATAAATGAACAATACTCAACCTGAGGAAAGGGACACTTTCTGGGGGAGAGAGCATAAAAATCTTTCCAAAGGAGACTTGAAGAAGATAGGAAAGCAGACTTAACCAGGTTGACAAAGACAGGGGAGTTTTAAGAAGCAGGAATATGCTTTTTCTTACAGCTAACACTTACATACAGTCTGTACCAAAGCTGGCCTAAGCATTTTACAAGTATTAACCTATTTAACTTTACAATAACAATATTACAGAAGAAATAACATCCATGTTCTTGTTTTGTACATAAGGAAAGTGGGGCAGGAAGAGAGTAAGTAATTTGGTCAAGGTCAAACTGCTAATAAGGGAGATAACCAGAATTTTAACCCATGTAGACTGCAGTTAGGGTCCATGCTCTTAACTAAGACCATATACTGCTTTTTTTTTTTTTTTCCTAGAAAAAAGGGTATAAAGTTGCAGAGTTTTCGAGTATCTTTCATTCAGTCCAACCAGTGCATTTATGGTGAATAATAATTGTACCAACTACGAACGTTACAAAGATGAACAGGCATAGCTCCTGCTACCAAAGTGCTTAAATGTAATAGAAAGAGACTCTTAAACAGCTAATTTCAATATAATGTGGGATAATGTTTAGATATAATAGCTGATTTTCTCTTCATTCTCTGTCATTTCCTTTTTACTTCATGGCCCCCTTCCTCCCTAAATTAGACATTAGGATTGTTAAAGCAGAAAAGCAGAAAAGACGCTTTTTGAAGACCAAATCCGGAGTCAGCAGGACCTAGCGCCTAGAAGGTACAGCATAAACAACAGGTTTGGAATAATTCAGGATGATGCCAAGTCCAGCTCAGTCCTCCTCCTCCTGCCCCCACAACTACTCCTCTCAATGATATGCGAGGAGAAGAAGGAGATTAAGAGAAAAAGGAAAAGAATTGGAGGCTGGTGTAAGTTCCTGTGAGAGACACTTTGGAAAGATCTAAGGGCAAAGGAACTGCACCTTATTTCCTGGACAATTGGCATTTAGGAGAGAATTCTGAGCAGGAGAAATTAATTTGGCATCATCATCATGTAGCTGGTATTTTAAAGCATGAGGTTGAATGAGATCACCAAAGAAAAGCCCGGGGAGGTGGTAGACCTCTCGTAAACTTTGCACCCAGGTTAGGGTGGATTCAGTAGAGAAGGATGCAAAGGTATCTATGCAGAATGGCGGCAATGTTCTTGCAGATTTTCTCTGCATCCACTGTGTTGCAATGAGAAGCCAAATGCTTCCCATATTCCCCATTACAAGCTACCTGAGGGTAGGGATACTAACTGTTTCATTCATTATTCTAGTCTCAGAGCCTAGAGCCAAAAATATAGTAGATGCCCATAATTGGTTAGGGCAAGCAAACGAATATGCTTCTCCAGGAAGACGCAACAAGGAGAAGGTTGCAGTTTATTAATTCACTTAATAAAGATAATAGTTAGTGATTACTGTTAGTAGGCACTGTTGTAATTGCTTAGATTATATCCATGAGCAAGTAGAAAAAGATTCCTGCCCTCTTGGAGCTTATGAAAAGGGAGACAGACAACAAAAACTAAACCAGAATTGAGTTTACTGTATGTTTCCCCGCAGGATCAGGCTGAAATCGGGAGGACTTTGCCTAAAACTATACCCTTGCCTGATGTCTTCTCCTTACACTCCTGCTCCTCAATGCCCTCAGTTTCTCCTGGAGTGCTTCCTTAATAAATTGTTTGCACACAAATCCTCATCTCAGCGTGTTTGTGGGGAACCTCACCTAAGACAAGAGTTATGCTAGATAAGCTTAGTTGCAGAAAAAAATTAAAATGCATGCTTCTTGCATCCTGAGTTTGTAGCTTGAGACTGGTACCTGCTGTGAATATAATGCAGTATATGCTGCAATGAAAATTTGTACAAAGAAATGGCACATGGTATTGTGGGGGATACAGAAAGAGCTTCCTGGAGGATGACTTAGCTGGGTGAAGAGTGGTGAAAAGTCATGCCAAGAAGAAGGGATAGTAAGGGCCAAAGTGCAGAGACAAGAAGGTGTCATGTGTGGGGCCTGCGCCTGGCTCAGTGGGTCTGCTGCAGAGAAAGCAGCACATGGCAGCAGAAAAGCAGGCTTCCCTTAAGGTGAATATGGGGAAGGGGTTTGCAGGAGAGTGAGCAGCAGAAAATTATGTAAAGTGGGCAAAGGATCCTATTGTGAGAGTCTTCCAGGTTAGGAATTTGCATTTCTCCTAAAGGTATTCAGGGCCATAGAAGAGTTTTGTTTTGTTTTGTTTTTAATTCAGTTGTGTAGTCACATGGCACAAAATTTGAAAGCATTAAAGGTTTACAGTTTAAAAGAGAGTCTTCCTCTGTTCTTTCCCTTAGACATGGGAACCACTAATACAAACTTCTTGAGTCTCCTTTGGGAAATATGTTTTATATATATAAACAATATGTCTATATAACTCTGCTTTGTTCACTTGACACTCTAGTATGATGATCTTTGCATATCATTGTAGAGTTTTACGTAGGGGAGTGATATGGTCAGTTGAACATCGCATAAACACTATTACAGCTGCAGCATGCAGAACAGATGGAGAGGGGAACAAGGCAAGATATGACCAGTGTTTGACATAACATAGGAGCAATATAACTGAGAGAAAATGAAGATTTTAAAATTAGCCATTTTAATCAAATAACCATCCACTATTGATTTAGTGCACCTCTTCTAAATAACTCAGAGCATCTTCATCCACAATCCCTCTATGCTCAAACTACATTGTGACCACCTGAGAAAAGACACTGGAGCTTACAGTTTGCAGATGGAAGAAACAAGGTACATAAAGAGGTAACTTTAGGCTACTTTGATTCTGGTTCTAATATTCTCTCCCCTGATTATCTTAACTCCACACTTTTGATGGTCCAAATCGTCAGCACAATAAACAAGCAAGCGTCATGGTGAACTAGGAGAACCAGTTACTGTACCAGTAAAATAATGATCTAAGAACTCCCAGAAAGTGGAGAATAATTTTTTTGTTCTGATGCTTACAAAGCCTTTAGAGACCCTCAGGTAACACAAAGTATTATTAAGTTAGAAACATTTCAAATAAGTATTTTCTGAAGCAAAAGAGAAACTAGACACAGGGCAGACTCTCCTGCTGAAGGTTTTCTGAACAATTACCTTCATTCCGCTTAATGTCACCCAAACCCAGTGCTCGGGGCACATGCAATAATCATGATAGATTTCCTTGTTTGGAGGTAGACATGGAAAGCCTTAGTAGGCAGACTTCTCAGGTGGTCTCCACTGATACCCATCTCCTGGTATTTGTGCCCTGGTGGAATTTCTTCCCCCTGAGGGTAGGCTGGACCTAGTGACTTGCTTCTAATAAACACAATAAGGCAAAAGTGATAGGCTGTCACTTCTGTGACTAGGTTACAAAAGATTGCGACTTCCATCTTGCTAACAAATTTTCCTTATTGTCTTTATATTAGTCTGTTCAGGCCGCTATAACAGAATACCACAGACTGGGTGGTTTACAAACAACAGAAATTTAGCTCTCACAACTCTGGAGGCTAGAAATCCAAGATCAAGGTTCTGGCAGATTCAGTGTCTGGTGAGGGCTAGACATACTCAGGTTCATAGATAGCCATCTTCTTGCTGTGTCCTAACACAGCAGAAGAAAGAAACAGCTCACTGGGGTCCCTTTTATAAGGGCATTCATCCCATTCATGAGGGCTCCTCCCTCATAACCTAATTATCTGCCAAAGGCCTTACCTCCTAATACTATCACATTGGGGATTGGGTTTCACCACATGCATTTGGGGAAAACATAAACATTCATTCTATAGCAGTCTTCAGAGTTTGCCTATTTGGATGAAGGAAGCTGCCATGTTGGAGAGGTCCACACAGCAAATAATGGAGGGTGGCCTGCAGTCAGCAGCTGGCAAGGAACTGAAGCCTTCAGTACAATGCCCATATGGAAACTGAGTCCTAACATCAACCATGAGAGTGGCTTTGGATGCACATCCTTTCTCAATCCTGGCTTCAGATGAGAATGCAACCCCTAGACTAAAACCTTGATTGCAAACTTGTAAAAAACTATGATGCCAAAGACCCAGCTAAGCTGTGCCTGGATTCCTGAACTACAGAAACTGTGAGATCGTAAATGTGTATCATTTTAAGCTGCTAAATTTTGGCATAATTTGTTTCACAGTAATAGCTAATTAATACAAAAGCAAGGTCAGTGTGAATGCAAAAATTAAATCATTATGACTTACATACATAGAACCATGTTATGCTGTTACACATAGCATGCACCCTTCTCATGAACTGGACAGTATAACTTAACTAGAGTGCATACTTGACTGATACTTAGATATAGGTCACTCTGCAATTCACAGTCCTCTCTTTACCCCTACAGCTTCTTGTGATGATCCCTTGCATGTTTTTCAGGTCTTACCTCTTGATTCAAGATCTTTTCAGGAGAACACTGGGGAAGCTGGTAGCACCCCGGTGGCATGAATAGGAAAGAAAAGATGCTAGACTGAATGCTTAAAGCACGCGACACAGAGGCAGAGCTGTCAGCAACTCCAACATCACAGGATTTAACATTAGGGCTTATAAGAACCTTAAGCAGCCCTACAAAAGCCCTAAATAGCAGCAGAAATATTGAAGTTGGGGAATATATGTAGTTAATCGTGACAGATGATGTCTTAAAGGGATCCTAATTTACTTGGGAGATGGGATGAGAGACTATTAGGCTCAGAAATTTTCTCTTTATTTTATTCCAGATGTTTTCAACCTGTCTTCACTTGAAGTTGATAAGTCTATTTCTAATGAGCATTGACCTCTGGAATTTGAGAAGATGACAGAGAATTAAAAATCAAAGCTTCTGCTCTTTCTGATGCTCTATTGGTGAAGACAGGGTGCATATGAAAAGGATCTACAAATACTGTTCTAATTTCACGAAGGTGGTAAACATACAGTGTTCACTACTTATATGCAACCAGTTAGACTCTCTGTTCATAAACAATTGTAAAAGAAATCTTCATTTAAAACATTTTTTTCATAAAAGTAATTGCATCTGTGGCCTCTTTTTTGCCTGGCTATTGGAAAATTTAGTAACAGCCATTATTGGAGCCTTCTTTTTCAAGGATTGCTGCAGAATTTCACCCAAAAGATGAACAAAAGGCCTCTTACCCTGAGCACAGCATAGCTGTTGCTGATTCCTTACTGCTCAGGCCTGCGGTGGCCCTTTGAGTATGGGGTGTGGGTTTAAGGTAGATGTAGAAATTTCAGGGAACCTCAACTAGTAAGCAGAAGACAGAAGTCCAGGCCTTCTTTGTCCATCACTTACAGTGTTCCTCATCCTTTTTAAGGCCCTGTTTCTCTTTCTGTAAAATTGAGGACAAATACATTTGTATTCCAACTGCCTCATGAATAGTCAAATAGGTGGTTTTCTCTCACTTCCATACTTAGCAAATCAAAAAAGTATGAAAAGTATACTTTTCAAAACGAGTTCTCATGTCTTCCTCCTGGGAGGGAGGCTGGTCAGGAATTTCTGTGCAACTAGGCCACGGCCGCAGGAGATTCATCCAAGTTCACACGCAGGAGGTCCCCAGCCAAGCCAGGGTTAACATCACGATACTTAATCCAGTGTTCTTTCTACTGCACTGTGCTGCCAGAACAGTAGTCACCAATTGCGACACTCCCAAATCAACGTTAAACTGTGCATAAAGCAACAGCACTGATTATGGGCTATGCTGTTATTTCAGGGGTACCATATCTAGTTGGAGAAGGGCTATATATGTCTAGGTAAGGAACTGAGACTAACGAGACAGCAGAAAACAGAGGTAGGCTTTTGTGTTTGGTTGATAGCGATGGATTCTACTGTACCTTTGTTTTTAATATTGGATCTTTCCCTGCAAATGCATGGATACAGCACAGAAACATCTATTACCTGTTTCTGAAACATCATCAAAAGCCCCATGGGCAGCAGAGTATAATGCAATGTGCCAACATGACAAGTGTGAAGTGTGTCAAGTCAGGGAACACCATAAATCCTCTATTCAATTCTCAAAGAATGTGATACACAAATGTCCATTCATCTTGCTCTCTTACACTTCCACCATTTTCCAAGGAGGCATCTGATAGGCTAGTGAGGATCCCCTCTGTGCTGAGCTCCTGAGGGCAAGACTCATGAGCCATTTGGCTGTCTCTAAAATTATTACATCCAAGCACTCAGGGAAAATAGGAACCTAAGGTAGCATACCACACCTTGCTACTATCATTTGTCAAAAACTGGCACCAGGTAGAAATGACACAGGATAACAAGTCCAGAAGCATCTAGAACAAACAAGAAGGATTCATCATTGAAGACAGGCAGAAAACACTACCTCCCCCCCCACCATCCATCCTTATATCAATTATGCTTGTACAGACTCATATTCCCAAGGACTAAACAAGTACGGGTTCATATTCCCAAGGCCTAGAAAAAAAAAAAATCAGTTAGACTTTAAAAATTAGATTAAATTTTAAATAGAAACCAGACCTAAGAAAAAAATTAAGTGCATTGTATTCTGCCTCTTTGTTTGTTCCTCATTAAGTATAGGTTTTCAAGAAAAAAAAGTAAGTTAATGAGGGGAAAGCTCAGTATTTGACTGCAGAAAATATATGTACCCTTCTCCCTGCTTTGACAACATCAGAAGAGGTGAAGAGAGGTGTCAGCGATGTTCAAGAGAGGGGAAGGGGTCAGCCCAGCAAGAACTGGAAAGATGATCAAGAGGAAGAAGTGCTCTAAGCCTAGAGAATGGGAAAAATTTGAAAACAACAGCTAAAGTTTATGAAGTGCTCCCCAGGTGCCAGGACTTACTATATTTTTAAAATGTATTATCTCAATCTAATCTCACCAAAACTCTACATGGATAGTACTATTATTATTCCATTCATAGGTGAAGGAAACTGAAGCACAGGAAAGTTAAGTGACTTGTAGGTTAAATATCTGAATTCAAGCAGCCTGCCCTAGAGGCCACAGTGTGAACAATAAAAGCCAGTGGTTCTCAGTCTTATTCTTCCATCAGAAGCTCTGGAGGGCTTGTTAAAATCCAGCCCTAGAGTTTTTAATTCAATAAATAACACCTGGGAGTTTGTCTTTCTAACAAGTCCTTATATGACGCCAATGCTGCTGGTCCAGGGGCCACAGTTTAAGAAACATTGCATTTAGCTATATTGTCCTTTTAACAGGGAAGCAGTCTAGTTGAAGGGAACAACATTAGCAAATGAATAGATTAAAAACAAAACAAGTCAGGTAATAATAAAGAAGTGTGTCTAACTATGGCAATCATGTTGGTGACTCCAGTTTAAAAAAATAAAATAAAACAATGTCGTAGCCAAGACTTGGAAATCCTGACATGAATATTGCAGTATATAGACAGCCATGCCATCCTTTTTATACATAAAGGATGTATAAAACTTTGGGGACCTACAAAGGAGGTAAGAACAAGCAAACTTTTACAGGTAAGGCAAGGCAGATGGCTGCATCTTTAAAATCTATTGGCCTACATTAACCATGAGTATGCTTAAGTCAAAAGGAAAGATGAAAAGAACACTTTGATGCTCATGTGGCATAAAATCACACATTATATCTATATCCCAGACAGCTTTCTAAAGAAAAACAAACAAAAAACAGAAAGCACCCTCCCCAAACAGTAAGCAATATGGATCACTTTCTCCAACTCCATGTCAAAATTTGACCATTTTGTTTAAGTTTAGGAGTCTAGTGGAATCCATTGTCTTTGGAATCAAGTTACAAGAGTCAACTGAGACCTTCAGAAAAAAACTTTCACTTTTGGATTACAAAGAGACACATTTAAACAGAGATGTTTCTCTCAAAAATTAAAAAAAAAAATGAATGCTAGTAAAATATTTTTTTAAATGCAAAGTGCTTTCTGTAGTAACTGAAAGTCCCCCAACCCTGGACACTATTTTTTTTCACTGATAATTTTGACATAGAAAGTCATGTGCAAAATAAAATCATTCACCTAAGCCTTCTTTGGACACCTTCTACATCAAAGCCAAGAGGACACAAGGTGTCTTGGGCATCATGACTGTCATGATGAGGCTTAGAGCCTATTGAAAGACTTTACATTTTAATTTATGTGTGTGAATACATCGCTATGATTCTCTCCCAAAATGTCTTAGTTTTAGCCAATCATGAAGGTGCACGAAACCCAGAAGATGGTATAAAACATTTCTTTACCTTTCCCATTGAACCCCGTATTAGCTCATGTAAAGCCTACTCAGTGTGGTGGACTCTTTTCTCTTAGTTGAGAAGGGATGAAAGATGTAAATGAAGGGAGAAGAAAAATTTTATACAAAGTAAAATATAGTAAGTACTATGCACACCACTCAGACAATCATAAGTACATAGGAACTCAGAGGACAGCGATATCACTGGAAATCTCATTAAGCTTTTTTGAGATGCTCTGGATTTTAGATTTGAAAGAAGAATGAGAGAGAACAATAGAGAGGGAACGTTCCAGGAAGGAGGGTGTTTCTGAACAAATGCTGAGCAACAAGACTTTCAATCTAGGATATGCCATTATGGAGAAGGTAGTAAGCGCATTAATGTGATGGAGACAGCAACGATCCAAGTAGGGAAAACACCTGGGACAAGGATAGAAAAGTATTCTTAGGCTTATCAGGGAGGGATGGGGGTGTCACACCAAGAGTAACCGTTAGAGGCAATGGGAAGCCATTGAAGAAATTGAAAGGAGTGACATGAAAAAAGCAATGGTTTAAACAGACAAAATGGCAGCATTTCATTGCATATGTCCAAGGGTAAACCATCGGCTAGGAAACCACTGCAACAGTCCAGATGTGAAGCAACAAAGACTCAAACTAAAGTCAGGCCACTGGTAATATAAAGGAAGGGATGACTGTAGGTTCAGAAATAAGGAGAAATCCTTGTCCTGGCTATGACTGTGGTTGAGGAAGGAATAGCCAAGTAATGATGTCAAGCTTCTCAGTCTTGGTGTCTGGCCAGAAACAGTAATTGAGGCCTACATGGGTTAAAAAACTTGACCAGGCTCATGTTTCATCGATGGCAAGGTTGCATTTAGATATATGGGATCTCAGTTTAGTCTTCCTTCCAGTACATCATGCCACCTCATGCATATTCATACAAAGCTTTTGAGTCTTGACATTTCATCACACCATGATAACTCTAAAATCATGCAGCACATGTAGCAAATAACTCTAAAATCATGTGGCACAACAGCAACAACAAAAAAGCAGTATTTTTCTATCTCCCAATTTTTCATTGAAATGAGGACATTTTAATTAATTAATTAATTAATTATTATTTTTTTTGAGATGCAGTCTCACTCTTTCACCCAGGCTGGAGTGCAGTGGCACCATCTCGGCTCACTGCAAGCTCTGCCTCCCAGGTTCACGCCTTTCTCCTGCCTCAGCCTCCCGAGTAGCTGAGACTACAGGCACCCAACACCACACTTGGCTAATTTTTTTGTATTTTTAGTAGAGACAGGGTCTCACCATGTTAGCTAGGATGGTTTCGATCTCCTGACCTCGTGATCTGCCCACCTCGGCCTCCCAAAGTGCTGGGATTACAGGCGTGAGCCACCACACCTGGCCGAGCACATTTTATAAGAAATGTTTCCAAATTCTAGTATGATTATTTATAATGTCATAATTACAGATTTTTTTTCTAAGTAGAAATTCTGTATGGTAATCCATTCCCTAGAGAGAGTAACCTCTCCCAACTCCTCATTCTTCATAGATTCAAAGGTTCTTGAGAGCAGGGTTCCTCAACCTTCACACTACTGACATTTTGGCCTGGATGACTCTTTGTTCTATGTGTGCGGCAGGCATTGCAGAATATTTAGCAGTATCCCTGGCTCTACCCACTAGATGCCAGTAGCAACCATCCACCCCTAGTTGTTACAGCCCCAAATGTCTCCAGACATTGTCAAATGTCCTTTGGGGAACAAAATCACTTCCATTTGAGAATCTCTGCCTTAGAGGTATTTTATAAAACTTACATCAATGAACCTATCATTTCCATTCAACAACTCTCCTAAATTCTGTCTTTGGATGGTGGTTCTCTTGTATGTGTGGGTGGGGGTGTTGGAGGAGGGCTAGAAAGATAAGACTCAATCACCAGTTGCCAAGTTTCACTTTAAACTTCCCCTTCATGGGGTATCACTGCATCTGGAGCCAAATGGAAGGGGACTTGCTTAAATGGAGCCCAAAAGTCTTCTGTGGTCTTTAAGAAACACGTGGCAACAAAGTGCTTTCCATGAACCCACTTTTCACTTAGAGTCAACTAAATTCTTTTTTAGCTATTTAGAAGAGATCTGGTATCTCAAAACAAACAAAATTGCAACCATCTTCAGCAAAAGTTAATATCTGAGTTATAAGCCCTCTAGAGGAGGGGACAAAGCTGAGTTCCCTCTCCAGAATGACCCTGGACTATAAGCCAAGACCAAGGCTATGGCCCTTTAATCTGAGAAGGACATGCCTCTTACCATACTCTGATCATCTGCCTCATATAGGCAGGCCTGCGAGGGAACAAAGTAACCGACGAGACATAATGTGCCATCAATGATACATTCTACAGCTTTATCTTTCAGATTCATCAGGAATTGAGTAAGAAAAAGGGACCTGTTATGTTTAATCATAAACTGACAAGACATTTGTATTTATGTGGCAAGAAGTTACATCTGCCAACCAGGCTCCTGTCTTCCTTAAGTAAAAGCTTCATGTCAGCTCTTCTGTTTACTCAATCGTCGGCTGCTTTCTGGTCTCACTTGCTTTACTATATATTTATATTGAAAGAATACATTCTCAGCAGCTTTTAGGCTCTTAAATGCATTTCAAGAGAAGACCAAGTCCAATCACTGTTACTTAATTAACACAATTGTGAAGACTTCAATCTAGCCACACAATAGCTTTCCTGACCTTGCAGAAGGAGGCAGGACTTCATTATTGAGTATATTGTTTCCTATAAACATATAAAACCCCTACAATAACAATCCCATCAGCCGAAATGAAGTTATCTGAGAACAGAATTAAACTCTAAATGACCTTTTGCTCTACTCCGTAGCCCCCTATTAATAATTTCTAATCTAATCAGTGTGGATAAATGCACTAAGGCTGGTCATGCCAGGCACTGGGCCAGCCCGGCCAATTGCCGTCCATCTGATTCATTCCAGTCCAGAGCTTGTCTGGAAAAGACGCATCCCTCGCTGAGAGGCCACTGCCTGATTTCCTCTTTTGTTATCTTTTAGCAGCAAAGTCATGTCCTTGTAACTGATAGACACGTTTCTTTGTAAATAACCCTGGAGTGACTGATAGAGCTTTTGCCAGACAAAGGCAGCAAATAGCAAGGCATTACTCATGCCAAGCCAGAGAACACTGTGTCACGGCTGACAAATTTATGGGAGATATGAGCTCACCTCTTGCACAAATATATACTTTCCTGGCAAATTCATCACATGCTTTAATGGCCCCATACTGCATTTGTCAGCTGTCTGTCCCTGTGCCTTGTTGCCTTTGGTTTCCTGTCAAGGATTGTTTGTTGAAATCATCTTACAGCCCCATTCTTCAGCAGTGAGACCCAAGAAAGATCAATGATGACACCTGTATTGATAATATTTTACATTCAACTATTTGGCTGATAAATCATTTTAACAATGCTGATATGTTTATTGAGTGTCTGCCGGCATCACAATTATATGGAAAGCGATGCCAACTTAAATCTTTGCTTTGTTGGTCTGGTTTTTATTTCTTTCTTTTCATTTTCCCATAATTAAGTGTGCCATAGTACAGGTTTTACTTCCCCATGTCAATCGAGAGCAAGTGAAAACAGGCGAAAGGGTGACCTTGCGTTTCCACTCATTGGTCTGTTTTTTAAAAAGGAAAGAATGGCAGCCTGGTGGATATTGCTGGTTAAAAAGGTAGTTATTAGAAGGGAGAACCAGGGTGTTTAGGGTTCTGGTAATGTTCTGTTTTGTGACCTGGGTATTGGGTTCAAAGATATGGTCATTTGTGAACATTCTTTCAATTCTATGTTATAATATGTGCATTTTTCTGCACATACATTATAGTTTAATAAAAAGTTGAACAAAGATCAGCAAACGGATTACATATACACACGCACACACACATTATGAATACACAGGCTCAGAGTCAGTGTTTTCTACCTTGAGGCTTTATATTACCTACAATCCCTTAGGCTTCTCCCTGGAAATCTCACCCATCTAACATGGAAATTACATCCAATAAGCATTTTATAATTGATCCTCTTAGCATCATCTCCACAGAATTTCAAAGAAAATCTTAGGGTTCTCAAATTTCTTAGCCTTTACCTCCTCTTTAGGACACTTTTGACATGGACTCCTGGGTCTCTATGAAAAAATGGAAAGAGACCAAGGCATCAATAAAAAGAGATAAAATTCCCCCTTGGTTTCTTACTCAAATTAACTTTGACTCAAGTCACATGCTCAGCCTATGTCTATGGAGACATTCAGATGCAGGTAAACATTCAGACGAAAAGTGAAAAATCCAACCACCTGAATTGACTTACCTGTTGTTGGTGACACCTGTATGTATTGGCTTTTTGGAAGCCCTCAACAGACATTCACTTTCTTGTCTTTGGGCAGAACTGTATCATATGGCACCTCCAGTTGCAAGGACATCTGGAAGACAGAATATTTAGCTTTTTCAGCCTCTGTATTAGAGACTGGTAATGAGATCCCCTTTGGGAATGAGCGATGAATTGGCCAAATCATAGTTCTAACTAGATAAGTGAAAGCCACAGCAGTCCAGGTGAAATGGAGGTACAGGAAAGTCCAGGGCAGAGTTGTTTACATCAGTGGTTTCAACCTTGGATGCTCATTGTAATCACCCGGGTATCACCCTCAGCAATTCTAATTTAATTGGCCTTGGGTGTGGTCCAGCATCAGGATCTTTAAAAGCTACTGTAAGGGATTCTAATGCACAGCCAAGGTTGAGAGCTACTGGCTTAAACAGATAAATATCAAGACTTATATCCTCAAAGAAAATAGCAAAGGTATTAGATATCTCACCAGCTATTACATCAAAGATTAAACAAAGGCTTTTAAGAGCTTATATCTGGAAAAGGAGTGAGAGTCTAGAAAAAAATTATCCCCCGATTTTGTAAACACTTGAGTGACAAACGGGCATTAGAACATGAACAAGTTGATTTTTAAAGTAATACGTTGATTAACTAACCCTTACTCAATCTAATAGTTGGAAATATTCATAGAAAAAGCAGGCAGTCTCATCTGTGTAATTAACTGGAAATACATCTCAGCTGCACCCCTTCCCAGTGGGGGTATAGTGTAAATATTGACCTCTCGTAAAGTCTCAGTTTTCCCACTTATAAAATGGGGGAAATGATTGAACTTACCTCAAAAGCCTTTTTGTAAGGAATGACTGAGATAATCTGGATGAAAGGGTTAAATGTCTGGCACGTAGTAACAGCTCAATATCATCATTGTTCTTGGTCTCCCATTCAGCAAGCTCATTTACAAGCATTCATGTCACCTACAAAGAATTAGCAAGAATTGGGTCTGAAAAACACCAAGGTGACAATTTAATTACTGTTATATGAGACTTGATCAACTACTATTCAACTGTCCAGGGGTGAAGTATTGTAAAAGAGATATAAATGCTGCTTGAGAGACTTACGTTAGATATGATTTAAAAAAAAAAATAGTTAACTATGAAGGCAATAAAACATGGTAAAACGTTAGTTGAAAAAGCAATGGTTTCTCCTCAGAAAGTCTGCTTTAACAGGAGATATTTTCATATTTCTAGAATAGTCTAAGCCATAGTGTGGTAAATAAATTAGCTTTCAACATCCTTTTTGGTCTTTATGACTCAATCATTACGACTCAAAGATATAAACTTTGGAAGATGAAATTCAGATTTCAGTTGAGAAGCAATGCTGTTTCACTTCCCTGAGAGAATGGTCTGGCTTGTGAAATACTACAGAAAAAGCTGTATTTTCTCCAGAAAATGAAAGGTAAATCATTTTGGCCTGAGTAAATCAAGGCAGAAAACTCACCCCCATGAAAGCTGCAGCTCTGAGAGTGTGGGCAGGGTGAGTGTCACAGGTTTAGGATGCTTGGCCTGCCCTTGGGACCCCAGCTCCTCCTTTCCAGCATGTTGCGGTCCAGAGTTCAGTTCATACCATCCCAGATGATTTGGGGGTTTGCTTCCTCACTTCAGGCACTCTTTAAATAAGAGGGCTTGTCAGTGGCTCTTCCATCTGGCAGAGAGTGGGTACTCAATAAATATTTGTTGAATGAGCCTGATCATTCTGATGAAAAGAGACCCCTTTGTTCTTTTGGGCCATTGGGTTTACCATTTACTAAATGGCCTGTGGCTTCCTGGTCTGACAAATTTATAGCACCTGTTTATGTCTTTCTCACCCACAGGCTTCAACAGAATACCTGTGGCTGCACTTACAAAAGGCAGCCAGAAGGACCCGTCCATTCTGGAAAGTACCTTTGGTCTGAAAGGTACAAATCAGAACTTTCACCACATTCCATCTGGCACTCACTGGTGGCGCCAACACCTCGAAAACCCTGCCGGGGCCATTTGTCACCATGTGGACACAGACGGACCACCAGTGAAAATGGAATTTTTGAATGAGCTTGAATGACCTGCCTATATGTGTAGACAGCCATGGTCACTTTTTCTCCGTAGGATTAGATGTGCTGATTCTAATGTGGTTCACATTAGGCTATTTTCTTTTAAAAGTGAAATTTCTTTTGGAAACCTGGACATTTCTAAGATGACTTCACATCCATTCACTCTTCTTGCCTTCCAAAACAGCTGCTCACAATCTGAATATTAGATAACACATAGCAAAAACAAACCTCTGTTATTATTATTACTACTATATTATTAGGTTTCTGTAGAATCCCAAGGAATTCTGTAGATAATGTAGAGTAAGCTATTAGAAGGAAATCATTATTTTCAATGTGGTTCATCCCATGGAGTATGGATTGAGAATCCCAGCTCTGTCTTTCCTGGAAATGGATGCTAGTTCTTCAGAACAGTGAGTCTTCTTCAAACAGCATAAAATAATCATTATGACATAATCAGCAGTAGGAATAAATGTGTTACACTCTTGTCATTTTTCCCTAGTGCATTTCCAGGTCTCTATCAGCAGAATTGGAATTACTTCATCATTTTCAGCATTTCTTTTTCCTTTCCAGCATTTACTGCAGAAAAAATATGGGGCTTGCTGGTAGTATTCCCAGGTGACAAATGTGCACCCAACACCCTACAGAAAAGAAGAACCATAAAATAATTAATTATTCTATTGTAACTCCTGCCTGGAAAACAGCTGGTATTTAACATCACATTATGCTTCATGTGGAGTGTTGTGAGTCTTCTTTCTTATGCACAGATCTTGTCTCCTCATTTAGATAACAAGCTCCCTGAGGGAGGGGAGACCACCATTTATTGCGAGCAAACCTTAGCCCATTTCATATTTTATTCTCTGTATTACCCACACCCCATTGAGGTCTTTACAGATGAGGGAAGTGTGGGAGGTTTGAGTCATTCTTCCAAATGCACACAGCAACTGGGTAACATTTGGCCCCACCCTCAGCTTGGGCTTGTCAGTGGAAGTTTGCTCAGCAACAGAGACCATCATCAATAATCGTGCTCAAGAGATTAGTATTATGAGCCTGGTATTACCAGAATGTTACATGAGTACTCCTGAGACTTCTGGAGTCAACTGTAAGAATAGCCTTGGAGCTTGCAGTGAGCCGAGATCAAGATCATACGCTAGCACTCCAGCTTGGGCGACGGAGCGAGACTCCGTCTCAAAACAACAACAACAACAAAAAACAAACAAAAAAAGACTAGCCTCAACTTTAAATATCAATGTTGTCTCAAGCCCCGATTCAACATATTTTGAAAAACCCAGTGTTCTTCCCTTCCTATCCCAGTATTAATTGACTAATTTAAACTAAAAATATATTGGGTGCCTTTTGTGTGCCAGGCATTATACTATTTGTTTAGGAGAGAGTGCGAAACAAGACAGAGGAAGTCTCTACTCACATTGAGCTTTCATTCCAGCGGAGCAGTATGTTACCTATTATGGCATAACAAAGCACCCCCAAACTTAGTGACTTAAAATGAGAAACATTTACTGCTCTACAGTTTCTGTGGGTCAGGAATCCGGGTGTGGCTCAGTTGGGGGCCTCTGACTCAGGGTCATAACGTTACAAGGTATGAGCTGGAGCTATGGTCATCTCTAAGCCAGCTGGGAAGGGACCTTTTTCCAAAGTCACTCACACAGCCTCAGGTGTTTACAGGCCTCAGGTCCTTGCTGGCTGTTGGCCAGAGGCCTCAGTTCCTTGCCACAAGAGCCTCCCCATAGGTTACTCACAACATAACAGTTTGCAGCCCCTAGAGCAAGGACCCCAGAGACAGAGTGAGAGAGGGCAAGAGAAGGCAAGATGCAAGTCACACTCTTTTTGTAACCTAATCCCATCACTTTTCCTGAATTCTACTCATTAGAAAGAAGTCACTAGATTCAGCCCACATTCAAGATGAGAAATACCAGAAGACAGAGAACATTGAGGCTGTTTTAGAGGCTATCAACCCCAGGAAGACAGACAGCAAATAAATAAGCAAATAAATAAAAATGGAAGATGATAATAAGCGCAATGAAAAGCAATGAAACAGAGTAAAGAATCAAAAGTAGCTGTTGAGGGTTGAGTATGTTAAGTAGGATGGTCAAGGGAGGTCTTATTGTAAAGGTGACATGTAAGTTAGGATCTGAATGATGTCTGGGAGCCAGCTATGCCAACATCTGGGCAAAGAGCTTATCAGGCAGAAGAGACACAAAGTGTAGAAACCTGAGATGGGGAGGAGTTTAGTGCGTAGGAGAAACAGTAAGGTGGCCAGTGTGGGCAGATCAGTGGGAGGGAAGGAGAAGGGTGGAAGAGAGGAGGTCAGAGGGGCAACCATGAGCCAGGCTGCACAGGGCTTGCTCGACCATGGCGGAGAATTTAGAATTTATTCTGAAAGGAATGAGAAGCCATCATGATCAGATTTACATTTTTAAAGCTCACCTCAGTTGCTGTTGTAGAGAAAGGATGATAGCAGGGCAGCAGAGGGAAGAGCAAGACTAGCTGAGAGATGACCACAGAGGCCCTTATGAGATGGGAGCTGACTCACACAAGAGTAGAGGAGTCTCAGGGGCTCATTTGTCTCTAATGCTCTTCTACTCTAATAGTCTGCCCTCTACCCAGTGTCTCGTCTCCTGTAACCATCTCACCACATAGGTTAACCCCAGTGTGGGCTGCCACCTCATCTCCTTTTAATTCCTCTGCCAAATGATTGCCAACACAAGGAAGTATACATAGTGAACTCTACTCAAGTTCATGGTACCCCAAGGGGCTCCTGTTCTCAGAGCAGTGCAGCAAACAATTTAAAATGTAGTATCAAACATTGCCATTATAAAACAGCTTAGCCCATGCCCCCACCATCCCTGATGCCCACCATGTTGCTAAGCCAGCCTCTCTCCTTTGATCTTGTAGCGCCAAGCTTCCAATTTTTCTGAGTCCCTCATCCCCTCTTGCTCTCAGGGATTTATTTTGCCTTTATTTTGCCTCCTGCCTCTAGATCTTGACTTGACGTTTCACTTTTCACAACCAAAATACCCTGTCAAGGTGTTTTGCCAAACAATATCAGTAGCAAATACATTTTCCTAAGCAGGACGCTTGGATGTTTTCACACCACTCTGACACATGGATGGAAGGTTAGAAGACAACAAAGGGATGCGCTGGGAAGTACTCCAAAAGCGGAATCAGAGATTATATCATTCCTTGGAAAAGGAGAAAAGGATCAAAAGAGCTGAATAAAAGGTAGTCCCAGCAACAACGTCTCCTTGTGAACAGACTTTTGCGTATTTGGCTTTGTTATCCCCCAGAGAATACAAATGCCCCTATGGACACCAAGGTCATAATAATTCCACTTCTCCCATCCCCCTCACACCCTTTGGCAGCCTCATATATTCTCATTACAGTAAACTCAATTCTCCAGAAAATTTCAAGAAAACTAAGTTGCTTCCCTCTTCAACTGTTTACGTTCATTTTGACTTACTATATGACGAGTCTAGGTACCCATAGTGTTCAGATTCTGCCAATGATGTCATACTTCAGAAGTATGGAAATGACTGAGGAAGAATTAATTTCTGATTCATGTAGTAATAAATTGAGGCTTATTGACTTGAACATTACTTTTGCCAAGAAATTTTTGCTGCCAGAGTTTATTTACAGAATGTCATCATTTTTCCAAAACATTATTGCTTCCTTTTTCAGACCATGCCTTCTGACTAGAGCAGGTAATTTGGGGAGGATTTACACATAATTATAGCCTGAATCCCTTAATTTATAAAATTGCATAGTACTTGGCTCATTAATGGCTGTTGAAAATGCTAGTCTAGTAAAATCATAAGGAGGGCTTTTACCTGGTGAATTTAGTTGTTGAAACCAAGTTGGACCCATTCCCAAACATAATCTGGAAACAAACGGTCAGTCTATTGGGAAGGCACTGCCCTGAATGGATGGGCAATCTGGTGTTATGGACTGATCATCGTCACCCACTGGACTTGGCATCATCACCAACCTCTTTACTCAACTCCTTTCGAACAATTAAGAATTCCATTGAGGATATTGGCAAGATTCCAAAAAGCAATAAAATTACATAATGTAGTCCTGGTATAGATAGAGGATTCCTGGTAATGACGCTGGGGCTTTTTTCATAAGCATATAATAAAGTTGTGACCTGGACATTAAATACTCAAGACACAGGGAAGCGCTCCCCCATAGTCGCAGGTGTCCGCAGCTACCTATCTACTTTGTCTTGTTCTCCCACCCACCTCAGGGCCTGACTTGAGACCTAGTGAAAGAGGTAGTCTGAATTGTATGGAAGAATGCAGAAGTAAAACTGCTAACTTAGCTGATTTCTATTCCTAAAGTTTGAGGGAAGGCAGAGTCAGATTTCAGGGGATAAAAGAGACTGTTGTGGCCCAGACTGGACTTTAGTTCCCTCTGTGATAATTGTGCTTTCTTGTTTGTGTGTGTGTTTGTGTGTTGGGGGATGGGGGGTATATGTATGCTTATATGCATGAAAAGTTTACAGATGTTTCCCCAATGACAATATGGTCCCCAAACTAGGCTGATCATTAGAATCACTTGAGGAGCTTTTAGAAAATATAGGCGCCTGAATCAGCCCATCCTGAGGCACAGGAATCTGTGCTTGTGAAACAAGTGCACATTTAGGTGACTCTTGATTGTTAGCTAGGCTTAGAACCACCATTCTAAGACCCATTCCTCACTTCACCCTCACCATTTCTGTGCCAGCTCTCTTCCAGTTATTTAGTTTCTCAATATCTTCATTCTCTTGTTTCCTTTATGTTTTAAACTGCATTTGGTCAAGGCAAATGTTTCTTTCTTTGGTTTACAAAGGTGTTCATCTTGCCATGTGGAGGTACTATTCTTCCAATTCCAAAACATTTGCAATAATGGGGGATTCAATTCTATATTGTATCTCCAAATCTCTTAATGTCCTAAAATGGCCTCACCAGAGAGCAGACTCATCAATCTATGCATAACCAGATATATGGATGTTTTTTAGGTCCTGGGGAAACCTCAACTGCAGACTGGTCAAGTGCGGCCCAATGATCTAATGACATGTTCACAAATTCGTATCCATACCAATTCTAGGCAAAAATGGAGGAACAGACAGAGTTTGCTGCAATACCTGGACTTACATTCAGTACTGTCAATGGCTCCAGCATCTTGAAACAAACCAATTTTGGATTCTCAGGTAAAGTCTGGCAAATAATTTTTCCTTACTTAAAGAAGAGAAAGGGCTTAAAATGGATTACATACAGCTTTAAAGTACATGTTCTTACAAAACAATAGCTTCTTGAGCTAATTCTAAATAAGTTAGTTACAAATGAATCAGAAACACATGGTTGCAACTTTCCTCGAAATAAAAGGAGACTAAAAATTCAGGAAAGGAGCTAGAGACAAACATGAAGTAGATTTTCCGAAGTTCTAGACAATTGTTTAAAACACTTTCCAACAACTCAAAGTTGTCAGGTTTAATCAACTCATTTTTTTTAGTTAAGTTATCTGAATCTAAAGATATCTAAAAAAGATTCAGTGTTAAATGAAAGATTTTAACAGCTTCCAAACAGAATTAGTTTTCAAACTACAATGTAATTATGGAAAACTCACTAAGGATAGGAGGTGAAGTAGATGGGAACACACTCAAAAGACCAGAGCTGGGCATCCACAACTTCTAAGTAATTCTTAATAAAAGGAGAGAGAAAATA
This sequence comes from Macaca nemestrina, assembly GCF_043159975.1. Taxonomy (NCBI): domain Eukaryota; kingdom Metazoa; phylum Chordata; class Mammalia; order Primates; family Cercopithecidae; genus Macaca; species Macaca nemestrina. The sequence goes on from NC_092137.1 coordinate 67,874,265, forward strand.
CTTGAAATTGAGTGACAGTTGAACAAATCAATTGTTGCTAACAGATTTTTCCTTAATTAAATCCTGATGGTTTTGCAATGCAGAAAAGAATGTATTGGGCTTTTGACAACTTCCTCTATTCCCAGAGAAAAAGAAAGCCAACCCAGAAAATCACTTAGGAAGATCCAGACAACAGATGGTACACCAAGAGTGAACAATAATCTCAGTAACTGAGACCTCAGAGACAAGATGATCCATTCCACAGCTGGATATTGTAAAACTTGGGTACAAGTGGTACGCTGATCTGACCATTAAAACTATGTACTTCTTGAGTCACAGACCAGTGTGTGTGACTGGTTAAAACCCAGTCACAACCTGGAAAAAGTTATGGAAAGCACTTGGGGACTGAGAAGAAGCAAACTTCCTTAGGTTTATACAATATGGCTGGCACCTTAAGCAAAGTTAAAATCTGTCTCAATCCCTGCAGAATAAGGGCAACACCAATTATGCTACCTACTTCATGCAAGAACCTAAAATGAAAAATAGAATTGCTTTTAAAATGTGCTGCAGCCAAATAAGCCGGTATTTCATGAAAAGGAATGATTGCATTTTTGACCTTGTATGTTAACCCACTGTGCCAGATCAACAATGGCTACAAATTCTTTGATCTTCTTCCCATTGAAAATAGGTGTTTATGGCCTCTCCTCTTCAAAGTGGCCAGACTCTGTGACTGCTTGACTCACAGACTCTGTGACTGCTTGACTCACATCACTGAAGTGATGCTGATAATTTCTAGGGTCAGGACTTTAAGGACAGCTTTCACTTTCTGTCACTTGAAAAACTCTTGGATCCTAGCCTCCATGTAGTCAGGAAGCTCAAGCAGCCCCGTTGTAAGTCCTATTTTGGTAGAAACTGAGGCCTCCAGCCAATAGCCTTGATTGAGCTCTCATGTAATAACTAGCACTCACTTACTAAGCATGTAAGTGGACCATCTTGGAAAGAATTCTCCAGCCTCCAGTTGAGATGTCTCAGCTGATGTCACTGAGCCTTGCCCAAATTGCAGATTTATGAGCAAAATAAATTGTTGTTGTTATTTTAAGACATTAAATTTTCATGTGATTGGTTATGAAAAGGTAGATAACCAGAACACCCACTATCTTATATAATAACAATATATTATGTAATAATATTGTATATATAACAACTTTATGTAATTATTATAATAATTAATAATTATTATTAACAGGAATAATAATTTGCAGTTATTTAACATTAGGTTCCAGGCACTACGTTATGGGCTTCACTTGCATACTTCCACTACTTTTATATTATATGTTTGTTTGTTTATCTATTCATTGTGGTCTTACTCAGTTGACTGCTAGCACCACGAGGGAAAGGACTGTGTTTTATTCACCACAGTACACTAAGTGCCAAGCACAATAAGTAGCATATAAATAGACATTCTGATAAATTATTCTATCAGATAATTTTTTCTATACTAAAATTTTATCAGATTGCTTTTCATAACAAAGGAATCAATACAAACCTTGAAAAGTTCAGGACAAAAAAAGAAGCTAGAGATTGAGAGAAAGAGTAAGAGCTCAACAACTCAGCTGAATACAGTGGCATTTATAAGAAGTCTTTGGAAAGTAGTTATTCAGGCTATGCCTAAACTATGCAGTTGAATCATTTGGTTCATCATTAATCATTTGCTACTATTGCTTAGTGACTAACCAAAATGGTCTAACTTCTTATGCACATGGACATAATGAAAAAGAGAAGGAAACATTAGGGAAAGTTGGATGGCTTTCACCTAACGAGGAAAATAAAAACAAAAACAAAGGCTCTGTGGCGGTGTTGCCAGGGGCTTATTCCTCTGGGCACCAAATCCTGCTGCACTTGCAATAGCTCATACCAGTCAAGTGATACTGTTTGGCCTTCACCCTCATCCAAGTGCTGAAGTGACAGCCTAGAGAAGGATATGATTTGTACTAGACATAAGGGTGAGATGGAATTTGTCAGATGGGAGCCTGGCATTTATTACCACAATTAAATAGTCAATCAATTATCAATTGTTAATACTGAAATCATCAATTTCAGATAATTGAAGAACAACTAGAGGAAGCAGAATCCTCTCAAAGGTATGGCCAACAACTACAGGGATTTAAATATCCTGGAAGGGATCTCAGCTTCATATTTGTGATACCGAGCAGAACACAGACAAACTGTCAGGCAGTTGGGTGGGGTGAAAAAGAAGGAACGACAGCCAACACTATGAAAAGGACCTGAGGTCATGAATATCTGGGCTAGCTCAGTGAAGCTAAGGAGGAAGTGGATATGAAAATCAATATTTTAAACCATGCAAGATGAATGATAAACTGGGGATAAACAATAGAGCAAACAGAACTGAACCTTCAAATGGTACTTTCAGGCTGTCCTGGGAGTGGTCACATTACACAGAACTTCATGTGCTTTTAGGCTTTGGGAAGTCAGTGGCCTAGGATGACAAAGGAAGAGAAACACAAAGGCCATTTGCAGAGGAAAGTGTATTACATTCCGAAGCTGCCATGCTCAGCTCAATTCACTGACTGACCCGGTCAAAGATCTCCTGGCTGCCAGTCCATCTGGCAGATGTAATAGTGGGTAGGGCCAGTGACATGCAGGGACCCCACTCAATCCACACCCTTCCAAACGACTCTACAGGGTCAACATTCAGAGCCCTGCTGCTCTGAATGTTTTGCCAAAAGAAACATTCAGATGCCAACACTGATGGTGAACATGAGTGAGCAAAGCAAAACATGCAAGGGCAGCCTGTAGCAAGACTAAAGAAAAACCACCATTCTGTCCACCAGGCAGGTCAAGGCCACAAACACTCCACTGGGGACTGGGTTACACCAGAAAGAATACAGAAACTAGTTAAGGTTGGGGGTGTATTTTCCTAGATGACCTCCAGATAAAGGTTAAGGAGGAAGCTAATGAGAGGAGGCTGTATGTAAAATGTATGTCAATTTCCATTGTTTTGAATAAACCCACATTATGCAGCTGGTAGATGATAAATCTCTGGTTTACATTGGTCTATTATTTAATTAGGCCAACCCTTCATGACTGATGGTATTTTCTCATTTTAATGATTCTTTATTTTTCTCACATCTAATTGGGAAATCACTGCTTATCATGGTTATGGTTTCTTTATTGTACCATCTTCTAGCTGCTGTCCAAGACGACGTGAACTCCAGGCTATTGACTTTCCTCTGCCTTCAATGGAAATTGTCATGAAGAATTAAGTTTTTGACAAATCTACAGCCTATGTGCAGGTCTTCTTCCTGGGTGTAACAATAAGGAATTTGGAAACTGTCTCTAGTTTTGGCCTGGAGTCACACTGCAGCTTGAGACCCTGTCATTTCCATCAAGCTTGAAAATATACATCTTAATAAACTGCAATACTTCTTCAACTTTGATGGTATCTGTGAGCATGATGAAAAGGATTTTCACCACCAGATTTGAAACGTGTGTCTTTTTTGTTTTTAAATCATAGACTTCTGTTGTCTAAAACAAGTTCAGGCAGTAGGAAGGAACGAAGAGAGTTCAGATTTATTCACATGGCATTTTCTCAGAAGAGCCTCTTTTGTAAGAAGCAATTTTTAGGCCATTTACATTAGGCCCATGCAAATGAAAAGATCAGAGTTAATTAATCTTGTCCTGAGTAAGAGAAGTGACGAATAGCAATTAAGTGTTTTGTGTTCCTCAAGGAATTTTCCTGCTTACTTACTCTTTATTCCTCAAGGGAGGGAGTTACTCTTCCTTTTGGAAAATGCTCAGTGGAGAGGGCTAAAGCTCATATCCTGATTATCTTTCTTGAGCATGGCATGGGAGAAATAATGGAAATTTCTGGAGCCACACAGACCTAGGTTCTATCATTTGTCAGCTATGAGATGTTGGCTAATTTATTTAAATTCCTTCTCTATAAAACAGAGCTAAAAAGGCCAAACTCTCTCACAATGAAGGCAAGGCAGCCACTTCCTTCTCCATGGGTTAGAGTTGGTGTGAAAAGAAGACTCCCAGCAGAATGCAACTTGAACCTAAAGAGCTTTATTCAAGAACAATTGAAACTGGAAATTATGTTTCTAACATCACACTGCCTTGTACTTCATGCACTTTATTCTATAGAGTACTTTAAGGCTACACCTACGCCTCAGAATGTTTGAATTTATTCAGAGAAACAAAACTAAGTTAAATAATAATACAAAAATGACGATGATGGTAATAATAATAATAATTGATGTTATCTCTATGGAGCTGAGTGGAAAGAAAGTACTTTTTTTGGTTAAAAGACCTCAAGTTGGCCAGGCACGGTGGCTTATGCCTGTAATTCCAGCACTTTGGAAGGCCAAGGTGGGTGGAACATGAGGTCAGGAGATCGAGACCATCCTGGCTAACATGGTGAAACCCCATCTCTACTAAAAATACAAAAAGTTAGCCAGGCATGCTGGCATGTGCCTGTAATCCCAGCTACTCAGGAGGCCGAGGCAGGAGAATGGCTTGAACCTGGGAGGCAGGGGTTGCAATGGGCTAAGATTGCCCAACTGCACTCTAGCCTGGGTGACAGAGCGAGACTCCATCCCCCCCAAAAAAAAAACTCAAGTCACTGACTGGTTGCCTTTTTCACTGCTCAGTTGATCTTTGAGGCACCATTAGACTTAACAGTCAATGTCTTTATCAAGGAAAACAATCAGCAAGTATATTAATTAGGGCATTGCTTACACTTTTACTGCAAGTCTAATGATTTATTGATTTTAAATTGGATGCCTGTCTTCATTAAAGTCATTAATACTCTAAGTGAGTTTGTGCCTGAAATTTCATACGTATTTAGGAATTACACATATTTTGCTTTTTACCATGGGACCTTTAGGCTATGAGCAATCTCCCTGTTGCAGATATCTAAATTTACAAACAGAGCTCTTTAGGTATATTAACAAGTGCCTCACCTTCACAGTTGAAAATGGAAATTAAACAGAAGTGTATGGGACAGGATTGTTGACAAAACCCTATGAGTATTAGCTTCTCCTTATTGGTACATGTAATTGTCTTCTGCAGCTGGCCACTAATGAGCACAGCTGGCAGCTAAGGCATGATTGGCTTTGGCATTCACTCTTCATTCTTCCCCAAAATAACAGAATTCATAGAACCCATCCCTCCCAGGTGTCACTGTAGAGTGAGTACCACCATATCATCTTTATAAAACTGTGTGTGTCTTGAGTCTGATATCTCCTGCAGGGTCTCCTTCAAAACAATTGATCTTAAGAGTCTTGGATGTGGTGTGGTGGCGATGACCACAGTTCTGTTCTGATGTCCACTGTTCTATGATCTTTGGCTTTGTGGACCACTGATAGACCCAGGTTACTGTTTATGAAGCTGCTGACCCTCCCTTGGATCTCTGACCTCTAGGAAGCAGAAAGCTCCTTGTGATTAGCTATTTTTGCAGGAGTTCCTCACAGTAGAATTGTCCAGATGTTTTAGGAAGGGGAGAGGGACAGGGGATGTGATGAAGTTGGTGAGGTGCAGCTTCACCCTATGCTAGGATCATGCTCCCTCTTCCAGAGTTTATGCTAGTCTCTTTGGTTCTTTCAGCACCTAGCCTTTCCTCTGGCAGACCAAGTGCTCCATTGTTTTATCTGCTAGCCCCATAGACCCCCTCAGCAACCGCCGGAGCATTGAACACATCTGTGACCCAATTCAAATTCTTTCTAAAAGGTATAACTGACCCTACACAAGTCAAGGGACACAAATCTCAGTGCTCCATAACATTTCCTAAAAGCTCAGGAACTCCCAAAACATCTAGAGGCCAGCAGGGCCGCATTCCAGCAGAATTAGAGTTCAGTCTAGCACTGTCACATTGATCCACTTCAATATCTCAAGTCTCAGTTAGCTTTTGTTAGCAATATTATATTCCAGAAAATGAAATCAGCCCAAATACCTAATAGGTACCCCTTGAGGTCTGCATCTCAGTCAGCTTGGGCCACTGTAACAAAGTACTATAGGCTGGGTGGCTTATAAATGAGAGAAATTTCTTTCTGACAGTGCTAGAAGCTAGAAGTCCAAGATCAGGGTTCCAGGATGGTCCGAGTCTCATGAAGGCCCTCTTCTGGGTTGCAGAGTGCCAGCTTTTCATTATATCTTCACATGGTGGAGAGTGTGTGAAAGAGCTCTCTGGGGACCCTTTTCTAAGAGTACTGATCCCATTTACAAGGGCTCCACTCTCATAACCTAATTACCTCCCAAGGCCCAGCCTTCTAATACCATCACACTGAGGATTAGGATTTTGACATACAAATCCTAGTGCAGGACACAAGCATTTGGTCCGTAAGAGTTGGTCATAGTCTGGTCACACCTCACCTACCTGTGCTGATTACCAACTCTTTCCTTCAGCAGCTCACCAACTGTTCTTCCTTTCTCTAGCCCACACTGACCTCTCAGTTCTCTGTCCACATAAGCTGACAGCAAAATCACAGCAGCTTATTGTTTTCCAACCTCACATCCTTTCGTGTTGGCTTGAGTTTCTCAGCTAAATTGTGAATACACTAAGGGGAGGTTCTATGTTCATTATGCATTCTTATATTCACACGGTAACATGATATACTCTGTCACAGAGGCACAATAAATCAAATTAAATTTAAAAATATTGCCTGGTTAGTTCATTTGCGGTTATGTCTAAAGCGGTAGTAAGCTCCACAGGATACAAAAAAGTGGAATATGGGGCTGGGCGTGGTGGCTCACGACTGTAATCCCAGCACTTTGGGAGGCCCAGGCAGGTGGATCACAAGGTCAGGAGTTTGAGATCAGCCTGGCCAAGATGGTGAAACCCTGCCTCTACTAAAAATAAAAAAATTAGCTGGGTGTGGTGGCAGGCGCCTGTAATTCCAGCTACTCAGGAGGCTGAGGCAGAGAATTGCTTGAACCTGGGAGGCAGAGGTTACAGTGAGCCAAGACCATGCCACTGCACTCCAGCCTGGGCGACAGAATGAGATTCCATCTCAATAATAAATAAATAAATAAATAAATAAATAAATAAATAAATAAAGTGGAATATTATATGGTCCCTGTCTTCAAACATCTCCCAATCTCATTGAGAAGGCAAAAAATACAAAATAATACAACTATAAGCAAATGCTAAGCTTGTGCACAAAGGTGTTTCTTTGGCATCCAGGAAGGGGATAGCATAAGGTTAACTGAAGTTAACTAGAAAGATTTCATGGCTATGATAAAATGACTGATTGGCCTCAAACAATTACACAAGTTGAGGAGACTGTTAAAAAATGTGGGGTGTTTGTATTTTGTATAAACCTATACATTAATCATTAGAGAAGATTTATTCACCCTAACCAAAAACAGGAAATAGCTCAGAAGTTCTTTCCTGAGTGAATGGTTAAACAAACTGTGGTTACATTCACACCATGGAATACTATGCAGGAATAAAAAGGAATGAACTATTGATGTGTATAGCAACCTGATGATTCTGCAAGGAATTATACTGAGTGAAGAAAAACCAATCTGAAAAGGTTACATAATGCATGATTCTATTTATAACACATTTTAAAAACTTAGAAATAAAGACTAGATTAGTGGTTGCCACAAATTTGGAGAAGGGGCAGGAGAGAGATGGAGATGGTTCTCAAAGGGCAACCCAAGGTTCCTTGTGGTGATGGAACTGTTCAGTCTCTTGACCGTGATGATAGATACTCAAATCCACACGTGATTAAGTTATATAGAACTAAACACACACACACACGACAAGTGAAAATAGGGAAATCTAGCTAAAGCCTATGGATTATATCAATCCTGGTTGTGATACTGTACTATGGTTTTACAAAATGTTCCATTAGGGGAAACTGGGTAAAGGGTACAAAGCATCTCTCTGGATTATTTCTTACAACTGCATGTGAATCTACAATTATCTAAATAAAAAAATTTCAACTACAAAAAAGCTGCAGAATGTCATTTCAGATGATAAGGTATAGCGTAAGTCAGGCAGTGAAACTTCGATCACATCCAAGATCAAGTGTCAGAAGACTTCTGAATTACATGAAAATTTCTTAACCTGCTAAGCTACTTTGCCTCAATTTACAAGTCAAAAATTTATAAATAGAAGGTATCATAAAGTGGTGAGGAAAAATTAAGCATGACATTGAAACATTCAAAAAACATAATTTCATGTCATCCAGTTACATTGCTTCCAACTTGGGGAGGCCACCCCCATTTCATTGAAAGAGTCAGAGGATGGAAGAAATAAGATGATGTTTTGCAACAAAGTATTTAAAATTAAAATATCCCTCCCCATTACCCCAAAAGCTTAGGGGTTCTTAAACAATGACATGCATAATATCCATTTCAATGTGTGAAAATACAGCTTCCTGGGCCCACACCCAGAGATCGACATTCAGTGGAGTTGCATAGGATTCTGGAGTTTCTACATCTAATAAGCAACCCAGTGATTCTAATCTACCTGGAATAAGAAATCAGATTCAATGAGCATACTTATTAAAAATGCAAAATTTTTTGAGACCCACTACTTTTGTCACACAATAGTTTAACTTTATTCTGATTCAGTGGAATTTATAGAAAGACGTTTGGGTACTTAAAGGTCTGGGTCATATTCTTGTGTGGTTGGGGGTGGAGAGAGAAGAGGAAGCTGTCAAAGCATAAAACCTTCCCAGCCCTCCCCTTCTAATCACAACTCATCAGAGAGCATTTTGCACAGGGAGATCAAAGTCCGTTGCCGAAGAGAGGTTGAAAGACTTTGCTGTTGTAATTCTGGGGCAGAGGTGCTTGGATATAAATGAGCCCTAACTGTGGGTTTGGGGGACCCTGCAATGTAGAAATGTAAACACAGATGTCAGGCCTTTCATCCCCATTATATAAACATACCAGCTGCCAGGGGAAGAAGGAGAAACCCTTCAGAATTAGCTGCATTTTTTTGCCATCTAGAGTATAAAAATTGGCTTCACACTTGAATTTCCACCAGCAACTCGAAGCATTGTTGACCAGAGTAGGGCTAACAATGGAACATCATCCACAGTCTGAGTGGCTCTTCTCTCTAGGAGACGTTCAGTTATTACCATTCTCTGACATATGGGTGGCTGTTCCAGAAAAAGAGAATGAGAAGAGGTGGTGGCACCCTTTCACAAAATCCCTAGACTCATGGAGAGGGGCTCTTAAAAAATGGGTGGCCATTTTGTTTCCAGGGTTCTATAAACCAAGAGTCTGACTAAGATTTATAATCCTTTTTGACCCAGATTTAGGGAAAATGGAAGAAGCAAACTCTTAAGAGTTTTTGTGAGAAAAACTGAATTGCTTCCAGGAAAAGAGGATATGATTATTCCAAAGAATGAATATTTGAAGGGCCACAGCTGGTTTAGCCACAACAAAACCACAACAGACCTCCTCTCACACTATTAAATTTTTTTTTTTTAAAAAAGGAAATGATGGAAAGAACCATTTCTGAAAAAAATTAAATGTGCAAAAAAGTATAATGGGAAATGCATTTTACAATAAAACACTTCAATCCATGGAGAAATGTGTCTTCAATTACATCTCAAGCTAGCATGCCAGCTTGCATATGCATGTAAGTCTCGTGTTTTCCACAGAGCCTCAGTTCTGAAAGACCCGAAGTGTTGTAGCAAAAGCATATGAAGAGTGTCTTTTCACTGGAACAGAGATGGCCTTTTTTTCTGAAAACACGACAGTCAAATACCTTCTGGCAATGGATATGCTCCTTGTTACATTATTAGCAATACTCAGCAACCCAAGATGATAAAAATATATCTGAAATTACCAAGCAACCCATACATGTGAACTTATTGGACAGAGGCCATTGTGGTTTAGGACACATTCGTTCAAATAAAATGTATTCCTTTAAAAATGATTCATCAGAGTATTGTAAAAGGATTATCACAGTGGGCTTTTAAAATAACTTTTTTAAAGAATGGATCGGCTAAGCCAGCTGTATGTAATAGAAGATCCAATCAATTCAGTATAAATGCATCATAGATATTAACTAGAAATGTTCTGCTGCTGATATTTATCTTATAAGAAACTATTTTCTACAGTCAGTTATGGACTACAATTAAACTCAAATCTATGTAGACAGTATCTTCTACTCACAAGTAGATTCGTTCAAGAAGGCTGTTCTTAAATCCATTTGCTTCTAAGTTCAAAAGATCACAGACAATGCATTTGTACACCCTTTTGCTTTTACAAGAGCATTCTAGATGTTGATTGCATTGTTTCTGTCCCCTTCTTGTTTCAAAATCTCAAGTGTGTATGTGTGTGTGTGTGTGTGAGATATGTATTGATATGTATGTGTTTATGTATCCAAAATAGTACCTCAAACAGTACACACACCAGAAAATCTCAATATTTCAGAATTCAAATGGCTATGCACGACAGCCAGTGCCACCTGTGCATGCAGGCAGAGTTGACTTTCCTTTATTAGGAATCTGAAAGTTTCTTAGGTTGAGTAAGTAATGTAGTTTATGTAATTCTTAATTTATACATTAACATGGCAAAGATATGCATAATAATTTGGTTCCAGTGTAACTCTGCAGGCTGGTCTCTCATCCATTCTATGCTGCATTCAAACTGTTCTGTTTGTTTTATTTTTTAGTTCCTCTAGAGTACTGCTTTTTTCTCTTCAATTAATAATTTTTTTTTTATTGTCCTATTATGTGCTAGGCATGGTTCTAAGTTCAGAGGACACAGTAATGAATCAAACAGACAAAATTCCCTGCCTTCTTAGAGCTTATGTTCTAGTTGGGGGAAAGACAAAATAAATAAATATGTAAAATATATATTATGTCAAATAGTCGTAAATACTATGCAACACATGCATGGAAGATGGAGGATTTGGAAGGGAGGAATTGACACTTAAAACGTGATGGACAGGCATTCAGAGAGCCTGCTTGCCTGGTTCAGCAGCCTGAGCCACTACACCCTTCCTATGCAGAGATCTTGGTGCAGGGGCTGCGCTCTGCTCCCCAGTCTAAGAGTTTTCCAAGCATCTGAAGCACCCACTCTCCTGCATTAGGAGTTTAGGCCACCCTGCATTCCCGCACAGAGAACTTAGTGCAAAGGAGGTTTTCCAGCTCCACACCTAGGCACACTTCTTGGGCACTTGGTGGCTGCCCACTAGATTCTCCCTCAGTGCTGGTGCCTGTGCCTGCCATTGGGGGACCTGTAGGCAGACCTGCCCAGTCTGACTCTTTCCTTTGTGACTCTTGTAGGCCCCCAGGGCTGAGTAGGGAGCTCAGACCACTTTCATTCCAATCAGCTCATTGCCTGAGGCAATAGAGAACTTTAGCCATTAAACAAGGATCAAATATATACCTAATTGAGCTGCCCCCAGCCGGTTCTTACCTATAAGCACCGTCTACCGGCTTGTAGGTCAAACTGCACAGCCCTATATAAAATCAAAGCCAAAAGACCCTACATCTCTACTAAAAATACAAAAATTAGCCAGGCATGGTGGCACATGCCTGTAATCCCAGCTACTTGGGAGGCTGAGGCAGGAGAATCACTTGAACCAGAAGGCGGAGGTTGTGGTGAGCCAAGATAATGCCACTGCACTCCAGCCTGGGTGACAGAGGGAGACTCCATCTAAAAAAAAAATTCAAGACAAGGTTGAAAATCAACACAAAGAAACTTCTAAAGCAATCCAAGAAATGAAGGAAAATATAAACATCTTAAAAAAAAATCAGCCAGAAGTTCTGGAATTTAAAAACTCACTTAAGGAATTTCAAAATAGAATTAAAAATTTTGTCAATAGACTGGACCAAGGAGCACAAAGAATTATGGATCTTGAAGACAAGTCTAGTCTTCCTAGTCGGATAAAGAATAAATAATTTTTAAAAATGAACAAATTCTTCAAGAAATAGGAGATTATGTAAAGTGACCAAACTTATGAATTACTGGCATTACTGAGAGAGAAAGAGAAAAAGTAAACAACCTGGAAAACATATTTGAGGGAATAATTCAAGAAAAATTCCCTAAAATTGCCTGATGGGATACAAGAAATCCAGAGAATGTATGTGAGATACTATAGAAAATAAACATCACCAAGGCATATAGTCACCACACTATATGCATTGTCCAAGGTCAATGCTAAAGAAAATATCTTAAAGGCAGCTAGAGAAAAAAAGTCAGATCACATACAAAGCGTATCCCATCAGGCTAACAGTGAATTTCCCCGCAGAAACCTTATAAGCCAGGAGAGATTGGGGCCCTATTTCAGCATTCTTAAAGAAAAGAAATTTTAATGAAGAATTTCACATGCCACCAAACTAAGTAAGCTTCATAAGCAAAGGAGAAACAAAATCTCTTCCAGATAAGCAAGCACTAAGAAATTCGTTACAACTAGACCAGCCTTACAAGAGATTCTTAAGTGAGTTCTAAGTATGGAAACAAAAGAATAATACCTGCTACCACAAAAATACGCTTAAGGCCATAGCCCACAGACCCTATAAAGCAACCACACAATAGAAACTAGAAAGCAACCAGCTAACAACTTCCCAGTGGGATCAAAATCTCACCTAACAAATTAACCTTGCATGTAAATGGTCTAAATATCCCACTTAAAAGTTAAAGAGTAATAAGCTGGATTAAAAAACAAGACCCAGTTAGATACAGTGGCTCATGCTTATAATTCCAACACTTTGTAATTCTGAGGTGGGTGGATCACTTCAGCTCAGGAGTTTGAGACCAGCCTGGGCACCATGGAAAAACTCTGTCTATGAAAAATACAAAAAATTAGCCAGGCATGGTGGTGCACACCTAGCTACTTGGGAGCTGCGGTGGGAGGATCACTTGAGCCTGGAAGGTCAGGGTTGCAGTGAGCCAAGACTGCACTCCAGCCTGGCTGACAAAGTGAGATTTTCTCCAAAAAAAAAAAAAAAAAAAAAAAAGAACAAGACCAGTCTGTCTGCTATCTTCAAAAGACTCATCTCACACATTATGATGCCCATAGGCTCAAAATAAAGGGTTGGAGAAAGCTCTACCATGCAAACAGAAAACAAAAACAAGTAGGAGCTACTATTCTTATACCAGATAAAACAGACTTTAAACCAACACTAGTGAAAAAAGGACAACAAAGGGAATTACATAATAATGAAGAGTTCAATTCAACAAGATGGCTTAATTATCCTTAATATATATGCACCCAACATTGGAGCACCCAGAACCATAAAACAAATACTTCTAAATCTACTAAAAGACTTAGGCAGCCACAGCATAACAGCAGTGGGGACTTTAATACCCCACTGACAACATTTGACAGATCATCCAGGCAGAAAACTAACAAAGAAATTCCAGACTGGACCAATTGGATCTAATACACAACTACATAATACTCCACATATCAACCACAGAATATACATTCTTCTCATCTGCACCTGGAACATGCTCCAAGATTGACCACATGTTTGGCCATAAAGCAGGTCTCAATAAATTTTTTAAAATATCAAAATTATACTAACCATACTCTCACACTACAGTGGAATAAAAATATAAATCAGTGCCAAGAAGTTCTCTTAAAGCCACACAGTTCAACGAAAATTTAAAAATTTGTTCCTGAATGACTTTTGTGTTAAACAATGAAATTAAGGCAAAAATCAAAACAATCTTTGAAATAAATGAAAACAGAGGCAAAACATACCAAAATCTCTGGGTGCAGCAAAAGCAATGTTAAGAGGAAACTTTACAGCATTAAATGCCTACCTCAAAAAGCTAAAAAGATCCGAAATTAACAATGTAACAACATACTTAGAGGAAGTACAAAGACACACACACAAAAAAGCTAGCAGAATAAAAGAAATAACTAAAATCTGAGTAGTACTGAATAAAATTGAGACCCAAAAATTCATGCAAAAAATCAACAAAATGAAAAGCTTGATCTTTGAAAGGATAAACCAGATGGATTGAGTGCTAGCTAGATTCACAAAGAAAACAATAGAAGATTTTTAAAAAACACACAATCAGAAATAAAAAGGGTGACATTACAATGACCCCACAGAAATACAAAAGATCTTCAGAGACTATTATGAACACCTGTATGCACACAAACTAGAAAATGTAGAGAAAATGGATAAATTCCTATAAATACACAAACTCCCAAGTGTGAATCAGGAAGAAATTGAAACACTGCACAGATCAGTGTTAAGTTCTGAAATTGAATCAGTAATAATACTTTTTAAAAACCTGTCAACCAAAAAAAGCCCAAAACCAGATGCATTCACAGGCAAATTCTGTAAGATGCACAAAGAGGAGCTAGTACCAGTTACACTAAAACTATTACAAAAAATTGAGGAGGGACCCGTCCCTAACTCATTCTACAAAACCTAGCATCACTCTGATACCAAAACCTAGCAAAGACACAAGAAGAAAACTAGAAGCCAATATCTCTGATGAACATAAATGCAAAAATCCTCAACAAAAAACTAGAAAAGCAAATATAAGAGTACACAAAAATTTAATTTACCATGATCAAGTAGGCTTTATTCCTGGAATGCAAGATTGGCTCAACTTATGCAAATCATTAAATATGGTTCACCACATACACAGAATTGAAAACAAAGACCATATGATCCCCTCAATTGATGCAGAAAAAGCTTTTGATAAAATACAACATCACTTCACGATAAAAACTCTCAAGAAACTAGGCATCAAAGTAACATATCACAGAATAATAAGAGCCATCTATGACAAACCCACAGCCAACACCATACTGAACAGGCCAAAGCTGGAAGCATTCCACTTGAGAACTAGAACAAAACAAGGATATACACTCTCACCACTCCCATTCAACATAGTACTGGAAGTGCTAGCCAGAGAAATCAGGCAAGAAAGAAATAAAAGGCATCCAAATAGAAGAAGAAGGAGTCGTACTATCTCTTCACTGACAATATGATTCTATACCTAGAAAACCCTAAAGACTCCCCTAAAAGGCTCTTGGATATCTGTGGGAAAATGTATTATAGGCACAGGGAACAGCCAGTACAAAAACCCTGCAAAATAGTGTGCTTGACCTGCTTAACATGGAGGCCAAGATGACTGGAGAGCAGTAATGAAGAGAGAAGGTAATGGGAGATGTGGTCAGGAGGCAGTGGGTTGTGCAGATCATGTGAGGCTCTATTGAAAAATTTAGCTTTAACTTAGAGTATTTGGAAAGCCATATAAATGGGAGGATAAGAAAAGGCAGGGAGTTGGAAAATTGGCAGTGATAAGGGGCAAGATGATCTTGAGAGTAACGGTAGACATCAGAGGTGGTCAGATGCTGCACATATTTTGAGAATACAGCCAAAAGGTATATTGATAGATTGAGTGTGGGGAGTGATAAAAGGAAGTCAGAGGTAAATATAACAGGTTTTTTTTTTCTTTTGCCTGAGCAATTGGAAAGATAAAATCGTTTTGATAAGGGGCAAGCTGTAGAAGCAGCAGACTTTGGTAAGAGGAAGGTACAGATATCAGGAGTTTGGATTTGAACAGGATAAGACTGAAATATTTATTAGACATCCAAATGGAGATGGAAAAAAGGCAGTTGGACACATGCATTTGTCATTCTGGGGAGAAGTATAAATTGGAGACATAAAACTTGGAAGTCATCAGCATATAGAGGAGATTTAAAGATATGAAACTGAATCATCAAGAAGAGAGTATTGATAAAAAAGAGAAGAGGGTAGAAGAGTGAGCCTTGGCTCATCGTACTGATGACCCTGGACATTAGAACATCCTTTATCAAATGTGTCTTTTGCAAATATTTCCTCACAAGCTGTGGCTTAGTTTTTCATTCTGACAGTGTTTATCATAGAGCACAAGTTTTTAATTTTAATAAAGCCAGACTTATCAGTTCTTTCTTTCATAGGTTATGTCTTTGGTGTTGCATCTAAAATTCCAAGCTCAAGTTTATCTACATTTTCTCCTATGTTATCTTCTGAAATTTTTATAATTTTGTACTTTACATTTAGGATTGTGATCCATTTTGAGTTAATTTTTGTGAAGGGTGTAGGGTCTACGCCTAGATTCATTTTTTTTTTGCATGTGGACATCCACTTGTTCTAGCACCATTGTTGAAAAGACCCTTTGCTCCATTGCATTGCCTCTGCTTCTTTGTTCAAGTCAGTTGACTATATTTGTATGGGTCTATTTCTGGTCTATTATGTTTCATTGATCCATTTGTCTATTCTTTTGCCAATTCCACACTATCTTAGTTGTGGCTTTGTAGGATTTCTTAGTCAGATTGCACCAGTCCTACTTTGTTTTCCCCTTTCAATATCGTATTGGCTATTTTGGGTCTTTTGCCTGTCCATATCAACCCCAGAATCAGTTGGTTAATATCCACAAAATAGCTTTAAGATTGCACTGAATCTCTAAATCAAATTAGGAAGAACTGACCTTTTGACAATATTGTCTTCACATTCATGAACATGGAATATTTCTCTATATATTCCTTTGATTACTTTCATTTGAGTTTTGTCATTTTCCTTATCTTGTACATGTTTTGCTAGATTTATATCTAGGCATTTTATTTTTAGGGGTGCTAATGCAAATGACATTGAATTTTTAATTTAAAATTCTGCCTGTTCACTGCTGTTTCCTGAACCTTGCTGTAATTATTGGTTGCAGAAATTTTTGGTTGATTCTTTAAGATTTTCTGCATACATGGTCATGTGACTGGTGAACAAAGAGATTTCCTTTTTGTCTTTTTCAATCTCTATACATTTTGTTTCCTTTTCTTGCCTTATTACATTAGCTGGGATTTCCAATATGATGCTGAAAAGGAGTGGTGAGAGGACATCCTTGTCTTGTACCTGATCTCTCAGGCTGTGGGAAAACTTCAAGTATCTTACCATTAAGTATGATGTTAGCTGTAGGATTTTTGTAAATATTTCATGTCAAGTTAAGGAAGATTTCTTCTATTCCTAGTCTACCTAGAGGTTTTATCATGAATGGGTGTGAGATATTATCCGCATCTATTGATATGAACACATTATTTTTCTTCTTTAGTATGTTGATGTGATATATTACAGTAATTAATTTTCATTGTTGAACCAGCATTGAGGACTTGGGATGAATCCTACTTGGTTGTGGTGTATAATTATTTTTATACCTTGTTGAATTTGAATTGCTATTATTTTGTTGAGGAGTTTTGCATCTTATTTCAGTGAAAGATACTAGTCTTAAATGGTTGGTAGAATTCACCAGAGAACATATCTGGGCGTGGTGATTTCTGTTAATGAGGTTAATTATTAATTCAATTTCTCTAATAGATATAGGCTTTTCAAATTGTCTGTTTCTCCCTGTGAGAGTTTTGACAGTTTCTTGTTTCTTTCAAGAAATCGGTCCATTTAATTCAGGTTATCAAATTTGTGGGCATAGAGTTTTCATAATATTTATTATTCTTTTAATGTTTTTGGGATCTGTGGTAATAGTCCTTTCATTTCTAATATTAGCAATTTCTGTTTTCCATATTTTCTTAGATAACTTTGTAGAGACTTACTGATTTTATTAATTTTGTCAAAGAACCAGCTTTCAGTTTTATTATCTCTTTTATCTGTTTTCAATTTCACTGATTTCTGCTCCAACTTTTATTATTTCTTTTCTTCTGCTTACTTTGGATTTACTTTGCTTTTTTTTCTTAGTTGCCTAAGATGGAAGCTTAAGTGATTAATTTTAGAGTTTCCTTCTTTTCTAATATATGCATTTAATACTATAAATTTCCCCTCTAAGCACTGATTTCAGAACATTCCACAAATTTTGATACTTTGTCTTTATCTTCATTTAGTTCAGAGTATTTTCAAATTTCTCTTGAGATTTCTTCTTTGACTCATATATTTTTTAGAAATGTATTGCTCAGGAATTTCGTTCCAAGATGGCTGAATAGAAACAGCTCCAGTCAGCAGCTCCGAGTGTGATTGACGCAGAAGATGGGTGATTTCTGCATTTCCCACTGAGGTACCTAGTTCACCTCAGTGGGACTGGTTGGACAGTGGGTGCAGCCCTCGGAAGGCAAGTCAAAACAGGGCTTGCCCTCCTCACCCAGAAAGCACAAGGGGTCACCTCACCCAGAAAGCACAAGGGGTCAGGGGATTTCCCTTTCCTAGCCAAGAGAAGCCATGACAGACTGTACCTGGAAAATCGGGACATTCCTGTCCAAATACTGTGCTTTTCCAATGGTCTTAGCAAATGGCACACCAGGAGATTACATCCTGCACCTGGATCAGCAGGTTCCACACCCATGGAGCCTTGCTCACTGTTAGCACAGCAGTCTAAGATCAACCTGCCAGGCAGTAGCCTGGCAGGGGGAGGGGCGTCTGCCATTGCTGAGGCTTGAGTAGGTAAACAAAGCAGCTGGGAAGCTCAAACTGAGCAGAGCCCACCACAGCTCAGCAAGGCCTATTGCCTCTGTAGATTCCACCTCTGGGGACAGGGCATAGCTGGACAACAGGCAGCAGAAACTTCTGCAGACTTACACGTCCCTGTCTGACAGCTCTGAAGAGAGCAGTGGTTCCCCCAGCATGGTGTTTGAGCTCTGAGAATGGACAGACTGCCTCCTCAAGTGGGTCCCTGATCCCTGTGTAGCCTAATTGGGAGATACCTCCCAGTAGGGGCCGGCTGACACCTCATACAGGCCACTGCTCCTCTGTGACAAAGCTTCCAGAGGAAGAATCAGGCAGCAATATTTGCTGTTCTGTACCCTCTGCTGGTGATACCTAGGCAAACAGCATCTGGAGTGGACCTCCAAAAAACTCCAACCGACCTGCAGCTGAGGGACCTGACTGTTAGAAGGAAACCTAACAAAGAGAAAGGAACAGCATCAATATCAATAAAAAAAATCAACAAAAAGGACATCCACACCAAAACCCCATTTTTAGGTCACCAAAATCAAAGACCAAAGGTAGATAAAACCACAAAGATGGGGAGAAACCAGAGCAGAAAAGCTGAAAATTATAAAAACCAGAGCACCTCTTCTCTTTCAAAGGATCGCAGGTCCTCGCCAGCAACGGAACAAAGCTGGATGGAGAATGCCTTTGACAAGTTGACAGAAGTAGGCTTCAGAAGGTCAGTAATAACAAACTTCTCCAAGCTAAAGGAGGATGTTTGAACCCATCTCAAGGAAGCTAAAAACCTTGAAAAAAAATTAGACGAATGGTTAACCAGAATAAACAGTGTAGAGAAGACCTTAAATGACCTGATGGAGCTGAAAACCATGGCATGAGAACTATGTGACACGTGCACAAGCTTCAATAGCTGATTTGATCAAGTGGAAGAAAAGGTATCGGTGATTGAAGATCAAATGAATGAAATAAAGCGAGAAGAGAAGTTTAGAGAAAAAAGAGTAAAAAGAAATAAACAAAACCTCCACGATATATGGGACTATGTGAAAATACCAAATCCACTTTTGATTAGTGTACCTCAAAGTGACAAGGAGAATGGAACCAAGTTGGAAAACACTCTTCAGAATATTATCCAGGAGAACTTCCCCAACATACCAAGGCAAGCCAACATTCAAATTCAGGAAATACAGAGAACACCACAAAGATACTCCCTGAGAAGAGCAACCCCAAGATACATAATTGTCAGATTCACTAAAATTGAAATGAAGGAAAAAATGTTAAGGGCAGCCAGAGAGAAAGGGCAGGTTGCCCATAAAGGGAAGCCCATCAGACTAATAGCAGATCTCTTGGCAGAAACTCTACAAGCCAGAAGAGAGTGGGGGCCAATATTCAACATTCTTAAAGAAAAGAATTTTCAACCCAGAATTTCATATCCAGCCAAATTAAGCTTCCTAAGTGAAGGAGAAATAAAATCCCTTACAGACAAGCAAATGCTGAGAGATTTTGTCACCACCAGGCCAGCCTTACAAGAGCTCCTGAAGGAAGCACTAAACATGGAAAGGAACAACCACTACCAGCCACTGCAAAAACATGCCAAATTGTAAAGACCATCGATGCTAGGAAGAAACTGCATCAACTAATGGGCAAAATAACCAGCTAACATCATAATGACAGGAACAAATTCACACATAACAATATTAACCTTAAATGTAAATGGGTTAAATGCCCCAATTAAAAGACACAGACTAGCAAATTGGATAGAGTCAAGACCCATCAGTGTGCTGTATTCAGGAGACCCATCTCACCTGCAGAGAGACGCATAGGCTCAAAATAAAGAGATGGAGGAAGATCTACCAAGAAAATGGAAAGAAAAAAAAAAGCAGGGGTTGCAATCCTAGTATCTGATAAAAACAGACTTTAAACCAACAAAGATCAAAAGAGACAAAGAAGGCCATTACATGATGGTAAACGGATCAATTCAACAAGAAGGGCTAACTATCCTAAATATATATATGCCCAATACAGGAGCACCCAGATTCATAAACCAAGTCCTTAGAGACCTACAAAGAGACTTAGACTGCCACACAATAATAATGGGAGACGTTAACACCCCACTGTCAATATTAGACAGATCAATGAGATAGAAGGTTAACAGGGATATCCAGGACTTGAACTCAGCTCTGGCAGTTCGTATTTCTGTGGGATCGGTGGTGATATCGCGTTCATCATTTTCTATTGTGTCTATTTGATTCTTCTCTCTTTTCTTCTTTATTAGTCTTGTTAGTGGTCTATCAATTTTGTTGATCTTTTTAAAAAATCAGCTCCTGGATTCATTGGTTTTTTGAAAGGATTTTTATGTCTCTGTCTCCTTCAGTTCTGCTCTGATCTTAGTTCAAGCAGACCTAATAGACATCTACAGAACTCTCTACCCCAAATCAACAGAATATACATTCTTCTCAGCACCACATCACACTTATTCCAAAATTGACCATATAGGTGGAAGTAAAGCACTCCTCAGTAAATGTAAAGGAACAGAAATCACAACAAACTGTCTCTCAGACCACAGTGCAATCAAATTAGAAAGCAGGATTAAGAAGCTCACTCAAAACCGCACAACTACATGGAAACTGAACAACCTGCTCTTGAATGATTACTGGGTAAATAATGAAAAGAAGGAAGAAATAAAGATGGTCTTTGAAACCAATAAGAACAAAGAAACAACATACCAGAATCTCTGGGACACATTTAAAGCAGTGTGTAGAGGGAAATTTATAGCACTGAACGCCCACAAGATAAAGCAGGAAAGATCTAAAATCGACATCCTAATGTCACAATTAAAAGAACTAGAGAGGCAAGAGCAAACAAATTCAAAACCTAGCAGAAGGCAAGAAACAACTAAGATCAGAGCAGAACTGAAGGAGATAGAAACAAAAAAAGTCCTTCAAAAAACCAATGAATCCAGGAGCTGGTTTTTTAAAAAGATCAACAAAATTGATAGACCGCTAGCAAGACTAATAAAGAAGAAAGAATCAAATAGACACGATAAAAAATGACAAATGGGATATCACCACTGATCCCACAGAAATACAAACTACCATCAGAGAATACTATAAACACTTCTATGCAAATAAACTAGAAAATCTAGAAGAAATGGATAAATTCCTGGGCACATACACCCTCCCGAGACTAAACCAGGAAGAAGTTGAATCTCTGAGTAGACGAATAACAGGCTCTGAAATTGAGGCAATAATTAATAGCCCACAAACCAAAAAAGTCCAGGACCAGATGGATTCACAGCCAAATTCTACCAGGGGTACAAAGAGGAGCTGGTACCATTCCTTCTGAAACTATTCCAACCAATAGAAAAAGAGGGAATCCTCCCTAACTCATTTTATGAGGCCAGCATCATCCTGATACCAAAGCCTGCCAGAGACACAGAAAAAAGGAGAATTTCAGGTCAATATCCCTGATGAACATCGATGTGAAAATCCTCAATAAAACACTAGCAAATTGAACCCAGCAGAACATCAAAAAGTTTATCCACCACGATCAAGTCAGCTTCATCTCTGGCATGCAAGGATGGTTCAACATAAACAGATAAATAAACATAATTCATCACATAAACAGAACCATCAACAAAAACCACATGATTATCTCAGTAGATGCAGAAAAGGCCTTTGACAAAATTCAGCAGCGCTTCATGTTAAAAACTCTCAATAAACTAGATATTGATGGAACATGTTTCAAAATAATAAGAGCTATTTATGACAAACCCACAGCCAATATCATACTGGATGGCCAAAAACTGGAAGCATTCCCTTTGAAAACCGGCACAGGACAAGGATGCCCTCTCTTACCACTCCTATTCAACAAAGTGTTGGAAGTTCTGGCCAAGGCAATCAGGCAAGAGAAAGAAAGAAAGGTTATTCAATTAGGAAAAGAGGGAATCAAATTGTCCATTTGCAGATGACATGATTGTATATTTAGAAAACCCCATCGTCTCAGCCCAAAATCTCCTTAAGCTGATAAGCAACTTCAGCAAAGTCTCAGGATACAAAATCGAAGTGCAAAAATCACAGCCATTCCTATACACCAATAACAGACAAACAGAGAGCCAAATCATGAGTGAATTCCCATTCACAATTGCTTCAAAGAGAATAAAATACTTAGGAATCCAACTTACAAGGGATGTGAAGGACCTCTTCAAGGAGAACTACAAATCACTGCTCAATGAAATAAAACAGGACACAAAGAAATTGAAGAAGATTCCATGCTCATGGATAGGAAGAATCAATATCGTGAAAATGGCCATACTGCCCAAGGTAATTTATAGATTCAATGCCATCCCCACCAAGCTACCAATGACTTTCTTCACAGAATTGGAAAAAACTACTTTAAGGTTCATATGGAATGAAAAGAGAGCCCACATTACCAAGTCAATCCTAAGCAAAAAGAACAAAGCTGGAGGCATCACGCTACCTGACTTCAAACTATACTACGAGGCTACAGTAACCAAATCAGCATGGTACTGGTATCAAAACAGAGATATAGACCAATGGAATAGAATAGAAGCCTCAGAAATAACACCACACATCTACAAACATCTGATCTTTAACAAACCTGACAAAAACAAGAAATGGGGAAGGGATTCCCTTTTTAATAAATGGTGCTGGGAAAACTGGCTAGTCACATGAAGAAAGCTGAAACTGGATCCCTTCCTTACACATTATACAAAAATTAATTCAAGGTGGATTAAAGACTTAAATATTAGACCTAAAACCACAAAAACCCTAGAAGAAAACCTAAGCAATACCATTCAGGGCATAGGCATGGTCAAGGACTTCATGACTAAAACACCAAAAGCAAAGGCAACAAAAGCCAAAATAGACAAACAGGATCTAATTAAACTAAAGAGCTTCTACACAACAAAAGAAACTACCATCAGAGTGAACAGGCAACCTACAGAATGGGAGAAAATTTTTGCAATCTACCTATCTGACAAAGGGCTAATATCCAGACATCTACAAAGAACTTAAATAAATTTACAACAACAGAAAAAAACCCCATCAAAAAGTGGGCAAAGGATATGAACAGACACTTCTCAAAAGAAGACATTTATGCAGCTAACAGACACATGAAAAAATGCCCACCATCACTGGTCTCCAGAGAAATGAAAATCAAAACTATAATGAGATACCATCCCATACCAGTTAGAATGACTATCATTTAAAAAGTCAGGAAACAACAGGTGCTGGAGAGGATGTGGAGAAATAGGAACACTTTTACACTGTTGGTGGGAGTGTGAACTAGTTCAACCATTATGGAAGACAGTGTAGTGATTCCTCAAGGATCTAGAGCTAGAAATACCATTTGACCCAGCTATCCCATTACTGGGTATATACCAAAAGGATTATAAATCATGCTACTATAAAGATACATGCACACCCATGTTTATTGCAGCACTATTCACAATAGCAAAGACTTGGAACCAACCCAAATGTCCATCAATGATAGACTGGATTAAGAAAATGTGGCACATATACACCATGGAATACTATGCAGTCATAAAAAAGGATGAGTTCATGTCCTTTTCAGGGACATGGATGCAGCTGGAAACCATCATTCTGAGCAAACTATCACAAGGACAGAAAACCAAACACCGCATGTTCTCACTCATAGGTGGGAATTAAACAATGAGAACAGTTAGACACTGGGTGGAGAATATCACACACTGGGGCCTGTTGTGGGGTGGGGAGCATGGGGAGGGATAGCATTAGGAGAAATACCTAATGTAAATAATGAGGTAATGGGTACAGCAAAACAACATGTCACATGTATACCTATGTAACAAACTTGCAGGTTGTGCACATGTACCCTAGAACTTAAAGTATAATAAAAAATAAAAAATACTTTAAAAAATGAAATGTATTGCTCAGTCTCTAGTATTTGGAAACTTTTCAGTTATCTTTCTGTTATCAATTTCTAGTTTAATTTCATTTTGGTCTGAGATCGGGCATTGCATAATTTTTATTTTAAAAAAATTCTTAAGGAATGTTTTATGGCCCAGAACATAGTCTATCTTGGTGAATGTTCCATGTGAGCTTGAGAAGAATATGTATTCTGCTGTTGTTAGATGACATAGTCTATAGATAGATATTCATTAGATCCTGTTGTTTAATGGTGCTGTTGAGTTCAACTATGTCCTTACTGATTTTCTGCCTGCTGGATTTGTCCATTTATAATAGAGAGGTGTTGAAGTCTCTAACTCTAATACTGGAATTATTTATTTCTTCTTCCTGTTACATCAGCTTTTGCTTCACATATTGTGATGCTTTGTTCTTGGGCACATACACTCTAAGGATTGTTATGTCTTCTCAAAAAATTGACCCCTTTATCATTATGTAATGAGCCCCTTTATCCCTGATAAGTTTTCTGGTCTAAAGTCTATTCTGTATGGAATTAATATAGCTACTCTCACTTTCTTTTGATTGGGGTTAACATGGTGTATCTTTCTCTATCCATTTACTTCTAATCTAAATATGTTTTATATTTAAAGTGAATTTCTTGTAAGCACCATGTAATTGGGTCTGGTTTCTTGATCCACTCTGACAATCTCTGTCTTATAACTGGTGTATTTTAGACCATTGACATCAAAGTGATCATTGATGTAATTGAATTAATATCTGTTTTCTATTGCCTTTGTTCTTGTTCCCAATTTTGTCTTTTACTTTTTTTCTGCCTTTTTTAGTTTTAATTATTTTATATGATTAAATTCCCTCTCCTTTATTCCCATATCAGTTCTACTTCTTTTCTTACATTTTCTAGTAAGTGTTCTGAATTTTTATATTTTTAACTTCTTTTTCTTGTTTCTTTACTAGAGCTTTACATACAATGTTGAATGAAAACAGATCTAGACATCCTTGATTTCTTTCCAGTTGTAAGGAAAATACTTCCTTTTAGTATTTCCCCCATTGATTATAACATTTGCTTTATGTTTTCTGTAGATACTGTTTATCTGGTGGTTAAAGTTTCCTTCTATTCTTAGGTTGATGAGACTTTATTTTTTTAATCATAAAAGGACATGAAATTTTATTAAATGCTTTTTCTGCATCTATTGACTTATCCATATAATTTCTCTCATTTAATTTATTAATTTAGCAAGTTACATTAATTGATATTATAGGGTTAAACCACTTTATATTCTTGAAATAAGTTTATTTGTGATAATTTTAATTCTCATATATTGCTGGATTTGGTTTACTATTATTTTGTTTAGATTGCTGCATCTATAATTATAGATGATTTTTTTTTTGACTTATCACCATCAGTATTGGTGTCAAAATTATGCTAACTTTATCTGTATTTTGCAATAGATAATGAAAAATTACAATTAATGTTTTTCTGAATATTTGATAGAGCTCACTTGTTAAAAACTATCTGAACCCTCGGTTTTTATGTGCATAGATCTTTTACATTCCAAAGTTTTAAATTATACTATCTAATTTTTTAATAATTATTTGAAATATTATGTTCTTTTTATCGCTAATGTTTATTCTTTTTTCCCTTTATTTTTTCCAGTTTTTGTCAAATAAATTAATCCTTCACGAAATAAATGTTTGTTGCTCATTTTTATTGCATGTTTATACTTCATTAATTAATGCTCTTATATTTATTACTTTCTTGCTTTTCTTTTCTTTGGGTTTTCTCTTAAGTTAAATAATTTACATAGTTTCAGACCTTCTTTTAAACTATAAATATTAAAGGCTACAAATTTTCCTATAGTACTGCTTTAGCCATATCCCCACAAGTCTTAATGATGTAGAAATCTAGTTATAGTTTATTTCTGAGTATTAGGTTAAACCTTATGAAATTGTCATTTTTGTAGGTTAAAAACTGTTGAATGTCAGCAATTCTGTAGTTAAATTTAATATAGTCTAACTTTCACTATTATATCTTTATCCACAATTCACATAGAAGCATGTTTGTTAATTTCCAAATATATGTGTTTTTCTCCAGTCAGCTTTCTGTTATGGATCTTTAAGAATTTTAATGTGGTCAATAGGACAATTCATTTGAAGCCTTTATTAATTAGCTTATGGCCCATTATATGTGTTCCATTTTAATAAATATTTTGCTTGTTTAAAAGGAATTTTTATTTTGCATTTGTTGATTGCATTGTTCTACAGAAGTCCAGCTGATAAAGCTGCTATATTGTTCAAATTTTCTGTATCAATAGTGATTATTGTCTGCTTGCTCTATCAATTTCTTTCTTTTTTTTTTTTTTTTTTTTTTTTTTTTTCACAATCATGGCTCACTACAACTACAAACTTACAACCTCTGCCTCCTGGGCTCAAGTGATTCTCCCACCTCAGCCTCCCAGGTAGCTAGAACTACAGGTGCACACCAACATACCCAGCTAATTTTTGTATTTTTAGTAGAGTCAGGATTTCACCTTGTTGCCCCAGCCAGTCTTGAACTCCTGCACTCAAGTGATCCACCCACCTCGGCCTCCCATAGTGTTAGGATTACAAGTGTGAGCCACCACGCCTGGCCAATTTCTAAAAGATAAATATTAATATATCCCACTATGTTGGTGCAGTTTTAAATTTCTCCTCATAATATTGTTAGCTATTTTTACTTTATAGATTCTGATGTTGTCATAAAGGTGGAGTCGTTATATATTCTTAGTTAACTGAATCATTTATTATTATATAATAGTCCTCTTAATCCCTACTAACATCTGTTGCTTCCAATTCTGTTTTTAAATATATAACATTTTCTTATACATAAAATAATATCTATTTTATTACTATATGTTAATATACATAATCTTTTACATAGAATTTGCCTTGACATAGCTTCTTCCATTTGATTTCAACCATTCTATGACCTTATAGGTTTGCCATATCTCTTGTAAATTGTACGTATTAGTAGCTATACTTTAGATATTTATCTAGACTAACAATCTTTTTTTAAATGGGACTTCAGTTTATTTACATTTATTGTAGCTACTGATATATTTAAATTCATTTTTAACATTTAATTATGAGTTGTTTGTTCTACATTTTTAAAAGTATCTTTTTCTCTCTTCTCTCACCTTCACTTGCTTATTTTTTCCTCCTTACTTACCCCCTTCCTAATTTAGAGTAATTCACTTTATTTTGGTTCTAGAAACTTCAGAATGCTTGCTTATCTCATCAAAGTTTAAGTATATTAAATTTCTTTACTCTCCTTCTTCCAAAATACAAGAGACGAAACCATTCAACACCAATTCCCAGAACTTTACTTAATTCTATTGTTTAAATGTATTGTGGTTTTATTATTTTTAACCATTTAAGACATTATTATCATCATTTCATACAGTCAATACTTTCTAAGTTTGTCCACTTAGAAATGATTTTTGTTCTTATCATTTCTTTTCAGACCTTCCATCTGAGATCACTTTCCCTTTGCTTGAAGTATATCCTTAATGAGGTTCCTTTGGTGATAAATGTTTAGCATTTGTTTGTCTAAATATGTTTTGTAGACATGCACATGTAAGATGATATTGTCTCTCCGAATGTCTCTTCAAGATATTAATTTACTGTCTTGCAGTTTAATTGTTATTCTTGAGAAGTCGGTTCTCAGCTGGAATATCATTCCTTTGAAGGTATGTTTTTCTTTAACTGCTTTTGAGGTCTTCTTATTTGTTTTAGTGATCTTCAGTTTCTCTATGATGCTTCTTCGTGTGAATGTTTTTTCCTCCTTGCCATTTGTTTGAATTTCTGAATAATGAATGGATCTCTTATTCATTCTAGAAACTTATCTGCCATTATCTTTAAAATATTGCCTCTAATACATGTCTAGTAACTTGGTAATAAATGGACCTAAACATGCAATGGCTCAACACAATAGAACTTTATTATTTCCTCTTCTGTCATGAGTAGGTGCATAACTAGGCAGGGCTAATCTCCTCCATCTGGTCATTCAGGGAACCAACTGATGGATGCTCTGCCTTTTTAACACATGACTTTTCAAAGTCATCTCCATCCAAGCCAATCATGAGGAAAAAATAACATGAAGGAACACATATAAGAAGTATTTTATAAACTGGGCTTACAAAAGGAACACCTAATATTTTGTATCAATTGGCTATAATCCAGTCATATGGCCGCCCTAATATCAAGCGAAGCCAGAAAATACAATCTATGAGTCCAGGAAATAAATAAATGCTAGCTTTGCATTTGGTTGCATAGCTAGCAGTATCTGATGTACCATTCTCTTTTTCCTTTCTTTCCAGATCTATGCTGTACCATTTCACTCTATCTTCTGCTTTTCTTAATCTTTCATATTTTCCATGTGCTGTGTTTCTTTGTTCTGCATTTTGGTTTTTTTTTTTTTGGTTTTTTTTTTTTTGGAGCTATTCTTTATTTCATTAACTCTATCTTCAGCTGAGTCTACTCTGCTGCTAAACCCATCCATTTATATTTTAATTTCAATTGTCCTATTTTTAATTCCTAGAAATTTTGTCTGGTACTGTTTCAAATCTGTAAGTTTGCTTTTTATAGTTCCTGCATTCCAAACATATTTTCAGTCTTGTAGTATTTATTTTAACTTGGCAATCATAGTTGTTTAAAATAATTCCAACATATGAACATTTCTGGGGATTTGATTATGCTCTTGTATTTCTGATGGCTTTCACTCATGGTGCCTTGTTGCTTTGCGTATTGTATATTGCTAGTTACAGATTAATTTCCACAGAGATTATCTGTGATTGCTGCTGCTAGAATTCTGAGAGCACTACTAATCTGTAGCCACTTTAAAGTAACATCTCATCTTTGTTTTTGTTTCTGTTTTGGTTTTTTTGCCTCTTTTGGATCACCTAAATTGTGGGCATTCTGAATTCTAAGGCTTTTGAGGCTGGCTGGGGATTATTATTTCTCAAAGGAGCCTTTTTCCTCTTCCACTTAGAACTAAAATTCAAAACAACAGCTTATGTGCAGTATCCTCTAGGAAAGAGATAAGGAGTGAGGTATGCTTATTTTTAGTTCACCTTTACACTGTGGGTATAGGCCTCTGGTATCCCAGCTTAATCCTTGTGGTTGACATATTTGACTCTCCAAGTTGCAAAAATCGACCGTGGGATGTCTTCTATTCCCTGTACACTGTTGATACAGGACAGAGGAGCCCTAAAATATGGGCTTGGCCCAGCAAAAAGTTTAAGGGTGAGCTGGTGGTGCTGTAGAGCAACTTTTATTGAAGCAGTTGTGTACAGCAGCAGTAGAGGTACTGCTGCTTGTGAAGCAGGGCAACCCCTTAGGCAGTGTGCCCAGAGTAGCAGCTACTAGTAGTAGTCATATTTATACCCACTTACAATTACATACAAATTAAGGGGCAGATTATGTAGACATTTCTAGGAAAACGGTGGTAACTTCTGGGTCTTTAGGTTGTTGCCATTGAAAGGGGTGGTAACATCAGAGTGTTGCCATGGCAATGATAAACTGACAGGTCACACT
This sequence comes from Macaca nemestrina, assembly GCF_043159975.1. Classification (NCBI taxonomy): domain Eukaryota; kingdom Metazoa; phylum Chordata; class Mammalia; order Primates; family Cercopithecidae; genus Macaca; species Macaca nemestrina. The sequence goes on from NC_092137.1 coordinate 67,904,119, forward strand.
GGTGAGCATGTCTTATGGGTGGCAGCTTCTATCCTGGACCTGTTTTAGCTAGTCCTCAATTAGGTTCAGTGTTAAAGCCCTGCCTCTGGAGTCCAGTCCCGCCTCCTACCTCCCTGCAAAATGAAAGCTCAGGCTCACCCTATTTGCCAAACGAGATTGAGACAAAAGTTCGCTTCAGTGCCGCTTATATCTGAGTTCCTGTTTCCACCTAATTTGGGGGCTTAACTTCTTGTCTGCTCACTGACATGTGTAAAAAATCCAGAATTTAAAAAAAAAAAATTCATCCAACATTTTTAGTTTTTCAATTAGTGGGTCACTCGGATATTTATCCACCATTCTACTGGAAAAGGTGGTTACTGAGTCCTGGTTCTGTAGTTTCAGTTTATATGCAATTTCCCCTCAAAAGCTTCCCTGACCTTCCTTTCCAAGGTGCTCCCATAGCCTTCACCACAAACCCTTACCTTGGTATTTACCACATAGCATTGTAATTTCTAGTTTGTCCGTATTCCTGGGACACTGGAAACATTGAGAAAGCATGAGTCATGACTGTCTTGTTATTCATTATATTTCCAAGGATAATTAAAGTGGTTTCTGATACTTAGGAAGCATTGACTAAATATTTGTTGAATTAATAAATGCATTTATGAATTAGCTTCTTTCTTCCACCTGCCTTATCTTCGAGAGGTTCCTGGGCATTTTCTGGAATTTTCTTTTAATATTGTCAGTTTTACAACAGCCTAGCCTTTAGGTAACATGGTGGCATAACAGGAAATACAATTTACTTGATAAATATTAAGTAAATGAATACATGCTTAATATGTACTTTTGAAATCAACAGCTTGCCCTGTGTAATATAATTATTGGTTAAACAATTTTCAGATGGTCTTTGAAATATTTTATGAATATTGAGACAATTGGTTAACTAACACTTAAATGATGTGGTCAAATACTCTAGAGGAGTGTAAAGAAAATTAAGAAGTATCTTACTTGCCCTAAATCTCAATTTTTATTGTGCCATGGAGACTTCAAAAACCATGTTTTTAAGCTGGGGTGGTAGATGTCCTTCCCCATGGCTAACAACCTATTCAGAAACATATCATCATCATCTTACCTGCTACTGATCAGGCTTGTCATTGTCTATCTGTCTTATGACTTGTTGCTGTCCCCCTTCCTTGTTAGCCCTTCAGCTTCTGTCCTGGCCGTCTGAGTACAAGAGGTTGTGAGGAAAGTTCCACCAAGCCATATTATTCATCCTCTGGTGAATGCTGTTTTTTCAGAGGATTAAAGACCAGAATGTCCTGATTAAACACTTAATTAGACATAATTAAAAATATTGCCAGTTTTAAATAATTGATTCCCTCATTAGTTTAATATGCTAATGACAGAGCCCTGAAAAAAGGAAATGGAACACAATTTACCCTCTGAGAAAATGGGTTGAAAGTAGATTTTTACACTGAGATATTTCAGAGTAAATTACCAGTTCCCAATAGATAGGAGTTATCTAACTAGTATTTCACTCACTGCTTGGACCTCTAATGGCTAAACTTTTTGCAAATGAGGGCACTTGGGTTTGGCCTTTTTGGTTATTTGCTGTTAGAAACTGCTGTAGACTATGAGATACAATGGAAAGAGCCCCCTGCACTGACAGCCGGGTGATCTGTGTGCAAATCACAGCTATCACTTCCCTATTGTGACTTGGTAAGCCCCCTTTAATCTCTTTGAGTCTTCACATGTCTTTCTGTCAAGATGAAGTCTGCAACTGTTTGTGTCCTAGACAAATTTTTATCTTCAATAACATAATTCTGCTTACTGAGAACTAGGCACTCAGTATATGTTTACTGAATTAATAAAACAAAAGAGTTGGATTAGGTAGTAATTCAAGTAACCTCAATTCCAAAACCACATGATTTCCTCTGACATTCATCTTGCCATTTTTGTCCCAAAAATTGTTCTTGGCAAAATGACTCTTGAGTCCTGTGCACCAGTGATTGATAGGTGGATGGATGGATGGATGGATGGATGGATGGATGGATGGATGGATGGATGGAGAGATAGATAGATAGAGATATAAAATTCTGATTCAGCACCAGATATGGTCTATACATATATGAAATAACTTCTTAATTGTATTCATCATCTGGAATATTATATAAGAAAATTTAGCATACTCACTTAAATCATAGTTTTATTCTTTGCCATCATCCAACATGAGAGATGTAAGAAAATAAAGAACAACAAGATGGTAAGGAGAGAGGATTGTGTAGGTATCCATGTATTGACATGGTTCCTGAAATATTGTTATATAAATAAAGCAAGTTACAGAAAATATAATCCCATTTTTGTAAGAAATAGAAATAATTATAATCCTACATGCTGATCTATGCGCCTGGTGGGTAGAGTATAAGTTTGTGTGATCTTAGAAAAAAGGCATAATTGACTACTTGAATTGTTAACATCTGTGTCCAGGGGTGCAATGGTGGGTAAGTGTTTGAGCGGAGAGAGTGGGAAGGAAGTTTGGAGGGAAGGAGATTGTTGGGTTTTTCTTTGTCCACTTATGTGTTGTTTGGCTTGTTTTTAAATACAATTTGCATTAAATTTCCTTTTTAAACCAAAATGTGTGTAACACATGGTTGATACCCAAATGTAACTTGTTCTGCCAGCTTTCCAAATATTTGAAAATTCAGGCAAAGTCTTTAAAGCAGCCTTCAATGTCTTCCATATTCTGACCGCTCATTAGCTCTGCGTCCTCATCTCCTTTGAATCTCTCCCTTGTTTGCACTTTTCCAACCACCTGGTCCTCCCTGACATTCTTTAAACATACAAAGCTTGCTCCCACTATGGACCCTTTGCACTGGCTGTTTCCTCCCCCTGGCACATTCTTCCTCTGTATATACATGTGGCTCTTTCCTTCATGTCTTTTAGGTTTCCGTTCAAATGTCACCTTCTGGACCACTACATATTATCTCGCTCCTCCTTGGCACTCTTTAGCCTGTTTTACTATATTTTTTCCATAACACTAATTACTATTTGATAAACTATATATTTATTTGTCTATTTGCTTACTATATGATCTACTTATACTGCAAGGTTTCCCAGTACCTAGAATGGTGGTGCCTGACATACAGATGACACACAATTGACATACTTAACGAATACAAAGGCAAATAAGGCAAATGCAGCTCATCCTGTGTAGCAGTCTAGTGCCATTTGAGGTGCATATGCTGACCTATGTGGTGGACTTAAGTTTTTTCAAGGAGGGAATAGAAACATATAGTGCTAAACCCAGATTTCCTTCTGCTCCTACCTCTCAAGCTTTAGTGACATCATGCTCCCGATATCTGGTAACATCATGCAGGTTACTCTGCAGATCTGAAATATCACTTTTACTCTTTTACTTGTACTATTCAGAATTTTCTGGATCCACCAGACAGATTCAAACTCAGCAAAATCATGTCTTTAGGTCTTGTCTAATCACTGAATGTATATATTTATTTGACATTTCCAACTAGATTATCTCAATATTGTCTTAACACATCTTATCTGAGGTGTAGACCATTCAAAAGGCAAAGTGAGCAGTCTATTCTCACTCCTGGATTCTTCATTAAACTATTATATTCCCAGCATTTCTGTGTCAAAAGGTAAGAATGCGTCATTTGGCTTAAACAATACAGAGATTTATTGATTCTCAGAACTGAACAGTCTCAAGGAAAGGCAGCTTCCTGGTTCACTGATCCAGCATCTCAGTCATATCTTCAGAGACCCAATTTCTTTTTATCTTTCTGCTCAGCAGTCCTCAATATGAGCTCCATCCTAACATCTGCTCTCCTTGTGGTAATAGGATAAAAGCCTGACATAGTCAGGGATGCAAGCATCTTTGTTCAGTAGGATACATTCCTTTTGCCCCAGTACTATAATAGCACTGAGATATACACTTATCAGACTAGCACGGGGCGTATGTCCTCTCCAGAAACAATGGCCATAACTGGTGGAATGTGCCGATCAGGTAGGTTAAGCCAATCTGGGCCCACCCCTAGAGCTGGAAGTGGGATGAGGTTACTCTAAAGTCTATTGGTAGAATAGAGGAGGAAAGAAGAGAATTCACCAACGAAAATCAGAATACTCTGAGAACAACAAATGCCCACTACAGGTACCATGACAGAGAAGGATGTGAGTGCTGAAGAGGACTACTCGCTTTCCATGGGCTTCAGAAAGTGAAGGGGAGAGAAGCCATTGCAATAAATGTTTGTATTTCCAATGTCCTAAATCTCTCTCTAAAGCATATTTGTTGCTTGAAAAACACATGGAATCTAGAAGAATTAAGTCTAACTGCTGTGACTCGTTAGTGCATAGCGGTCTCTTTCAGCCAATAATTCATCTCTACAAAAAGGCCAAAAAGACTGCCCAAGAGAAATAGCAATGCCAGAAAAATTAAGGTTCTCTTCTCCTCCTGATCCTAGTTTGGAAACTGAAGGGAAAAATCCATTAACACAATAAAAGTTATACTTCCTTTTGTTAGCAATTCTTCTCCCACTTTAGCATTAGTAACACCTTCTACTTAAGGCCAACAATATCTATACCCTATTCTTTTGGGGACACTCTACCCTGTCACTTGAGGAAGTGCTAACAAATTTCCAAGAATCAAAGAAAATACTCCATGCTAATTGATGACATTTTAAAAAGCTTTTTCTTATTGTGAAATTTCTTATTGTGAATTTAAGCAAAGAATAATACAATGAACAGCCACATATCCATCATGCTGCTTCAACTGTAACCATATCACGGCTAATTCCAGTTCCAGCCACTTCCTCCTACTATATTATTTTGAAGCAAATTATTTTGGAAATTCCAGTTCCAGCCCATTTCCTCCTCTTATATGTATCTCATATATCTCAAAAAGATAATGAATCTTAAAAACATTATCACAACTTAAAAGTTGACAATATTTCATAAGCAATTATCAACTACCTAATCAGTACTCACATTCAATTGTCTCATAAATGTCATAATTTAAACATTTGTTTCTTTCAATCAGGATGCACATGGCATCCATATAATCAATTCATTCAATTCATTCATAAGCATTTGAAGTCTCTTTTAACCTATGAATTTCATCTCATCTCTCTTTTTTCTTTCTTATAGTATTTTTATTGAAGTAGCCAGGTAATATACCCAGTAGATTTTTCCACAGTCTGTATGCTGCTGATTGTATCTCCGTAGAATAGTTTAACACTTTCTTCTCTTCTTTCTTGTAAATTGATAGCTGGATCTAGAAGCTTCATCAGATTTATATGTGGATGTTATTTGAATCATCAGTCAAGGAAGCGTATTCACATATCTTCCCACATCATAGATACATATATTTCAAAGTGTCTGGGAAATTCCAACCTGCAGAGAGGTTCCATTTCATTTATACAAATAAATAATCTAAACAAAGTGAGTTCACATGGCAGGGTGTTATTTTGAAATTCACATAAGCTAACATTTCCAAGTTGAAGAAAATGAAATGCACAAGTGTAGATCTACAAGCACAGACACTGTGCTCTCATTTGTAAGAATGCAGATAGGTTCCTGGATACTTCCTTGATCAACATTCTTCATCCCACACTGTTGAAAATCCCACATGAACAGAGCAGGCTAAAAATGTGACTCTACTTTCAAGGTCTCTGTTTTCTTCATTCCCTATCTTCTAGGACACTCATTTTCTCATACTTGTCATACCTGACATAGCTCCCCTGCAGCAAACTCAACTACAAACAGTCTTGGAAGACACATCCCTTGAACAAAATTTGATGTAAATCAATATATATTACACAATGAAGATATTGGAAAAGATGGCCCCTCATTATAGGAGCTCTGTGCTGCTATCTGGGCTGAATCCCAAGAAATTATACCAGCACCATGCTGTCAAATCTTAAGCAATGGTGTGCCAAAATCCAGAATAAAGCACAGACTATGAAAGTTTGCTTAGATATCATTTGATCTGTTCCTTTTGTTTTTCAAAAGCCCAGAGAAGTTCGTAGCTTGCAATTAATACATGGCCAAATGTAAAACTCAGTTTCCTGATTTCAATCAGTGTCTTTCTATACCATCTCTCTACTAAAAGGTTAACAAGAAACCATTTGGAGAGGGCGGAGCAAGATGGCCAAATAGGAACAGCTCCAGTCTCCAACTCCCAGTGCGAGCGACACAGAAGACTGGTGATTTCTGCATTTTCAACTGAGGTACTGGGTTCATCTCACTAGGGAGTGCCGGACAATCGGTGCTAGTCAGCTGCTGCAGCACGACCAGCGAGAGCTGAAGCAGGGCGAGGCATCGTCTCACCTGGGAAGCGCAAGGGGAAAGGGAATCCCTTTTCCTAGCCAGGGGAACTGAGACACACAACACCTGGAAAATTGGGTAACTCCCACCCCAATACTGCGCTTTAAGCAAACAGGCACACCAGGAGATTATATCCCACACCTGGCTGGGAGGGTCCCATGCCCATGGAGCCTCCCTCATTGCTAGCACAGCAGTCTGCGATATCGCAGCAAGGCAGCAGCGAGGCTGGGGGAGGGGCACCCGCCATTCCTGAGGCTTAAGTAGATAAACAAAGCCGCTGGGAAGCTCGAACTGGGTGGAGCTCACAGCAGCTCAAGGAAACCTGCCTGTCTCTGTAGACTCCACCTCTGGGGACAGGGCACAGTAAACAACAACGAAAGCAGCAGAAACCTCTGCAGACGCAAACGACTCTGTCTGACAGCTTTGAAGAGAGCAGTGGATCTCCCAACACAGAGGTTGAGACCTGAGAAGGGACAGACTGCCTGCTCAAGTGGGTCCCTGACCCCTGAGTAGCCTAACTGGGAGACATCCCCCACTAGGGGCAGTCTGACACCCCACACCTCACAGGGTGGAGTACACCCCTGAGAGGAAGCCTCCAAAGCAAGAATCAGACAGGTACACTCGCTGTTCAGCAATATTCTATCTTCTGCAGCCTCTGCTGCTGACACCCAGGCAAACAGGGTCTGGAGTGGACCTCAAGCAATCTCCAACAGACCTACAGCTGAGGGCCCTGACTGTTAGAAGGAAAACTATCAAACAGGAAGGACACTTACACCAAAACCCCATCAGTAAGTCACCATCATCATCAAAGACCAGAGGCAGATAAAACCACAAAGATGGGGAAAAAGCAGGGCAGAAAAGCTGGAAATTCAAAAAATAAGAGTGCATCTCCCCCGGCAAAGGAGCACAGCTCATCGCCAGCAACGGATCAAAGCTTGACGGAGAATGACTTTGACGAGATGAGAGAAGAAGGCTTCAGTCCATCAAACTTCTCAGAGCTAAAGGAGGAATTACGTACCCAGCGCAGAAAAACTAAAAATTTTGAAAAAAAAGTGGAAGAATTGATGGCTAGAGTAATTAATGCAGAGAAGGTCATAAACGAAATGAAAGAGATGAAAACCATGACATGAGAAATACGTGACAAATGCACAAGCTTCAGTAACCGACTCGATCAACTGGAAGAAAGAGTATCTGCGATTGAGGATCAAATGAACGAAATGAAGAGAGAAGAGAAACCAAAAGAAAAAAGAAGAAAAAGAAATGAACAAAGCCTGCAAGAAGTATGGGATTATGTAAAAAGACCAAATCTACGTCTGATTGGGGTGCCTGAAAGTGAGGGGGAAAATGGAACCAAGTTGGAAAACACTCTTCAGGATATCATCCAGGAGAACTTCCCCAACCTAGTAGGGCAGGCCAACATTCAAATCCAGGAAATACAGAGAATGCCACAAAGATACTCCTTGAGAAGAGCAACTCCAAGACACATAATTGCCAGATTCACCAAAGTTGAAATGAAGGAAAAAATCTTAAGGGCAGCCAGAGAGAAAGGTCGGGTTACCCACAAAGGGAAGCCCATCAGACTAACAGCAGATCTCTTGGCAGAAACTCTACAAGCCAGAAGAGAGTGGGGGCCAATATTCAACATTCTTAAAGAAAAGAATTTTAAACCCAGAATTTCATATCCAGCCAAACTAAGTTTCATAAGTGAAGGAGAAATAAAATCCTTTACAGATAAGCAAATGCTTAGAGATTTTGTCACCACTAGGCCTGCCTTACAAGAGACCCTGAAGGAAGCACTAAACATGGAAAGGAACAACCGGTACCAGCCATTGCAAAAACATGCCAAAATGTAAAGACCATTTAGGCTAGGAAGAAACTGCATCAACTAATGAGCAAAATAACCAGTTAATATCATAATGGCAGGATCAAGTTCACACATAACAATATTAACCTTAAATGTAAATGGACTAAATGCTCCAATTAAAAGACACAGACTGGCAAACTGGATAAAGAGTCAAGACCCATCAGTCTGCTGTATTCAGGAGACCCATCTCACACGCAGAGACATACATAGGCTCAAAATAAAGGGATGGAGGAAGATTTACCAAGCAAATGGAAAACAAAAAAAAGCAGGGGTTGCAATACTAGTCTCTGATAAAACAGACTTTAAACCATCAAAGATCAAAAGAGACAAAGAAGGCCATTACATAATGGTAAAAGGATCAATTCAACAGGAAGAGCTAACTATCCTAAATATATATGCACCCAATACAGGAGCACCCAATACAGGAGCACCCAGATTCATAAAGCAAGTCCTTAGAGACTTACAAAGAGACTTAGACTCCCATACAATAATAATGGGAGACTTCAACACCCCACTGTCAACATTAGACAGATCAACGAGACAGAAAGTTAACAAGGATATCCAGGAATTGAACTCAGCTCTGCAGCAAGCAGAGCTAATAGACATCTACAGAACTCTCCACCCCAAATCAACAGAATATACATTCTTCTCAGCACCACATTGCACTTATTCCAAAATTGACCACATAATTGGAAGTAAAGCACTCCTCAGCAAATGTACAAGAACAGAAATTATAACAAACTGTCTCTCAGACCACAGTGCAATCAAACTAGAACTCAGGACTAAGAAACTCAATCAAAACCGCTCAACTACATGGAAACTGAACAACCTGCTCCTGAATGACTACTGGGTACATAACGAAATGAAGGCAGAAATAAAGATGTTCTTTGAAACCAATGAGAACAAAGATACAACATACCAGAATCTCTGGGACACATTTAAAGCAGTGTGCAGAGGGAAATTTATAGCACTAAATGCCCACAAGAGAAAGCAGGAAAGATCGAAAATTGACACTCTAACATCACAATTAAAAGAACTAGAGAAGCAAGAGCAAACGCATTCAAAAGCTAGCAGAAGGCAAGAAATAACTAAGATCAGAGCAGAACTGAAGGAGATAGAGACACAAAAAACCCTCCAAAAAATCAATGAATCCAGGAGTTGGTTTTTTGAAAAGATCAACAAAATTGACAGACCACTAGCAAGACTAATAAAGAAGAAAAGAGAGAAGAATCAAATAGACGCAATAAAAAATGATAAAGGGGATATCACCACCAACCCCACAGAAATACAAACTACCATCAGAGAATACTATAAACACCTCTACACAAATAAACTAGAAAATCTAGAAGAAATGGATAATTTCCTGGACACTTACACTCTTCCAAGACTAAACCAGGAAGAAGTTGAATCCCTGAATAGACCAATAGCAGGCTCTGAAATTGAGGCAATAATTAATAGCCTACCAACCAAAAAAAGTCCAGGACCAGATGGATTCACAGCTGAATTCTACCAGAGGTACAAGGAAGAGCTGGCACCATTCCTTCTGAAACTATTCCAATCAATAGAAAAAGAGGGAATCCTCCCTAACTCATTTTATGAGGCCAACATCATCCTGATACCAAAGCCTGGCAGAGACACAACAAAAAAAGAGAATTTTAGACCAATATCCCTGATGAACATCGATGCAAAAATCCTCAATAAAATACTGGCAAACCGGATTCAGCAGCACATCAAAAAGCTTATCCACCATGATCAAGTGGGCTTCATCCCTGGGATGCAAGGCTGGTTCAACATTCGCAAATCCATAAACATAATCCAGCATATAAACAGAACCAAAGACAAGAACCACACGATTATCTGAATAGATGCAGAAAAGGCTTTTGACAAAATTCAACAGCCCTTCATGCTAAAAACGCTCAATAAATTTGGTATTGATGGAACGTACCTCAAAATAATAAGAGCTATTTATGACAAACCCACAGCCAATATCATACTGAATGGGCAAAAACTGGAAACATTCCCTTTGAAAACTGGCACAAGACAGGGATGCCCTCTCTCACCACTCCTATTCAACATAGTGTTGGAAGTTCTGGCTAGGGCAATTAGGCAAGAGAAAGAAATCAAGGGTATTCAGTTAGGAAAAGAAGAAGTCAAATTGTCCCTCTTTGCAGATGACATGATTGTATATTTAGAAAACCCCATCGTCTCAGCCCAAAATCTCCTTAAGCTGATAAGCAACTTCAGCAAAGTCTCAGGATACAAAATTAATGTGCAAAAATCACAAGCATTCTTATACACCAGTAACAGACAAACAGAGAGCCAAATCAGCAATGAACTTCCATTCATAATGCTTCAAAGAGAATAAAATACCTAGGAATCCAACTTACAAGGGATGGAAAGGACCTCTTCAAGGAGAACAACAAACCACTGCTCAGTGAAATAAAAGAGGACACAAACAAATGGAAGAACATACCATGCTCATGGATAGGAAGAATCAATATCGTGAAAATGGCCATACTGCCCAAGGTTATTTGTAGATTCAATGCCATCCCCATCAAGCTACCAATGAGTTTCTTCACAGAATTGGAAAAAACTGCTTTAAAGTTCATATGGAACCAAAAAAGAGCCCGCATCTCCAAGACAATCCTAAGTCAAAAGAACAAAGCCGGAGGCATCACGCTACCTGACTTCAAACTATACTACAAAGCTACAGTAACCAAAACAGCATGGTACTGGTACCAAAACAGAGATATAGACCAATGGAACAGAATAGAGTCCTCAGAAATAATACCACACATCTACAGCCATCTGATCTTTGACAAACCTGAGAGAAACAAGAAATGGGGAAACGATTCCCTATTTAATAAATGGTGCTGGGAAAATTGGCTAGCCATAAGTAGAAAGCTGAAAATGGATCCTTTCCTTACTCCTTATACGAAAATTAATTCAAGATGGATTAGAGACTTAAATGTTAGACCTAATACCATAAAAATCCTAGAGGAAAACCTAGGTAGTACCATTCAGGACATATGCATGGGCAAAGACTTCATGTCTAAAACACCAAAAGCAATGGCAGCAAAAGCCAAAATTGACAAATGGGATCTCATTAAACTAAAGAGCTTCTGCACAGCAAAAGAAACTACCATCAGAGTGAACAGGCAACCTACAGTATGGGAGAAAATTTTTGCAATCTACTCATCTGACAAAGGGCTAATATCCAGAACCTACAAAGAACTCAAACAAATTTACAAGAAAAAAAACAAACAACCCCATCCAAAAGTGGGCAAAGGATATGAACAGACATTTCTCAAAAGAAGACCTTCATACAGCCAACAGACACATGAAAAAATGCTCATCATCACTGGCCATCAGAGAAATGCAAATCAAAACCACAGTGAGATACCATCTCACACCAGTTAGAATGGCGATCATTAAAAAGTCAGGAAACAACAGGTGCTGGAGAGGATGTGGAGAAATAGGAACACTTTTACACTGTTGGTGGGATTGTAAACTAGTTCAACCATTATGGAAAACAGTATGGCGATTCCTCAAGGATCTAGAACTAGATGTACCATATGACCCAGCCATCCCATTACTGCGCATATACCCAAAGGATTATAAATTATGCTACTATAAAGACACATGCACACGTATGTTTATTGCAGCACTATTCACAATAGCAAAGACTTGGAATCAACCCAAATGTCCATCAGTGACAGACTGGATTAAGAAAATGTGGCACATATACACCATGGAATACTATGCAGCCATAAAAAAGGATGAGTTTATGTCCTTTGTAGGGACATGGATGCAGCTGGAAACCATCATTCTGAGCAAACTATCACAAGAACAGAAAACCAAACACCGCATGTTCTCACTCATAGGTGGGAACTGAACAATGAGATCACTTGGACTTGGGAAGGGGAACATCACACACCGGGGCCTATCATGGGGTGGGGGGAGGGGGGAGGGATTGCATTGGGAGTTATACCTGATGTAAATGACGAGTTGATGGGTGCTGACGAGTTGATGGGTCCAGCACAGCAACATGGCACAAGTATACATATGTAACAAACCTGCACGTTATGCACATGTACCCTAGAACTTAAAGTATAATAATAATTAAAAAAATAAAATAAAATAAAATAAGAAAAAAAAAGAAAATAAACCATTTAGGAAGCATAAAAAAATAAATAAATAAAAAATAAAAGGTTAACAATATCTCAACTCACCAGCCACAAATCTATATGACCTTAAGCCTTCCCATTATCATCCATGAGCTGGACCCTAAGGAGATATCTCTTTGGAATTGGGCAAAGAACAATCTTCCACACTCCTATTCTCATTATTAACTGGGACTACTGCGCACTCTTCCTCTCCGGAAGGGGGAAAGGCCATCTTTCTCTTCCACTGAGGCTCCGGTAGAAGTGACAATGTCATCCTCTCACTCTTGCCTCTTATACAGTTACAAATCTATATGACCTTAAGCCTTCCCATTATCATCCATGAGCTGGACCCTGAGGAGATATCTCTTTGGAATTGGGCAAAGAACAATCTTCCACACTCCTATTCTCATTATTAACTGGGACTACTGCGCACTCTTCCTCTCTGGAAGGGGGAAAGGCCATCTTTCTCTTCCACTGAGGCTCCGGTAGAAGTGACAATGTCATCCTCTCACTCTTGCCTCTTATACAGTTTGCAGGTCAAACTCCATAAGTTTGTTCCCTCTGTACCATGTTCATTTCCCTACTTTTATGCTCAAAGCCCTGCTCAGATCTAGATTATTCTATTCATGAGTTCTCCTTGCTCACTTCTTATTGCCACTAAAGCAATCCTTTACATGTACTTGTATGAAGGGCATACTTCAGTTATTCATAATCTTCTAACTACCATCTGTGTAGTCCAACTGCAAACTCTTGACCCTGCTTTTCAATGCTGTTCATTAGTTCAGTCTCCCATGCTAATCTCATTCTCTGTGCTACTGGTTTAACCTTTTGATTATATTTTTACTTCCTTCTCATAGCATTTTTCTCCAGCCCTCTTAAAAGACTTTTCTGAACCTACATATCACATGCAGAGAATATTTTACAAATTAGACCAAGTCTTCTTTTTTCTGAGAAATATTCTCCACTTAAAATGCAAATTCCAACTTTCTTGATTGACCCAACCCCCCAGCCCCAGCCAGGCACTCATGAAAGACTCTGTGATAAGTGCATATGGTATGGTCTCCACATACAAGCTTACCTGGATAAATTAACTCCTCCTATAGAAACATTTTCACTGTGAAAATAATTATTCAACTTTCTGTAAATTACAATCTATTGATTAATATTTGTTGAATATTTATTAAATACTAATACTACACGTAAGGCACTACTCTAAATAATATGGTATTTATACCACTGTACAAAATACAGTCTTTGCCTTGAAGACCATTATATTCTAGTTGAAAAAACAAAATATGCACATTTGTAAAGATGGCTAAAAGCCAAAAAAAAGATAATTGCAAATGAAAAATTACTAATAGCCAGACAGTGACTACTACGGGAAATTCAGAAGAAGGCAGATCATGGATGGAGGAAGAGAATTTAGGCCTTGGGGCTTGGAGTTCCAGGTAAAATTTTTAAGAAATAGAGAGGGGATCAGAATTAGCTAGGGTATGAACATAGAATACAAGTTATTAGCAGATATGAACCACTTTTAATCTTTACTGTGTGTCAGTCCATTTGGGCTGCTGTTATGAAAAACCTTAAACTGGGAAGCACAGAAACAACAGAAATTTATTTTTCACATTCTGGAGGCTGGAAACTCCAAGTTCAAGGCATTGGCAGATTCGATGTCTGGTGAAGTCCCACTTTCTGGTTCACAGATAGTGCCTTCGTGCTGTTTTCTCACATGGCCAACAGAGAGAACAAGCTCTCTGGAATCTCTCTTATAAGGACACTAGTCCCTATTCATGAGGGCTCTACTCTCATGACCTAATCACCTCCCAAAGCCCCACCTCCTATTACCATCACCTTGAGGGTTAGGATTTCAACGTATAAATTCTAGGGGAAAATAAACATTTACTTCACTGCAGTAGGCTTTTACACAGAACCACAACTGCTGACTCTAAATATGGTAAAAATGATGTTAACGACAGTTCTAATGATGGTGGTATGAGGAAGGTGGGGATATTGTTGGTGCTGACTAATGACATCCATTGACAAAAATAAACTTTATAAAAGAAGCCTTTTTTTTTTTTTTTTTTTAACCAGCCTGGCCTTGATTTCTATCCATTACTGTAAAACATTATGTATCATCTCAATACTAGTTTTGATAGCAATGCTGTGGTTGACTATATTTTTCTTGCTTTATATCAATGGCTTAATGAATTCATTTTTTCAGTGTAACAGCAGCAAAGCTTGTAGACTGATGTTAATTGGATCTGGCTAGAGTCTTGTCAATGTATTTTGGTTGTTGAAGGCTAATCCATGCAGCTCAGAGGCAAAGTACAAATAATTTATTGCTTTCTTTGGAGTTTGCTTTCTATTAGTTGCTGGTCCTCAAGTTTCACTCCCATAAGCTTGGCTTTCAGACTGATGACAACAAAAGTCTAACCTTACTGAAAAAGCAGGGTGCGTATATATAACCAATATTAACATTATGTTGAGAATGTATTTATACATCTAAACTCACAGGACGCGTGCGCACACACACACACACACACACACACACACACCACTTACTTTATGTGAAAGACCCTGCCATTTTATTCTCAAGCTCAGGAAAATTGAAGACACAAAAGCAAGCATATTCTCAGTTCCACTCAGTAGAGGTTTGAGTTAAAAACGCCTGGAAAGCAAATGCAGTGACCTTTAAAAGAATCGAGAAGAAGCTATTTCCAGCACATTACTAAATGCTATATTTTAAAGGTTCTAACCTTATTTGCTACAAGTGTATAATATCAGGAAACCCTTGTGAGGGAAGGGTCTGCATTCATCACATGGTACAAGTCACTTACAGAAGAGATGGGGAAAGTTATTACTTTCTAACTTGCAGACACCAAAGTTCAACCCAGCTCCTTTTGTGGTTTGCTGCATTAAATAAGTTTCAGGGATCATTTGAAGAATTACAGGCTTCTTGACCTAACAAAAACATAAAGTTTTCTGCAAATAACAACAACTATATCATCATGCAGAGCCATTTATAACACTAACACAAACACATACTATACCTTTTCCAGCTCTTATCAGCTGGCGAAACTGATCCCTGGTGTGTCTGTGACGTTAACTTTATTTATTCTTCCAGGTGATTAATAGTAGCAATTGATCTATAAGACCCAGCATCACATAATGAATGGGTAGGAGGAAGAAAACTACTGATTGAAAAAAGAATCCTAAAATACAGTGTTTGAAGCTGAAGTTAGACTCCACTATGAAGATCTGGAGGGCTATTAGCAAAAAAAAAAAAAAAAAGGAATTATAATACTGATTATTTTAACATTTACTAAAGCCCATAGATAGATAGATACATAGATACATAGATAGATAGATAAATAAATCAACATATCTTGATAATACTTATTGCTTTCCATTTGTCTATTGCTTCGCAAACATTGACATTTGGCTACACGTCTGTATTCTCAACCACATTATATTTTATAGATTGAAAGTAAAGATTTCTAGTAGGTCAGCTTCAGTGAATCCTTTTCCCACTGCAATTGCATAATCCACATCTATAATGAAATGAGTTGCCAATTATCTCATGGATATAGGATTTATAAATCATTTAAGCAAACAAAACATCATGTGGATGCTTATGTGGTCACCCTTTTGCCATCCAGCTCACCTTTATGCCAAGTGGTGTGGTCAAAACATTTGTAAACAACTCTAGTTATCTAAGAATTTACTGGCTTTTGTGATGGTCTATTTTTCTTTCTTTTTGATGGTGGACTGGAGAATCCCCTGCAACCTACTTAGCCGAAAATTGTTTGTTGTTACTTCCTGGTTTTCCATACTTAGAGTTAAAAGACTGAGGCCACAAGCAGAAAACAACTAGGTAAGGTCTATGACATCATGGGTTTTCAGGATAGGAAGAGTTATCTTAATCCGGACTCTATCCTGGTAAGAAAAAAATAATGTGTGAGGGTTTTGAAATCTCTTATAAATCAAAACCCTAGCTAAAAGAAACTTATAAGTGCATTGAACAATAATCAAAGTCAGACAAGGAAAAGAAACCAAATAGTTAAATGTGGCATGAAAACTCAGAGATGAGTTGTGTCTCACAAATAAGGACAGGAAAAGCTGAGAAACTCAACAATAAGATGTTAAATCAAGAAGTCATTAAACTTAAATATCTTATCAAGAGTTCTCTTGTGACTTGGGCCATCACAGCTCCAAAATGTCCTTGACTGACTTACAGGAAAACTAAGGTCTGTCTGACTTTTAATAGTACTATAAGCATTCCAAAGTGAAACAAAATACACATTGTATTTTGTTAAGATTCTCTAAAGTGAAACAAAATACACATTGATTTTCAGTATGGAGATAATGGTATTACTGTAAGTCAAAAAGTATTTCCCCAAGACAATTCGTGTCGCCTGAGATATAATAAAAACAAATTTAGGGAGGCTTAAGCCCGTGAAGTCTCTCACACTGGCCCATCCTAAATTATTTTGGGTTGCTCAGTCTGGGTACCATTTATGCTTTGTTCTGCTGTCATCTCTAGAGGAAGCTCCATACATAAGATGGTTTTATTTAATCCCAACTCAATAAAGATAATCAAAAATGGTGATATTAAGGAAGACACAAGATATGTGTTGGACTTCCCCTCATACTCTCCTTTGGCAAAATAGGTCACTGGGTTTACCAAGGGAGACAAGAATGTGGTGTTTTCAGTTGAACTTCAGGTTCCTAAAACTTCAGTAGAAGGATATGTTCATTTATCAATCTATAAGCATGCTGAATATGAGCATGCAGGGATACCCAATGAATACATCATTTCTAGGTTTCAGATGGATCTCATGCCTCCATTCCCATCATCTCTCTGCTCTAGTGTCCTCTATAAGAATAATGGCTTTTACTGAGTGCTTCTAGCATGTCAGGTAATATTCTTAATACTTGGTATAAAAATACTCATTTGATCTTCCAAGTAATCCTTGGCCTTAGGGCTATTACTGTTCCCATTCCACCGGTAAGAAAACTAAGGTAGAGAGAGACTGAAGGACTTTCCAAGGTCACATAGCCAGGAAGTCGTGAGAGCTGGGACTTGAACGCAGTTATTGATTCCAGAATATTGACTACCTCACAGAGTTTTTAAGGATTCCTGACACATAGTACCAAATAAATGTTTGCTATTATTTATAATTATTTATTAATTATTATTATACTACTATTACAGGTTGAGTATCTTAATCCAAAAATGTGAAACCTGAAATGCTCCAATTTCTGAAACTTTTTGAGCATTCATATGAAACTCAAAGGAAATGCTCATTGGAGCATTTCAGATTTTGGATTTTCAGATTAGAGATGCTGAACCAGTAAGTATATATCATGAAAATATTCCAATATCTAAAAATATCCAAAATTTGAAATACTTCTGGTCCCAAGCATTTTGGATAAGCAATACTCAATCTGTATTATCCTACTTTTTATCCACTAGGTTTTTACATACTATCTTAAAAATTCTGACATATATTCATCATAGTCTTTTCTTGTTCTGTCTTTCCAAAATACTTCAGAATTTGACGTGATGCAAATGTACAGCATTTAGTCTAGTTGACAAGTAACCTGCCGTAATGGTTAATTTCATACGTCAACTTATGTGGGCCACAGTGCCCAGATATTTGGTCAAACAGAGATACTCTGGATATCTCTGTAAGGGTGTTTTTCTGATGAAATTAACATTTAAACCAGTGGACTTTCAGTAAAGCAGATTGCCACTCACAGATAATGTGAGTGACCCTCCTCCAATCAGTTGAAGACCTGAATAGAACAAAGACTGACCTCCCTTGAGAAAGAAGGAATTCTGCCAGAAGTTGGCCTTTGGACCTGAACTGCAACATCAGTTCCTCTCTGGATTCGCAGCCTGCCAGTCCACCCTGCAGATTGTGGACTCACTAGCTTCACATGATTACATGAGACCAATCTTTACATCTCTCTATATATTTATATATGTCCTATTGGTTCTGTTTCTCTGCAGAACCTTGACCAACACACTCATGAACTGGAATGTCGAATACTGGCCTGGTTCACAGGCAATTTCACCAGCCTACACCAATTTCATCATTCCTCTCCATTCCTCTTGGCACTATGAGAGTTACATAATCCCCCAATTTTTCACAAAGACGCAGCCCTCTGATGTTTCACTGGTTTGCCCTTATGCCTTCATAAGGATTCAGTCTGCCTGCAAAGAAGACCTTCAGGCCACACTACAAACACAGAAACATCAGCAATGTGACCAGATTGCTCAAGGATACAGCTTGTTCAGGACTGTTCTGATTCTCCTGAGAACACACCCACCCAGCAGGTGAAGGGGGCAGTTCAGCCAGATCTGCCCTCCCCACAACTGACTGCAGCCCTTCCCGCTGCTAAAAACCAAGATGTGATGGATTAAATATCATGCCAGAGATCTTACACCTAATTATTTAAATTCCCTAAGGCTAATCTTCAAGAAAACAGTAGAAAATAGCATCAAGAGCTTGCAAAAGATAACTCTGACACCATCAAAAGCACGTGTAGCATTTCACCCCGTTCGGCTTGTTAATCCCCCAGTGAGGACTTTTTCGTGTATTAAAGACTTCTTATAGGATGGAATAATGTGCTATGTTATTAACAGCTGGTGCGTGGTTTAATATAGTCACAGGTGAGTGGATTTCCCCCCTTCCACTTTCTCACTACTGTCACTTTAAAACAAAAACAAAACAAAACAAAACAAACAAAAACTACACCCTCCAGAAGGGAGAAGATATAAAACCAATATGTTTGCCTTTCAATTAAAGGCCTCAGGCTCTCAGCTTGAGTGCAACACTCCAACATCAATGAGAAGATTTTCCTAAGAACTGTGAAGTGTGAGACTGTGGTTGAGAGGCTCACATGACTAAGTGAGTGAGTGTTTCTTACAAGAAGCCTGTTAATGAGCTTTAATATCTCTGACAGCTCAGACGGCTCTGGGCTGAAGCTTGGTCTACACATTGTCAGCTTGGGCATGTCTTTTTCCTGAAATCTTAATCCACCAAGACATAGTTGAAGTTTAACAATCAAAATGTTCACATGGATTCAAATGTTCCTTTTTTTTTTTTTTTTTTTTAAAGTCCTGGTTGACAGAACTATGAAAATGGTACCACAGATACAGTCCAAACTTTTCTTTGAATTTCCTCTTGGGAAAATAAAGAGATAAGTAACTCACTTTCAGGAAAAAGAAAATGTTTCTGTTTATTAAAATGCATTTGTGGAGAAAAGGCTGCAAATTTACTGAGTGTGATGAACAGATGGGGGGGTTTTGAGTGAGGAACACAAATGAGTTCTATAATAAAAATATTATAGTCTTCGATATGATTTAATCTGACTTAATCACTCAGTGTTACATATTGCATAAAATCGAGAATTTTGAGCATTTATAGAGGTGCTGCTGAAATCTAAGCTATCGTTTGGCAATCTCAAATTTTCCATACCAATTTCTTTTACCCAAGACCTCAAATTATTCTGTTGACTGACTCATGATATTAAGACAGAATAATACTGACCTTCATCCTCAGAAAGAAAATGAAGCCAAGTAGCTATGAAAAAAAAAATAGATTCCTGGCATGGTATATGCCCAGCTATAAGTTCTACCCACGTTGTGCCCTCTCCCATGACACACACAAAGGTATTGTTGAGAAAATTAATTGGCCACTCAACTAGTTGTTTGCATCATGTAATTCAAATTAATTGTTTCTGTCAAGCCAACTCATTGTTTCTGATCTGTTTATGCATCTCCAGAATAATGTAAGCTCCAGGAGGGGATCCATAGTTTCTGGGCTAGTTCCTGGATCATGGTCCTCAGTAAATATTTACTGACTAAATGCCCATTTATTGAAATAAAAAAAAAAAATAAGAGCTACACCTAAATCACAGAGCGGCTATACGTCGTGTCATATTGTAACCAATAAAATGATCTGAGAATCATCCATTGTCACAGTTCCCAGCTCTGATGATCTACATTGTATTGGTTGATTTATCAGAGCCAAAGTTATACTGTGCACACACAACCCCAAGGGTACCATTCTTATAGATGACGATGACTAAGGGAACTATGGCCCCTGGAACTAGGCAGTGTGGCAACCCCAGTTGGTTTCACTGGTAATCGTCAACAACCCTGAGGAATGATGTATGACCATTCTTACTTCTAAGCTAAAGAGAATCAAGACAGGTTGTTCTCTGAGTGTGCCTGGAGAATTTTACACACCATCTAATTAACTTATTGAAGGTGCCTTGTGATATTACAAGTCTGAGGATCTCTGCTACAAGTTTCTCTCAGATGGGGATAAAAGTCCTGCACAGGCTTCCTGACTGGGGAACTGTGAATCTCTGGCCTCTATTTGCTTATCTGTGAGTCCAGAAGGGCTAAACCCAGAGACCGCTATGGGCCTCTTGCAGTTCTGACG
The DNA here is from genome assembly GCF_043159975.1 of Macaca nemestrina. NCBI lineage: Eukaryota > Metazoa > Chordata > Mammalia > Primates > Cercopithecidae > Macaca > Macaca nemestrina. The sequence goes on from NC_092137.1 coordinate 67,924,926, forward strand.
TTGTATAAATCTATAATAGAAAGAATCCTCAGAACTCAGACACATGTTATGATTATCACCCTTAGCATCAAAGGCTCAACACATATAGTGAATGAAATCTTTGTGTCTTTTATTCAACGTTTTTTTTTTTTGAGACAGTCTCCCTCTGTCTCCCAGGTTGGAGTACAATAGTGTGATCTTGGCTCACTACAGCCTCCACCTCTCAGGTTCAAGCCATTCTCCTGCCTCAGCCTCCCTAGTAACTGGGATTACAGGTTCCTGCCACCATGCCCAGGTAATTTTTGTATTTTTAGTAGAGATGGGGTTTCAACATGTTGACCAGGCTGGTCTCAAACTCCTGACCTCATGATCCACCCACTTCAGCCTCCCAAAGTGCTGGGATTACAGGTACTTTGAGGCCTGGCCTCAACAAATATTTAGAGAATATCTATTATGCTGGGGAAGATAGTCACTGGGTAAAGGATATATCTAATCATCCCATCATCAATAATTGACAGCTATTACTTCACAGAAGTGTCAGCATACATTAAGTACTTACTTTGCACCAGTCACTTTTCAAAGATTTTATATATTTTACTAATCCTCTCAATAACCCAGTAAGGTAGGTACAGATGAGGAAACTGAGGCACAGTGAGGGTACACCTACCACCAGTAAGTAGAGGAGCTAGGATTTGAATATAAACAGTATGACTCCAAAGCCATTCCTCTTAACCACTATACTATAATAAAGAATTAAGAAGAAATTACAAAAGATAACAAAGAATGTGGAGTTACTCATAGTCTTTATTTCCTACATGGAGTTAACTTGTGAAGTCAAGTAATTATCCACATGATCTAAAACAGGTTTGGTGGCAGGAATAAGGTTAAAAACAACAACAATGACAAAAACCCAAGCCTCCATCTTTTTATATATTAATTTGTGCTAATAGGATAATATTGAATTAAAAAGAACAGATTGAGGAATTGAACCTTGGGCCAGTGTGAGGTGCCTCTGATGTGGGGTCACTCCGAATAACCCAGATGAAGGCCCAAGTCCCACTTCCACGTGTTGAGTGGGAGAAGACCACTGACGTTCTAATGCTCTCAGGCCCTTTCTTCTTCACTCCAACAGTATTGACTTTGTTCACTACAGAGATCAGCACTAGAGGCATGCCGCAGCATGCAGTTACCACGTCGACCTGCAGAGCCACATCCAGCTGAGAGCTCAAAAATAATTACGTGTGAATCCTGGCTCTCCTGGAAGAGTAGTTTTGCCAAGTTCCTCAGTCTCACTAACTTCAGGTTTCTTATCAAAGTAATGGGGAGAAAAATACCACCTACCTAATAGGATTGTTATGACAGAATGTAAATGACATGATACACTAAAAGACAACACGAAGCCTTGGCACATAGTAAACACTCAAAAAACTGTTTTCTGTTAGTCTTATATAATGCCACTCCATACTAGTCAACAGTATTTTCCAATTAGGCTGTACACCAGAAAGCAGGGTTTCTGAGACTCACTTATCTGTATTTACCTTTGTGCTTAGTATGTATGAGGCTCAATAAAGACATATTGACAGATTGATTGGCAAGTGGGGCAACAGCTGAGAGCTACGTTCTCTATCTATAAAGTCCCAAAACAAAAACAAAAACAAAAGACAGCAAATGAGTGAATTACCATTTGGTCTTTTGATCATTCTATTGCTATTCACATGATCAGATTTCTTCTCTTTTATAAATCACAGGAATAACTTCAGGAAGCCTCAGACATCCTCATATAAGGTTAAATATTTAAAACAGAGCTGTGTGGGAGTGTTGAAAATATCCAGACAAACATATGCTGGGAACCTTTTATAAAGCCCCACCACAGTACAGTGAGCCCAGGATGGCTGGAGCAGTCTCCAGCTGTGTACTCAGGGCACACACACCCATTTGTCAGGGGATGTCCCTCTTGAGCACAGCTCGCAATCCTCTTCTCAAGAATGAGGTCACCACAGAGCCCACATGGGCAGACAGGCTGCAGAATAAGATATATCTGGGTGCAGATGTGGGAGGAATTCAGACTAACAACCATAATGGAAACAGGAAATGAATTAGGTCAGCCCAACAGCACAGTTGTTGAAAAAGCAAAACTTAGCCATGTAATATAATTTTCATGTTTCATAATGTTCATCACCTATCAGCCAACTATACCAATGGGTTGGACTGTCACTATGAAAAAAAAAAAAATCTTTCAAAGGCGTCCAGCAGACCCCTTTCCTACCGCAAATAGTCTCCTTAAGTTTCTTCCTGTGCTCTGAATCAATATATCACTAGATCTAAAGGGTCTTCTCATTCAAATTCTTCAACTGCAAAATCTTACTTTTTTCTCTACTGTTTAATGCCATTATAATGAACTTCGCAAGGCCTTTGAAGGCTAGACAGCCCTCACTAATGTATAAAACAAGAGAGAAAAAAATGGATTCCTTGGTAATAAAAGAGCAAGCCTCTTCCCTTATGGTACAAACATACATGTATGTTCATAGTATGCACACATTCACAAGCTCACACATATACATGCCTGAGCACAAACACACACTTATTGTTTCTACCCTTTAAATGTGAAGTTATTTGGGGAAAATTGTTGCTGAGTCTCTGGGTTAGGAGAACAGCAAATCACTAATCTTTCAAGATGGTTAGCTCATGCTTGCTGCTGTGATGTTATTGACCTCACCCTCTAAGAGTACATCCAAGGCTGTCTGCTGACTTGAAAACTTTGTTTGAACACTCTGCCACACTACCTTTGACTTAACATAGACCTTGATGCCTTTTTGGCTGCTGATAAAAGTCATGCATAGTTGAGACATGCAATCTGATGAAATTACCAGCACTTAGCTCTGCTAAATTCTTTAAAATTGTGTATAACATTATACTCTTCCTAAAACGTCATTCCTTTACTCTTTAACATATGCTACCATGTTTAAAACTTGAGAAACATCCTACACAAAACTCTTCTTAATTCTGCGCTCTCTGTGGTCATTCCATTTTCTGAAAGCTTTAAATTCTATGTGCCACATCACCTAGTAGCAAAACATCTTACACTCTTCTCTCATTGTTTCACATATATTAGACTTGTTTTCCCAAGTGAAGTGGGCTCACAAAGAGTTGAAACTTAGGGAAAATGCTTAGGAGGAAAGCAATTTTTTCTTAATTTGTTATTTTAAAACAAGAGTGGGAAGGAAGACAAAGCCTACTGAGTTGATTAACTGTTAATTTTTAGAATTAAGTAGAATGTCCCAGATTACACCTTATCTTTCAAACAGAAAGATATTCATTCTGGAAAGGAGAGTATGAACAAGATTATGTAGGAGAAGGTATAGCCTAATTTGAGAAAGGGAAATATAAATCTAGGAAGCCAGGAAGAATGAATTTGATCCTGTAGCTCAGAAGAAATTATGCACTCAAGATAAAATTGCCAAACTCTTTAGAAAACCACAATGCTTAGAGGAGATCTTAGCAACAAGAGGACTACACAGTTTATCTGGCTACAAACTCAATACCGTCCATTATTTAATAATTCATTCATTAACAAATATGTGTCAGGAGCTTACTAGTATCTGGAAGTACCTACTATATATCTGGAATTGTTTTAGGCATCTCTATGCAGAAAACAAGACAGATAAAATTCCTACTCTGATGGAGCTGATATTCTAGAGGTAGAGACAGAAATTAAACAAATGAACAAATAAACATATAATGCAGCTAGTGATAACTTCCAGGAAGAAAAATAAAGCAGAGTGAGGAAATAGAAGGTGACTATGGAAAGATGAGGGGATTGTGTTTCAGATAGAATCATCAAAGATGGACTTTTTAAGGAGGTGATATTTGAGCATAAATGAATTGAGGGAATAGCCAAGCAAGCAAGGACAGAGAGAACATTCCTGGCATAGGAGACAGTAGGTACAAGAGCCTTAAGTAAGGGAGAAGGTTAATGTGTTCAAGAAACAGAAGGAAAGATGATGGCTATATTAATTGGCTTCACTTGAGTCACATTTTTACTATCTATAAATATCCCATACATTGTGTTGTATGCCATAGATATATACAATAATTTATTTTTTAAAAAAAAAGACCCAGTGACATGGGAGATGTAGAAAGGGGCCAGATCATGGAGGGGTTTGTGGGTCACAGTACAGAAGCCTGGATTTTGTCAGGGTGTGGATTGGAGGATCCTAAAAATTTTGAGTAAGGAAGTGTCACAACCTGATTTGCAATTTAAGAAAATTGCTCTGTCTTCTGTTGGAAAATATACTAAATAAGATTCCAGAGAGGAAATTCTGTGACAAGTGAACAAGCAATTCCATCTGCCCAGGAGAGAGATGACAGTGACTTGGACTGGGGTGATAGTTGTGGAGGTGGTGATACCATTGAAAGAAGAGTAGATGCGGCATGACAATGGATTGCTTAATGAGAAGGAGTCAAGGATGATATCCAATGTCAGCCAAAGCAACTGGATGAATCATGGGGCCATTTACCAAGGTGGAAAAGATCAGTGGAGGAGCAAAATTGAGAGCAGGGTAGAGAATCAAAAGTTTCATGGGAATTGAGTCTATTAACTATGTAGTACAATTGCTTTAAAAGCTAATAAGATCATTAACTATATTGATAGAAGTTTAATAATCCAGATCAACAAAAACACAATACATCCTCTCTCCTGTGCGCTATTTGTACCACATTCTAACCCCTCTGTTCAGTATTACACCCTACATTTTAAGAAGGATATTGACAAAGAGAACAGTATTCAGAGGATAGAGTTTAGGAAGGAGAAGGAGCTCACATTACATGAAAAATGCTTGAAGAAATTGAGGACCAGAGAAAAGAAGAGATGTTGCTGAGAAAGATGGGTGCATCATCTGGTAGTTGTCTTCAAACATTTAAAGAAATGTAACATATCCTCTGTGACTCCAAAAGGAACTTGGTAGAGACAGGTAAAAGATAGGAGGCTGACTTCAGAAAGAAGGAATTTCTATTAATTAGAAAGCTGTCCCAAAGAGACTGGCCAAGCACTCTTTAGAGGTGTGCATCAAATAACACATTGGATGGGATGATATCCAAGTCCCATCCATCATGGGGTTTCGATAACTCTAGATGCTAACTCTTTCTAGGTAGAAAACATTTCGATAATTTTTTTAAGTCTCCAAAAGGGTAGATAGTTGAGGATCAAAATATACTTAGCAATTCAATTCTTTTTTACTAGGCATCCAGACCTAGCTAATAGAAACTTTTAAATAGCTGTCAGTTTTTTTAAAAGAAAAATTATTTTGTATTTTGTGTAGGGGTGGGGATGAGGAATCTGTTCTCTGCAACAAAAGCCTAGATCAACTCTATCAATCATTAATAATAGACAAAGGATCATGTTAACCAAGGATAACATAGAACTGTAAGAAGACACTTGGTGAATCTCTTCTGATCCTAAAGAGGACTGGATGGAGGAACTACCTGGTGGAGTGAGAAGAGAACAGACATTCATCTTCTCGCCAGCAACCTTGTCAGTGACCTTGAACAACTGCATTTTAAACGACTGTTTTAAGAATAAAATGAGATAGTCCAGGTAAAACACCTAGCAGAGTGCCTAGATAAAATGGTGACCTTGATAAAATGGTGGCTATTATTTTATTGCTATAATTATTCACAAATGTTAAATCATTTCTGTATATTGAGCTGTCTGATCTTTGGTTAAAGAATCTCCAGGAAGATGGTGTAGGGCCTTTCCAGGGTCTTCCTTTCATAATGTTTAGAGCATGGTTCTGAGGCTCCCTGATGTGTCATCTATAAAATGAGAGGGTAGGATGACCTTCACATTCTTCCAGCTCTTATAGCCAATGTTACTATGAGATTTACCACCACAGAGAATATTCAAAAAAATGTGCTAAAGCTCTAAAATAGAAATTAATAAGAAATTTTAGTAAAAGTGATTGACTATGAGATGACCATGTGGAAATCAATGACTTTTCTTTATACTAGTTAGAAAATATCATGAAAAAATACGACATTTATAAAAGCTAAATCTATAAAATACTTCAAAGTAATCTTAGCAGGATATGCAAGAGACCTATATAAAGAAAACTTCAAGTCATTCCTGAAAAATATAAACTAATTATTGGATAATTGGAGACATAATGTTCTCAGATGGCAAAACTAAATGTAATCATATTAATTACTGACAAATTGACTTGTTTATTTAAAGTATATTTAATAAAATTTCCAATAGCATTTTTTCTGTCTGTTGGCATGGAAAAAAAGTTTCAAAACGTTATATGAAAGAGTACATATGGTGAATTTCGTCTATGCACACCTTTTAAATAAACAGTTCATTAAAATGACTAAATAACAGGAAAAAAAAAAAAGAAAGAGTACATATGGAAGAATAGTTAAATACATTTCTAAAGAAAATAGAAGTGAGAAAAGATTGGAACAATACCATAAGCTTTATATTTCACTATATGCACAAACTAATTTCTTAATGTACTTAAGAGCTAAATGTAAAGTCTAAGCCTTAAAAACTAGGAAAAAAAGTGGGGAAAGCAGGGAAAGAAGGAAGAGGAGAATGACCATTTGTCATCTTTCTAGTGAGGGAAATACTTACAAAAAGAAAGAAAGTGAAAAACCCATGAGAATATTGATTATTTAAGCACATAAAAATTTATATTACTTGTCAATTTAAAATAATATAAACTAAATTAAAACGCATATAAAATAGAATATTTTCAAGAGTATGACAGAGGTTTAGTATTCAACATACTAAAAAGTCACATAAAGCTTGTCTTAGTCCAGGTGTCTAAGAAGCAAACAATAAGAATTAAAAGTGGAAGAATTTTATTAGGCATATTAGGGCTCCCATAACAAAATACCACAAGCTAGATGACTTAAACAACAGAAATGTATTGTCTCACAGATGTGGAGGCTAGCAGTTGGACATCAAGGTGTTAGCCAGGTTGGTGCCTTCTGGGGGCCATGAGGGTGAATCTGTTCCATGCTTTCTCTCTGGCTTCTGGTGGTAATTCATTGGCTTGTATATGGTGTTATTCCTGTGTCTTAACTTTGTCTTTTCTTTGTAAGCATCTGTCTCTTCACCTGGCGTTCTTGACTGTATATGCGGACATCTATCACCCTTGGATTAAGGGACCATCCAACTCCAGTATGACCTCATTTCAACTAATTGCATCTGCAACAACCTGATTTTCAAGTAAGGATACATTCTGAGGTACTGAGGTAGGATTTCAATATATGAATTTTGAGGGGACATAATTCAACTCATAACCTTAGGGGAAATGCCCACATAAAAGGAAGGAAGAATGAAGACAAGCAGACTATGAGAGCCATTGGAGATGGCGGTAGAGGGTGCAGACTGTCTTATAGTCTAAAGAGGTGTAAGAAAGTCAGAGAGAAATCCTTGAGACAAAGTCAGTTGACAAAAGTGTTCTGTCTCCTAATAATGGGTCTGATTTAGTATCCACGCTACACTCAGTCCTTGGTGAGGGGCAGTGCATCGGTGGCATGGCTTGGGCATAAATAGGGCAGTGGATTTCAAAGTGCTGCAGTTGGAGCCCTCAGTCAATGCCATTTCTGTAGTCAACAGTCTAGAAGCTGTTTTCTCTTGGCTGACACAATACCATAAAAGATAAATGGATAGAGAGTGATTTACAATAAAGGAAATATTGAAAGTTCAGCTTTACAAAAGTGTAATTGCAAATGCACAATCATAAAAGTGCAGTATAAGACAACATATGATTTTTTGGTTTACAAAATTATCAAAGTAAGAATTCCTTAAAATGGAGATATTCAATGCTGAGGATGATGAAATCAACAAGATGTTATTAATGCAAATTGGTACAACCATTCTGGAATGCAATGTGGCAAAAATATGTCTTATAAAATAACTGTATGCTTTGACCTAGTAATGGGTTATTTAGTAATATATCCTAGGAAACAGTCATAAATGCATACAAAGGCATATACAAAAAAATAATCACTACAGTATTTATAGTCATAAAAATAGATGTAACCAAAAAGAACAGTTTAATCACAAGGTAATATAAAGGAAATATTAATTCATTTACTTAACAGGATAAGATAAAGCTATCAAAAATCATACTTTAGAATAGATTATAATGTTACATGAAAACATAAAATAAATTAATAAAGATCATTATTTTATTTTTTGTTTTTTCTTTATTTCTTCTTAAGAAAATGGGATACATGTACAGAATGTACAGGTTTGTTACATAGGTATACGTGTGCCATGGTGGTTTGCTGCACCTATTGACCTGTTCTCTAAGTTCCCTCCCCTCAACCCTCACCCCCAACAGGCCCTGGTGTGTGTTGTTTCCCTCTCTGAGTCTATGTGTTCTCAATGTTCAACTCCCACTTATGAGTGAGAACACATGGTGTTTGGTTTTCTGTTCCTGTATTAGTTTGCTGAGGATGATGGCTTCCAGCTTCATCCATGTCCCTGCAGAGGATATGATCTCATTCCTTTTCATGGCTACATAGTATTCCATGGTGTATGTGTATCACATTTTCTTTATCCAGTCTATCATTGATGGGCATATGGGTTGGTTCCATGTCTTTGCTATTGTAAATGGTGCGCAACAAACATACGTGTGCATGTGTCTTTAGTGTAGAATGATTTATTTTCCTTTGGTTGTATACCCAGTAATGGGATTGCTGGGTCAAATGGTATTTCAAGTTATAAATACTTGAGGAATTGCCATACTGTCTTCCACAATGGTTGAACTAATTTACATTCCCACCAACAGTGTAAAAATGCTCCTCTTTCTCCACAGCCTTGCCAGCATCTATTGTTTCCTGACTTTTTAATAATCACCATTCTGACTGGCATGAGATGGTATCTCATTGTGGTTTTGATTTGCATTTCTCTGATGATCAGTGATGTTGAGCCTTTTTCATATGTTTGTTGGCCATGTAAATGTCTTCTTTTGAGAAGTGTCTGTTCATATCCTTTGCTGACTTTTTGATAGGGTTGTTTTTTTCTTGTAAATATATTTAAGCTCCTTGTACATTTTGGATATTAGACCTTTGTCAGATGGGTAGAATGCAAAAAATTTCTCCCATTCTGTAGGTTGCCTGTTCATGCTGATGGTACTTTCTTTTGCTGTGCAGAAGCTCTTTAATTAGATCCCATTTGTCAATTTTGGCTTTTGTTGCAGTTGCTTTTGGTGTTTTTGTCATGAAATCTTTGCTTATGCTTATGTCCTGACGGGTATTGCCTATGTTTTCTTCTAGGGTTTTTATGGTTTGGGGTTTTACATTTAAGTCTTTAATCCATCTTGAATTAATTTTTGTATAAAGTGTAAGGAAGGCATCCAGTTTCAGTTTTCTGCATATGGCTAGCCAGTTTTCCCAATAAAATTTACTGAATAGGAGATCCTTTCCCCATTGCCTGCTGTTGTCAGATTTGTCAAAGATCAGATGGTTGTAGATGTGTGGTGTTATTTCTGAGGTCTCTTTTCTGCATCATTGGTCTTTATGTCTTAGTACCAGTACCATGCTGTTTTGGTTACTGTAGCCTTGTAGTATAGTTTGAAGTCAGGTAGTGTGATGCCTCCAGCTTTGTTCTTTTTGCTTAGGATTGTCTTGGCTATATGGGGTCTTCTTTGATTCTACGTGAAATTTAAGATTTTTTTTCTAATTCTGTGAAGAATGTCCATGGTAGTTTGATGGGAATAGCATGAAATCAATAAATTACTTTGGGCAGTATGGCCATTTTCCCAATATTGATTCTTCCTATCCACGAGGATGGAATGTTGTTCCATTTGCTTGTGTCCTCTCCTATTTCCTTGAGCAGTGGTTTGTAGTTCTCCTTGAGGAGGTCCTTCACATCCCTTGTTAGCTGTATTCCTAGGTATTTTATTCTCTTTGTAGCAATTGTGAATGGGAGTTCATTCATGATTTGACTCTCTGCTTTCCTATTGTTGGTGTGAAGGAATGTTTGTGATTTTTGCACACTGATTTTGTATCCTGAGACTTTGCTGAAGTTTCTTATCAGTTTAAAGAGTTTTGAGGCTGAGATGATGGGGTTTTCTAAAAACAAAATCTTGTCATCTGAAAACAGAGACAATTTGACTGCCTCTCTTCTATTTGAATACACTTTCTTTCTCTTGCCTCATTGCTCTGGCCAGAACTTCCAACAGTATGTTGAAATAGCCTCATTTCTCTTTCAGAGTAAACTCACAACAACAAAGCCATACTCACCATGGAGAAATAGCATGTCTGCTTGGCTTAGTGTCCTTCCCTTCTAGTGCTCAGTTAGCCATTGCTACAGTTTTAATAACCCAACTTGTCAGAGTCCGCAGTTCAAAGAAGATGCTGTAGTTTGCAAATTAGGCAAATGGACAGTGAAACTCTGTTTTTTCCTTCCTTTCTCCAAACCAAAAAGATCATTAAAAACAGATGCAAGATCTTTCTTGCAAAATGTCTAGTCTAATTTTCAGCACAAATTGTTCAGAGGACTTTTCATGTATCTGACATGGAAGAACTTAATTTATATTCAATTTTGGAGAAGAGAGAATAGAAAGAGAAGGGAAATTTTACCATCCCATGAACAATAGCTTGTGAATAAGCTTTAAGGCTCTTTTACTGTTATGAGGGCTTGCCTCTGAAATTCCACTTTCAAATGCCTCCCAACTATATTACTCATACGACTTCTGACCACATCCCTCCAACTCATTCCAGTTTGTCAATACGTCTCCATTTTTAAGTACTCCCCTATCGCTGGAGTGTCATTTCACTGTTTCTTGGACTTGAAAATAGTACCTTAGTTTGTCCCATCAACCTTTTCCCAGGGAGGCAGTCGGCACATTTTAGCAGACTTTACAGTATTAAAGGAAAAGAAAAGAAAAAAAAAAAAAAAGCCCTTCCTGATGTCTGTTCTGAATTTGTTTGTGTTCTATTCTGTGTATATCCCTCCTTTGTTCTGTCCTCTGCCTCAGACAGAAAGCAATCATCCTGCCTGAAATGTATCTATAGCCAAGGCTCCATGTAAATTACAGAGAGAGATGACAAATTTCATGGCCTGGTTATGGTAAAAATGGCAAATTTCACAGTTTGTCATGGATTAATAGAAAGGGAAAACAAACACAAATGAAGTCATCCCAGTTGTTAGAAATAATTCCAGAGTGACTATTTGATGAATTTAAACAATGGGATGGAATGCAGGCCGTTCAACACTCAACCCATGACTTTAAATTTAATAAAGGTCCTTGTAGTTTTATGATACTCAAACATCCTCAAGATGAAGGTTGAATCCAAACACACTTTGCACTTCAGCCTGAGCCCATAAAGAGCAAGCCCCAAATTCCAAAAACCTAAGTTTCCCCTCCTCACAGAAAATAATAAAGCATCCATGAAATGTTTTCATGATGAACCATGGAGTGCAGATTTTTAGGGTCATTTGTGACATCATGATAGATGAGGAGATTTATCTACATGTTTGGAAATGTTACACAGCTCAGTCAAACCACCTGGAAAATATCTTTAAAAGATTAAGGAACTGAACTCATCTTCGTAGTTCATCCTCTTTAGTCCTAGTTTCAACTTTATTCCCTCTCTCTGCTCATTCTCAGTTACTACTGCAACCTTGTGAAAAATGTCTTGACCAGGGCTTCATTCACCACGGGATTCTGAGTAAGGTCTCATGAAAGAATTGGGTAATCCATCATCATCTCTTTAAACTTAGATTCTGTAGCCAGTGCTTTAGGTCTGGCATTCCTGCGGCTTTGGTAACTGTCCCCACATTGTCTAAAATCCTTCAAAAGAATCTTTCATTGTTGCAGGGCCTGAGCAGTGTTTTTGCACTGTACTTCATTTCTGCATCTATATTTTGCTTATCATCCATGTATTCCTTGAGTCTTTCTATAGCATTCATGTCTGAATGAAACAAATTCTGAAATTATGGCAAAATTACATATAGCCGGATGATTCATTGGAACTGGTACTTTCAGATTGCCTCATATTTGTCAGTCTAATCAAGTTGAACATAATGATTTAGCCTGAATAATTCTTTTAATCACTTTAGATTCTTCTACATAAATGAAGACCCCTAACACAAATGTAGATATGAGAATAAATTTAGGTAAATAGAGGTGGGAAGGTAAAATAAATGGTGGCATGGATGCCTTCAAGCACTAAAGATTTAGGAACTGTCTAAAACTCTGGGGTGAAATAAGCACGGGGCATTCTGAGGGGTAGACTGTGCCATTCTAATTCCCTAACAAGGCATAGTTCACTTTTCATCTTTGCATCTTAATAGACTACTATATTAGAAGCAATCACATTTGGTTTATTGTCAGCTTAAAAGTCATGACTAATGTATCTGGAAATTGAAAATAAGTGGCAAAGTGTTGTCTAATAATGCTGACTCTTTTTTTTAGTCTAGTGGGAGATCTTCCAGTATGTGGAAAGGCAGACAGCAAAGACAATTGCTTCACCTTCAGTCCCTTCAGTGCTTACATAACTGTCTGCCCCACACTCTCACCTTGTTTCTATGTCACCTTGTAATGTCCCTGTGTGCATGTCTGTCTTACACAAGTAGGCTGAAAGTTCCTTTAGGGAGGGGTCTTCCTTCTCTTTTAATCCATCCTGGAAACACCGAGAACAATTCAGGGCCGTAAGTTCTAGTTGGCTTGAGAGACACTCCTAAAGCCCACATCAAGGCCATCAGCTGCACAGCTTGCTAATTTAACTGTAGTCATTTGCAACAGGTCTTCCTAAATCAGTGCTAAGGACTCAAGTCTCCAGAGCTCCATGGAACATCCCCAATTAATATTCCCAGCACTGCCATAGAAAACAGTTTCATATGCAAATATAGCCGCTCAGCTTTCTGATCATAGAAGCTTTGCATTAAGGAAAGGCTGCTGGAACATCTGGTGTCCCATCAAGTTTCCAATATCACTGTCAGTAAACAGTGAGCTCAACTTAGAGTGCAAGGATAAAGGCCCTAGGCTCTGGCTGGGCCCCCGTTCCATATTGCTGATGGAATCTGAAGAGTGTAGACATTTGCTCTAAGTCTGTGACAAACGATATAAATTCTGGCAGATAAGGCAGAACTTAAATCTGAACCTGTTTTAAGGCCACAGAGCTTTGTAAGGTTAGTGGCACTTGGAAAAGGATGCAGCGTAGATTCTAATTCCTTACACCATCTTCCATTTTCTCCTCATTATTTTTCCCAAAACAGTCTTAATTCTCATTCCTTGAAAAGAAGACTGCAATTTTCTTCCCAGGAGAGGGATCAAAGAAGCGGGAGTATCATGGAGCCAGTTTAGAGGAAGAACTATTTTTCCACAAATCAGAGGCTGAGAAAAACTAAGAGTTGAATAAAAAGTGAAAAACTAAGGAACACAAAGCATTCCCTGAAGCCGTGGCTAAAACCAAGTAAACCAGAGCAGGAAAGGAAAATAGAGGTCCAGAATCAGAAGCTGAAACCCTGATGCATCAAAAGCAACAGATCTAAAACCAATGGGCTATGATCTAAACAATGGCCACTTCCATTTGCTTGCTCTCACATACCAGATTAAAACAGATGCTTAAAGTCATATACTATAAAGAACAAAGAAAAAAAATGTGCATTGCCTCCTCTTTATGATTCTTTCATCTCATAGAAAAAATGACAGTGGCTCTTAAACTTACCCAGTGGAAAAATGAGACCCAATTTGTGTATTCTTAAAGCACGAGGCTGGCTTCCCTGACCTCTCTTCTTGACCCTGTCCAGTACACTGAATTTAGGAACTGGCTCTGGGTCTTTTTTCACCTACAACAACGGGATTCTCATTTTGGGTTTCATGGCTGCATGAGAGGCAGGGCTTGATCATATTAGGCTGGGTACAGGTGGAAGTTGTAAAGATGTGGTTGATACCCTCAAATAGAGGTTATTAAAACGGGGAAATAGCCAGAGGTCTCTTACAGTTTCCTCCTCCTCTGCCTGATACCTATCAGGTGCATCTCATCTCACATTGCTCTTCAGCTAGTGGACCTTCCTAATGGACCTAAAACATCTTCAAGTATTCTGCTGTCAGAGCCATGGTAGCAATCAGAGCACGGGTTAGTGGTTAGCAACCTAAGCTCTGAGGTTAAATTAAGTCTACCAGTGCAGACCTGGGTTGCCACTTACTAGCTATGGAGCTGTGACCAAACTACTTAATCGCTTTAAGGCTCAGATTTTTCAATTTGGTAAATGGGTATTCTTAAAGATGTATTAGCCAGGAAACAAAGGCTGGCTGCAATGATGATGATGATGATAATGAAGATGGTGATACCTCAGGTTCCTAATCCAACCACTGTTCATTTCTAACTGGTGTAGTTCAGCTGGCTCTGCTCCAGGGCACTCAGAGATTCAGGCTGTAACTTGTAAACAGTTCTGATTTGCAGCCCTCTGTTGAATCCTGGGCATGTGCCCAGGAAAAGAGAAAGATAAGAGAGCAGAGAATCTTGTAGGAGATTTTAGAGGCCAGGAATCTGTTTATGCTCACTGACCAGATCCAGTCCCATGGCTCCACTGTGGTTCGATGGGGCTAGGAAATGTGCCCAGGAAGAGGAGGGGAAGCCCAGAGATTGTTGAGCACCAAAATGATTGGCCCTAGTCACTGTGAAGGAATTTCATCTGTTCTAACCATTGCCTAGGGTTTGTGGAACTGGGTGTGGAGGGTCTTGAACACTCAAAACCAGGATGTGAGCCAATGGACCAAGGGCCATAGTGGAGTTTAGTAGGAAACTTCTTTGTAGATGGAGAACTGACAAGAAATTAATAAAGCAATTTTAGTGGGCATGCTCACCATCATCCTCTGCTTCCCTGGAAAACTTGAGTGCAGGAAACCCTCCTCAGTCCAATCCTAATTAATACAATGTGAAGCCCTGGATGTTTTTGTAAAGCCACTTTTTTAAAGACTGCAGAGATTACTATAAGTTGGGATAGTAAGGGCCAGATGCAGTGGCTCACACCTGTAATCCCAGCACTTTGCAGGACCAAGGTAGGTGGAGCACTTGAGGTCAGGAGTTCTACACCAGCCTGGGTAATATAGTGAGACCCCCCCCCCACCCCCACCATCTCTTAAAAAAGGGATATTTAATTATCCAGGCATGGTGGCATGCACCTGTCATCCTAGCTACTTGGGGGGCTGAGGTGGGAGAATAGCTTGAACCCAGGAGTTCAAGCTATAATCACACCAATGCACTCCAGCCTGAGCAACAGAATGAGACCTTGTCTTAACCAAAAAAAAGGAAAAAAAGTTAGGATAGTAAGGCAAGACTTCAAAGCAAGTAAAGACTTTGATCTAAATTTTAAAGTACGCAAAGAACTAAACAACTGATACAGTTTAAGAAGTTCATATGCTGTTACCTATATTTGCCCCATAGTTACTGAGGAAGACAATGGAAGTTAAAGAGGGGGTATCAATAAAATTTTTGGTCTAAGGATGAAGATAATATTGATGAAAACAGAAAAGATTACCTTCTATGTAAAACAATTTAAATATTTGAGAGGCAAATAATTTTGTTTCAAATGATAGCACTTTCAGCTGTGGATTCTGAACTTTACAGATTTCATGTTTGCAGGTAAAGGAAGAGTTGGCATGTGGAAAGCTGCCTAAGAGCATCCCTCATCTGCTTACAGAACTGTCTAGGGGTCTCATGATATAGGTGCCTTCTTTTTTTAACTGAACAAAGAAAAGGGGAAGAAAGTAAATAGTGTGAGAAGGACTAAATCTAGGGGAAAACAAATACTCAGAAAGTAATCAGTAGTTCTTCTATAATTTCTTCTTGGGTACAAGAAAAAGTCAAGGGCTTTTCCACCAAGTTTAGACAAAATCTGGTAGCTTGAGAACTTTTGACGCCAAAGCATCAGTGTTCTATTCCCTAAGGATACTACCTGTATCTTATTAAAAGGAAATGGAATAGAATTAGTTTATGCACCTACGGATCTTCATCATTCAAGTGACTGTTTCTCAATTATTGAAAGTTCTATAGATAAATGAAAATGTACCTCTCATAAGTAGCATCTCATAACAGGAGAAATATGGCAGGAGCTGATATGTACATATTACCTACTTGTTATACTTATTATGTTTTACTTCAATTAACTTTTCCTTTATGTTAAAACATGATTATGTAATGGAATTTAATTAACTTTTATAGGTCGATTACAACAAATAATGTATCATCTTTTTAATGCATTTCTGAGCACAAAAGCATTTACCTTTCCTTGTGATATAAGTTAACCAAAACAAAAACAACTTATATTCTCCAAAACCATTTCTACCTTCTGAAAATTCTAGTTCTTGTAATGTTTCTCCCTATGCTGGTTAATCTTTTGTTTTTCAGCCCCACAGCCTGACCTTCTCTATTCTGCTCTTTATTGCTGGGGTTGGAAGCCTGCAGACTACATTTCCCAGGGCTCCTTGCCAGCTAGGTTCTTGTTATTTTCCACCAATTGGAGAAAGTATTGGAAGACTTTTGTTTCTTTTTTCTTT
This sequence comes from Macaca nemestrina, assembly GCF_043159975.1. Classification (NCBI taxonomy): domain Eukaryota; kingdom Metazoa; phylum Chordata; class Mammalia; order Primates; family Cercopithecidae; genus Macaca; species Macaca nemestrina. The sequence goes on from NC_092137.1 coordinate 67,941,428, forward strand.
TCTTTTTTTTTTTTTTAACAGAACGAAAGACAGAAGCATTGTGTTTTTTGTTTTCTTTGCTTCTGATTTCCACAGCACCGTGGTTGCTAAGAGTTTCTGGTGGCAGCAGGGGAGCTTCAGTCTCTAGAGTCCCAGAATGGGCAGGCTCTCACGCATAGCTCTGGTTATAGCTGAGGCAGCACCTTGTTGGCAGTTTTAGCAGCAGGAGATTTGGGCTCCTGGGCTCCAGTCCAAGGACACCAGAAGCTTCCTTTTTTCCCTATTAATTCAAGTTCAAAACTTTGAGGTTATTTATGAGCATTCTCCCTCTGTTACAGCTTGTCAATGATCTTTTTCTTCCTATTATATCTTATACACATCTTTTCTTTCTTTTCCATTCTAAGTTACCCTGCCTTGATCATTCCCCAATAGTTCATGGGCCCTCATAATATGTTCCCAGACACTGAAACTTGGGAAAGACCTGGGTTTAAATTTGAGTTCTTCTACTAACTTGCTCTGTGGCTCAAAGCAAGTTATTTAACTTCTTCAAGGCTCAGCATTTTTATCTGTATTAATAGTAAAGGAAAAATGCTAATGGTTATTGAACATCTATAACATGCTTGGGGTTTTGCAAACACTCTCCATGCATTCTTTATTTTAATACTTACAACAATCCCATGAAGTGTGTATTATATTATTCTCATTTTTACAACTGAGAAAACTGAAGTTTAGAAGAGGTAAGTGGTTTGCTTAAGGTCTCTCTGCCCATAAATGAAGGAGATGAGAATTTAACTCCGGTGTCTCCAACTTCAAATACCATTCTCTTAAGCTTATTTCAGTGAGGATCATAATATAGATAATGTAAGGTTATTGTGATTATTAAATATATAAAGCATTTATCATAGGTTCAACATATAATAAGCATTTAATGAATGGTATATCTTATATCTGAAAAGTGCTATAATAGTCTTTATGTCTTATATAGTATTACATGTATGCATCAAAGGCCAAACATATTCTCCTTTGGTCATCTTAACTCAAATTATTGGATGTTTTCCCCTACAGAAACATATAAGAGAGTTAGTGGAAAAATAGGATTTGTCTCATAGTCATTCTTGCTGGAACACATAGGTTCTGTAGACAAACTTACACTAGCATTAAATATACAGTTATATTTTCTTAGGTGTTAATTTTTTATGCTTAAACATATCCTTTTTTCTTGGTGTAAGCAGTCATAGTTGACACTTAATGAAACTTAGATTTGAATCTTTAATGTGAGCATTTGACATTAACAGGGATAATCAAGACAAGTGGAAATGTCACTGCCACAAAGCAGGTGATGGTCCAGGGAGAGCAGGGAGCAGCACAACTGAAGAGACAAGGGAACAATCTTAAAGACAGATTCCACCCAAGCTTAGGGACAGCACACAGCTAATTCTGTATTTCACAATAGATTCAATATATTTTTTCAGGTAGTTTATCTTTTCTCTTTGCTGCAATGTTGGACTCACTTGTTTTAATATGAATATTTTATACCCAAAGGTCAATTAATAACTAGCAACCCAAATAAAGCTTCTTGGTATCTTCTGTCATCAATTCTTAAAACTTCTGGACTATCACCTCTACTCAAAGGATTCTGTTCATTTTTAAAGCAACTTGCCTCCCATTTCCTGTCATTGGTGGATAATTGGAATTAGCTCCTCAGGAGTCATCATGATGTAGTATAAAAAGGAGTGGAGACCAGGAGTCTGATGGTGACGCTGATGCTAAATACCTCTGGGAATTCTCCTGGCCTTTATCTCATTCATCCAGTGAGACCCATACTTTTATCCTGTCCAGAAATTTTATGATTCTAATTAAGAATGATTTCTTCATTCTGATTTATTGCAATGAATTAAAGCATACCCAAAGCCTAAATGTGGCTGCATTCCCAAATGCTGCCTCTGGAAACCCTAATCTTAACAATTTTGCAATTGTTGACCAAATACTCTTTGAGCAAATACAATGTAATGTGTCATTGCTTAACATTCTGGAGGACACAGAATGCAGTACCAATCCTCATGGATTTTTTAGTTTAGTTGATGAGGCAAGGCACCGACACCAAAAGAAGACGCAAATATAAGGCAGAATAAGATCTGAATCGATACCAAAAGTGCTAAGCAAATAATATGGTAGAGAACAACTCCTGACAAAGAAAAGAGCATGGAACCATTTACAGGAGAGTTCAAATGCAAACTTAAGCAGAGTAGAGAGTGTGACAGAAGACCAAGCAGATGAGCCAGAAAAGGAGTTTGACCAGATTGTGAAAACACTTGAATGCCTGTACAAGGAAATTTGACTTCATTCACCATGCAATGGGGAACCACTGTTAGGTTTTGAATAAGGATCATTTCTAAAGTATCATAAAAGATTTCAAAGGTGTATTTGTCACAACACAGATGTTTCATACTTCTGAATGAACTGCTCAACTTTCAGAATTTGATCTTTATCACATTTAAATTGAATGGATTGGACAGGTTCTTATAATCCCCAAAAGCTTTATTTCAAATACACCAGACATTCTTACAGATATTCCTTTAAGTGACTTTTGCTTCAATTAAGACAATTTCAGCTTAATGTGACTACAGATCAAAATCAGTAGCTAGTGGCAAAGTAAAAGCATCAAAGAATTCCATTCTTTAGAGTTTAACCTTTCTTCTCATTTTTTTAAGCTAGCTATCATTTAATAAGAAACCACTGAGCCATCCCACACCTCTGTACATGTATTGCTTATTCATCTTTGCAGTTTTACAATAAAGCTAAAAATACTTTCTTCATCCCCAAAAGATACTTAATTATATTTTATGGGATGATGATCCCAACCACTTGGGTGGCTGATAGATATTTTCTTGTTTTGTAGTATTGAAAAGAACCAAACAAAAAACTTCTAGCATTTGCCTCCAACAAGGGTTGGAGAGAGAAGAAATCTCTATCTATTAGCATGAAACTTTGCTGTTTTCTCTACTGAATTAACTCCAATCATTTTCAAGAAAGAACATTTCAATACATTTTTCTGACAGGTAGGAAATTAACTACATACCAGAAGCTATTGAATTCAACTTTAACAGTATCAATAAACATTTCTGATTAAATTATGAAATTGATTTTATAATTTTGACCATTATGTTTTTACATCAATATCATCATATGACAGTAAATGTAGTTACTGCTTCCTTATTGATCTCAGACATGGCACTCCAAAGTACTCATTTGACTATATTACAAAATCAAACTTGATTTCCTGTAGTATTGCAGTAACTTCAGGTCATAATCTAGTCTAAAGAATCAAAATAGATGAATTATTCCGTTATTAAAAGATATATTTTTCCTTGGAGGAAAAGGAACACTTTGGTCAAGCCATCCCTAATGGTTGTGTTATAGGATATTTCTCCATGTGGAATTACTCTGTGTGGGTCTCACATAAATATCACATCACCTCCCAGCTTCTGTGTTATCAATCACGTTTCTGGTGAATAACATAAACACCACTTGAAGAGAAAGAAATGTTTATGCTTCATATATAGGAATTCAACAAAATGCTGTGTTTCCATGACTTTAAAACCTAAGTCTTGGTCTCAGCAGCCCAACTCACAAAAATACTACTAATATATTGAGCCATTGTATTTCCCAGAAGAGCAATGTGTCTTATGTGTCTTTAACTAGATAAATTTTAAAAGCAAACCAAAAGATGAGGCACTGAGTATCTGGTAGAGCTAATACAAAACTGTGAATTCTCATCCTAGAGGTCCAGCATCCCACAGTAGGCCCACATAAAGGCATTTCATGCTTAAAGGCATTTCATGCTTGTCAAAACATTTTCCACAAAAGAATTGAGTTTCAAGTCATACAATGCAGGCACATCAGGAAATCTCCCAAATTGCCTAGTCTACTACCTCATTAGGTAGCTATGAAGACCAAGGCCTAGTGTCATTAAGGGACTCACTGAAGGCGACATTGCTGGTTCATAACAGTACTAGAACTAGACCCCAAGTTTCTTGTCTTGCAGCCCAACTCCATTTTTTCATGTCAGGTATATCCTAATTTTTGAAATAGCCTATGAAGTAACAGTTAAAACATTAACCCTAAGACAAATTACGTCTACCCCAGAACCAAACATATCAGCCCACACTAGAAAAGCTCTAAGGCTGGGATTTTTCTTTTTTTAAATCAGATCCCTAGCTCCATGGAAATGGAAATGCTGTTTTGGGACTACCGGAAATCAAAAAAAGTCTTTCACGCGTTTCACAAAGGACCAAAGTATTTATTCATGGTGGCTCAAGATACCAAAAAAGACAAATATGCCTTTTCTATGAGAATCTATAAGTTTCTGCCATAGCTCTGAGTCTGGAGGGTCAGATAAGATCCACCCACTCTTTACTTCTCTTCATTCTTGCATTGGCATTTGCTAAATATATCTTCTTGGAAAGGGTTCTGTTACATGGTCAACATTTAAAACCAATGGGAAGAAAAACATCAAATAGTTGACTTCTAACCAATAGGGCTGCAGAATCGTTTAATCATAAGTAACCATAAATTTCATCTCCTCCAGTCTTCCCCAAAGCAGGAATATCCTGGATACCATCCAAGAAGATGCCCCCAATCTTTCTCAGCTTTGGGGTCAGGTGACCTTCTCTTTTCTAGATAGATCATTCTGTTTATGAATACTAATAAACAATCAAAGCTTTTCCTTATACAATGCTAAAACTGATTTACTGTTTGATTCAATGCCTCCAGAAAAAAAGTTTATCAAAACTGGCACTTGAATAAAAGTGAATCTAGCCCTACATATTAGTCTCCTATTTTATTGTAAGAATATCTTCCTGCTTTAGTTTGTGCAAGATAAGCAACTCTGTGAAAGGAAAGATACTTTAGGAAGCTTGGAAGAGACAAAACAACAGGAATCTAATATTTTTTAATTTACGAGAGTGAATATTGGGTTTCTACAGAGCAAGAGAGTCTGAAAGGGCATGGTGGTGACAGGGCATAGTAATACCTGTTGCTCCAAGACAATCATTGACACTACTCTCACTAGGATGATACCTATCTGTTGCTTTACCAAGGACCACTTATTGAATGCATAGGTTCTTGAGATAGAAAGGTTAATTCAAGTATGTATGTGTTAGGCCACTTGATACGGTGTCTTATGTGTGTCTAATGTTCTATGAAATCTTCAGTGATAACACAGGCATTACCCTCCTCTGCAAAGTCCACAAGCCCATGGGAGAAATAGCCATGTAGATCCACAAATAAGAATGCAATGAGTAGATACATGCAAAGAGAAGGTTCAGTGATCAAAAGAAGAGAGTCCAGTTGCCAATAAGAGTTTATCCATCTTTGCTTCTCTTGTCTGGATTACTGTGACTGGCCTTCTAACAACGAATTCTATTCTATTCCACTCAAATGTATCTTCCACTTGATTCTTAATGATTGTTCTAAAATCCTATCCTGATTATGCATTCCCTTACCCTCAGTTGAAAGTTCATGCTCCTTGGCATGATATACAAACTCATCGATAAGACAGTTCCTACTCTCCTCTAGCACTTTTCTTTGTACCAGCCCCACTTTACATCTTGTCCTCCAGCCATATTCACCTCCATGTGGATGCCCAGATACTCAGGGTTTGCTCACCCCTTAGTCTTCATCCGCAGGGCATTCTTCACTGAGGATGATAGTCTTGTTTTGTATTCTTCATGGAAAAAACTAAGTGAAGCTTCAGGTTTCAGCCAAGGTGTTATCTTTTTAGGAAGCCATTCTGACCCTCCTGGCCTGGGTCTGGCATTTCTATTCTGGGTTCAAAAGCACCTGTGCTTACCTTGATAATAGATGGTAAGCTATTGAAATCCTATAGCTATTATGGTCCATACCATTTAGGTGATCAGTTTTGTGACTACCTTATCCAAAAACAAAAAGAAAAGGAGGAAGAGGAGAAGAAGAGGGAGGAGGAATAGAAGAGGGAAGGAGGAAGGAGGAAGGAAGGAAGGAAGGAAGAGAGGAAAGAAGGAAGGAAAGGAGGGAGAGAATTTGCTTATTTTGTGGATTATTACTACAGAGTAAATAAAATAACATTTAACCTTATAACTTCCATAGATCTCAGCATAGCTTGTGTTGATAATTATTTACCTGATAAGTATTAATACATGAATGAATGAGTGAAAAGCCATCAGTGGCTTTAGTGGCCCCAAGGAACTTTTACAATGCCCACAGGTTATATTCTGAGCCCTGCCTGCTCAGATGTCCTTTCAGTAACTTAGTGCTGTAAAAACTGCTGTTTGACTACAGGAGAAGAGCATTCAGCATGGGTTTCTTTAGGTCTAAAATAACTCTGCTGACAGAGGAAAGATTTGGCCTATCAGATGTCATGGGTAGCACAACTTACCCTTTGGTTGTTACTATATTAAAGTTGATTCAAGGATAGGAAATAGTGGAGAGATTTTCATGGAGCCAGTTTCTACATTAGGAACATCCACAGGCAAGCTGAAGATGTTTATCCATCCCTTTGTTCAGAAGATAGGTTGCATTTTTATAAAAATAAATGTAGGTATTTCCCTAGGTCTCAGAACTTGATGAGAAAGCAACAGGCTCTTTATTTTCCAAGGACTTTTGTTGTTTTAATGATTTTAAGTAAACAGCTTATTTAAATTTCACAACAAAGTTTTCTCTAATAGTGAAGCTTCAGCTTTGAGATTCAAATAGCCTGGACCTTTTCTGTTGGGGTCTATGACCCTTTTCTGTTGTACCTGTGATGCTTCCGTAGTGAGGGAGAATAAGCAACACAAGTGTGGGGCATTGGAAATTCATTCTGGAAGGTAAGAAAACATCACTTCTCACAGAATTTCCTCAAGCATACTTACAAGATCTTAAATGAAAACATTAAGCATTTCCTATTATCACTTAGCTTATACTTGGTTGACACTGTATACATCTATCATAACTCTTGGAATACAAATTAGGACAGGAGTAATCTAAAACAAGATTTGGCACATCTCTATAAAGAGTCAAGATAGTCAACATTATAGGCTTTGCAGACCATACAACCTTTATTGCAACTTCTGTACTCAATTCTACCATTGTAGCAGGAAAGCAGTCACAGACAATATGTAGACAAATGAATGTGACTGTGTTTCCATAAAACTTTATAGACACAGAAATCTAAATTTCATGTAATTTCCCCATGTTATAAAATATTCTTCTTTTGATTTTTTTTCTTAACCATTGTAAACCATTCTTGGCTGGATTGGGGCTGTGGGCCGTAACTTACCCACCCCTTCTCCATAATATACCATATACCTCTGGGCTAAGAGGTAGAAGTCACGCGATGTGCAAGTAAGATAAAGGATAAAGATTGGATTGCTTCTTCCCAGGACTATGGGATACCTATGAGAAAGTTTGCACACTCTCTAGGTAACACTATGCTAATTCCCAGGGAAATGATAAAAATGAATTCAAACTTTTTGCATATCTGTTGTATCTTGCACTTTTCATATGTTGCCTCATTTAATCCTCACAGTGACCACGTAAGGGCATTTAAAATTTTCTCTTGTTTTACAGAAGTGTAAACCAAGGCCCAGAAAAGTTGTGTAACTTGCCTAAGATCACACACCAGCAGGCAGAGGATTTTCACTCAGTCTCCCTGACTAGAGAGTCTGTCCCCTTTTCACTCTACTTCCAATAGCACAATGCCCCTGGATCTGCCACTACGTTTGGAATTCATCATTTATACCAGCAGGTGGATGAATGGTGTGGGAGTTACTGACACTAGCATTCAAAGCTTTCTATGGTATCCCTGATCTGGCTTCAATCTTGCTGTCTAACTTTCTCTCCCACTATTCGCCTAGGCGAACTCCGAATCCTCAAAACATCCTGCCCCTGTGCTTCTGCCTAGGCCACTTCCTCAGCCTGGCCTCCCAGGCTCAGTTCAAATGTCATCAGTAACATCAGCCTGCCTTGATTTCCCCTCATCTGAAGCTGAAAGTGATCCTGTTACTGAGTGACACCCAAAATACCTTGTACCTCCCTGCTTTCATCAATATTATATTCACTGAAGTTTAGGTCTTATTCACCTATTGTCAGTTCTTTGAGGACAGAAAAAGTATCTTATAAATCTTTGAATCTTTATATATATTGCATAGTTTGAATACTTGATAAGTCTGTCAAATGAATTAACAATAGAGTTCTTTATTTCAGGAAAAAATGAAAAAAAAAAGCTATCATCGTTAGTAACATAAAAAAAAATAGAATCTTTAAGATGGACAATGGAAGGATGCTCTCCAGCATGATTGGACCATTCAATTTTGTTTCTCACATCTGAAATTCAACTCTCCTTTGGCCATCTGACTCAACTACATTCATCTAGGAAAAGAGAAGTAGCTTCTCCCTCTTTAACACTCTCTCCAAAGCATGGACACCTAAACTTTTTTAAAATAAAAATAAAAACTTCTTGTAGCACAGCTCAGATTAAACAACAGTTTATTAGAGGCTAGAGGATGACAAGAGGGCTATACACATGAAGAGGGACTAGAAAATGAGGTTGGACAAGGTGTATACACTTTACAGCTCTGCAACTTAGCTCAGCTGCAGGGAGACTGAGGCCATCTTATGCCCTACTCCTCGCAGGGCATGTAGTGCCTTTAGAGTCTCTGAAATGGACACTCAAGAAACATGGCTCCAAAGAGATCATAGCTCACACTTATTCTGCTAAGATGTGCCACCAAGACTTTCAGGTCTTTTGTTAGAGAATCTCTACTTTTATCAGAAGAATAAGTTCCAGGATGCTCAACTTCTTTAGGTCATATCTTGGTCCAATGCAAAAAGCTCAGATTTGGAGGGGAAAGAGGAGAAAAACGGAATCTGCTGTCCCAGTTGAAAACAGTTTGAAAGCAGGACCAAGAAGCCAGGGTATAAACCAGGTGACATTTAGATTTCTTTCCAGCTTTGGGTCTCTTCAGACCATACATCATGAGATATAGCAGTGGAAATTAGAACTAAATTTCAATATAAAACTATGGGCAACATTTCAATATGAATTTATTTTCTTTAACAATAAGAAATACACTAAATGGTGTTAAGTGGAAACATTAATAAGATGCTTAAACTTTAGTGAGTTACTTAGGAAAGTTGAGAGAGGGAGAGAGATCAGTTGTGTGACCATGAGCAAGTCTGTTTCTTCTGGGTTTCCTCATCTGTTAAAATAGAAATAAAATGTTTCCCAGGGTTGAGTAAGGATCAAATGAAACAACAGAGGTGAAAGAGCTTTGAAAAACAGAATATATCCCCGACAAAAAAAAATGTAAGGGATGATTATAAGCTAAATGCATTACAGACCCAGCAGCCTAAGGCAGACTCAACCTCTTGGGCAAACAGCATTCCAACAGGTGTCTTAAGTAAGGGTTGAGGTTGCATTCCGATTAACCCACGTGAAGTTTTTACATCATCTAATGCAATATGATATACCTAAGCAGAGCCCCTTGAAGGCCAAATTGGGTCTCTGGTTTCGTGTTGTTAGGATTGTGTTTTTCATTAATTTCAGTGACATTTTCAATTCCTCATCTAAGGAACGCAGGGGAGGAAGGTCCATAAGGAAGACGGGAACAGAAGAAGGGAGAATTTTGAATACTAAAGCAAAAAGACATTAACTTTTGCAAGGGAGTAGACTACAAAACAAAAACAAACCCGTTAGGTTAGTTAAATAAGCAGGTCATTGAGACTTGCCAAAGCACGTAATGAAATAGATAAGAACAAGTTTTGGGGAGTGGTTTTCTTGTTTGGTTTGTCCCCCAAAGGAAATATCTGGCAGGATTCTCTGCCTTGTAATTAATTTATCCTGTGGTTGATATATTTGCTCGGTTTTATTGTATAAATAAAACAAGGAGCCAAATCTAATTTACATGGCAATATGTCATACAATTCCTATTAGAAGAGACAGGAGTAGTGGAGAAGTGTTCTTTGAATACTGTTTTTGTAAGGCCATTAGTACAGATTTTTAAAAAGAGATAGGGAGACTATTTGCAGAGGAAACACTAACCCAAGACCAAAGCAAGAAAAGAGCCCTGGTTTAGACTTGTTTGGTTTGAAAAGTAGCATTTGGTTCAGCATAACTAGCAAAATAACCAGGCAAATGATTCATCGGGCTCGTAACTCAGCAGGTGCATCGCTGTGCATCCCGCCAAAGAACCGTTCATGACTCGTTTCAAGCTGTGACTTTCTGTGTGTGGCAAGAACAAGACAGGAACATCAGGTGCTCCAGTTACCTGCTATGGGTGTGTCTCACCTCATTCTGTTCAATTATACTCAGAAAATATATATCAAATACTCATTCTGTGCTGCTAAGTTTCACTGGTTGCTGGTGGGAATGAAAATAGAGGCCAAAAAGGTGGGAATAAAAGAAAAAGAGAAATTATCCCTGCACTCAAGGAATTTAATCTTATTAAGAAAAAATCTGGTTTCCCTTATTGAAAAAAAAGATTTAATTATAAGGCAGTGTACAGTAGTACAAATCCAAAACCAAGGACACGGAATATGGCCCTAAAGAGAAAGACAAAACTAAATATACACTCTGAACCAAAATTTGACTTAATAATTATATGTGTGTGTATAAAACACACATATATATTCACAGAATAAAAAAAGTTACATATTCAAATGTTAATACTGGTTATCTCTGGATGTGGGATTACGGATTTTTTTTTCTTATTTATGTAATTTTGTATTTTAACTTCCCTGCAATGAATAAAATTTGAAACCAGGAAAAAATTTTAAAATTCCATGTATACATATAGACAGGCATCAAACACATGTGGCAAAGGTGAGTGCCATGGGAGGAATGAGGAAATGTCCTTTAGGATTATGACAGGGAAGGGCAGAGGACCTGGAAGATGAATGTCCCCTCACAGAAATCCTGGGAGGGGAGACCCTCCACCTGAGAGACCTGTGTGAGAAGGAGTGGACAGTCACCTCTGAAGGCTATAGGTAGGACGAGAGGATGCCATGGAGAATTCTGAATTTAGACAAAAACACCAGGATTGCATAAAGGCGAGTGGCTGGTGAGCCTACCTCAGGAGCATAACTAGGATTGAAATGATTCATGATGCAACAGGAGCAAATGATATCATTTTAATCAGCCTGTTAGCATCCTGTCTATGCACCCCTTCCGAGGAAGACCCCGTGTCTGCAGGCATGAATCCTGGACCTTCTCTTAGGTGGCTTGCAATAAACAGTAGAGAAAGCCGAAAATTAGAATGAGCAGAGTCAGGGTTAAGTTTTTGGCATTTAGACTTTTAAAAGCAGGAGGATCAACAGCTGGAGAGAAGGATTTGATTCTAAAGAAGGTAAATGAGGATGAAGGAGTTAGGAACTACCTAGGCTGGATTTTAGAGAGGGATTTTTGATAGGAAGTTGAGAAAATAAAATGAATTTTCTTGAGACACCAGCTGCTATCCCTGTGGAGGTCACTGTGCATAACAGAAATAGGGTGAATAATGTATTTTCTTGTACATTAAGAATGCTCTTCTACTGTGGCATCTACTAAGACAGGGATAAGCTTTTCCCATAAAGGGCCAGATTGTAAATGTTTTCAGCACACTATACAATGTTTGTCACAACTACTCAACTCTGCCATTGTCACTCAAAAGCAGCCATAGGCTACATAAACAAATGTGGCCATGTTTCAATAAAACCTTATTTTTTAAAAAAAAAACTTAAAAAATAATTTGGCCCATGACCCATAGTTTGCCAACCCCTGTTCTATGAGATTAGTAAGATTTAAGCATCTTTCTCTTATTATTGCCTGACAGGATGCTCTTTCTTTGAATATATACTATGCATAGAGATTGCCATGTGGTATGTTAGCTATATTCAGGTTATAGCAATCAACAGCCAGTTCTTTCACTGACCCCTTCAGAGGGATTGGGAGCTACAGAACAGGACCCTGGGCATCAGAATATCACAAGATTGCTTGTTGGTTTTGTCTGTGATTTCCTATAGCGATCGGAAGGGAAAGCTTTACAATGAGAGAAGGCCTGTCTTCAGGGGCAAACAGGAAGAGAGGAGCTGGCACACTGTGGCTCCTCAGTCCAATTTATGTGAAAAAGAACCTCAGAGAGTAGAAAAGGTGGCGACAGAGAAAAATGGGAAACTTAAGTGGCCTGAAGAAGGCCTGCAGCAGCCTGGTGTGGCTTAGCATAAAAAGTCTATATGGTTACCTTCAAGAGCATCACTCACTCAGTCAATACCTATAAAGCACCTCCTAAGTGCACGGAACTAAGGTAGGTACTGGAGAACAGGCAATAGGAAATGGATGCTGTCCTTGGGGCGCTAGTGTCTCACAGGCAGCGAGAAGAGACCACCATTGGAGAAGGTAAAAACCATTGCAGCTGGTGAGGAGTGAGGCTCTATAGACGAGAAAGTCAACAGTCAACGTTGTGCTACTCCTAGGTCAGGAAAAACAGATCTAAATTGCCTGGCATTGCCCATTTTTGCATCAACACATATTTCTTGAGCTACTGAACATAAAAGAGAGAGGCAGGAAGGAAAAGCCAGTCTTTGCCCAAGGATAAATTTATAATTTTGGAAAAAGATAGGCCTGATCTCCCAGCTGGCTCACATGAGTTGAGTTTGGATGAGTTGCTCTCAGCCACTTATTTGCAGGAACGCAGGCATCTATGGTGGCAGATCATAATTTCCTCCAAGACAAAAGTGCCAAACAGCTAAGCAAATGCTTATTGAGCATGCTGCTAAGTATCTAGATATTTAGAAATATCTAGTTGGCTAGCTGACTTTTTCATTTTTCAGCTTAACATTGGCATTCTTTAGAAACAATCTGAGATCAATTTTTTCCTGCGCAAGTCAAATTAAATATTATTTTCCAAAGAACTTTCTAAGAAAATGCTGTTCCATATTTCAATGAAGTGTGCTTCTCGTGAACCCTTGAGAGGTAGGCATGGCCCCATCTGTGCCATTTTTTTCCACCCTGGTCTAGCCTGGTGCCAGGCTCATGGAAAGAACTTGGTATTTGCAATGAGTGATTCTGGCATAGTACACGTGGTATTATTCTTGGTTTGTGTCTACTGTATTAGGATGCTTTCCTAAACATGTGGCCACGTTTTGTGCTTCCCAAATGTACATTCTGCTGCTGCAGAATATTTCTAAGCCTCGGTCTTGCTGAAGCATTCTAGAACTCTTAAAACTATGGACTGAATCACAGGAGGTTTCTAACATGTATCAACGGAATACTTGTCTCACTTGGATGTTGCAGAGCTCTGTGAGATTGGAGAAGAGCACAACAAAGAATATTTCTGTATTGAACAGCTGAATGCTGGCTGAGGCCCTATTCCTCCCTACACAAGAAAAAAAAGTCCATGCAGGGTTTAGCTGAGCATTATAAAGTTGCCATAACATTTGTAACTTATTGCCTTCTTTTCCTATCTCCAGTCACCACAAACACTTACGGTTATTATGATAACCTTGTATTGCCCTGCTACCTGTATCTTATCAGCAAGGGGATGGTGGCAATTTGTAGAACAGAGAAACTAGGCAGCTGCAATTTCCAGAGGGCCCAGCACTTCAGATATTAAGGTGTTTGGGCTTTAGCTTTGTCCTCCTGAGAGCATTGGCCTTCACATTCTATTTTTCCATTCCTCTGCTCTCTGCTTCCTGGTGCACACAAACCTCTCTGGGAGGAGACGTGACTTCTGGATTATCCAGGGAGTGGATGGTGGATATTAATAGAATTCAAATTTACAACCATTGTGGTACTCTAAGACTCCTGGGCTATTGAACAAGAACTATGTTTATGCTCAGACCAAAGCTATTTATTATTCCAGTGCATCTCATGCTCCTGACCAGTACCTCTTTGTGGTTTAAAAAAAAAAAAAGTGTAAAATTCTATTCTATTTTTATACCTTTTGGGTCTTGAGTGAGTCTTTTCCTTTTTTGTTGGGTTTTGAGATCTGTTCACAGTAAGCCACATTCACTCAGGCATTTCTCCCATCCTCCAGTCTCTTGTCCCCATTTGAAGAGCTCCCCTCATACTTGGTTTAATTACTGCTCTTGATTTCCTTGGCTCCTCCATCAATCCCTTATACTCAACCTACTCATCTCTTGGATGAGTTTTATCTTCCTTCTCAGTAATTTGTTGATTAACCTTCTTCATTCCTCCTTAGGAAGGGCTCAGCTTTTTTTCTCTAAAGCTGCTATCTCACCGGTAATGACATAGGAGTTTTTTGGTGCTGCTTTGCCAGCCAGAAATCTCCACAGCCAGCAGTACCCTGCCCAGGCCTCACTCAGCTCTGGGCTCACCAGAGGACTCACTCTTCCCACTCAGCCTGGCAGGCTGCACTCAGGTCATGCTACCATCCCAGATTCCGTGCCCACTGGGGCTCTGAGCTCACCCTGCAGCTGGGTTGGGCATGCCATGACCTGCTTCCACCTTGGGTGCCAGCGTCTGGACAAGGGGAACATGGTGGCACCTGAAAACTCAGAGATGCCAGCAACTGCAGAGCCCCAAGGGGTGTTATGGCTGTTCCCAGGGGAGTCCCAAGGTCTGAGCCACCAAAGACCGTTACATCTCTCTCTCCTTCCCACCACCCACAGCACAGCGAACAGCAGGGTGTGTTACAGCTCATTCATGTTACAGCTCATGTTCATTCCCACTGCCCACGTTGCAGCAAATAGGAGGATGTGTTACAGCTGGTTTGTTCCCACCACCCACACAATCCAGTGAATGGGGGCATGTCACAGCTCATTCAGTCCCACTACCCCACTCTAGCCTGCAGCTCCTGGGCTGGCCTGGCCCCACTGCAGCTGCTTCCTTGTCACATGGGGCAGCTGCCCTGTGCTGGTGGAGGGTGGGAGAGTTCTTATCCCATGTCCAAGAAAAATGAGGTTACACAGACACTGGAGAGTTAGCGTGGTGGAGAAGGGTTTTATTGAGCAACAGAACAGCTCTCAACAGGAGAGGGGGCCCAAAGCAGGTAGCCCTCTGTGTGAGAGGGGGCCTGAAGGTGGGTAGTACCAATGTGTGGCTGAGTCTGGGGTTTTTATGGGCCCAGAATGGGGAAGTACATGCTGATTGGTCCATGGGTGGGCCTGGAGAAAGCATCATTTGATTGGCTAAAATACATGGAGGAAATTCTCACTCCAGTTGTGGACTCTGGCAACTCAGCTTTCAGGCTTTAAGCTATCTTTGGCTCGAAAGTCACCAGGAACCCACTCCTGTCTGCCAAGGAATTTGTCTGCCTCCTGCTGCAATCAGTAAGGTTGTCTCTGTTTCCCTTCAAGACCAGCATTAGCTATCTAGTGACTCTTCTCTGGCCTTCAGATTGAGATCATAAGGACATTTAGCTTTGTGCTTTGACTTTAATCCTGGGTGTAACATACATGCTGGGATCCATAAGGCAAATTGCTTCTGATTCTACCAGGCTTTTCTCTTTCCCGTCTGGGAAGGCTAAACTAGCATCTCACAGTATATTGCAAGAAGTAAACTCCCCAGTCTGTCTCCACCTTAAGCATCCATTATTATCCTCTATGACATATAATTTTTATTTATATGCTTTTTATTTATATAATTATATATCATATATTTTAATTATATATATTTTTTATATTATATATATTTTATAATTATAATGTAAAAAAGTAATATATAATTATAATGTAAAAATATATATAAATATATATATTATATTAGATATAGATTATAAATATATTATTATATAAATATATATTATATATTATAAATATTAAATATATATTATATACATATTAAATATATATCAATACATAATATAATATAATACAAATATAATATAAATATTTACAAATTATTTTTATTTATACTATCATTAATTTTTATTTAATCATTAATTTTGATTTAATCCATTTTTCTCACTTCATAGTTGAGGAAACAAAGTCCAGATGGTATAGTGACTTGACCAGGGTCACAACAGCTAAGATTAATTAGTAAGAGAATAGAACTCTCACCTTCCTTCTTGCATGCTCTTCTCATTGTACTGTCACCTCCCTTAGTCTTGCCAGTTTCTCTTCTAATAAATCCTTATATCTGAAACGCTAACATACCAGTTTTACTTTTTATAGGACCTTAACATAAAGCCTCCTAAATTGGTTGATAAAATTATTTGATCCAGTAATTACATAGCAGAATAAACATGACTTCTAGATTCTCTTCCTGACCTCTTAGCAGTTCTCAGCCCTCTCCTCTGTGACCCGTCCACCTACTCTCTCAGGTAGTACATGATAGCGCTTGCCCAAAAGTATGTCCTCAGGAGATGCTTTACTCAAAAAGGGCCCTGTGTCAAACATGTTTGCAAAATGCTCATAGCACATCTGATTCCTGCCTTGGGAATTGATAATGTGTGTCAAAGGCTCTGAGAGTGCTATAATCAGGAAATTTGTATGACTTTATTAAATTTAATATTTATGAAGCTGATTATGTTATGGAACTTTTTCCCTAACAATACCTATTTTGCTGTGGAACTCTTTCCCTAACCTATTAAAATTTTGCAGAACACATTTTAAGAAAAAGCAGCTCCAAATTCTTTTTCTTTATTTCTGTGTAACTCTCCCATCCTTAGCAAATCTACACTGCCCTACAAAAATGTTTCCATCCTGTGACTATCTTTTTAAGTTCCTATCATGGTACAGTATTAGTAAGGGCTTGCTATGTCTAGGAAAAACACTGAATGTG
This sequence comes from Macaca nemestrina, assembly GCF_043159975.1. Classification (NCBI taxonomy): domain Eukaryota; kingdom Metazoa; phylum Chordata; class Mammalia; order Primates; family Cercopithecidae; genus Macaca; species Macaca nemestrina. The sequence goes on from NC_092137.1 coordinate 67,958,145, forward strand.
GATTCTAACATGAGTTGAATCCCAGTTTCTCTGGCTACATGACCCTGAAGAAATAGCTTTACTTTCTGTAAGCATCAATTTCTTCACCTATAACTTCAACATCCTAATTTCTGCCCTTCCTATATCCTTTTTGCTGTGAGATTCAGCTAAACTAATAAATGAGAAAGGATATCATTCATTCTAAAAGATGTTATAAATGTTAAAAAGTATTATTCTATCATTATTAATGACAATGGCAATGAGGCTAAACCTCCTTTCTTAAGCAACACATTTACATTAGTGTCAAACATTCCCAAAGGAGTAAAAACTGGTCATATTGGGTTTAATCTGTCAATTGAGCATTGAGAATTAGAGCTGATGAATCAAAACAGAAATGAGTCCACTGCAAAAGAAAAGGAGAAGGGAGGTTGTTAACTGGGGTGTTGGGGAGTGGCAGCAGGTAGCTAAGAAGAATCTAAACTCACTCTTTGAGGAAGGAGAGCTCTTGTGGAATTTCAATAAGTGATCTCCTATGACCCGGGGACAGGGGTAAATGATGTAGTCAGCAGTTAAGTGCCTGGTGGAGCCATCCACAAAACTGTTGATGAAATAGAAGGCTTGGGCAGCAAGCAGCAGAGACCCCTCCCTAGTGACATGAAGCCAGGAGCTCTATGAGAAAAAGCAAGAAACAGTCTTTTATGAGACACAGCAGAGATCTGTCCCTTTGGCCCCGAAGGAAGATGGCAGATAGGACTGGATGTCAGCAACTGGAGGTCAACAACTTAGAGCAGAGCCAGAAAAATACTAGTTTTTCACCAATGGGTTTATATGAATCTGTCCTACTTGTCTGACAGGCTGGTGGCCAGAAAAAACATCTGTTACACATTTTAATAGGGGCCTTCTGAACACATGACACTGTAACCCAAAGGAGTGATGTAAATGGTGGGGAAATTTAGAGATCACAGATGGCCAGAAACTAAACGTGACATTGGCCCTTTAAGGCTTTGTCCTTCTGACCATTCCAGGTTCCTAAATCTTCCTGCCAAGTGGGCTGGAAGCCAAAATATTTCTCAACTTTGCATTTATTTCAGGGTGTTAATCTCATAGGCAACCAACCCCTATTTAATAAACTCCAACTCTCCATGCCCACTCCTTCAGTATGCTTGTGTGTGCTCTCCTGAAGGCTCAGCACACATGCACCTACCGCTGTCGTTTCCTGCCTGGGGAGGGTGTTGACACAGGAGCGCCAGGGCATCATGCAGCTGTCATCAGCTCGATGCCACAGATGGCACCTCGATTATGCATCCCCTTCCCAAGGCGCGTGTGAGCCCTCTACCTGGCTCTGGGTCTCATTTCCAGCCCCAGCAGCCAGCAGGGGAGGCAGGGTAATGGGGCTCAAGATGGGCTCAAGATTCTTTCGCTCCGCTACCAAACCTGGAAGGAGTGGGTTTCCCTTGCCTTTTCTTCAGTCCCACTTTTAATCACTAACCACAGAAGGTAATGAGAAAGTGCTTGAATTACAAAGATTCCCATTTATTACTCTGATTGCCCCTCTACAAAGCCTCTCTTTTCCCCTTTGGCAAGAACAGATCACTATTGACACTTTTAGAAGGCCCTGGGCCCCTCTCAATTATTGGCCTAATCTCTGCCTGCTGAATTCTGAAAGCAGAATTCTTTTCTAACTAGATTTTTTAGAAAGTGAAGAGGCTACCCTTGGCTTTATTCATTGGAATGACTTCTCAGGCTAATGTATTCTCCTGTCAGTATATTTCATGGCTTCAGCAACATCTGCAGGATATGGAAAGAACAGAAACAAACCAGATGTTTCAAAAAGGTAGCTCCACTAAGCCTCCTTAACATAATTATTGCAATATCGCATCCGTATTTTATTGTACCTCTTCTATATTTATATGCTGTTAACTTTTCCTGTAGAAATCCGAACCGAGTTCCTTCTAAACAGATTTGCAATCTTTAAAAACAATTTTGACATATATCCTCCATTAAATCCAAATTTTCTTTATCAAATTTTAGAGGGGAAAATAAGATTAAGGAAATGTAGATATTTATCTCAGCCTTCAACATTTACACTCATTTAGTTAATTAGCACTTAATTACACTGTCAAAGGGGGAAATTTTACCACGGACAGACCAATCCCTACCCCTCAGGCCCTCGCTTCTAAGAGAGGCAGACCATTGCTCGGAGCCAGCTCATTCCTCCACGAAACATTTGTAATGATTACTTGACAAGGAGTGCAGATACAAAATTGCGCAACAGAGAGTCATCACTCACCACAGCCCGCTGGAATTCTCATGCTGGAGCAACAGTGCCCCCCAAAGCAAGCGGCCAGAAGTACCCTGCAAGCAAACACTGGGCTGCCCAAACTTCTATTTTCTGCTTTATAAGCTGAGGAGCTATTTTAAGAGCTGCTGGCCAAAAGCAGGCTCTATTACAACCAGACCAGCATTCCAACCAAGCTGGGGAGCCTCGGCTGGAAACAGAATGTTTCCACCTATTTTAACTCAGACACCAGGAATTCTCTAAGGAAGAGATGGGAGGTGGGGAAGGAGAGACATGGTAGAAAATTGGAAAATTTTAGAAGTTTGCCAAACTCAAGAGAACAAAGTATAACTGGATTAATGCATAAATCTTATTAACCAAAATGCAAATGAATAGAGTTCCTCCATCTTTTCACAAATGGCAATATTATTTGGTCTCATAGGTTTCCTGCCAAACAGAAGAACTCATTAAAGCTGTTGGAAAATAATAGTACTCTAATTAGTTTAATTATGATGCGATGAATCAACCCGATTTTTAAAAACAATATGCAATTAGCCTTTTTTAAGTCAAAGACTCTGTTTTCCAAAACAGGAAATGAAGTATAACACTCTTAATTTCATTGTTAGGGCAAAATCCTAGCCACTCTGATACAGTAGTATAATGAGCATGTAATGAAACTAACAGTCCCCACTTCTTCAGCGACTTTCTTTGTGCATTGACTAGACGGCCTTTTGGCTTCAAGAATGGAAACTGCATTAAGCTGGAGGCTGACTCAAATTTTCTCTTTCAAGTTCTAAGTCCTGTTTTCTATTTTCCCTTCTATCCTGGAATAGGGTCACCCTATAAAAGATGAAATATTACATTCTTAAAACACAATGAACTGATGATGTCATATCAGCATGTTTGGGTTTTATACTGCTCTTGGGGGTACTGCAAGGAAAAAAATAATGTGGTGTTGGAAATGGGGAATGCAAGCCAGGCAGCCTGAAATCCAAACTTTTAAAATCAAACCACATAATCAACACCACAATTATCAATACCTGAGGGGTAGGAACGGTGAACAAATAGTATATTTGGAAAAAAAAAAAAAAAAACCTCTTTCCCCTGGGGGGAAAAAAAAAATCTACAATGAGACTCCCACCCACTACAATCTTACCAAAACAGCTAAAATTAAAAGGACTGATAATACCAAGTATTTGTAGGGATGAGAAGAAATTAGAATTATCATACATTTTTAGTGGGAGTATAAATTGGTAGAACCACTTTAGAAAACTGCTTCATGGTATCTACTAAATATCTAAATCCTAAGACCTACCAATTTCACTCCTGGCCAACCTAAATGAGTACACACATCCATCAAAAAGCATGTACAAGGACGTTCATAGCAGCTTTACTCATAATAGCCTGAAATTGAAAACAACCCAAAAGTCCATCACTAGTAGGATGAATACATTGTGACATATTTATATGATGGAATACTACATAGCAATACTGCCCAAACACAGAAGAGTACGTACTACAACTGTCACCTACATTTTGTTCAAAAATAGGCAAAACTAATCAGTGGTGATAGAAGGCATCATGATAGTAGCGGAGGAATGACTGGGCAGGGCATGAGAGCCTTCTGGTGTGTACTGGGATTGTTACGTATATTAATTTGGGTGGCAGCCACATGGGTACATACATATGTAAAAATTTATGCAACTGGATAGTTAAGATGTATCCCATTTATGTATGGTATACTCCAATTTTACGAAAAACAAACAAACAAAAAGTCAAAGCAAAAGAAAAAGAAAAAGGAATCTCCTGCTACAAACTGGAGTCCTCTGCTTCAAATATGTATCATACAATGTCACTTCCCTACATGAAGCCCTCCAGGACTTCCCCTTCCTCTGAGAATGATCTGCAAACCCTTCACTTGGCCTGCAAAGTGAAACTCTTCACTTGGCCTGTGTATCCTGGGCCCTGTTTACCTTGGCAAACTCTTTATTCATCACCTGTGTTCCACTTCCTCTTGCTATCTGCCCTCCAGCCACCCTGATAGTTTTCTCCTCTAATGCATCAGGCTCATTTTGACCTAGGTACTTGCCACTTGCTCTTCACTCTGCATGCACTGCTTTTCTCCAGACCCCCCTATGATCACTCCCAACTCATCACTCAGACCTCAGCTCGAGTGCTATCTTCAGAGAGGCCTCTGCTGCCCACCCTGGCTAAAGTAGCATGCTCATTTCACTACCATCTCTCTCTAGCCTACCACCCCATCTATCCTCTTCAATTTTATCCATAGTGCTTCTCACTCTCTAAGATTATCTAGCGTGTTTACTTGCTGATTTTCTGCATTCTCTTCTAAAATATATGCTCCTTGAGAAAGTGGACAAGGTCTGTCTTGTTCACTACGGTATCTCCAGTCCCTAGGATAGAGCCTGTCATCTGGTAGACACTCAATAAATATTTGCTTAATCATGACTCAATAAATGAATAAATTACCACCCCAAAAGTTAATGGGCATGGGAAAATTCATAAGGAACAGCATGGCACAGTCAAAAGAGCACTGGATTAAGAGTCAGAAGACTGAGATGCTTGGAGTAGATGATCACCTGCTTTAACATGTTTGATATCACCTATCTAAATCTAGTTGGGAGACTGGACACATGGGCATGAGGAGATAATGAACAACGGATGCAGCAAAAGGCCAAAGGAGAGACCTCAAAAGATGAAGCCCTACGGTCAGGTTGGCCAGGTCAGGTTACCTTGCAAAGGAGGTGGGGTTTTCACTGGGCCTGGAAGGCTTAGGGGAAGGAATGGGAAGAGATAGAAAGAAGCAGAAGATCATAAATTGGGGACTCGGGTCAGCAAATGTGCAGAGGTGAGAAAACCCCAAGACCTGCTCAAGACCCAGGAGCAGATGCATGTCACTCAGAGCAGAGGACTGGTTTAGGAGACTGTCTCACCAGTGTCCAGACAGTGACTGTCCTCATTCTTTGAACACACACAGATCTTAGAAGGGGGCTTAACAATTAGCAGTGAACAAACCTTCTGCCAAAGAGAAGCCTCTTGTATTATACAGTGGATTTCATGTACTGTGACCTCCCTCGAAACTGTGGCCTAAAAGGTAATATAAATCAAAAGTCAGAAATATGCATTATCATCTCTGGCAAGATAGAAATTTACTGAGGTCAAGAGTTCAAGACCAGCCTGGCCAATATGACAAAACCCTGTCTCTACTAAAAATACAGAAAATTAGCTGGGCATGGTGGCGTGAGCCTGTAATCTCAGCTACTAGGAAAGCTGAGGCAGGAGAATTGCTTGAACCTGGGAGGCAGAAGTTGCAGTGAGCCGACATCACACCACTGTACTCTAGCCTGGGGGGACGGGGGAGGCGGGGGGAGAGAGAGAGAGAGAGAGAGAGAGAGAGAGAGAGAGAGAGAGACTAGGAAGGAAGGAAAGAAGGAAGGAAGGGAGGAAGGGAGGGAGGGAGGGAGGGAGGGAGGAAGGAAGGGAGGGAGGAAGGGAGGGAGGGAGGAAGGAAGGAAGGAAGGAAATTTAAAACATGCATCCTTTATGAAGAAGTGAGAGATTTGTACACAAAATAAACACAGATGTGTGGTGATACATTCCTTTACTCGTGTGTCCTAACACTTTTTGTTATATAGAGCTAATGACATTGCTTAGGTTTGAAAGGTAAAATGCTGTCTTGTTACCTCCATCTGCTATCACCAAACCAGTCACAAAGTTAAAAACAAAAAACGCATACAATTAATTTTCAAACTATGAATGTTTTCAAATAAATGATTTACTTTTTTCAGAGTAGGAATCATTTGATTGGATTGAGAATGTTGTCCAGGAACTGTGAAGTGTGTATATATGTGTATATTTGTGTGCACAGCCAGAGCCTGATGAATAGTACACTAGTCCAGTGATTTATAGGTAAGAAAGTATTTAGAACCTAGACAAGCTCAGACTACCAGGAGTGGGTTGCAAGCAGGGATAAAAAGAAAGTTCACTGATGCCAACTGTCCTTCATCTGAACACAGCTTGGAGTTTGATCTGGAAAAAAAAAAGGGACTTTATTCAGTTGTTATTTTTTCAGAAATGATTCATTTCTTCTTACTGCACAGCTGGAAACACATGTAAAGAGGTGAATGTTTCACCGTGGAAGGTTCAGTTGGAAGTAATTTGCTATTGAGCTCATAAATTTGAATTTCAGACCTCCAGTCCTGAGGTTGGGACCTAAGATTGGCAATGTCCTCCTTTCCATTACAGAACCAAACCAGTGAGATTCCAGTGGGTCATTCCCCTGTAGACTCTCTCCCTCAGTCCATAAGACTGGCAAAGTTGAGGTTGCCTTCAGAGGGCCAACCTTATGAGTCACCCAACTGGGTTAACCTTTGGTGCCTTTGCAGTCTGCTACATATTTCAGAAAAGTCTCAATGGTTAGGACTATTGTTGCTTACAGCATCTGTATGTTCTGATGATGCTCAAGAAGGTTCCAGTTCTCACAGATCACACATGACTGCCATGGTCAGAAGAACCCATAGTTAGTCTGCTTTTATTGAAAGAAGAAGGTGAAGGAGGAAAAGGAGAGAAGTCAAAGGGTGAGGGGAAGATGAGAGGCACACCTTTCATTTATATGAAGTGGTAGGAAAAGCTGCAAAGAAACAGAATTTTCAAATTCTGTTTTCACCATTTCTCTCAGGCTGTGTCTATATACTTGGCAATAAAATGCTGCTATCTCTAACTTTTACTTAAAATGATTGCTATGGTGCATGTAATGTATGACATCAGTTCTTCAATCTTAATCAATAACTCCAGGATGATGACAAATTGGGCTATTTGAGGGTTGCCATTTAAAGGTTTTGCACTGTCATTCAATCACTCTCTCTGCTCTCTCTGTTCAGCTTCACCTGCGGCTACCTACTCAAACGCAGCTCTGTTCATGGTTTATTCACTAATAAGCTGTCTTGATTTAATTATTCTCTGAAAACGCTATGTGGATCCCCACCTCCAGGTCTTTGTTCACACCACCTACCCTCCACACATGCTCTCTCTCTTTCCTGTCAAAGCACACCCATGTGTCTACAGTCCTTGGCTCATCCTCCTCCTGCTCCTCTGAACTCTTACAATGCTTTCAGTGTCATTGAATTCCCAGTATATGTTTCTTTCATTGTCAGGTATTATTGTCCTTGATGGCAAAGACTATGGCTTCATGCTTTTTGATATTCTCGTCATCAGTGATATGTGCCATACATAATGGGTGTTCAACCTCTTCATGACAATACTGAATACAAAGAAAATTCTGGACTCAGACAGAATTGGGTCAAGTCCCATCTCTACTATTTACTGGATTCCTTTTGTCCCTGGCCCTCACATCCAATGTGTCATGAAGCCCTGTCAGTTTTACTTCCAAAATATATATTCAATCTAATTGCTTCTCTTTTTGCTGCCATTGTGTTTATTCATATCACCAGTATCTTTCACTTCAGCCATCAAGACAGCCTCCTATCTAGCCTTCATGCTTCCACTGTTGCTCCTTCCCCTCCATTCTCCACACTAAACACAATTATCTTTTTGTTAAGGGTAAGCCAGATCATCTTACTTCCATGCTAAAAACTCTTTAATGTTTTCCCACTATGCTTGGGATGAAGCCCAGACCCCTGACCATGGCTTGAAGGCCCTGAATGATCTGACCTCTACCCCTCCCTCCAGCATCATCTCACACCTATCTGCCCCTCTCTCACTACACTCCAGCCTCACTGGCCCTTGGATAGTTCCTGAAAATGGCTGAGTTCTTACCCATCTCCAGGGCCTCTGCCTGGACAGTTATCTCAACCTGAAATCCTCTTTCTTGATTCTCAGCGTAGCAGGCTTCTTCTCATCCCTCAGGTTTCATCTCAAATGTCCCATTGCCCCAGAGAACCTTCTCATCACCCTATCTAACATATTCCTGTCCACCTTGTTTTTCTCTATCACAGCATCCTGTTTACTACTTTTATGGCACAATAGTCCATACCTGTCTTGTTTATTTGTTTACTTGTATATCTGCCAGGTCAGTGAAAATGTACAATCCACGAAGGTAGGCATCATATCTGTTGTGTTCTCCATTGTCTCTGTAACCACTAGAATAGGGTCTAATGCATATCAGATGCTCAATAAACAGTATTAGCAACTTTTACTAAACAGAACATGTTAATTTATGAACAGAGTCACAAGCATATACTTTCATTTCTCCCCTCTTAGCCTTTGCACTATTGTTTTTGCACATTTTACTATATATAAAGCCCACACTGCCTTGTTATTATTATTTTTAACAGCCCACTATCTTTTAAAGAGATTTAGCTAATAAGAAAAAAAAACCTTACATATTTACCTATGTGGTTACTGTTTTCAATTCTCTTCATTGTGTTGCATAGATCCCTATCTGGTATCACATTCTTTCTGCCTGAAGAATAATTTTTAAAGCATTTCTTGTAGTACAGGTCTACTGATAATAAATTATTTCAGTCTTTTTATGTCTAAAAAAAGTCTTTATTTTGTTTTCATTTTGAAAGATGTTTACACTGGGTGTAGAATTGTAGGTTTTATTACTTTAGAATTTTAAAGATAGTGCTCCACTGTCTTCTTACTTACATTGTTTCTAATAGGTAATCTGTCATCAACCTTAATTTTTGTCTCTCTGTATACAACATATATTTTTTTTCTATGGCTGTTTTTAAAATTTTCTCTACCACTGGTTTTGAATAATTTGATTGTGATGTATTTGGCATTTTCTTTGTGTTTCTTGTGATTGAAGTTCTTAAGATTCTTGGATCCATGGATTTATGGTTTTCATTAAATTTGGAAACTTTTTGGCCATTATTTCTTCAAATATTTTTATATGCCAATATAACCCCCCTTTGAGGACCCCACTAGCATATAGATGAGGCTAATGGAAATTGTTCCATACTTTACTGATAAATCTCTTCTGATTTTTGAGCCTTTTATCTCTGTGTGTTTCCTTTTGGATAGCTTCTATAGCTGTCTTCACTTCACTACTCTTTGCCTCTGCAGTGTCTAATATGCTGTTAATCTCATCAAGTGTGCTTTTTATCTCAGACATTGTAGTTCTCACCTTTTAAAGTTTAATTTGGTTTGGTCTTTTTTACATCTAGTTAGTACATGTCTCTACTAACAAACATGCTCAACCTTTTTTCTAGCTTCTTGAACACACAGAATACAGTTACAATAACCGTTTTTAGTGCCCATGTCATCAAATTTTAACATCATTGTTAGTTCTGGGTGGATTCTAATTAATTGTTTTTACCTCATTTAGGTCATATATTCCTGTTTCTTTGCATGCATAGTCATTTTTAATTGGATACCAGGCATTGTGGATTTCACCTTGCTGGGTGCTGGCTATTTTGTAGTCATTCTGGGATGCAGTTAAGCTACTTGGAAAGTTTGATTCATTGCTGGCTTGCTTGTAGGCTTTATTAGGTAGTCTTAGATATAGGGCTATTTATTCCCTACTACTGAAGCAAGTCTCTTGAAAAGATTCTATCCAGTGACCACGAATCATGAAGGTTTTGAGTCTGGCTGATGAGAACAGGCACTATTCCTTGCCTTGTTTGAGTACCAGGCACTATGCCCTCTAATACTTCCAAGTGGTTCTTTCTTCTTCCTGAGAAGTTTTTTTCACATACATGTGCTAATCAATATATAGCCAAATATTCAAATGGACCCTCTGCAGATTTCTAGAATTCTCTCTGTCTGCAGCATGTTCCTCCCAGGCACTCTGCCCTATGACTTCTAGCTGCCTTGGGGCCCCTAGATTCTCAGTTCCATCTCCTCCTCCTGTGCCACAGCCTGGAAATTTTCTTAAGGTTGTAAGCTGCAGCAATCACAGGGCTCAACTCACTTGAATCTCTCAGGAATCACTGTCTTACAATGTCTAATGTCCAGTGTCTTGAAAGTGGGCTTGCCTTTTTTGTTTTGTTTTTAGATTTTTAATAATTTTGGAGGAAGAGCATGTCTGGTCCATTTTACTCCATTTTGGTTGGAAGTAGAAGTTGCATGATGCATATAAACATTACCTAACCCTCTTGCTCATCAAGCTACTATCTGGGGAACAGTTCTAGTGGATAATAATGTGGTAATAAGAAAGACATTTTTAAAAAGTAGAGAAGGAAGAGTGTACTATGAAGTCCCACACCCTGGTTATGCCAGAGTTGGCTAGCAGAGAAAGGAGAAGGAAATAATCACTACTAATTACTGTGTTATTTGGAGTACATAGAATAGGCCATGCTAAATGAAATTCTTTTCTATTTTGATAGAGACTAAGGTAGGGTTCAGTAAGGTGAAAACAAAGCCAACACCCCTCTTAAGCCTCTTATTAAGTGATGTGACCTGCTCCACAAAGGAGGGTCATCAGCAAGCACAATGGTTTGTGAGCACATCACAAGATGTGCTCATTATACCACAAAGATAGAGTAGGGACCAAGCAATCACAGGGCAACACAGAAAATTGTTTTATAAGCCGATTTTTACAAATTGATTTCAAAACTGGGGAGCAATTACCATTAAGCAAAATAATTTGCTGCCCCAAAGAGGCTAGGGCAAAGCAATAGGTCCAAAGATAACCTAAGCCATCATTAGAGAAATCCAGTTATTTAGTCAATTTTACTTATTTACAGGACTAAAGATTAATGAGTTCAGATACTCACTCAGACAGTAATTAGGTTTCAAAAACATACTATAACACAATCAATCATGGCTCTTGAACATAATGGCATTAGGGCAGAGCCCTCTTTCAGCTCCAGTTATTAGCAACTGATTGGTGAACACTGGGCTTAAGCTGAGAGGCTACCCCAGGGCCCTGCAATAAAATGAAAGAAAACCTTTGAATAAGAAGACAGCACATCTTTGATCCTTTGTCCTTTGCTTGGATATTCTGAGATATTATGCTCAGAATGTACGAATCTGTAACAGAACTTCAAGATTGGTGGCATTTCAAAATACATTTGGTATTTCACTTTCAATAAAAATGTACTTGAGAATCCAGTTATGTATATTCCTTTGAATCTCATCTTTGACAGACATTATCACTTTCTTTTAAATTCATAAAAACTTACTTTCTCATTACTTTATAAACTTAGGGATTTATGAGTATACTAGGACTCCATGGCACCAAAGAGAAAGGCAAGAAAATAAAAAGCAAAAGAGCTTTTAGATGAGGAAGAAATTTCCATTTTCTGCTTTTATTTAGCAAACTTCTCTTGTCATGGAACAAGGAAATTAGGTAAAGGCATAAGCCCTAGATTCATAAAATCTAGGGTGGAGAAGAGATAGGAAAAGGAAAAAGCAGTAATCACTTGGAATAATTTTAGATATAAAGAAAAGTTGCAGGGATAATAGAGAATTTCCATATACCCTTTGCCCAGTTTCCCCTAATGTTAACATCTCACATTACCATGACACATTTGCCAAAACTGTGAAACTAACATGGTACATGACTATTAACTAAACTCCAGATGTCATTTGGATTTTATCTGTTTTTCTACTAATATTATTTTTGTGTTTTATACTTTTTGTTTTTTTTGTTCCAGGATCCAGTCCAATATACCATTTTGCATTTAGTCATCTGCCTCCTTAAGTCTTTTCAGGTCTATGCAGCCTCTTAGTCTTTCCTTGTTTCCCATGACCTTGACAGTTTTGAAGAATATTAGAGAGGTGGGTTGTAGAATGTCCCTCAGTATGTCTAATGTTTTCTAATTACTAAAGTGGGGCTATGGATTTTTGGAAAGAATATCACATAGGTAAAGTACCCTTCTCACTGCAACATGTCAGCAGCTATAAGGATATCAGCATGGTTTATTACTGGTGATATTCACCTTGATCATTTGGTTAAGGTGGCGACTGCCAGTTTTCTCCACTGTAAAGTTACTTTTCCCTTTCCATATTCTATTCTCTGAAAGCAAGTCACTACGCACAACCCCCATTTGAGAGGGAGAGAGATAATTAAGCTCTGTCCCTTGGAGAGTGGGTATCCACTTATTTTACTTGGATTTCCTCTATAAGAAATATTTGCCCTTCTCCCCTTTTGTTTATTTATTCAATTGTTTCCCTTCCCTATTTCTAATAAATACTTTCTCCTAGCTTTTTCTCTCTATATATTGGATTTTATATCAAAGTATACAGCAAACACAATAGCTCATGCTGTATTGCAAAGACTCACCAGACTTCCTTCAAAGACACATGTCTATCCTCCATGAAGCCACTGTGCAATTTGTTGAATTTGTAGTTTTACCCTTCACATTTTTTTTCCTGATTTTTTTTCATGGAAAGCTTATTTTTCTGTGGTTGTTTGTATGGATGCCAGGCATTTCCTTTAAGAGTGTTAGGACTCTGTCTGATGCAGTTCACTGTTTTCATACATATTATACAGGCTACGGAATCAAAGACTGTGTAAACTTAGGCTGTACCTCCATAAGTTTTTAAGATCCAGTTGAAAAATAAAAATACAATATTTGTATGATTCAATCCAGCAGTTGTTTAATTTCCATAACAGCAAACAAAGGGTTTGACTGACTTTTTCTAATCATGTTTCTCTCTGTTTCTATTTGGACCTACGAAGTCTTTTACCATAAGAGAATCCTTGGGGGGCAAAAAAAAAAAAGAAGAAGAATTGACATATTTTCCCCTACATAGTCTCCTCCCTGCCTAACCCTTCTCCAAGGGAAAAAAAAAAAAAAAAGACGCCCTTAAACCTTTAAATTCAGTCCTAAGGTGGATACTGAGGTGGATAACTGCAGAAGAGCATAGGGATTTTCATTTGATATTTGGTTTATCTGAAGCCCAATCAATCGGCTCCCTGAATGAGCCAGACCAAATTTCTTGTGTGCTATGCCAGGCTTCCTGTGAGTCTTGAGTCCAGCCACTGGATTCTCACCAGTTTTTCCAGGAGAGAGCAACATGAGATCCATGGGACCTTCTGCATTCCAGCTCTAAGAAAGTTCTGTCAACAAGGCATTGATTTCAAGTATGGGTAAAGGCATCCCCTAGTGTGTCACCAGGCATGAATACTGCCAATGCTAACATGTGCTATAAGCCAGACTTTTCCTCATTCTGCCAACAATAAGAAGTGTGCAGAAGCTCAAGGAGGAGCAGGGGAGGCTGCCACCCCCGTGGAATACCCATCGAGTCCTTGGCACTGAACTAGACCTGCTGAGTAGGAAAAGGACACATAGTGCTTCATTCTTATTCCTTCCCACTATGGTTCCTCTTGTCAAGAACTCATTGCCTCTTTCCTTCTCAATCTCCTTCATCTCTTCAGAATACTCTAGCTGGGCACAGTAGCTCACACCTGTAATCCCAGCACTTTGGGAGGCAGAGGCAGGTGGAGTGCCTGAGGTCAGGAGTTTGAGACCAGCCTGGCCAATATGGTGAAACCCCATCTCTACTAAAAATACAAAAATTACCTGGGCGTGGTGGCAGGCCCTTATAATCTTAGCTACTCAGGAGGCTGAGGCAGGAAAAGTGCTTGAAACCAGGAGGCAGAGGTTGCAGTAAGCCAAGATCATGCCATTGCACTCCAGCCTGGGTGACAAGAGCGAAACTCCATCTCAAAAAAAAAAACAAAACAAAAAACCAGAATATTCTAGTTGGTGGATTATTTCCATTCTTCAGAAATTCCAAGTGTCCAAACATATGCATTTTTTGTTATATACCATTTGTATGTGCTGTTTCAAATATGTTCCTTTTTATTCCAGTCCAGCATATAAGCAGTTTGAGGTTAAAAAAAAAATTATATGTCTTATCAGTCCTTTCTACTAGAATGTAAATGCTAGGAAGTCGCTTAAGATTTGTTTACTGCTGTGTTGGTTGTGTTTAATAGAGGACCAAGAGGATAATACAAGCTTAATAGATATTTGTTGCACAGAAAGGAAAAATGAAAGTCTCCTCCCAGTGCCTAGTACGTCACCTCGACTCAAGTCATCATACTGACTGCCTGATGTCAATCATGCCTATTCTCTAACGGTTTCAGGTCCAGATTAGTCGTAAGGTAACCATGTCTAGCATACTTTCAGAAATAGTGACTGAAAATGTTATATTTATAGAGTCATTTAAAATCCCCTTCTCCCCCAAATACTCTTTTAATCTCATTCTCTGAGCAATTCTATGATATCGGTTTAGTGACTGATTTCTTAGGATCCCAAACTGGATGAAAATAACTGAACCTACCAACAATTTTGATCCATTGGTACTGACAACAACAAGCATTTGTTGTGAAAGAGCTAGCTGAATGAGGAAATTTTTGTACCCTTTCATAATCTTCCTAGAAATGTAAAATCATAACAAAAAAAATCAGAAGTGTTTCTCAAGTGCATTTTTAGTTTTCTGAAATTACAGTGCATACATTTCATGGTCTCTTACTCCAAACCTTAACCTTTTACTTATCAGTAGGCAAGTTTGGGTTGGACATACTTTCTTCCAGACATGCTAATTTTTTGTTGGAGTCTTGACTGGGCCTTCACATCTCCAGATGAACCAAACATGATCATTTTGTGATCATTAAAAATTCTTCATATATTTAAATATACTTACATATTTATGCTTCTAACTTGACAAAATGACTTTAAAGTGTAATGCAAGTACAAAGATGTGTATTACATATCTTAAATTCTCTTTACCTTTCCCTCTCCCCTCTCAATATCTCTCTTATTCTCTTACCTTCCAACTTTACCTTACTCCTAGATTTTATGAATCTAAGACTTGCACCTTTTTTCACTGGTCTAATTTCATGATAAATAAATTAGCTAGCAAGCCCTCCCAAATCTCTAATTGAAATACATGTGTATCATGTAGGGAGCATCTTACAAGCTTGTCAGAACAGTCTGCCAAACCTGGGGAGATGAGCACCAGGGTTTTTTTTTGTTTTTTTTTTTTTTTTTTTTTTTTTTTTTTTTTTTTTTTTTGAGATGGAATCTCGCTCTGTCACCCAGGCTGGAGTGCAGTGGCACAATCTCAGCTCACTGCAACCTCCGCCTCCCAGGTTCACGCCATTCTCCTGCCTCAGCCTCCTTAGTAGCTGGGACTACAGGCGCCTGCCACCACGCCGGCTAATTTTTTTGTATTTTTAGTAGAGACAGGGTTTCACCGTGTTAGCCAGGATGCTCTCGATCTCCTGACCCCGTGATCCACCCGCCTCGGCCTCCCAAAGTGCTGGGATTATGGGCGTGAGTGACCGCACCTGGCCGGGTATGAACATTTTAATGAACAGTGGTCAGGTCACTAGGATCATCCTCCTTCAGTACCAGAGTCAAGGAGACCAGCCAACACACATGGCAAGGCCAGAGGTACAGGTCCCCAGAAGACAGACAGAGCCTTGACAGCAGGTCTTCCATGTGTCTCCATTGTGTCTGCATACTCCCCGATTCAAAATTCCTTCCTGCTTTCATATCCAAGAAAAATAAACTCAGATTCCAAGGTTAGACATTTTTGTCTTTCTAAAAAGTATCAACACTCCCTCCCGGCACTGCTCCCCACAACAAAGTGGATGCAATGCCTGTTCACAGAGGCACATTGGGTGAGGATCTCCGTGTTTAGATTCCTCTCTACAGAGGCCAGAAAGTCTTTACAGTCACAGCACTGACCCTCGGGCTGAAGCTTGAGGTCAGTCCTTCGTGTTCAGAGTTCCTCACATACCGTCCCCTGCTCTCTGCCAGCCTGTTTGGTGACAGAGAGTCCAGAGAGAGGGGAAGTAAGAAGGGGAAGGGGCCAAGGCAGAGCTTTTATTTTCAAGATGTAAAAGGCAAACTTCGGGCCGCCAAGTCCAAATCCACAACCAGATAGAGCCTCCGTGCTGGTTTGAGCTATTGCTCAACATTCTAGGCTTTAATATTTTAAGAAAAGTTTATTATGACAAGTCAATGACAGCACTTTTAGTAGGTTAATAAATCATGGACATATTATATCACAGAGATGACAGCTATGTAAAGCATCACAGGAAACCTGATATTATTTCAACGAAATAGCAACTAGAGCGTCTTGGCACTTACTGTAATTTTAAGTCAAGTTTTAAAAATATATTATTATTAATATTACTGAATGAGAAATTTCCTTGGATTGGGTACTGAGAAATGAAACAGTTCATTGCACAGTTTAGTGTGAGAAGGAATGAAGCATTACGTGGGGAAGGGATTGCAAATGCGGCTTCCTATATTGATGCTCTGGTTATTTTTTATAATTTGCTAATAGCAGCTTAGGGGAGGGAAAGGAACCCAAACCAGATGAAAAATAGGATAAAAAGATAGCCAAGAGCTTTCTTTCATGGCCTCTTTCCAAGCATATGCGGAAAAAAAGAGATGTTAATTTTTTAATAAGATTTGGAGCGTGGTAGAGTAGGAATTGGGGGCCGACCCAGTCTTGTCTTGTTACTTTCATAGTGGAAACTTGGAAGTAGCTGTCAGAGCTGGAGGGTGACAGATGTTAGCAGTGAAGGATGCAAAGGCAACAACTTACTCCTCCTTCCAAACTGTGAAAATTGTCCTGTGCCAACATTTTTCTGTTCTTTTGGAGGACAGGACAGAGGAATGGCAGGTTAAGAAAGAATAATAAACACTGATATGTAGATAGTACTTTACAGTTTACAAAATGCTTTTACCTATTTTATCTCAAATCAGATTTCTACAATAAGCAGCCTAGGCTCTGCTGTAATTCTTTTCACATGAGAAGGTGAAGGCTTGGGGAGGTGAAGTGACTTGCCCCCAAACCCACAGAACTGCTTGTGATCGAGAAAGAATAATAATCCAATCTCCCAGTGGTTGGGTCAGAGCTTTTTTCATTATGTGTGTTTATCTCAGTTTCATCTGGTTTGGGTTTCTTTCCCTGCCCCATCCTAATATGAGCAAATTATAAAACATAACCAGAACATCAATATAGGAAACTGCATTTGCAATCCCATCCCCACATAATACTTTATTCCTTCTCACACTGAACTTTGCAACGAATTGTTTTAGTTTTTAGTACCCCATCCAAGACTATGCTAATCTCATGTCACTATTTATCTTAACATCTTGTAACCGCTTAGCACTGGAAGCCAATAGTTCAGTGGGCATAGTCAGTGCCATCATCCCTGGAGGGAAGGGTGGCCCCTCACAATCTTCCTTCTTAATCCTGGCCTCAGGGCTGGCTTCATTCCTCGGGTTTTGGACAAGAGAGAAGGGTATTTCACACCAAGGAGGGCTTGATGTTCAGAACAACATCTTGGCAAGGGCAGAGGCCAACTAGTAAGGGTGAAAGAATCTGTTTTCAGCTCTCTCAGCTCCTGAAGGTCCTCCTTCTGTGTGTATCTATTGCCTTTTCTCTAGGTCTGTCTCCCACCTTCCAGGAAACCAGGGTGTTTCTCCACCACACAGCCACATCCAAAATCTGCCCACAAGAATCCAGTATCAGTCACTTAAGCCTTGGTCTAAATTTAAATCTATGTTACTTCTCCTAGGGATATATTCATAGCAAGCCTATATTTAATTGTGAAATAAAATATTTTCCTGCAAAATAATGATAATATTAATAATAATAATAATCGGGAACTACAACAAACATGGAAGAGTTGTTCAGTGATTTTCTTGGGGAAGGAAATGGAAAATTTCCTCATATCCATGACCATGTGCTACACATAGGCACCATTTAAAAGATGATCCAAGCATTGAAAGTAATGTCATAGCATTGTGTATAGTCAAGGTATCCTTTAAAGGATGATAGATCATTTGGCATTGTATTACAACAGTGATCATTTTGAAGGTTTGTAATTGAGACACAGAAAAAAATGGAAGTGATGGCCATCAAAAAATTTAAAAGTCCCTGGCTTCTAGAACATTCTGTAAGACATTAGGACAGGTAACAGCTATCAACCTAATGACCATAAGCTGCAAACCCCAGAGAACTTTAGAGCACAGCTTTCAAATAAGTGGCAACTGGAAATCTACCAGTCAAGGTTTTAAATTTTTTAACATAAATGCACATCTACTTCACTAATGGCATTGACCCATTCCCTGCTCTTCCTTTTTATTGCTTTCCAAGGCCATGTTATTTCAGTTGCAGAGAATCAGACACCAAGGATTAAGTCATTTACTCTAGGGTGACCCAGGAGTGGAAATGAAGGTATAATCCAGGCCCACTGACTCCCTTCCACAAGCAATGGATGCTTTAATTACTACATAGGAAATCACAATTCAGAAAATCTCTTCAATAGAAGTCAACAGTAATAACGTCAAGACTTAATAAATGGGTGTGGACTATGTCCTTGGAAAAATTGGTTCTACCAAACTGTGGAGACTTGGGCTAGGTCAAAGTGAGTACGTGGTTAGACCTGTCTATCTTCTGAAAGAATTTGGAATGAGGAATGAATCATAGAGGTTATCTGGATCCACAAATCACAAAAGTCTATCTAGTGCCTGTTATTTCAAAGCAGTTCCATAACATCTCTGGAAGAAAATCAGGTTATCTATATGACCCCAGATGGTACCCACAGCTTCCTAAGCCCTGGCTTTTTACACACGTGGCTGTGTCTGGGGCAATACCAGGCATTACCTTTGTAAACTGTGTAGAAAGTATCCCTACTCACAATCATGTAGAAAGTAGCCTTACTCACAATCACTCAAATCCCTAGAAACAGAGTCAACTTAAATAAAATGGGCCTTTTAATTTTAATGTGAGCTGTTATTTATAAGTTAGAGTGAGAAAGAGGTCAAACCTTTTATTTATATAGAAAAATTCCTCTATCCCATGAACCCGAGAAAAAAAATGAAGTAGAGAACTCAAAACTGCCTTTCTTAAAAAAGAAGGACAAGCAGGGGTCAGAGTAGGGGTGGAAGGGAAAATGTGTGCCATTCTATAACGCTATTGAAAAGTTAAGTCTCTATGAGTAGAAGAAACATTCTAGAAGCAGAAAGTGGATTTTCATGAAAATACGCACTCCCTAGGAATTCTAACATCTTGAGGCTTACCCAAGCTGTGCTGGGGAAGTGAAAACTCGCGAGCAGCCAAACATTGGGAAATTTTTATTTGCAGCCATAAGTTATCCCATATGGTTGGAGGGTGATTTCTTACACGACAGATCAGAACTTGAATGAGCTTGGTTGTTTTCTACAAGGAGAAGGGAGGAAGGGATGGGTGGGCCTGATTTCTGTGTCATAACTGGGCCTAGGGTAGTAGCAGCAGCAAATCATCTTGTCAGAATAGTTTTAGTTGGCTAAAAAAAAAAAAAAAAAAAAAAAAATTGTGGCAAGAGAGACAGTGGAATAAAGCGATAGGATGGGAGGGAGAAGAAAAAATAGAAAAACAAGGTAAGCGATTACCAGCAAAGAGGGAATGTATGGTAATAAATACCAAAGGCACAGGAGAGGGAGGAGATGATGGAAGGAAGTTGATGGTGGAAGGATCGGTCAGAGGCAAGGAGGGGCATCTCCACCAGGTAAATTAGGTCTAGAAGGGCCTCTACTATTACAGAGAAAATTCAAGATGGTGTTAAAAAAAATAGACAGGCAAAGGTAGAGAATGAACACAAGATAAATTACATAAGAGGTTGAAATAAATAAGACTCTTTAAGTAGATAAGAAACAAAGAGGTCACAGGAAAATTTATAGCCACAACAGGAAAAAAAAAAAAAAAAAAAGCTAAATGAATTCTCTGCCTGAGTGTTCACAAAGGATGGGGGTAAGGGAGGGGGTATAGAAGCCAGAAACAGGCGTAAATTTTCAGAAGGAGGATGGAGAAATGATTAAGGAAATCAAGATCAATAGCAGAGCTGGCCATCGAGACATTGCAATGTTCCCAAGCCTCAGAAAACTCCAGGGGCAGAAATGGCATCTGGCCCCAAGCCTGAAGGGATATGATGGAAGGGATCTCAGAAGCCTTCTCATGGAGTTGTAGCAAAACTAGAAAGGGAAAGGCAGGCGCGGTCCTGCAGAGCTGACATGATATCAATTGCAGATGATGCACGAGCTACTCTTGGGTTACCATGTGATGAGACCTAAATGCAGATGAGGGGTGACACTCAGCTCATTCTTCACAACTGGCATTTCCCTTTGACAAGCAGTTGTCAGTAAGGGCTATGTGTCAGTAATAAAATGACTGGTATTTGTACACTCTCAAAGGCCAGTTGTTCTCATCCTGTCCTTTAGCTATGGCACCAACAAACGGGTGGCTAAGTGATCACTGTGTCTTCTGACCTTTGAGCTCTGGCAGGCCTTCTCTGTCATGCTTCCAGGGAAGAAAATTCACCAAGGCAAACAGGAGGAAGAAGAAGGGAGACTCTGTGGAATCCATCTCATGGACTGAGTTTGTGTACTTACCTCATTCACGTCACATACTGATTCTCTTTGTGCCTCACTTTTTTTTTTTTAATTTATTTATTATTATTATACTTTAAGTTGTAGGGTACATGTGCATAACGTGCAAGTTTGTTACATACGTATACTTGTGCCATGTTGGTGTGCTGCACCCATCAACTCATCATTTACATCAGGTATAACTCCCAATGCAATCCCTCCCCCCTCCCCCCTCCCCATGATAGGCCCCGGTGTGTGATGTTCCCCTTCCTGAGTCCAAGTGTTCTCATTGTTCAGTTCCCACCTATGAGTGAGAACATGCGGTGTTTGGTTTTCCGTTCTTGTGATAGTTTGCTAAGAATGATGGTTTCCAGCTGCATCCATGTCCCTACAAAGGACCCAAACTCATCCTTTTTTATGGCTGCATAGTATTCCATGGTGTATATGTGCCACATTTTCTTAATCCAATCTGTCACTGATGGACATTTGGGTTGATTCCAAGTCTTTGCTATTGTGAATAGTGCTGCAATAAACATACGTGTGCATGTGTCTTTATAGCAGCATAATTTATAATCCTTTGGGTATATACCCAGTAATGGGATGGCTGGGTCATATGGTACATCTAGTTCTAGATCCTTGAGGAATCGCCATACTGTTTTCCACAATGGTTGAACTAGTTTACAATCCCACCAACAGTGTAAAAGTGTTCCTATTTCTCCACGTGCCTCACTTTTAAATTTCTTCCTTTCTTTTACTCTATTGTAAACATGAGTCAAAGAGCAGGAAGAAAAGGAGGAGAGAGGAACTGTGAGTTAATTTCTCAGTGGAGACAGCAGGGCCTAGAAGAGCAAGAACATGGGTCTGAACAAAAAGAAAAACGCATTGGGAACAAGGAAAAAAATCTAAGAATCAGAGAAATTATCTAAATTGGTGGGGTTGAAGGAAGCAGTAAACTTAATTGTGAGAAGTGAAGAAAAGATCTTAGGTATAGAGTTAAGAAGAAAACAGCCGAGGGGAGGAAATGAGAAATGTGGTGGGAAGAAGCCCGTCGTGATTCAGAACGCAAGGTTGAAAGGGAAAGCTAGAGAGAAAGAAGCAAATCATTAGCAGATTTGCACTTGGCTTTGAAGAAGGTCCTAGGAGACAAGGAACCAAGCTGGTGAGATAGAGGAGGACACATGGCATGAAATCAAAACAGCAAGCAAGGAAGAAGACAGAGCTCAGCATCCTTGAAGCCCAGGGTTCTTTAGGGACCTGGGGCCATAGCACTGAGTCTGCGAACACCAAAAGTGGCTCTTCAGGGAGAGACACATAGATACACACCGCACACACAATACACACACAGCACATACACACACACCACACACACACAGCACATACAACACACACTGCACACACAGCACATATGAACACAGTACACATACCACACACCCACACCACACACACACACCACCTCATATTCACACACACAGCACATACACACACTACAAACACCACACACACACACCACACAGCATACACACACTACACTCACCACACAGACCACCTCACATACACACACACAACACACACACAGCACATATACATATACCACACACCACAGACCACCTCACATGCACACATACAATACACACACAGCACAAACACATGATACACACTGCACATACCCCACATATGACCACACTACACACACCACACCCACACCACACCCACACACCACCTCACATACACACACACACACACCACACACACACACCACACATACTACACACAACCTCACATACACACACACCCACAACACACACACAGCACATACACTATGCACACCACACACACAGCACAAACACACCACCATAAACTATACACCATACACTACACACACCACACACACAACATACATACAACTACACACACCACCTTACATACATATACACACACACCCACACCACACATACCCACACCACACACACCCAGCATACACACACTACACACAGCACCTCACATACATACACATACACACTACACACACAGCATACACACACCACCTCACAAACACAGCACACACACAGTGCATACACACACACATTACACACACACCTCACATACATGCACATACAGCACACACAGTATATACACATACACACCACACACATTACACATCACATACATATACACACACAACACATACACAACACATACACACACCACACACAACCTCACATACACACACACCACACATACTACACGCACACATTACATACATCCACACCCCCACACAGCACACATACAGCACATATACCCACACCACACACATAGCACACACACTACACGCACACATCACATACACACCCCCACACAGCACACATACAACACATATACCCACGTTACACACACAGCACACACACTACACGCACACTACATCACATACATACACACCCACACACAGCACACATACAGCAAATATACCCACACCACATGCACAGCACACACACTACACACACACCACTTCACATACATACAGGCATACCCCCACAAAACACACATACGGCACATGCACACAGCACACACACACACTCACATCACATACATAAATACCCACGCACAGCACACACACACGCTACACACACCACCACCTCACATACATACACACCCTCATGACACACACATACAGCACATACAAATACACACTCAGACACATGGCATATACACATACTGCCACAGCGCGAACACACACACACACACAGCATACACACACCACACATTTCTAGCAAAATAAACCAATTTCAGTTCTCCTTTAGGAATAAAGAGAGATGGGCAATCTATGAAATTTCCTAGTGGAAGACACAAGCTACTCTAATATTCTAGTTATTTGACACCATAAAATTTAATAGCTCAAACTATAAATTTTACACAGCAATGATTATTATTCCAGACACAGATAAGTGAGAATGGCTTTGAAAGATATTTTATTTACTAATCTGATTAAAAATTCTTAGCTTGGTCTAACTAGCTCACCAATAAGGAAAATAGCCCATAAATCCTTTAAAAAAAATCAATCATTTGACTTCACAAAATTTCAGGATTGAAAGAAAATGAGAGAAGGTGCGGTCACTTTAGGCCATTTCCCCATCAGGACATGCCCATTCCATAAACCACGTCAGAATGATATGCACATTTTTCATGTCCATTAAGTCAATTAATAGCAAAAGTGTTAAGTTTTTGTCTCTTCTCTAGGTGGTCTTGTTCATTGCACACTTCTCAGCCAGAAATATCTGTATCTATTTATTATATCTTCTAATATTCAATCTGAAGTAAAAAATCAGGAGGTTTTCACTCCTATTTTGTAGTTAGGAAGATGGAGTCCGTAAAGAAGGAATGAAACGAGACCAGTGTCAACTAAATTAAAACAAGAAAAAGGACTGCCTTGTAATTGAATATTAAAGGAATTGGTTTCCTCTAGTTTAAGAAAATAATGTGAGCCCTGAAAATAACCTCCCCTCTTCTTTTATCAATATGCCCCAGCCCACAGCAGTGCACTTACGCAGGGTATGGGCAATCTATGGTGACAGATGTTTTTGGACAGCCGAATTTTCAGATATTGATTCACTAGATAGCCTTTCAAATCTTCCAGTGAAGAGAAATCAGAACTGTTGAAAAATCAGAACCTCTGACAACCATATTTGCTCTGCTCAGCTAATGTCAGTTGCCGAGCATGCCGCTCACTTAAGACTGGACATGGCTCTCCAGTTCAACCCAGTCCCCACCCAGGGGCACCACCCATTTTGGTGACCTGCTTGGCCCCTGTAGATACTTGAGTTTTTGATGTCCACACCGAAGAAACCATAGGACCCCTGAGCATGTTGCACAATCCCCCATAATGAGAGTCAGTTTTTTATTTTCTCTAAGACGGCTGAGAGGGCAGATGACAGGTCAAAATGACCCACGTGCACAGTGCTCAGAATGTACTTACAAACAACAATTGCTATGGGACCAGATGGCAGGGCCTAATTGGTCCTTGCCTCACTTTAAATTACAGAACAGTCAACTTCTGATGTCTGACATTCCTTGACAAATCAGATTAGGGATTATCCTTTTTAAAAAATTTAGCTACTCATGCTTTTCTCTTATTTTACTATTTTTCTCCATTATACTACCTAAAATCTGATATTTATAATCTTGCTAATAATTATAATCATATTATGAAACATTTACTTCCTGATATCTTTGAAAAACTCAATATATATTTTATTGTGACTTTACTAAAGATTATGTGAATAAACTAATTTTTTATGATGTTGGCATTTTTCAACATTTGCCTTGAAAAATAACACTGGGTCTTTGGAATATAATGACCTGAAATATCTTAGAATAATCTGATCATTTATTTTAAATATCATCAACTAGAAGGATGATAAAACCATACTGAAACTCCTGACTCATTTCATTATCAAGTCTCATTCTGCACCCAACAGGAAAATGACAGATGAAGCAGCTCAGCCCTGACCCCTGGTAACCTTACTGCCAGCAAGGCAAGCGTTGGTTAGAAAAGGTCATACCCTGGAGTGTCAGGATCTGTAAGTCAAAAATAGCACAAGGCACTGAGAAGGAACTAGTCTTTAAACTTATAAAGGTGAGATACCAAATTCAGCATAACCACATGCTTCTCATACAGTATAGTTCTTTTTAACTCTGAATTAAACATATATTTTTATGCCAGAACAGTTTTTTATTACAAGGCTGGTAACCAGAGTGGTGATAACGCCCACACAAACATAATTCTTCCAACCCACTTTCACTACAAACAAACACATGTATCCCAAACTGCATTGCAGGCTGGACAAGCTACATGATTTGCAGGACCCAATGCAAAAGGCAAATGCAGAACCCATGTTCTAAAATTATTAAGCATTTCAAGATGGTGACAGCAGAGCATTAAACCAAGTGAGCAGTCCTCCGGGC
Organism: Macaca nemestrina; assembly: GCF_043159975.1. Classification (NCBI taxonomy): domain Eukaryota; kingdom Metazoa; phylum Chordata; class Mammalia; order Primates; family Cercopithecidae; genus Macaca; species Macaca nemestrina. The sequence goes on from NC_092137.1 coordinate 67,983,666, forward strand.
TCGGTGCCCTGTACCACTTCGCAGGTCACCCTAGTTAAAAGAAAGAGCCAGTTATAAGAAAGCCCACCCTAGTTACAAAAAAAGAACTTTTGAAAGTTAAAAATACATATTTTTTCCTTTCAAAGATATACAACCATTTAGCCTTTACTCCTGTATCCTCAGATCTGGCCTTAGGTAAGACAGCATTCATATTGGGGAGTACAGCATGGAGACACAAAAGAGAATCCAACTTTTTCCCAAGTATCTTTCCAGATCTCACCTACACCCTTCTTACTCTGAAGGGCCCTTTCACCTCCCTCCTGGAACCAGGAAAGAGTTGCTGAGGCATTAACTCTTTGGACATGCACAGTAGGCAACTGATTAAGTAAATACCTTTTTAACCTCAGGTCAGATTGTTCAAATACAAAACAATCACATCCTTTGCTTTGAGAAGGATAAAGCTGAGTAAGAAGAGAAGGAAATCGAAAGTAAATGTCCTATTAAAAAGTAGCATTAGGAGATATACCCAATGTAAATGATGAGTTAATGGGTGCAGCACACTAACATGGCACATGTATACATATGCAACAAACCTGCATGTTGTGCACATGTACCCTAGAACATAAAGTATAATTAAAAAAAAAAGAAAGAAAGAAAGAAAAAAATAAGTAGGTCTTCCAGAAGAGCTCTTTGCACACGGAAGTAACTGAATCAGACTTTAAACTGTCAGCAAAGCAGGAAGAACACAGTAGGTGAGACCTTGAAGAACACAGCCCTGGTAACACCTGGGACTGTGTAAGAAATTCTGAGAATGGACCCTCAAGCATTTAGTGGGCACCATTACGGGAGATGCAGGCTTTGACATAAACTCTTGCTGCATCTGCTGTTGGCAGGGTCTTAGAAGGGTCAGTATCATTTCCTAGGTCTACTATAATTCTCTGTTTCTATAAAACATTTTAATTATTCTTTGGGCTTGGCCTACTTGATCATTATTAGCTCTAAGAAGTTGGTACAAGAGGATTTCAGGTACGGTCAGGTACAGTTTGGTTTGTTGGCAGTGACCTGAGACTCCAGATGGCTGGGCTTGAGGCTCAGCACCTTCCAAACACAGCTTCTCAGCTTCGTCAACCAAGAACATGTGAGGACACTCCTAGATCAGATGTCGCTTGACTCCCCTTAACTCTCCTTAACTCCCCTAGGGTGAGGTGGTGCATGGATCAGGCCTGGGCCACAGCACACTCCAGCTTTAACCAGAGCAGCCCTCTAATTTTCTGTTCATTGGTTGGTTCCCCCAGTAAAGCACTGAAGTGAAAATCATGTCTCTGGAGGGCATCCCCATCATGTCTGGCTCATGACACCAGCTCTGACACCAGCTGCCAGGGCTCCAATCAGCTCCACCACTTCTTCGGGTATTACCTCAGGCAAGCTTTTAAAGCTCCTCCGTGCCTCAATTCCCTTGTCTGGAAAATGAAAACAATAACTCTACCTACCTCCTAGGGTTTTTGTGAAGACTTATGTGTAAAACTTTGAGCTCAGTTGCTGGTTTACAGTATGAGCTAAACAAATGTTAACAATAGCAATTTCATTTGAACAAAGAATTTCACGGTAAAAGAAAGACTGAAAAGCTCTGGACCCTAATCCTTTAAGATCTCTCTAGGGCTAAAATGCTATGATTTTTCTACCATTTCTTCCTTTATTTTCTTCATCTCTTTATTCCCTCCCCACAAAACCTCCACCACCAGAGTTGAACAGAGGGTCAAATAGGAATCCTTCCCTTGTGCATGGTGGTGGTGATGGTGTGTCTGCAAATTTGAAAGTGTTTCTGGAAAGGCTGTTTGGAAGCTTTATATTGTAGGATTTTGCCTGGCCTTTTTTAGTGGATGTAACTGGACCCTCCTTCCTCACCAACCAATGTGTGAGACGAATCCTGATTGTCTATGCATGCTGTATGGGCGAGGCCTACGTCTCTAATTACAGCTGCAGACAATAATGTGGGAATGCCGACAGCAACTCCTGTCACAAAGGAAAGATCTAGGACAAGGCAGAAGCGATAGCTAAGGCCTTGCAGAAGACGTATAATATATGTCTGCTTCATGGCACCAATGCACAAACAACCACCCAGCTGGCAGTTACCTTCCTTGGCTTTTTCCTTCCACCTGCTTAGTGAGAAAACAGCCTTCGATGACAGGAGTCCAGGATAAATCTGTCAGCGTGACTTACAGGACAAAATCTCCTGAGAAAGGTTTGAGGAATCCAATAAATAAAAGCTCTATGTCCCAAACAGCAGCAAGGTTACCCAAGTTTATCACACCTCCTTTTAACCCCTGTGGTATGGACCTTATTGACTGTAATTATCACCAACCTCACAAGACATCTGGAGGTGGCACATCTTTTGCTCCTGTGAGGATGGCCCCATGCAGACCTGCTTCCCAGGTAGCAGTCCCAAGAGCCGCAGGTTTTGGACAATGGTCATGAGTATCTTTTATCTGACAGGTAAGTGAGATGCTTTGATTCTTCCAGGAAGGGGCTGGGCATTGAGAACAGATTTCAGGCATTCAACACAAGTTGGGGAAGGGATTTTAAGCTATTTAGAGACTTAGAAAACACGAGTCCAGCAGAGTCTCTGGCTACATGACAATAACAGTTCTACAGCTGTCACCCAATCCTGCAAAAAGGTGTCAATTGGCAGACTTGACCAGATACTACACAGTGATTCTGTCTGTTTGTTTGTTTGTTTGTTTGTTTTGAGACGGTGTCTCACTCTGTTGCCAAGCTGGAGTGCAGTGGCACGACCTTGGCTCACGGCAACCTCTGCCTCCCGGGTTCAAGCGAGTCTCCTGCCTCAGTCTCCCAAGTATCTGGGACTACAGGTGTGCACCACCATACCCTACTAATTTTTGTATTTTTAGTAGAGACAGGGTTTCACCATGTTGGCCAGGATGGTCTCGATTTCTTGACCTCATGATCCACCCGCCTCAGCCTCCCAAAGTGCTGGGATTACAGGCATGAGCCACTGCGCCCGGCCTAGACAGCAATTCTAAAGGAGGTATGATGATGCCCAGAAAGTTTCAAACCCATCTCTTAGAATTGCACTCAATTTCCTCCCTCAGAGGGCATGGGCACCTACAGTGATACCCAAGCTGCAGAAAGAACAGAATTCAACACCAAGACAAGAGCACCTCAAAAAGCTACGCTGGGTAGACATGCAAAGGAGAGGCTGAAAGAGTGTGTGAGTATTTAAGGTATTTAAGGTTCCTTACTGCCTAGGGAATAAAGTCCCATTCCTATACATGATGTCCAAGGCTCTACCCAATATAGCCAGCTTTCTCTTTCGGAATGCCCCACCATTCCCACCCAGCTATAGCCCCCAGGTTATAGCTGCAGACTCCAAGGGGATCTCAGAGTTAATGAAAGGGGCTGCAGATTCTTATACACCCAGGTTGTCTTACAGATAATGTCTTATCTGTCATTTTTAAATACATACAAAATTGCTAGAGGGTTATTACAATATGGGTTCATACAGAAATATTACTGAATTTTTGGTTACTTTGAATGAACAATTACTTTCCCACAGAAGTTTTAGAAGTTTCTTTTTGTTATTGTTTTATCTTGTTTACATAAAAGGGATTCTTCTTCTTCAGAAACAGGAACCTCCTAGGTGACACAGACGCATTCAGTAGGCAACGCCTTTGACATCTTTTTTTCTCCCAGTGCTGTCCAGTAGAAATTTAATGCAAGCCACAAATGTAATTTTACATTTTCTAGAAGTCACATTTAAAAAATAAGTTAAAAAAGAAAATTTAATTTTAATATGCTTTAATCTAATATATCCAAATAGTATCATTTCAACACATTACTAATATTTATAAATTATTAATGAGACACATTACATTCTTTTTTTTTTTTCATATTAAGACTGCACAATGTGGCGTGTATTTTATGGCTACAGGACACCTTAAATTGGTCTAGCCCTATTTTAAGTGCTCAGTAACCACCCTTGACTAGTGGCTACCATATTAGACAGTGAAGTCATACTTTTAAGTCTTGGTTCTTGCTGCTCCTCCATCTTCCCTATTTTCCACACCTTATCTTCCAGACCTCTGTGCTTGTCTTTAACACAGTCATCCTTAATGCCTCATGGATGGACTATTATTTCTAGAGATCTCAAAGCTCAGAGTGATCTCACATTCCTCATTTCTTCTAGCATTACTGTCTATGCCAAGCCATTTGCTCCAATACTACTACTCTACCTAGGCTCTCTTGAGTCAACTGCTTCATAGGTATGTGTCCTATCTCCCAAAGAAGTCTGTAGCCTCTTTGTAAGTAGTATACATACCTTTTACCTTTTCTCTCCTCCATAGCACTAAGCAGAGTAAAGAATACACAGTAGGCTCTGTAAGTAGTTGCTCAATGGAATCAATTTCATTTTTTTAGGCACTCTGCTCTAGGATACTGGAAAAGTGAGACTTTATTTGCCAGTGTAGACTCAATATGGCAACAAAAGAACAAAGAGATGTGATAGTCTTCCTCCAGGGGCCAACTTTCTTCTGAATGAATGCATTTTGTCATCAAGAATGTCTCAAGACTTTCCATGGCCTTATTTTACACTACCTCAGGCCTCTCATCTGCATTCACAGACTTTAAATATGTATAACCAGTATAATATTTTTGAAATACTTTCCAATGTTTCCTTATACCTCATACCTCTTCTGCATTTCAGCTTCATTGAAATAGAGAGGGCAGGTGCCACTATGTGAAAAAGGAGAATATGACAAGGAAAAACCCTCTCCTTCCCCTTGCAGGTCTGAAGAAGAAAGGACATACAGACAGGGCAACAGGCAGTCATGTGTGTGCTCAGAACTCCCTCTCCAAGGTGATAAGTTAGATCTGAAGAGAGGAAGGTGACCAAGAGAGTTAAGAAGACACAGTGCCATGGTCAGGTTGAGAGAAGGAATTCTAAGTAGCCTTCAGTTCCCATGTGTCATAGACTCTGAATAGAGAGCCACAGGGCCTTCCTGGAGACAGGATGACCCCACGGCCTTCTCCAGGAACCCTTTGGAGGACTTACAGAGATTCAGAGGGATCTACAGAGGCAATAAGGATCAAGAGGAGGTCAGGCAATGGAGGGAAAGCTCTGGAGCATGGCAGAGCTGTGAAACCTATCACAAATTTATCAGCTGCAGAATGTCTAGAAAAAGTGGCCAGCTAGAGCAAATTCCAGTGGATGCCAGGCAGCATCCACTCAGGGAGAAGCATGGGGAGACCTCTTCTTTCTGAAGCCATGAAGATCTTTCTCCCCATCTCAGACACCATCCTAAGAGAGGGCAGAGGTGTAGAGAAGAAAGAAATAATACTCCAAAGAGACAGGTTACTCAACTGGACTAAGTTTTGAACTAGATTGCATTAAAACTAGGGCAGCGGTGGTGGTTGTTTTCATTCCACCAATCAGGTAGAATACAAAAAGGATATCAGAACAAATTTAGAAAACAAGGAAACTGCTTTTTCTGCACACCTCAGTATAATACAAGTAATTCTGTGATCCTAATATGTATGAAATCATTGAATAAAGCTAAGAGGACAACAAAGAATGGAGTGGTATGATGAGTCTATGAGAAGGTAAATGATTTTCAGACAATTCAAATTCTCTAGAGAATTTGTTGTCACAAAATGTACTGTAATTAAACTGCATTGGGCTTGGGCAAAATTCATCTTGAATACCTTATTTGAAATAGCATTCAGTGAGCACTTGTGCTAGCCACTGTAGATACTTTACTAAATAGAACATGCTTGCAAGGCACTTACACCTTCATACCATCTTCTCTTCCAATGCCCAGTGTCTACCTGGTGAAATCTACTTTGAAGATGGCCCTGGGGTCTGTCATGTATGCCTTCATGTAAATTAAGTTAATGTATTGACTCTCATAATCTGTGGTTTGTTTGCTTGTTGTTGTGATTGTTGCTTACGTTTTTATGTCATTCCCAACTATACAAAGTAAAGCTTTGATCTCTGCTAGAGTAACCTTCAGGCAATAGTAAACTGCTATGGAATTCTGTATTTTTTCATACCAGGGAGGTCTTCTTCACTGAAATTCATTCAACAAATACTAAGAGCTGACTCTATTTCAGATCCAGGACTACACAATGGAAAGATATGGTTGCTTCTCTGACACCTCCACTTGGAAGTAAGAATCTCAAATATATATCCTATTAGGAATATATCCTAATAGGAAAACATGATTCCCACCCATGCCAACCTGCTCATCTACACTTTTTTCTCTCTCAGTAAATAGCAGCACCGTGTACCCAACGTGCTGAAATTGGAAGCCCTCATGTAATCCAACTCCTCCCTTTTGTCAACACCGCCCCTCAGAAGCACAGACACTTTGACACACATACCCACATGTGTACATGCACATCTAAAGAATCATTCCTGTTGGTCCTGCCTCCACATCAGGTCTTAAGTCTGTGCTCTCCTCTTCATCCCCATAACATTCTGTGGTGAAAGCCACACACATCTCTCAACTGGACCACTCAGATCAACTCTGGCTGGGTTCTGCTGCTTCTACTTTTGCACCCTACAATCCACTCTCCTTTCAGCAGTCAAATCAGCAGTCAGATTGCCTCACTTCCCGGCATAAACTCTTACTGGCTTCCCAGGACATGGGAATAGGATCTGTATCCCTTCCCCTATCCTCCAAGGCTCTGCATCATCTATACCGCTTACCTCCTCATGTGATCTGTCCTTCTGACCTCCCGAGCCTCACCTCCCATCTCTTTCCCCACCACCTGCATGCTGCAGGCTTAGGCGGTTCTCAGAAAGAACAACATTCTTTGACTTCAGATGCCTTGCACTTGCTGTTCTTTCTGCTTATAATTTGCTCTCCACATCCCTTCACATGACAATGGTCCTTTTCCCCGTGCAAGTCTCAGTTTAGATGTCATCTCACAAACACCTTCCAAGATCAGACTAGCTAAGGGTACTCCCTTGTTTTCCACAGCATTACGTTTATTTCCTTAACAGCAAAACCTGAGGTTATAAATAGTTAATTATTTTTTTGGCGGCATAACTTTGTGGTTAAGCATCTGGACTCTGTAGCCAGACTCTGAATTCAAATCCTGGCTCTGTTACTTCCAAGCTGTGTGACCTTGCAAAAGTTTCTAAACCTCTCTGTACCTCTTTCCTTATTTCTGAGAGGTAAAAAGTAATAATACCTGCCTCCAGGAGTTATTAGATGATTGAATCAATGTAAATGAAGCACTTCAAATAGTGACGATTTGTAAGAAGCATAATATGATTGTTTGTTAAAGAAATATGAAATAAAATATGCTCATGGCAGGAATCCTGTCTGTCCTATTCAGCACCATCTCTCCAGGGCTTAGTCTCATGCACAGCACAAAGTAGACACTCAATAAATAGATAAATGAATAAAATAATAACTAAATAACATGCCTTCTGTCCTTGAAGCTTTTGTGGTAGAGCCCAAGAGGTTGCAAACTTTAACGTGCAAATGAATTACCCAGGGGTTTGTTAATATGTGTACTCTGTTTCTGTAGGTCTGGAGTAAAGCCCAAAATTCTGCATTTCTAACAAGCTTCAAATGCTGCTGGTCCACAGTCCACATTTTGCATAGCAAGATTCCAGCTGATTGTTGGCAGATCTTAGTCTAGAAATTTGGTCCTGAAACCTGTCTACTGGAAACAGCCTTTCTGTTTACACCTTATAAGTAGTTGCTTCCTAAGGCCATCCTCGAATCTTCGGAAGTGTTGATGAGGCCTCAGTGGACACTGCCCACGATTTTACTCAGGTGTCGTGTCACGTGAGTCAACAGCCATCCTTCCTGCACTCTCGACCACCTGGGAAGGTCTGGAAAAGGTCTCCTTATATTCTTCCCCTTTATCATCACTGAGCCATCTATATATTTCATCTGAAAAGAATCTTTCCTCTTTAGGGCTCTCTTTGGGGCCTTAAAAGGTGTAGTAAATGTGTTCCCTTTACACCAGCATTTTCAGTAATTTATTCCAGACACTGGAGCTTGTATTATTTAACTCTTAAATGCTTTCAGATTTCAAATATGCTTTGTATCAGCAAATACAAACTATGTATGTTGGCACTGGCATTTTAAGAACAAGAAGGTTAGAGTTTCAAAAGCGACACCCTGATTTTTTGGACATGACCAAGGTGTGATTAATTTTTCTGGGCAGAGGGATATGTGGCTGGAATTACTCAGAACTGCCCACCAGTTGCCTCTCAAGAGGGTTTGAAATTAAAACATTGCCATTGCTATTGCCTTTACTGTAGAGTGTGCACCAAAAAGAAAGTCCTGCTCCTTTCCAAACTTCCAACCAAAATAACCCCAGGGCGCTCTTGAAAGTAAGCATAATCTTCATGCAATAAGACATTTCACAGCACCATGTCTGAAACCCGAATGTATATCTTCTTTAAACAATCACAGACTGCGATGCCTAATTATCCTGCTTCCAAAAGCATTGGGTTAGGCACGCAACACATCTCGGTAATGGAAATGGACTCTAGTCTCCTGGAGCCAGTTCATAAAAGCAATGGAGTTGTTTTAATGTTGTCAATTCTCTCTCAGCAGTACAGTCAAGTAATGTAGCAGAACTGTCTGATGGCCAAGGTAATGATCAGAAGGGATATAACAGAGAGAGACATCTACTGGCTGGTATCGTAGAATTGGCTCATTTATTCAGTTGGAAGAGTTTGGCTTGAGGGCCTCATGGTACTTGTTTCACAAGTCAACGTGCCCTCCGCAGGAACATCACAGTCCAGACTGCGTAAGATCTTAGGGTAAATGTCAAATTCCTCCTTACCTGCTCCTTCCCAGAACCATGACTCCTTTTGTCAGTCTGGTGAAACCTCCTTCTCTCCCACATGCATACGCAGCTTTCATTGCTGAGTATCAATTACTTTCATATTTGAGGATGGTAACTACAGCTAAAAAAAAAAAAAAGCTATTAGAATGTCCTGCCTTACAGATTCTTAAGAATTGACAACCAAGTGTCCAGCTCAGCTCAAGAACATGATGTTTTCCATTCTAAAATTCTGCAGCACCACCAAGCACTTCTTAAAATGTGAAAACTCCATAAAGGGCCATAGCAACTACCACAGACTGATGTCCCGTGGTCCTTGTTTATCCCAAACTAATTTCCCTCTGAAACACTATGATTTGTCATTGTTACTGGTCAATGCCCCTGTTAATTATTCATAATTCCCTCTCAATGATAATGCCCACCAAGATAACTTGCTTTTCCTTGCTTCTATTCTACCACCTTCGCCTAGAATTGATGGGGACCAGCAAGAATAGAAGAAGCATACTGAAGCTTGATGTTTGTCCTGCCCCATATTATTAGGCATAAAACTCTCAAGACTCAGAGGCACCCCTTAATAGTGTTACACAGGCAGAGTCATGACATCCATGCTTGTCTACAGCAGACAATCAGAACGCACTCCAAGAGGGAAGGGAAGTGACATTTTTTTTTCAATAGATTTTAAGATGGAAATCACTGATCTTACAGAGAGAATGAGGACACAGAAAGTCTCAGATACAGCATCTAGCTAGCACAGCATTTGCAGAGCATACTAGATATTGGTTGATAAAGATTCCAGACTTGAAGCCTGTACTTTCTGTAAGAGAATGAGCAAATATTAAGACTTAATACTTAATATTCCCTGGATGCAAGTAGTAAACAACCTTGCCCAGAAAGTGTGGGGCACAGAGAAAGTTCTAGACAGTGACATATTCCATTAAGGAGCATTATCAGTTTCTTAGCTTAATAGAGAGAGGGGGGTCCAAAATTGTATGACGTCCTTGTTACAAGGTGTGTACTCAGTCATCATCAATTAACTTTTCCTTGCCTTCATAAAGACTCAATTAAGATTCTGCCAGTATTGTGACATAACATGTCACTGCTTGGGGCCCTGCCAGACTCTTAGACAGCAGCAAGCAGTCTCACTGGTGAACATCTATTCTATCCCCCAAATCCCTGGGAATCCCACCTGGCGCACATGGGTTGTGACTCAAAATTGGCCACATATTTTTCTCCCTCCTCCCCAAGGCTTACCCGGGTAACTTTGGCTTAAAGCACAAAAATGGTCTTGGTAAATATGAAGGGCTTTAGAAATATTAGTGTCAATTGTCATTGTTGCTTTTGTTAAGACTACAATTTGGAGCTATAACCACAGGATTGGCAACTTCCCCCAAATCCAATTATAATCACTATAAAGTGGAAATCTTAATTCCTTTCTCAAAGAGTAGTGATTCTCAAATGGGGGTGATTTTTGCCCCCAGGGGACATTGGGCTATGTCTGGAAACATTCTTTTGGTTGTCACAGTTGGGGGTGGGGGTGCTACTGGCATCTAGCAGGTGGAGGCCAGAAATGCTGCTAAACATCCTACAGTGTACAGGACAGTCCCCAAGCCCCAAAGAATTATCCCACCCCAAATGTCAATAGGACTGAAGTTGAGAAATCCTATCCTACAGGACTGTGGGACGGAGACAAAAGATCTAGCCTTATTTTCTGCCTGAAACCCCATTATCAGCTTCTGGGTTAAAGTGGGCCCTGGTGTAGCAACTGGGCTTGGGATGGGAAGACTAGGTGTTCCTTTAGCCCACTTTGCAATTGTGTGACCTCTGACAAATCAAAATGACCAAATCCTAGTTTCACATATTCTGTTTCTACCGTCAAATATATCCTAGGTTGGTATTCATAAACATGTTTACATAATGCAAGTGACATTGTAATGTATCTTCCATGTTTGACAGTGAAAGGGGTGTTCTTCACAATTATAGTGGGACAATAGGAGTAAATCTTGACTGTCCTAGGCAAACTAGGACATGTGGCCATCCATCAAGAAGAAGAGGACAGCAGAAAAGCAAAGGAAAACAGCATCTTCCTCTGTTTATCTGGTATTCTGTCCACTCACCACTCATCTGCCTGTCCGGCTGCTATATCCACCCCCTTATATAGGAAGGACAAGGCTTATTATCTCTAACTGGAGGGTAAGCAAACTGAGAAACAGAATGGGAAGCCAAGCGCCCCGTACCCCTGGTCTCTGATTTATACCTCAGGGTCCTTCCATCCGCAGTCATGTCTATCCTCCACAACTGCAGCAGAACAGAGATAGGCAGCAAGGAGCGAGCCAAGACTTCATGGTGCCGGATCTGTGAGTCCATGCCTATTTCCTTAAGGGGTTTAACAAGCCTGTTATATGCATTAAGTACCGGCTGCTTAAGAGAATCTGCAACACCATCTTAATACTAACCAGGAGAGAAGCTGGTTAGCATTAAGTGCCCAGAGGGTCGTGAGCCAGGACAGATGGCCATCTTTTCTTCATTAATGCTCAACTTCCTATAGCATCACTAGATAGCAAACCACATTCATCTTTATGGGAAGTTTAGGGAGAATAAAGGAAGAAAGACACTCATGGATAATGGAGAACATCCTCACAGAAAACAGTCAAGTGTGGTCACCTGATTTAGATCTGGTTTTCTAACCTCACTTTCTATTTGTTGCAGTCCCTGATCTCTTAGATCCTGAAATAGTGCAATGGATTAGAATTTTCCTCTGTAGTTCTTGATCAAAGTAAAGCCGACTAACCTGGTTCTTCTCTTGAAAGGACCTCCTGGGACAGGGGTTTTAGTGCTGGACCATGCCAACTCCAGTGGCTGCATAAAATTGACTCACTCCTCTGTCCTAACACAGGGTGCCAGAGAAGTACAGGATGCCCGATTAAATTAGAATTTCAGATAAACAACACCTAAGAATTTAGCATAAGGATGTCCAACTATTGCATGGAATATACTTATACTAAAAAGTTATTAGTTGCTTATCTTAAATTCTAATTTAATTGGGTATTCTGCATTTTTTGTTTGCTAAATCTGGCAACCCTACCCTAATTTAAAGGTGCTTGCACTTCCTTCATAAAGCTACTGTCATCTGCATCACTTGAAATGAACTATGACGCATATGGCCAAAGATTTACTTGAAATTAGAGAAAGCCATTAAGAAAGGGATGTGTGACAAATATTAACATTTTTAGGCACAAGGCCGGTGGTCATTGAGATGAAATGGGGAATTTCTACTTTTCACTGGAACCAAATACTGTTTGGCTGGCCTGAGTCTCAGGATTTTGTCCACAAGAAAAAAACAAAAAGTGTGTTTAATGAAGAGCCATGGCTGAAGCAATTTGCTGACTTGCAGTCAAGGACCAATGGCACCTTCCAGGGCTGGTCAAAAGAGGTTGAAAAAATAAAGCATCTGAAAATAAATGCTTTAAACTGTTTTGGCTCTTGCTTGGGGAAAAATCTATGAATAAAGAAATCATTTGAGTGGGAGAGTTAATGTTGTGTGTGGCAAATGGCAAGTTTCAGGGGAGAAGCCTCTATTCACTTACAACTGAATGATGCAGTGGAATAGAATTGGGGAAGAGGTAACTGAGGATGCTTTTAAAATTCTGGGTTATAAAGTTTTCAGAGCAAACTTAAGTCTTCTGAAGTTTATCCTTATATATCTTCAGTAAATAACAAGTTCTCATTTTTAATGGGAAATATATTTGGAAATGCCTATAAATTGTACTTTTAAAAATATAAATAATATTTCAAGTGTTTTAGTATCATAAAATAAAAATTACAGGGGGGGCCATTAAAAAAAAAAAAGGTATTTCAAAACACAGACAACATGGGATAGGCACCAAATATCTAGCATGGAAGAAAAGGCTATAATCCAGAAAGGGAGAGGGGTTGTTGGATCAATCATAAATGAGAGAAAATTCTATTCTCTTATTTAAATTATCCACAACTAAATTGAACTAAAGATTCCCAAACCAATTTTCTTCCAGAACAATTGTGTGATCCGTGGCGCTTATTTATTTTCAAGGAAACAATTTGAGGAGTGTTCAGTGAATTCCTTGCACACTCAGCTCCTTCCCCAGCAGTCCTGGTCTCCCCAGACTTGGAGGGACAAATATCCCACAGCCAATTTGTCTACCCAGAGGTCTTCCCTCCAGTCCCCACCAAGCCAGGTTGCCAGTGAGGCAGCAAACATGATGCGTGCGGGTCCAGAGGCGTGCTTGCTGCTCGCCTATGTCAACTGGAGATCATCTCTGACCATAGTCTTTGCTATCTAAAATTCTGGATTTGGAACTGATCAGCCACTTACTTAATCATATTTGAAATAAAAATATCTTCTTCTTTTCAAACACAATCTGAATTAAGATCAATGCTAAAGCATGAAATACATCATTTAAATCAAAACAACCCCCTTTCTCTCTCTCTGTCTCTTTCTCCCCCCACCATTCCTTTAGGCTCAGTTTCTCCAACAATAGTGAACAGCTGTCCTGAAGCAGCAGTTTGCTATCATTATTTTATAATTCCATCATTTTGCCGGGGAAGGTTTGTGAGTCTGTATGCATGAGAGATACTCACAACATGGCAAGGCCCTCATAATCACCTGTGATTAATGCTAAGAACCCCCAGTGGTACATCCTTTAATGGTGCTCTTAGAATCATGATGTCTGATCTTGGTTCTATTACTGTCAAAAGTGCTTTAATCTGCTCTGGGTTAAGGGCTCATACATCTATGCTGGTGCCTATCCAGGGAAGCAATTGGTGATTTTTTTTTTCACCCTCTGCCTCAAATATTCATTCTTTTTCCTATTTGCTTCATAACATAGAAATGAAAGAAGCAAAGAGTGTGTGTCCTCTGGAATCAATTGTAACTACTGCTATTACACAGGTCATTTGGCCCAAATTGAAGCATCGTGCCTGGTTTTTCTATGCCCTGACTTCAAGGCAACAGAACAGGAAAGAGTAGTTCGCAAGAAATAAAGTGCAATAGAGGCACTTCCTGGGAGAGGTCACCAACACATCGTGGTGTATTTCAGGGTCAATTTCAGCCGATTGTTAACACTACCAGACACAGAAACCTCCAATGCCATTTGCTTATTTCAAAACTCCTTCCTGTTTAGCGTGTCAGATGCTTTCTGCAGCAAGAGTTAGTGACTCACAGGTTGAGAGGCACTTTTTGCATACCTGCTTGTGTTTTTAACTAAAGTGCATCCAGTTCCAGGTCTGGCAGCCAGAACACTTCCCGTTGTTTCTTTTAATACAGTGAGACAGTGACACATAACCAGTGACACATAATTGAGCCACATAACCATGGGTGGATCAATTATAATTTTTAGGCTTCAAGTTCCCCACCTGTCACAGGAGGAAGTTAAACCACCAGCACTATTAAACTTCAAGTTCTGGTGCATTGGGGGTTCCTGTCCCCACAATAATGCATAAAGAACAAGGAGCATGTCTTAAGATGGATTTTTCTTAAAGACAGAGGAAGTCACCCTTTCATCAAGGCAAGTGACCTAATGTGAAACATTTCTTCAACTATTAACCCCAAGCTATTCATATGCCAATTAGGTCTGATAAACAACATATTACACAGAAATTACTCCAACAATAAAGAATGGCATCACCAAGCTAAATATGATTACTTGACTGATTAGACTTGGCTTCCATGCTCCATAGACAGAACTTTCATTGATGATACTTGTGTGTGTATGTGGGTGTGGGTTCCCTAAGCTCCTCTAATAATTCAGAGAGAAGGGAGAAGGGAGAACTAATCTGAAATGAATATCTCTAGGAGACAGCCAAATTCCAAGTTGTACTCTAAATATAAGGATTGGAGCACTGGTAACAATAATGGGGATAACCTAAGCATAAGAATTTGGAGATGAGTACTGTGGGAATTTAGAAAATAGGCATGTTGGATAACATTAATGTAGTAAAAGCTCTTTCCTTTCTCTAGGTTGACAATGCCAAGCAGGGACCCAAGTATTCTGAGAAGAAAAAAAAAGCAAGAGTAGTTAAAATCCAAAACACTATTTTTGTTTTTGCTCTGTTAAAGATCTTTTCTGTAATTTACTGCTGAATCTTAAATTGCACAGACTCTAGATTCTGGTGCCACATTTCAAAAAGTTATTTCTATAGTCTGAAAATTAGCAGATATTTTTTACAATAAATTGGCTTTCCAAAGAAAACACAAAATAATTTCTATGGTCACATTTAAACATCAAGATTCAAAAATTACATTAATGGAATAAGATAAAGTCTCCAAAATTGCAATAAGGGTAAATGTCCCTAAAAGTTGGAGAAGAATGTGATTATTTGGAGGAATGAATACCCTGAGCCAATGCTTTTCAGACTTCAGGATGCATTTGAGTTCCCAGGGCATCTTGTTAAAGTGCAGATTTTGATTCAGTAGGTCAGGGATAGGCCTGAGAACCTGCATTTCTAACAAGCTCCCATACACTGCTGCTGCTGCTTATACTCAGACCACACTTCCAGTAAAAAGGTTTCTAAGTGACCAATTTTCAAAGAACTTGACTATAGCCATCTACATACAGATTATTCTAAGAACAATTTGACATTTGTTTGATGATTTGGAAAGCACTTCTAGTTCCTACGGATTTTCATTTTCATCAATAATTATTACAAGAAAATACTCCATTATTGAAGCTTTCATGTTTGGATTCTGGATCATTAAAGGTTTATACTTTACAGAGATGAGAAAAAGGCAGGGCACAAATGCGGAGAAGAGCATTAATTTCCTCCCTACCCTCCCTCTCTCCTGCAAGTTTAACTTCACACGTAAATTTGGCATGAGGAATACAGCAGGTATCAGACCGAATATAGCCGTATAAAAACCGGACTGCTGTCCTAAGAGATGTGGCTGAAGACTTCTCACCAGCCCCGATGGGAAAAGAACTGTCCTTTCCTGCTGGTAAGGACGGCGTTCAAGTTTACCTCGTATACTCGACTTTTAATGTCATTGCCAGGAAAATGACATTTGAAGAAAGAAAGGGACTTTGATCTGTGGGTGACCTGAAGATCGAAGTCTTTAAATTCTTGTATTTAGAGACCATTTAATACCACATTTGTTATTCTGATTCCTCCAAAAGCAATTTTTTAAAACTTTTGTTACCTTCCCCGTCTTTTATTATTATTATTATTATTATTACTATTATACTTTAAGTTCTGGGATACATGTGTAGAACGTGCAGGTTTGTTACATAGGTATACATGTGCCATGGTGGTTTGCTGCATCCATTAACCTGTCATCCACATTAGGTATTTCTCCTAACCTCCCCTGTCTTCTAATCCACTTGGCAAATATTTTTAAGCACCTACCTCATCTCATTGTTTCAGAATCTGGGAACACAGCAGGGTTCAAAATAGAAATCTATGACTTTATATTCTAATGGAAGATACCAGGCATAAACCAAATAAACTCCTAATTTAGAATACAAGAAAGTGAAAAATTCTAAGGAGACTTGTTCAAACAGCACTGTTCATAGCAGTCAAAAGATGAAAGCTACCCAAATATCCACTGATGTATGAATAAACCAAATGTGGGATATACACACAATGGAATACTACTCAGCATTACAAAGGAAGAAAATTCTGACACTTGCTACAACATGGATGAACCTCGAGGACCTTATGTTAAGTGCATAAACCAGTCACAAAAGGACAAATATATTTTTACTCCATGTAGCTGAGATACCTAGGATACATAAATTAATAGAGACAGAAAGTAGAATGGTGGCTTTCAGGAGCTAAGAGAGGGAAGAATGCGGAATTCCATTTTAATGGGTATAGACTCTCAGTTTTGCACGATGAAAGGAGTTCTAGAGATCCAGTGACAGCAATGTGAATAGACTTAACACTACTGAACTGTACACTTAGAAGTGAAGAGGGTAAATTTTATATTGTGTGTATTTTTGTGTTATATGTCTTTCACCACATTTTTTAAAAATGCTATGGAGAAAAGTTAAACAGAGAAGCAGGTTAGTTAGAAATGGTTCAGTTAGTTAATGTTGCATTTTAAATGGAGTAGTCAAGAAAGGTCTCATTGATCAGATGACTCCGGTGCAAAGACTTAAAGGAGGGGAGAGACTGGGCCGCATGACAGAAGAATCTTCTGGCAGAGGAGATGGCGAATGGATGGACTCAGAGGTAACAGAAATGACAAAAAGTCCACAGCACTTACATATTTGCATTGTCCTCCTCACTCTACCAAACAGCTAAGTCAGAGCCACTATCTGCTTATATCTGCAGGGCAGGGCCACTGATTGAGCTAATCTTTGGTCCTTTTGAGAGAATTGTCAGAAAAGACCTAATGGAAGCAGCACAGACTAATTTGAGAGCATCTAAGTTTTATGTTACTCTGGCAGCTATTCATACCACCTTTTCAAGATTTCGGAGAGCTGAAGCAAAGGACAAGCAAAATGACGTGCTTTCAGCCATCAGTCAGACTTCTGTTAACTAATGGCCTAGAGACAGGGACAGGACAATAGGATGGGGAGCAGGGGATCTGTATCCAGCTCAGGCTCTGGGGAGAGAAAACGTTCTAAATTCAACCATTGTAGAAAGCAGTGTGGTGATTCCTCAAAGACCTAAAAGCAGAACTACTGTTCAACCCTGCAATCCCATTACTGGGTATATACCCAAAGGAATATAAATCATTCAATCATAAAGACACATACACATGTATGTACATTGCAGCACTATTCAAAATAGCAAAGACATGGAGTCAACCTAAATGCCATAAATGGTAGACTGGATAAAGAAAATGTAGTGCATATACACCATGGAATACAATGCAGCCATAAAGAAGGAGATCATATCCTTTTCAGAAACATGGATGGAGCTAGAGGCTGCTATCCTTAGCAAACTAATGCAGGAACAGAAAACCAAATACTCATGTTCTCACTTGTAAGTGGGAGCTAAATGATGAGAACACATGGACATATTAAGGGGAATATCAGACACTGGGGCCTATCAGAGGGTGGAGGATGGGAGGAGAGAGAGGATCAGGAAAAATAACTACTTGGTACTAGGTTTAATACCTGGGTGACTAAATAATCTGTACAATAAATCCCTGAGACGATTTTACCTGCAGAACAAACCTGAACATGTATATCTGAACTGAAAATAAAAGTTAAAAATAAATACATATATAAATCTTAAAAATGCAAGAGGGTTGTAGCTGGGAGATAGAAGGGCTTCTGGGGGAAGGGCCATCCCATTCTGCCTGGATCACAGCCTGGCTCCAGCATGGTGCTGTCTCAAGGGTACCAGGTGACTGAAAGCCTCAGACTGGTGCTTCTAGAAGATTTTAGCAAGGAAAGGGGTTTACACAAAAGGCCCCAGCAGATGCAGGAGTGAGATACTTGGCTTCAGGCATCTGAAGGGGAGCAGAGAGTAAGAAAACCATCAGAAAATATATCTGAGATCCCCCTGGAAACTCTCAAGAAATAACAGAGGGAAAGGAAAAGTCCAGTAGAATGTGGGAGCTGCTTATACTGCAACCTCCTTTGTTAGTAAAGTCTGGGAAATTTGGTTTATTAAAAAAATTCATTTCACGTTTTATGTGTGTGTGTCCAAAAGACTATAGGATTTAATGATAGAATCAAGCTCTTATCTTCAATTGTAGATCAGCTTAATTTTCAGTCAATTCCCTTATCCTGTTTGTGCTTCAATTTCTTCATAAATAAAATAAGGGCAATAATACCTACCCCTTTGGGGTAACTGTGAGTGTCGAATAACAGATGGAAAATACTTAGAGCACCTAAACGTCCTAGCTCAGTCCGTAAATAATTGTGATTATTATTCTATTCTTCTCATTGTCATTTTATTACAAGAGATCTTCCTTCCCCTTTCCACCCTGGAAAATATATATATATATCTCTGTCAAGAGTCTGAGCAAAGGAAATCTCTAAAGTTAGGTGTGTGATTTATTTGTCATGGTCCCTAATGAGGAATTTCATTTTAAACCCTTTTGAAACATCTGTTGCATTTCAACTCAGTAAGTGCAAACAACAGAAAAATAGTAGCATCTGGGCTAGAAGTAAAAAAATATCTGCTCCTGTTTTGAAAAAAAGAGTAAGAGCTAGAGCGGGCTGGGGGTGGGGGGTGGGGGAAGAGAGAGGAATGGGGGAAGGGGAGGGGAGGTTGCTGCATTTCTCACACTAGCACTTGATCAGGAGAAGTCCTGCTCTACCTGTCGCACAGGAAGCTGCATGATTGATGTGCACTTGCAGCTGCGCATCTGCTCCTCAGAGTACCCAGAGTCCCCGTGCCCCGCCGCTGGGTCAGCACTTTCCTCTGCGGGTGCTGAGAAGTGACTTTCTGCATGCGTTTCCCACCCCCTCCCTTGTGCCAGCCTTTGCTTCTACGAAAGTAGGAAGAAATGGTCCATGAAGTTTCATTTGCCTTGAGAAAAACAGAAACGTCTTTGGAGAAATTGCAAGTCGAGTGCCGGCAGGGTGCAGCCAAGAAGAAGGCCTGTGGCCAGCCCCGCCTGCTGCCTGCAAGGAGGAGAGAAGGCCAATGGGGATAAGAGTCCTGAGGCCTCAGAAGACAGGGGAGCTGTTTGACCATCTGCAGAGAAAGAAAGCCTTAAAGGAAAAGATACAGATCTCCTAAATCCCATAGGTTCCTCCACCCTTTTCAATGAGTTTCCTGGAGTTGTTTTGAATCTGCCCCTAAGGAAGTCAGCTCAAAGGCCGACAGGAAAGCTGGTCCACTCATCACCTCCCTAGGCAAGCAATAACCCATGAACTGGATATCAGGACAGGTAGCTGCTGTCACCCAGGGAACCGATCCCACCACAGCGATGCCACAGACAGATACTCAGGCGGCCTGGGAGCTCTCAAAACAGGGGTCCATTGTGAGACAATCAGTCATCTTTTGTGGCCAGCAGCAAACTGAACTCACCTCCGGGGTCCTTCCTCCAGGCCGCAGGTGAGACCTGATGCATCCCTTCCCAAGAGGCACAGGGATGCTTACACACATACTTCTTGGGGATCTTCCAGTGTTATTGGAACCCTTCTGGGCCCAATATTTCACCCAGATGTGCACAGGAAGGCAGGAGAATTGTCTCATTTGTAAAGAATCTTGCTTTTCTGGCCAGAATTGGTAATAACGATCATCTTCACAGTTGGAACCATGGATGATTAAATGATGTTTAAGGACCTTAAACCTTATTTGGTCTGATCCCTTTACCTGCAGATGGGCACCTTGAGGTCACAGAGGCTGTGACAGGCCCCCCACATGAATTCAGAGCAGCTGACCTGTGACCTGTGGCTTTTTCCATTCCCGCAGGACACATCCAATTTGTCCCTGGGATGCTCACAGAGGAATGAAAGCCATCCTTGACTTGAATCTATCTGTACACTTGAGGTAACTTTCATGTCCAGTTCCCCCAAAATGGAGTCTGAAGGATACAGGAAACGAACATCTGTGATTGTCTTCAACTAATAACACCTGGCCACACCATAGGGGGATGGAGAAGAGAACAAAGAGGAAGGGGAAGGGGCCATAGGGTGGGGCGTGGTAAAGAAGAACAAAGGAAGAAATGAGGATAGCATGGTCTAAAAGGGAAGGAAACAGGGAGGAGAGGGAGGGGAAGAGTAGGCAGAGCCCAGAAAACTTGTTCTAGGGAGAAGTTAGAAGATTGAGGCTGAGGGAAGGGAGTAAGAGCTAATGAGAAAAAGTAAAGTCAAGGAAAGAACTTACTTGAACTTAAATTCTCAATGAGAATCAGTATGAAGGATCACAGAAGTCACACCAGAATCAAGCCTAGCAAGATTGTGTGTGTGTGTGTGTGTGTGTGTGTGTGTGTGAGAGAGAGAGAGAGAGAGACAGAGAGACAGAGAGAGAGAAAGACAGAGACAGAATGTATTGCCCTGAGCTCCAACCCGTTTTTTATCACAAGACAAGGGGGATAAAGGTCCCTGGTTCCCAAGACCAGTTTCCTCCCTGACCTGGATATGAACAGCCCTCCTCCCTGAAGCATTTTCACCTTGCTTAGCCTCCTCTGCAGAATCCAAGGAGGAGGGGAGACTTAAGTTACACAGCAGGGGCCAATAGGGCTGCACAAAGCTCATATTATTCTTACTTTAATCATGGGTTTTGCTTCACAAATCCTGCTTTGAAACCATACACGGCGCTGAAGTTTTATGGCAGCACTTGGGTTGGTTTATGGCTTTGCCAGAGATTGTTGGGTTTTTTTCCTAAAGATATCACTGAATTTTTCTGTTTTCCCTTCTCAAAATAATTATTGACAAACATGTGTGGTGATGGCACCACCCCGTGGATTTTCTCCCAAAATAAATTAAATCAAGCCTTCTGCTTTGCCATTCACTTATTTCTTTATGAAAGAGACAGAGAGAGAAAGAGAGAGGGAAGGGACGAGAAGCGGGAGGAAGGGAGAAAGAAGAGAGAAGGGGAGGCAAGAATTCCTTTTCAAAAAGTCAGAAAACCAAATTCTCACAATATTGAATGAAGCTTTTCTTCTTGTGTGTGGATTGAAGGCTGAATTATGCCAAAGGTGTGACAATCAGAGAAAAAAGTGAGTCAGGGAAAAATTTCCTCAGGCTGATTTTATGCCTTTGGTACTTGCTTACATCCTAAGGCCTGCACTAAGAATGGGAATTTGAGATATTAGAAAATAAGATAAAGAAACCAAAAGACACATTTTTCCTCTAAATCCTATAAATGGCATTTCTTTCCTTTGACTCACAAAGGTATCCATGTGATATTCAGCACAGACTTACTAAATATACCACATGGCTCCCACGGTGGTGGCTGTATGGGCATTAGGAGACAAGGGTCTCCCTGAAAGACTTCACATAGCCCAAAGCCATCACCACCCTGCTCTGTGTCACCCTCATCTGTCACCCTGACCAAGGCAAAAGCCTCCCCCAAATAGTTTCTGTTTCTTTCTCTTCCCTAGAGTCTATTCCCATGCAAAAGTCAGAGTGATCTTTTAAATTACACATCAGATCATATCACTCTCTTCCTCAAAACCCTCCACTGCTGCAGCTCACACTGAAAATAAACTCGCACTCCTGGCCCATGAACTGGCTAGTCTCCACCTACGTTCCAACCTTACCTCCTCGAAGGTTCTCTCCCCTTTCCCACTAAGTAAGGCCACAAAGGCCTTCTATTGTTTTTCTGTTCCTTCATCAGACCTATCTTGTTCTCACCTTAGAGCAGTGCCCTTCAAATATTTTACAGACTCTTCGTGTGACTAAAATGACTGGAAAAGTGATGGACCAGTCCAAGGTTTCTACCTATGGAGCAAGGATTAAATAGTCCAAGAAGCAAGTTCAAAGAAACAGTGGGGAAAAAAAAGAAACTGGAAGGTCATTTTCTTCATGCTGCCTTTCCAGTTTAGCTCATTTAAAGTGCTCATAATTGCACTTGTTTGTATTTCCCCTTTCCTAGAATGGAAACCTAGGAAACAATAACCTCATCTGTCTTATATTCTCACCACCTAGAACCATGCCAAGGACTTAGTGGGCACTCCCATAACTAGCTGTTGAAAGAGTAAATGAAAGAAAAATCCTAGGATACTCGCACATTACAATTTTAAATACCAATACACATCAGTTCTACGATTAAGAACAATTATGAGAGGTACAAACTCTAAATTGGAAGAAAGTTCCCTCTTGCTTAAAAGATGCAGTAACAAAAATGGTGGCATTATCAAACCATTATGAATCTACCAACAAGAGCCCAGCTTCCTGCAAAGCTGGCTGTGGTCTTTTGCTCTCTGTAACTGACCACTCAAGGAATTCATTTCTTCAATAGAAAATACTTTGACAAATGGTCTCATTTTCATTTGATGTCTTGATTTCATTTTCTGAGAGACATCTATTTGCAGCAGGGCAATGTGGCCAAGTGGAATGTTTTGTAGCAATATTTGCAGTGATGACTATTGCTGTTTGACTCAAGACAAAGTCTTTGAGTCTCAAGATCCATATCTTCAAAATAAGGTGATAAGATCTATTGTCAACTTCCCTCTAGCTTCTCTGGGAATATGTTAGATGTAAATCAAACCCCCTGAACTTTTCTTGGAAGAAAAGAAAAGTAGCATAGATATAA
This sequence comes from Macaca nemestrina, assembly GCF_043159975.1. Lineage (NCBI taxonomy): Eukaryota > Metazoa > Chordata > Mammalia > Primates > Cercopithecidae > Macaca > Macaca nemestrina. Next base: position 68,006,613 of record NC_092137.1, read on the forward strand.
AATACACCTAATAAGTGAGCCATCTTGTTGTCAAGTTCTTATCTATTTGATTAAGCTAAAAGGTGATATACCTTTTTTTCAGCATGGTGGCCTTCTCTAAGAACATAACTTAATTGTTATTCCCAATCCACAAAAACCAGAGCTCCAAAAAGTCAATAAAACTGGAGAGAGAGAGGTGGAGAGAAAGAGAGAGAGAGAGAGAATCTCAGTTTAAACTATGGCCTCATAGAAATGTAGGGGTAGTTCCCAGCCAAGAGCCTGTTGAAAGTGTGGATTCAGTTTCTTGTTCCTGCGGAGTCAGCTCTTCATGGTGTATTCTTGCAGTTTTACTTCATTTAATACAAATTTCAAAAATATCCAATCCATTCATATTAAAAAGAACATGTAATGACAGACTGCAGTAAAGCCCAAACAACCCTTACTATTGGCATTACTTGGACCCCCAAATACTGGTAGCCTCCATGATACTAGCACAATTGCCTAGCACTTGTTCTCCCTCCACAAGAACGCTTAGGTGGATGGTTGTGACATTCTCTGCTTGTGCCTAATTGCCATGCATTCTTCCCACCTTCCTTGTTCACAAAACTCCAAATGTTTTTGGGCAGCAATATACCCAGCCCCAACTGAGATACTCACTTATCCAGCTTTCTTAGAAATTCAGTGTGGCTCTGGGATTCCAGCTAAAGAGATGAAAATAAGTGTTTACTGGGAGTATCTGGGGGCAAGTTTGCATCTCCTGATGTGAAGGGGCAGGTTCTGATGGCATAGTCCCTCCCTTCCTGTCATGTGCTGTGGAGGAGACAGTGTGTAGATGGAGGGGCCACCTGGTAACCACCAACAAACAAGCATGAGGACAAGTGTCATGGTGCAAAGAGCAAAGCACAAAGATGAAAAGAGTTTCAGTCCCTGATGACATCAATGAACAGCCAAATCCACACCAGAAACTGCCTGCATCTGGTTTTCTTGATATCTGAGGACAAGAAACACATTTTTTTGTTTAAATCACTGAAATTAAGTCATCAAATACTTGTAGCCCAAATCATTGCTAACTGATACAATGACCATATTACGTAAGAGTAGAGAAGTAGTTTTATAAACAGAAACGGCATCCTGGATCAACAGGAATTAAGGGCCCTTAAGGGATTCCCTGCTTCCAGGAAAAGGTATCCCTAAATAATCTCTAATCTCTACCATTTAATCCCTATCCCTCATGGTTTATATGTAGACATACCAAATTATTCCTTAGATCCTGAATCCTTGGCTCTGAAGCCTCACTGTTTCCCACTAGCCAATTCCTTCAACCGTTCCATATCCACCCTTTATTACTTTCCATCCATTAATCACTTGCATTGTCCAGGTTTGCAATTTTCCAAACTCTGCCCATTTCAATTAGATTCCAGGCTCCCAGACATAACCCGGCAGCCTCCACCTGCGCCTGACTGACATCGGAGGCGGCTGGAGTCCTGCAGGCTCTATTTCCATGTGTGCCATCTTGAGTCCAGAACTAGATAATTTCACTCATCTAGAAAATTAAGGTGAATAAGAGAAGAGAAAACTGGAATGGCATATGGTCTAGCTTCCTGAATTTGTGTGATTATCCATTATCAAATCGCAGGCACTGAGTTATTAAGTCTATTGACAGATGCAATGTAATTTTCTTCAAACAGATAACTGATCCTGGAGCTGATAAGGTCTGAATGTGCATTGCACACGCCCTCATATTTTTATCATTCTTCACTTTCTTCATTCAATGCTCTGTTATCAAATTACCAGTACAAATGTATTCACAGAAATAAAGCAACATAGAATGCCTTAAATTTATACTCTCATTTCCTTAAAATTTCTTGACTCTGAGCAGCATTACTCCAGAATCTGGGGGAAAGAAACTAAAATAAGTAAGAAAATTACAATACAAAACGTTCAAAATTATGAGTCTGGGAAATGTTTGAAATAAATTGTACAGAAAACAGGTGAGCTTCAGCTCTAAGCTTGGACAATTTTAAGGACCTCAAAGTCGAGAAATAACAGCGTTTTGATCCTGCTAAATGTGTAAAGGGCTTGCCTTTCCTTTTAGAATCCCTGGCAAGGATATTCTCATGCTGGTAATAAATCAACACTGAAATGTAGCTCAAATTACAAAAGCAAAATAAAATTATTGGGACAACACCTTACACAAACTGGAGAGGACACTTTGCAAACATATTAAAGTTACCCTCTGAGTATACACACTTGGTACTCATGAACATAACAAAATGCACAATTCCATACTTGTGAAACAAAGAAACAAATATCCTACTTGTTCCACAATTCAGCCTCAGGCCCTGATTCAAAACTATTTTTTTTCTCTGAGTTTCCCCCTACTAAGACGACTGTCCATGTTCTGTGTTCCAAAGAGTTAACAACAAAAATAAAAGAGCATCTAGATGTTTGCTTTCAGATGGGCAGGTATAATATATACATTATTATTAAAATACATATACCAGGTTACATGACCCCTTTGAGAGAGAACGTGTGAACTGGTGGTCTAGCCACTCTTCATTTGTGAAGAAACATATAAGTGAGACCCAGCACCTTCATGTAGATACAGGAAAAAATGACTAACGTTGAGTTCTTACTGGGAACCAAAATATTTTAGAAATTCAGACATGTTATTATTTGCTCAACAATAAGTCACTGTGTACTGAACTTTAAAGAAAATTACTGATTTTATTTGACTATAAGAATATAATTAAGTGTAAGATTGTATAAGAATCTTATTTAGCAAATGTACTAATTATGATCCTTGGGGCATTGTATATTTAGTTTTGATTGTACCTTCACGAGACACTCCCCAGGCATCTTTTTCATTTTCCTTACTAAAAGCTAGTGGTATTCCCTGCAGGATTTAGTTAAGAGTTTCTGCTTTACAAACCTACTAGGAAAACATTCCATTTCTTCTCAGTTGGTCATTTTCAAAGACTAAAGGCAGTTAGGCTATTCGTTTTCTCTAATGCATTCAGTCTGTTGATTTCTACATAAATGAAGGTCTATAATAAATTTCAGTTCTCAAAATTTTGTGAAGCATGTTTAGTGTAATAGATTCCTGGGTGATTTTGTTTGCATCAGAATTTCTCTTCCCTTCTAGAAAGGACATGTTCATACGTGAGTGACAGAGTTCAGCACAAGAACAAAATAAAAACATTAATTACCCAGAGCTGCCTGAATCATAACAGCTGTGTTGAATGTGTGGGACACTGGTGTAGGCATCCAAGGAGCATCAATATTTATTATGAAGATGTGCCTATTGATTGAGCTATAAAATGATTCAATGTAATATATGCCATTCCAATAATTGAACTCCATTCAAAATAACACCAATGTAGCCACAATGAAAATTGAGAACAACGATTTTGATTTATTAAATTATTCTATGCAGCCACAAGATCTTGAACAAAGAGATAAAAAGTTAATGCAAGTCTATGGTCATGCTGCTGTCTTACTGTTAGAAGGACCAGAAGCAAATTTTCCAGCCTGACTAAGGGATGCCTGGTTCTAAGGGTCTAGCCCCATATTGTTTTGATAACAAGTGCTCATCTGAACTTTCAGTGGCCCAGAGGCAGAACCCTTAGGCTACACCTTTCCCTTGAATGGCATCCCCTTATCATATCACCTGTTCCTTTCAGAAGACCTTCTCTGGTCACCCTAACATTCATTTTTCTCATCTCTGAACTCCTATGTCTGTAGGTAGATATGGGCGTAAGGGGAGGTAACAGGGATGAAATCCACATTTAAGGAAAGAATGTGGTCTCAAAATCCTCAACTGGTCAGAATCTCTATGTTCTGCTTTAACAAAAGATAGATCACATACACCTCATAGCTCATTCATGGAGGTCAGTTTTCTTGTTTTTAAAGGACTTTTAGAGTCTGTATTGAGGTCAATAAACTCATCTCAAGTTTTTCTATTCTCTGTATCCATATAGTGCAAATTCACAGTCCGACTGAAAACCCTATGATATTATAACGATACCTATTATTAAAGAAATGTATAATTATCATCATAATACCATAATTACTGAGACATGAAAGTAAACAGAAAAGGTTTTAAATGTAGATTAAAACAAGAAGATTTTATGTAACCATGAACCAAAAAGGTTAATTACTCAGCACAGCCCCAGCTCCTTATTCATTTTGTTAATTGGGTATACTGGTTTTGGGACCCTCTCCCAAAACGTATGTACACCAGAAACTGTGAACGTGACTTTACTTGGAAAAAAGGATCTTTGAAGAAGTAATTAAGTTAAAGATCTTGAGATGAGATCACCCTGGATTTTCCAGATGGACCTTAAATTTAGCAACAAGTGTCCTTGATAAGAAGAAGAGAAGACACAGAGACAGAAGATAAGGCCATGTGAAGAGGAAAGCAGGGATTAGATGTCTGGGGTCACAGGAATGCCTGGGGTCACAAAAAGCTGGAAGAGGCAAGAAAGGATTCTCCTCTGAGACCTTCAGAGGGAGTATGACCCTGCCAACACCCTGATTTTGGATTTCTCGCCTCTAAACCTATCAGAGAATAAATTTCTGTTGTTTTAAGCCACCACGCTTGTGCTTATTTACTGTTACTTAGGTACTTAATTACTATCACAGCTCTAGAAAACTAATACATAGGGTTTTACTATATTTGATTAAATGCCACTCAGTAAACACAAATGAGTTATAAAGATGAAGACTCTTTAGAAATTCATTTAACACTTAAGTGCTACTATGTGCCAGGAACTGTGTAAGACTGTGGACATACGGCCAAAATTTTAAAAGATGTTACACTGTAAGACTGTCATCAACCTTACAGTGAAATCTGAAAGGGTTTCCCCCTGCCCCTCAGTCTTTATAGAACAAGAGAAAGAAATAGCAGGAAATTTGAAGAGAAGACTATAAGATAAAGCGGGGTCAGTGGAATTCTTTTGATAGAAAGGTTATAAAGGCAATTTTGATATGTGGAAAATATATTGTCACTAAAGAACCACAAACATGTTTGCAGACATTCAGTTCAAATGTAGAGTTTATCAGACCCTAAAGAAGGCAAATATTTTCTACATCACCTATTAATTACAAATGAAAAGAGCAACATGTAGAAACCCCAAGACCTGAACCCTTTTCCAAGTAACTATCCTAAGGAGATCTTTTTCTCCATACCACTAAAAAAGAAGAAGAAAAAAGAAAGTAAAAGTGGTGTTGAGTCCTCTGTTTTTTCCTACATTTTCCGGATGATATTTCTCATTATGATGTGTCATTCCATGTTGTATCAATCGCATTACAATATGTCACTTAATGTAACATAAAGCAATATGATTGACAACATCTACTAGGGCTTGTCACAACAGTGCATGTCAACCAGGACATTTTTGTGGCTTTTGCAAATAAAAAAAAATTCAACATATTTCACATGATATCACATCCAAGATACAGGGAGGAGGAAAGAAAGGCTCTTTTGAAGATTTTTGCAACATTCCTTTTGGGGGAACTGATAAACATCTGCTAAGTAAATGGAGTCACATATGTTCCCTATACTTATATCAAATGGACCCAATAAACTATTACCAGCCTGCCTCAGGTTCACAGTCAACTCCTGTTGCTCCTTGTTCGTGCTTGCCACGTTCAGTCCGAGACACCTTATATGACCTTTAAATGAAGAAACAGAGCTATCAAATGGAAGATCCTCATCTGAGCCAAAGGAAGAAGTAAAGGCTGGCAGGGCTCAGAGATAACTTAGGAATGTTCTAGAAGCCATTAATTGATACAAATCTGGTAGCAAGTAACAGCTCAAAACAGCTTAAATAAATGGGAGATTTATTATAAGGACATGGGGATTTTCCAAAGAACCGAGGGCAGAGAGAGAACTAGACCTTAGGAAAAGACCAGATGTGATCATTAAAAATCCATCAGCATCCTCTCCTCATTTCTATCTCAGGTGCTCTGTCCCACCTGCTTTCTTCTTCCCTGTCTGTTGCTACGCCTTACATCGGTAGAATTCACCCCCATGACAATCAACAAGATATAGTCCCAATGATATGGATATCTTATTGGATATTTGTTGATTTCCTCTATGGGATGTTTTTCCTTTCTAACAGAAATCCAATTCCTCAACCATGCAGTGTAAAAGGGATATATCTCACCTCTAGCTCCACAGGAATACTCAAATTGGCTTCAATCAATCAGTGGATTCCATTACCCTGCCCAGTGATTGGTTCAGGGAAGTGCACTGAGCTTTAATGGATCCAATTAGAGAGAATCTTGGGAAAGACTTGTCTAGAATCCTGGGACAGAAACACACTCTTCTTCCCTGGACCTATCTGAGTGAGAATGCTAGCTTGGGGCTGCTGCAGTCATTTTTAATACTATGACAGGAGCCAGCTTGATGGTTCTACCAATTCATAAAAAGGGAAACTGAGGCTTGCATTCCTGTGATGTCATTTGAGTTCTCAATCAAATCACAGCTGTAGCCTAAATCCCTCCTAGCACAGTTTGGTTTCATGAGTCAACAAAATCCCTTTATGCTTAAGCCAGTATAAATCAAGTTTCTATTTCTTACAACCAAAGGAATGCCAGCTTATATAAGAGGTCGACTCACTATCCTACAGATGATGGGAATATCTCTAGCCAACTAGCTTGAGCCAGCCAGTCTAATCAGTCACGGCAAGGGTACAAACATAGCTCTCAGGTGACAAGCCCCGTAGACTGAGTAGGTAAACCATTCTCAGAAAAGAGGGTGGGTATTTTGAATAAAATCTATTATCAGTTAAGATACCCATTTGCTGGATGAGGCTGGATAAATAGCCCTGTGTGCTTTGGTTCTTTTCATGTTTAAGTTGGTTGGTCACATTTCTGTACCTAAACTCCTTCATGGTACTCTGATTGAGGATTAATTTGTTACTCACTCTAAATAGGGTTTCATATTTCGCAGATAGGTTCTAATTTTTCAAATGCTTTACATTTAGATGGTTTTTTACATTTTCATAATTCTTTTCCTTTCCCCCTCTTCCTCTGCTGTTGCTGTTTGTGCATATAAAAAACAAAGAAATATTTTCAGATCCTTGCATTTCATGATTCCACCCCAGGTTTCTATGGTATACCGACTTTCAGAGCATCCCCTTTCAGGGGCAGTCATGTGGCTCACACACTGGTACTGAGGGTGCAAGTAGCTCAAGTTTTCTGGCATTTCTGAAAGAATCTTGGTCATGATGTAATAGGAGGCTTAAAGCTGCTCAGACTCTACATTGAAGGAACTTCACTTGGAATTTAACACAAAGAAAACACCAGGGACATGCATACTGAGTTAAGCATAGTGTTTTTTGTTCATTCAAGTGTTTTGCTTTTTAAAATAATAATTAAAAATTACAAACACTTGAATGACAAAAATATTAACCTGTTAAATAATGTATGATTTATCCATGTGATAGAGTTATATTAAACAACTAAAAATCTTGTTTTCACAGACTATTATAGGAAATTGAAAAATGCTTGTGAAGTACTGTAAAGTGAAGGAAGTAGGTACCAAAGTGCATACAACATACAATCATAAACTTCACACACATGATAAAAACTGGAAGGAAACAAATATTAAGTTGTGATTACCTGGAAATTCTCAAGACCATAGGATTATGAATGGATTTTTTTTCCTATTTTATATACTATTTTGCAATTTCCAAATTTGTCTACAGTGGGTAAATATCACTTTTTTAATTAGGAACGAAAAAAGGTTATTAAGAACTCATTTTATTTTTGTAGATGTGGAATATATTTTATCCTCTAAATTTTGGTTTTAGAGATAGTATAAGCAGGTTGACATAAAATCATTTTGAGACAATGTAAATATGCCGTATCTAAATCACATTGAAGAAAATGCAATAAAACAAATTTTAAGAATAAAACAAAGAAAGATATTACCCACTTATGAAGAAAAGGGCATTTTTGTCCATTATATTTCCTACTTGAAGAATAAGAACAAACTGTTCACTTTCATTTCTACCTTTGAAACTTCTGAATCAAAGGTCAGAATGACTTCCTTTCTGCATCACCACAGTATGGCAGCTGTATGATTTATAACTCTGATTACACTTTCGTCTCCCACAATATGCTAAAATGAGTGAGGTCAGAGATTCCACTTTCACTCCATTTTCTTGTTTTTGTGACTAGGGGTCAAATTATTCATATTACTTTCATGCAGTTTTGTTTAGCTTAATTGTATACTGAAAGCCTGGCACACATAATTAATCAATGTATTGCTAGTGACTGTTGAACAACCCGTATCTGTTGGAAATGTTATTGTAAAATGCCAGATGCAAGGGGAAGGAGGACAGAAGCAGCTGAGAGAGAAAAACCATGTCATTTTTCCCTCAGATGAGCGTTATCAAAGTGGTCATGTGTATTGAGAGAAATCAATTTGGCTTTACAGATTTGTCCTCACTTCTGGAAAATCCAAAATATATCTCCTATTGTTCTTTTGCCTGCCAGGCTGACACACCAACAAAAGCCACCTCCTATATTTTTGACTTTACCTTATACACATTTAAAAAGTGCATTGTTTTGCAGGCCACACAGGAGTACTGGCCACAACTGGTATGATTATATAATCCAGGGCTTCAATTTCACCCCAGCACTCAGTTCTTACTCTTAAACCCTCTCCCTAATTTGTATGAGAAATGTGTAAAGGGAAAATGGCGGTCCAATTTTTTCTTTTTTTTCCAATAATGGCCTTTCATTTTTAGTTTCCTTAGACTTCATGGACTTTTCAGCGACTTTGTTTTAGGAATGTGTGAAAATTGGCTTAAGATTTTAAAAATTTATTTCAGTATACTTTGCCATGAGGAATTGATATAGAGACATTAGCAAATCTAGTATCCTTTTGAGCACCCCTTTCAATGACAGAGTTACATTTGTCTGTCATTTGGCTGCCTTTACTGAGTGCCTACTGTGAGCTAGCCACTGGGCTGGGCTCAAAATTTCATTAAATACAGAACAAGAATTGCTGTTCCTACCCTTAAGGAGATTCCAGGCTGATGGTGAAGAGGCACAGAAACCAGGGTTACATGTGGTGTAGCAAATGCTCTTGCCCAGTGGTCCAGGAAGGCTTCTTGAGGAGGTGACACATGGCTGCATTTTGAAGGACAGATACAAGGCAGCTAGGTAGTCAAATGGAGCCCTTTAATCTCCTAAGTCCTCACTGGTCTTTAGAGCTATTCCTCATGTCCTAGAACAGACATTACAAACTCCACTACGGAATCAAGAATACTGGGAAACACAGCGGTTGTGACTTGAACATTTTCACACACCCAGAGAGTAAAATGTCTATATTCAAATCAGCTATCCTGAAGAGTATCCTTTGCTCTTCCCACCAAGGCAAAACAAAGAACCTGCCATTTTGCTAGGGTGTGCAATGCCCACACAAAGACATTCCATTGAAAACACATTATTTGTAAATAAAGATCTTTATTACCTCCCAGAGATATTAAGTGAACTTAAAAAACTGCTTCCTTCAAGCACTTTCCTCAGCCAAAACCAATGCAGCATGCATTAAATACCTGGCCCAAGATGATGGTAATGGGGAAGTGGGGATTCCAACACATTTTCTCTTTTCATTCCCCTGAAACTCTGATCATTCTATTTTGGACTCGTGGGCACTAAGCTGGTTATTTCTCCATTTTGCATAACCCCAATCTTATACCTACAACAAAGTCCCTTTTCTCTTCTATTTAATTGTTGCAGCCATTGCTACTGCTGAGTGAAAAATAAAATATCTCTGTGCTGGCATATTGCTTTATTTTGTTCTGCTTTATTGAGAAAGAGAGAGAGGGGGCAAGAACTGAAACAGCAGAAAATGATCTGTTTGATGAAAGGTAACAGAATTATAAAAGTGGTCAGATTCCACAGAAGCCCGCCAAATATGAAGAAACTACAATCAGAATCTGCTTCTAATAGAACCATTGGCCTCAAGAAGGGACTGCAGCAGGATGAGTCAGTGCCCCAAGTCCCAGACACATTTCAGCAGCTTTGAGAAATGAGGACAGGAGCACCGAAGTAGGGCACCTGGATTGGGTCACCACAGTGGTGATGACACCTTGTCATTATTGAATTGGATTTAGGAAGTGAAGACCCCACCGGAAATGGAGAACACACAGCAGAACGGGCGGTTCCAGAGTTCTCAACAGCACATAGTGGGTGTCTGAAGTCCATTTCCGGGCTTTGCATGGGTCAAAGGTAATCCAATCTCATCCTTACCTTGCCCTACCCTTCAGGAGTTTCCAGAGACCAAGAATAACTTCTATGAGGAGGCTTCTGCTCTCTCCCCAGGACAAATTTTATCTATAAACAAACTTGTTGTTTACGTCAACTTTACTTTTTTTAAAAAAAGTAAGCATATCTAATTGAGTCAAATTACAGTTTAAACATAACCAGTTAGAATTAAATATGAGGGCCGGGGGCAGTGGCTCATGCCTGCAATCTCAGCACTTTGGGAGACAAAGGTGGGAGGATCACATGAGCCCAGGAGGTAGACCAGCTTGGGAAACACAGTGAGACTCGTGTCTCTTAAACAAAACTAAACAAAACAAAAAATCTCTCGTTTATTTGTCTCATTAAACAGTTTTTATTTACAAACACAAACACACACACACACAGGAGAAAGTTATTTACTGGCATAGAATTCTTTGTATCTTGTAGAACTGTGACTCTTCCATCTGACACTATCAAACTTGAATACATTGCCATGTAAACCAAAGAAGCATTTCCCCCCTAAATACAATTCTTTATGATCTCATTGATAGTCCTTGCTCTATACCAAGACACTGTTTACTTCCGCTGGCCCAGAGAATTCCACTGGGAAAGGATGATCCTTTTTAGCCAAAAACAAGTTTTTATCTTTAGGCTTATGGGGCATCATTCATATTATGTTGATGTTTTATATCATTCTCCTTTCTCTAAGAGTTCAAAGGGAATTGAAGAATAGAAAAAAATGGAATATCCTTCATTAGTTCTATGCAACCCAGATATAAAACTGTGCATGAATAAAGAAGAGAGAACAAGAACAGAAGTTATATTGGATTAAGAACGATGTGGTGGGGGGGGCGTTTTATGGGTCCGTGCACATGCATGCACACGTGTGCACACCCTCACTGCCTTATGCAAGTGTTAACCCCAACCCCTTGCCCTAGGGGAAGACAAAACATGATCCCCACTCATTTACAGTTAATCTCAAAGGTTAATTTTGTTGCTCATACTCTATAAACAAAGAAGATATTTCTTTCCCAGCTCGGGGCCTTTTGCCATAAGCGAAACAGAGAAGAAAGTCAGTGCGTCCCGAGGATTAAGGAGAGGTCGGAAGATCCGAAGAACCTGCTGCTGACAGATTTGCTTATTAAAAAGCCTGCTCTGGTGGACGGGCTGCCGCTGATGGCCTGACACAGCCGGACTTCAGAAGACCAGCACACAATCAGCAGACTGTGCTACCCTGGGGACCGCAGGGCACAGGGGAGACTTTTCTAATTTGTCAAAGTTGTATCTAATTCCACAGAACAAAGTTCGCAAAGAGAGATGAGCAGAATCCACAAATTATTGCTCATTCACCAAGCCCTTGATGGAGAGATAGAAACAGCACACAACTAGGGTTTTGTAAAGTAACTCGACCCCTGCCAGTCGGCTTTGGGTAATTCCTCCTTGTGGGCATAACAGTTTCCCTTGTTTTTTGTTTAATAGGATTATTCCTCAGAATATTAAAAAGATAACATCAACATCTTTCAGTGGCCCCATAAACTATTTCTAGAAATAGAAAAAGAAGGGTTCAGGTGTTTTTGTGACTCCTGATAGGACTTTTGTTCTCTCAGAAGCTACAAAGAAAGAATGTGGTTTTGTGAGGGGTGTGCCCAGAGCAAACCAAACAAAACGTTATGTTTTCTAGAAAGGCAACATCCTTCAAACTTCCATTGCCCATCGAGACTCCTGCTAGCCTATTTGAGAACTGACACTGACTTTCAAATGGGAGCTTAGAAATTTCGATTCTGAAAATTGAGGAGTTGTGAAGAGGGAAAGCTCAGACATTAGCTTTGAGTCAGGGAACGCTACTTAAAAGGAACACATTCTCTGGATGAAAACGTATTGAACAGTCTTGAAATGAGGAGATCTCCAGGGAAATATTGCCTTCTTGTTGGTAAGGAGTGGCACAGTCAAGAAGAAGCAGGTCCAGATGTGTCGGGAGTTCCGTCAGTCTAAGTCTGCCTACTCCAGGAAGGAGGGTAGTACAGGCAAATGATGGCTGAGCCCACCAAGTAAGAGACTTCCATAGCAATACCCATAGGCTTCTTATAACACAGTGTTTTACAATGATCGCAGCAGGAAGAGTTGGGAAGAACTGAACCAGTCTCAGGCCAGTCACTTTCTTTTTTACCTAACAGCAAAAACCCTCAGTCCAGACATCTAAAATTCATCAAAATTCACAATGTACCTTACGGTGAATTCACTGACTAGGGCTCTATGGCTCTAGATACCGATTTTCTCATTGCATAGATCTTTGCAGGTGCAGCAATTTCAGAAACTGTGGCTCTCTTTCAATCTGGATGGGCTCTCCTAACTGCTTTTGCAAAAATGTCTTCTGCCCAACATTTTCTCCAACTATGAGGAAATTGATTTCAAGGATTACCTTAGTTTTAGTCAAGAAAAAGAAAAACCTCCTGGTAGAATGTACCTGAAAGATAATCCTTACTCAGAAGCCATTTGCTACTGCCTATCTTCATCTATCAAGCAAACTTCCGGCTGCAGAGCTGGAGGTTAAGGAAGACTCTTGCTTGATGCTCTACTGAGGTTAGGTTTTGGAGAAGCCGCCTAGAACCGTCGACAGGACCTGGGATTTTATTATTTTTGTTTTTTGAGTTTTCGTTTTTTAAAAACTTTTATTTTGGGTTGGGGGTACATGTGCAGGTTTGTTCCATAGGTAAACTGCAGGTCACAGGGGTTTGGTGTACAGATTATTTCATCACTCAGGTAACATACATAGTACCTGATAGGTAGTTTTTCCATCCTCAGCCTCCTCCCACCCTCCACTCTCAAGTAGGCCCCATTGTCTGTTGTTCCCTTCTTTTGGTCCATAGGTATTTGATGTTTAGCTCCCACTTATAACTAAGAACGTGTGGTATTTGGTTTTCTGTTCCTGTGTTGGTTCTCTTAGGATAACGGCCTCCAGCTCCATCCATGCTGTGCAAAGGACGTGACCTCATTCTTTTTTATGCCTGCATTGTATTCCATGGTGTATATGTACCACATTTTCTTTATCCAGACTCCCATTGATGAGCCTTTAGGTTGATTCCATGTCTTTGCTAGGGACCTGAGATTTTAAATTAAGATCTGATTTGAAATTCTAGCTAGGGCAGTTACTTGCTGTGAGACCTGGGGCGTGGATCCTAGCATATCTGAGCCTCTATTTTCTCATATAAAATGAAGCTGAAAATAATGCTTCCTACCTTGCAAGGCTGATGTAAGAAATAGTTTGTCAGGGTATACAAGGATTGTAAAATGTTCTATACATGTTAGCTGCTGATTTGGTTGGGTTGGTTTGGTTGGTTTGGTTTTATGACTATTAACTGCTTTTGTTCGTTAGCAAGTTGTATTCCCATCTGGTCAGCCCACAGAACAGCCTAGGCCAATAGTCCCTGTACATCTCCCTTCCCCATTTCAACTAAACAGCCTATGAGGGGGAGACTTCCACATTCCATTTTTTTAAAACATAAAATGAGTGTTTACATAAAAATCAACTTGGCCATTTTTATTGATTTTTTGGAAAAATAAAAGCTATTTCAAGCCAAGTATATAGAACTGGACATAAGGTATATTTGTAAGAAAAACCACAGACACGATATTATTTTATTCTACTATCTTTTTCTCTCTTCTCACTTACAAAAAAGGTTTTGGGAAAGCTTGAAATATAAGGCACAAATATGATAAAACTGAAAAATCATTAAAATGAGTAAAAAGGCAAAAGAAAAATAAAAAGCAGATCTACACTAATAGGAATTTCTACAGCTTGATACAAAACTAAGCACAAAGGTTATTGACTCAAATCAAAAGGGAAAGGTGGTAAGTGGCTTTTTCCAATGTAAGCAAGCCTCAGAAGGGAGAAAAGTTATTTCCCAACACCAAATTCTGGAAAAGACTTTTTCACAGGAGTCTTCACATGACTGATTTTTGAACCTAGTAATCGCCATCAAAGGTTTCCTAAACATGATCACTTTTTATTGATTATCGACCCATTCTGTTCTAACCCTGCTAAGAGGGACTCTTGAGTTTGGAAAGCCAGTTTGGAAAAGGAGGTTTGCTATTTGATATAAAATCTTGGCAACTCTTGAGTCATCATATATTTCACTGTAATTTATATTTTCAGTAACAAACTTGCACAAGTTTTATAATGAATTTACTTAGTTTGTTATAATTAGTTAAGATATATTGAATTCTTGTTACGAGTTAGGCTAAGCCCTTTATCTGCTTTGGTTCATTTAATCCTCCCAAAAATCCTACCATACAGGGATTATGATTTGACTCATTTTACACCTGGGAAAGCCGAGACTTATGGAGGTAAAGAATTTTGCGCAAAGTTACACCATTTGCAAGTCATCCTGGAGTTTAAACTTGACGCCAGCTCCAGATTATCTGCCTCACCACTCACCACTATGCAAGCCTGCCTCACACTTTCAGGCAGACCATATAAGGACTACAACGATCATCAAATGAACACAAAAGTGTATGGGATTTGATCAGAAAAAGTAGGTTGCCAGAGAACACAAATTCCATACTGTGACAAAGAGAATTTATTAGAAGTTTATGGAGAAAGAAAGGGATTTTATTTCTGGTCTGCTAGTACTGAGAATGGACAGCCAGCCAGGGCACCTTACGGGAAGTGTGAACTTCATCTGAAAGTTAGGTCAGAAGCCCACGAAATTCCACTTTGCTTCCACAGACAGTTAAGTAGGCCTTCCCCTGGGCTACCAGATTCCCAGAGGGTTGGTGCCCTGTCCCATCTTTGATTCATGATCTTTCCCCACAATGCGGTTACGTCAGCAACTTGACAAGCAAGTCATTTTGCCTGTCCTGGCACAGCACAGAGTGCTGTGTACACTGTTAACCAGCTGTAAATGCCCGTGATTTTAATGGACACTGGTTCAGTTCCCCCATCTGTAAAATGAAAACTCTGTATGAATGAGAAACAGATCACTGGGCTTTAAAATTTTAAAATTATGTCATCCTGTGGTCCAGTCTGTCTCTTACAGAATAGAAAAGTTTAACAAATTTCCTCAAATCAAAGCAAAATATTATATTATACAGGAAACAACCTAAAGTCAAATACCTCTCTTCTTTCACCTGCTCTTGTTGAGACTTATTTTGATACAGGAATTATGCACATAGACTCTGGGTACTTCTCATTTATAAACTGTGTGTACTGGGCAAGCTATTTAAGCTTAGTGTCTCAGTTTAGTCATCTATAAAATGAATATAATAATACCTACTTCATAAGATTGGTATGAATTATAAATGAGTTTGTAGCTATCATGTGCGAAGAGCTATGCTGACAACCTAGTAAGTAATCAGTAAGTGATAGCCCTTAGCCGTCTGTCTCTAACTCAACTCTCCCATTTTTCTCAAGCTAATATGCTTACTATATACATTTTCCAGTACACTGTCCTTCATAGCTATGACTTATCCTAACCTGACACACAGAACATTCCTTTCACATTTCAAGCCCACCAAACTATTTCTCTTCAGCCACTCCAAAAGCAACTGGAAGGAAAAAAAAAAAAACTTTTATGAGACTTCTCAAGATGAGAGGACTCTGAATTTTAACTTCAACACAATTTCGACTCCTTCACTTGCTTGCAACTATATTTACCCTTCATATATGTTGCAAAGCACTTATTTTAGAAGGCGCCCATTTGCAGATATTGTTTGAGGCCAGTACAATAGTGGATTGGTTTCCATTTTGGTCAAATTTTGGTTTTACATGTATTTATGAGGATATTAGATAAAGCAGTACACTACAGTGGAAATAAACCTGCAGTATGTGATTGTCTTAAAGCAGAGGAAAAAAATACAAAATTTTATCTGAATAAGGAGCAAAATGTGTTGTGGCTATGATTCTATCATTCAAACATGCTGTCTCTGTAATACAGAAGTCATCTTTAACTTTTCTAACCATCTTACTCTCTGGCTCTAACCATGCCAAGTCCTATTAACTCTTTCTTCCTAAATCTGTCTCTGGGATGCACTTGGAGTATATCGTATGACTCTCTCACAGCATCTCTTGCAGTCTGTTTCATATTAAAGTTATTTATGCATATGCCTGTCTTCCATACTAGATCTTTTAGACTGAGGCCCTGTAACCTGACTTGTCTTTGTATTCCTAGCAGCATTTAGCATGTGTGCACAGGCACATACACACACACACACACACACACACACACACACACACACACACAAACATGACACTGGTTCGCTCTTCTGTGCTTTTTTTTATTGCTGTTCCTTTTGTCCCAAAGGCCCTCACCCCTCACTTTTTCTACCTGGTGACACCTTTCTCATCCTTCATTGGCTAATTCCAGTTCCCCACTCAGACTCACACTCCTGCAGGGTTCCATTTGCCATAGGACAGTGATTATCTCATGGCATTAGGGTTCATTCCATACCCCTCCGCCTTCCTCGTCTGATTGTGAACTCCCTGAGGAACAGAAGCATATCTTCCTCACCCTTTTATCCCTGACAGTGCCCATCATAGAGTCTAACACACAAGAGGCAATCAAAAATTATTTTGGAAACTGAACTCTGTCACTTGAATCCTTAGGACCAACTTCAGGACTAAATGCCTCCTTTAAACAATTACCCTGGTTTTCTCAGGTAACTTCCCCAAAGAGTACTAAGGAGAGTTTGCCTATTCCTATATGTCACCCTACGGCCTCTACCTATGAACACTAGGCTGGGGACACAAACTTGAGCATGAATCCATAGGACACTCACACTGAAAAATCTAACCTCACTGTGGGTTGCATGGCCCTGTGACAAAGTGAGAAAAGAAGGAAAAAGACCAAGTCTAACCATCATATAAAAGCAGAAGCTTAAGAAATACCACAAAATGAACCACATGTTGATTTCCAGTAAACAAGTGGTGACCCTGCTGAGAGGAGCCCAAGATTCTGCTCCATGGCACAAAAGGGGCTTAGATGCCCTGAGGAATATGTGCGCATTAATTACGTGGATCTTTCTGGAACACTGGTCTCTCTGCCCCACAGGTAGCTTCGAATCCCACTCCTAAAAGGTCTTCAGGAGGAAGGCCATGACTAATTCCACAAGAACAGAAGCTGTTGCCCTGACCTCTGTTTAATGTACACTGCAATTTAAAAAGCTGCCCAAAAGACATTTGACAAGTAAATGGATGATTTTGTAATTCTTTTCTCTCATGAAAATAAAAGATTTTGTAAAGTGGGTGGCATTTCTACCCCCTTCTCTAGTTTATTGAATTAAAATGGCTTCAGTGTTTTTAGAAAGCACTCCTCTTAAGATGCAAATTTATACCATTTTTCTGCATTCGTAGGATTACATGCTCTGCTTAAAATCCACACTCCACTTCAGTTACACACACGTAATTCTTTCTGACCTAGATGGAACAGAATACTCATAGCAAATTGAGAATACAGATCAGGACTGAAGGCCAAAGAAAGCCAGCTAATGGTCTGCATATCATCCCCAAATATAGGATACAGGATTCTTGGGGACTTTTTTAAAAAATTGTGCCTCCTTTTAAAAGGAAAATAAGCTGTTCTTTCATTTCTTATTACAGTCCAGGAAAGATCAGGATCTAAAGGGGGAGTTTGTAATATTGAGAGACACATGTGGAAATCGCTTCCATGATGGCAATTTCCTGAACTGCTTTCCAAAGCCCTTTTTTGGCTTAAATAGTCCATGGAGCCCTTTTAAGAATTTATACAAAGAAACTGATCAGTTTCATAATGTTGTGATGAAATTAGAGCCCATATTGCTTAACTGGAATGACTATACACAGTAGCTATTCTTCATTTATAGATTGACTGTAATTGTCTGGGGGAAAATCACCTCTCCAGAGGACTTAAAATGAAGCAGAAAGGTCATATAGTAAGGACAGACATTTGAACCTGATTTACAGTAATTTGAAGGTCTGAGGAAATATTCTGAATCCCTGATTGTGAGTCCTGTTCTATTCTGACATTCAGGGAAGTAGTTTTGATGAAAGCACATGTGGTTTTCTCTCTCCATATTTAATGGGGGCTAAATACATTGGCATTCATTAAACCCAGGAACCTGTGGGTCCAAAAGCCCATGTATGATGTGTCTTGGAATACCAGTGTAACTTTGCATTTAACAAAATTCCTGGTACTTTATCCAATCCTAGAACATTTTTTGACTTGGAGGCAAATAAATCTCATATCAGTTCTCTGGTCATGAATAAGTATAAATGAAAGTATCTAAGAGATGTTTCTCCATTTGGAGACTGAGTCATCTCACCCATGACGGCCTCCCTGCTGTGGAGAAGAAGCATATTTTAGTTTTGGTGACTATATGGAGTCACCAGCTTTAAGCAATTCTGCTCACCTGTAGGGAATTTCTCTCCTACTCAGTGAAAGAAGAGAGGAATTTCTGTTAGAATGATGATATATCTATTGGCAATTAGGATTTCCAAGGCAGCAGTCATGAAATTACGGGCAAACAGGGTCA
Source organism: Macaca nemestrina (assembly GCF_043159975.1). Taxonomy (NCBI): domain Eukaryota; kingdom Metazoa; phylum Chordata; class Mammalia; order Primates; family Cercopithecidae; genus Macaca; species Macaca nemestrina. The sequence goes on from NC_092137.1 coordinate 68,025,363, forward strand.
CATATGGCTCATGGGTCATTGGACACTTTTGCTTTTGTGGCCCCTTCCACATATGCATGTATATATGCAAAAATACACATATATGTACATACATACATGTATGTACATGCATACAAGTTGAGCATCCCAAATCTGAAACTCCAAAATCCAAAAAGCTTCAAAATCTGAAACTTTTGGCACATCAACATGATATTCACAAGAAAGGTTCATTGGAACATTTCAGATTTCAGATTTTTGGATTTGGAATGCTCAACTGGTAATTATATAATGCAAATATTCCAAAATCCAAAAAAAAAAATTGAAACCCAAAACTTTTGGCCCCAAGCATTTCAGATAAGGAATACTCAACCTATATAAACATACACACATATATAATTATATTTTATAACTGCATTGGTATACACAAGAATATGCTAATATTGTTAATATGGTCTGGCTCTGTATCCCTACCCAAATCTCATCTTGAATTATAGTTCCCATAATCCCCATGTGTCATGGGAGGGACCTGGTGGGAGGTCATTAAATCTTGGAGGCGGTTACTCCCATGCTGCTGTTCTTGGAAGGGCATGTTTGCTTCCCCCTTCCACCATGATTGTAAGTTTCCTGAGGCTTCCCCAGCCATGTGGAACTATGAGTCAATTAAGCCTCTTTACTTTATCAATTACCCACTCTTGGGCAGTCCTTAATAGCAGCGTAAGAATAGACTAATACAGTAAATTGGTACCAGGAGTGGAGCACTGCTGTAAAGATACCTGAAAAAGTGGAAGCGACATTTGAACTGGGTAACAGCGAGAGGCTGGAACAGTTTGGAGGGCTCAGAAGAAGATAGAAAAATGTGGGAAAGTTTGGCAGTTCCTAGAGACTTGTTGAATGGCTGTGACGAAAATGCTGATAGAGCTTGCTAAATACAATGAAGTCTAGGCTGAGGTGGTCTCAGATGTAGATGAGGAACTTGTTGGTAACTGGAATAAAGGTCATTCTTGCTACGCTTTAGCAAAGAGACTGGTGGCACTTTGTCCCACCCTAGAGATCTGTGGAACTTTGAACTTGAAAGAGATGATTTACAGTATCTGGCAGAAGAAATTTCTAAGCACCAAAGCGTTCAAGAAATGACAGAGCATAAAAGTTTGGAAAATTTGTAGCCTGACCAAGCAGTAGAAAAGAAAATCCATTTTCCGAGGAGAAATTCAAGCCAGCTGCAGAAATTTGCATAAGTAACAAGGATCCAAATGTTAATTGCCAATAGGGAAACTGTCTCCAGGGCATATCAGAGACGTTGGTAGCAGCCCCTCCCATCACAGGCCTGGAGGCCAAGGAGGAAAAACACGGTTTTGTGGGTTGGGTCCAAGGTGCCTCAGGACTTGGTGCCTTGTGTCCCAGCCACTCCAGCCATGGCTAAAAGGAACAAAGTTACAGCTCACACCATGGCTTCAGAGGATGCGAGCCCCAAGCCTTAGCACCTTCCACATGGTGTTGATCCTACAGGTACACAGAAGTCAAAAATTGAGGTTTGAGAACCTCTGCCTAGGTTTTACAGAATGTATCAAAATGCCTGGATGTCCAGGAAGATGTTTGCTGCAGAGCCAGAGCTCTCATAAAGAACCTTTGCTAGGGTAGTGTGAAAGGGAAATGTGGAGTTGGAGCCCCCATATTACAGAGTCCCTACTGGGGCACTACCTAGTGGAGCTGTGAGAAGTGGGCCACTGTCCTCCAGACCCCAGAATGGTAGATTTATAAGCAGCTTGCACCATGCACCTGGAGAAGACACACTCAACACCAGCCAGCCTGTTAAAGCAGGTAGGAGGGGGGATGTACCCTGCAAAGCCACAGAGGTGGAGCTGCCCAAGACCATGAGAACCCACCTACTACATCAGCACCACCTGGATGTGATACATGGAGTCAAAAGAGACCATTTTGAACTTTAAGTTTTAATGACTGCCCTATGGGATTTTGGACTTGCATGGGGCCTATAGCCCCTTTGTTTTGGCAAATTTGTTTCATTTGGAATGGGTATAATTACCCAATGCCTGTACCCCCATTGTATCTAGGAAGTAACTAACTTGCTTTCTGTTTTACAGGCTTATAGGCAGAAGGGACTTGCCTTGTCTCAGATGAAACTTTGAACTTAGAATTTTGAGTTTTGCTGAACTTAGAACTGAGAGTTTGCTGAAATAACACTTCGGGGAACCACTGAGAAAGCATAATTGTGTTTTGAAATGTGAGAAAGACGAGATTTGGGAAGGGCCAGGAGCAGAAAGATATGTCCCCACACAAATCTCACCTTGAATTGTAATCCAAATTGTAATCCTCACATGTTGGGGGTGGGATCTCGCAGGAGGTTCCCCCATGCTGTTCTCGTGACAGTGAATGAATTCTCATGAGATCTGTAGTTTTATAAGGGTCTTTCCCCCTCTCTTCTCTGCACTTCTCTCTCCTACCACCAGGTAAAGAAGGACATGTTTGCTTCCCTTTCCATCATGATTGTAAGTTTCCGGAGGCCTCCCCAGCCATGCACAACTGTGAGTCAATTAAACTTCTTCCTTTATAAATTACCCAGGCTCAGGTATTTCTTCATAGCAGCATGAAAATGTACTAACACAATTGTATATCAAAATATTCTCTTCAACCTAAAAGCTCGCTTTTTTCTTCTGATTTTAAAATAATTTGAGATATTTTCACAGAACTTTAAAAGTATTGTGAGCCCTAGGCACTATGCCTACTGTGTCTACTGGGTAAGTTGACCCTGATGGCAAACACTTTTTCATTTGGATGGTTCCAGTTCTCAAATCTCATCCCTGGCATTAACTGAATGGAGCCTTAGTTTCTTTCTGTGTGAAATGACAAGACTTAGATTTCTTAATCTATATTATTTCATCGGCCTTCCCCCAACGCCATGAGGTATCATCTTTTTCTACTTTCCACAGGCTCAGAAATTTTAAGAGATTGCCTTGAATTGTCTCAGCTGGGAACTGACAGCATTTCTTGGGAAAGGGGAGGGAATGAGAACCAATATTTGCCTATTTTAGGCATTTCACACACAGAATCCACCATTTAATTTCCAACAACCCTGCAAGGTAATGTCTGAATTTTCTATCCAAGCCAATCAGCTAATAGAGAGCTTGGCCAGGGTAGGGGCAGTAGAAAAATTTGGGAAAATCTGATAATAACACTAAGTCCAAAGTGCAGGAACAAAGCTCCAAACAAGAGGCAAAGTCAAGGGCCTCAAGCCAGATAGAAAATGGAGTGAACTAGGAGCTCGGGGAAAAAGAGAAAGATGATGACCTGCTGCTACAAACAGGCCAGCATGCCCAGGGACCCACTTTCCTGGCTGTCATAAAGATATAAAGAGAAAAATCAGAATGGATAGCTAGAATATGTCGTCTTCATTTTATAGCTGAAGAATCTGAGGCTCATAGTGCTAAGGTAGTCTCAGGTCACACAGGTAGGAAGTGGAAAAACTGTATATGACTCCTAATGCCATGTTCACTCACAGAACAGACATCTACCTAGAGGCCACATCTCCATTCTGAGTTTTTTCAGCGGCCTCCTAAAAAGATACCCCGATCTTGGGCATGACCATTGGGAGCAAAGCATTGCCTGAGATCTTGCCAGATTGGTCTCCATTAACACACAGTCTCATACATATCCCCAGGCTCATAAAGAAAACATGCAATAGCAGAGTCCTTGCCAACATTCTATGCTGAATGAATACACAGAATATGGAAAGAGATATGTTTCCCTTTTTACATCTTTTCAAAGAAAAACTTGGAGAAATGGAGTCCTAAAGAGACAGAGAAACCTGACCATTCAGTCTGCAAAGAGAGTTAAAGGGGGCCTACGGCATTTTAAGTCATCTATGTATTATGTGTTTGACATTTCCCAATCAATGGAAGCCCTCAGGATCCCCATTTCTGTTAAAGGAACTAGCTCTAATACTGGCTGGAGGGGAATTGTCTGAATGAATCCATTTCAGCTACCTCCCTCCAGCCAGCTTCTCATAGTCTGGCCAGCCACCTGCCCAAAGCGCAGAAGGCAGAGCGCTGCAGGGAGGGTGATTAGGATGGGCTGGCCCAGAGATGACAGCCTTGCAGAACTATAGCACAAAAATTAATCATATAAGGTCTCTTTGAATCCTGCCAGCAACTGATTTTAGGAATGAAGTTCAGTTACCAAAAACTACATCTAGCCCATACTTACTCTTTTATGCAGTCTTCCTATGGGTCACTCACATACCTGGAATGACTTTCATTATAGTTTCATAACCATCTGGGAGTGCATCACTTGATTAATTCCAGCATTTAATTGCAAACCCAAGCAGAGAGAGGCTTTTTATCATATATCTACACACTCGAACTCAGCTAACATGTAAGCAATATAGCTTAATCACTTGAGAGCTACATCCCACCTGTAAATACATAGATACATTTTTCACAAGTCAAACAAACACCTGGAGCCTGGTGAGAGCTATGTTGAGCCAAAAGAAGACATAAAGCCACGTTCTCAACTGCTTTCAGGAAGAGTGGTGGGTTCTAGTGTGGGTCTCAGCACTCCTTTCCTTGCCATGACTGCCTGTTGAATATGGTCCCAGTAGAAAGCAAGGAGAATGGTACACCACCACTGCAATGTCATTATGAGAGTCCACAGCACCCACACGCAAGACCCCATGAGATTTTGAAAAGTTAGCCCCAGCCCTATCTCCTGTCTCTCTGTAGGACAGAACCCAAGTGGTCCCACAAACCAGACTTTGCAACTCCCTTGAAATCTGACACTCATTTACTTAAGAATTTATTATACATCTGCTAGCATATGTATGTCTCAGCTTTGGCATTTCATCAGGAATACATGCTGGGAACACTTAACTGCACTGACATCCATATAAAATAGTAAGGAGTCCACCACCAAGATCTACATGCTCTTCCCAACACAGTTGGCCTACATCTGCTGAACACACTTGACGCTGTGTTTACTTGATTCTCAGGTTGAGATCCAGAGTCTAACAGGCCATCCGACGCCCCCATTAACTTTTCATAAGGAAAGCCCATAAGCATGCACTCATGAATCTGGGGAGAAGGAAGAGAAATCGAAGTCATGGTTGACAACATAGGAAACCTTTACATGTGTCATGATTGCTCTCACTGGCATCCATCTCCTGAGCAGGGGATTCTGGGGTGTCACATTTTTAAGGAGTCCATTTTCACAGCATGCTTTGGCATCTCAGAATGCTCTCTCAGGGAGCAAAGTCAATCCTAGGTCACTATTTCAATGTAGTTTCCTTTGTACTAAATCCTACTTTCAAGAAAATTCCTGCTATGGTTCACTGGTGTTTAACCTATCATATAATATCCAGGTTTACTGTGCTAGAAGAAGCAGAACAGTATTAAGCTTTTCCCACAAGCCTGTGATTGCATTTGACCTAGTAACCTGTATTAGATTAACATTTATTCTACAACTGCACAGCAAGCCCTGCACCTTGGTGAGCTGCAGTTTATAGAGGACACTAACCATTTTTACAAGTGGAACAGGAAAAGGGAATTGAATCTGAGGGAGTAATTCCAAGCAAGTATGTTGCTGCAGCAGTTAAATTGTTTATACGAGGAGTAGGGGAATTACTTCTGACTGACCTCTCTTTTTATCTGCTTAAAAGACAAAGTGCAGGTCTCCATAGCCAGGGCAAACTCTGGGGAATTCAGCTTTAAAATGTATAGGAGCCATAGGGCCCCCGCCATCCACCAATAAGCAGCAGCTTCAAAGGCAAGGGAGCACAGGAATGTAAACAAAGTTACTGGAATTAGGATGTTTTCACAGTAGCCAGGGTCCAAATGTTTCTCCTGTCAGTCACCTCCAAGCAGACCCTCCAGGTCAGGTGGGACAGAAGTGAAACACAAGTTCAAAATGAGAACAGGCTTTTCCATCATGGGTATTTTGATGGAATGGCTTCTTGATTTTCCTTGGCCACAGCTCAGTATGCAGTGGACTTATTAAGGAACATGTCAGGCTTTGAGGGAGACTGAAGAATGACAAGGGACCCGACAAGGCATCTGTTTGGGACCAAAACAAAAAAGCTGAATCCACGAGGAAGTAATTACCAGGAAATAAAAATCAGAACTCTCTGAGCATCCACCCAACATAACAATGGGAGGAGGTCACCCCACATTATACGGTATATGTAATGAAATCCAATTTAATCTTTCAGTGAACACTGGATTCACCAACACGCCTGCTGTGATGGTCGGGGAGTGTTCCTCCTAATGGAGTCAGAGGGAAAGCTGAAACTAGATTATGGGCTCATCCAAGAAAGCCCAATTGTTTCTTGAAATGAAGCAAACAACAAAGCAATAAAAAAAAAAAAGCAATGTCCTAAAACTTGAAAAGTACACAAAGAAAGTGCTAATGTATTCTTCACATCCAGGCGACCATATCCCCTCCCATGGAAAAAGCTGTAATATGATTGCTTCACAACTCCAGGATATTTTTTGTCTACTTCACATGGTAATTTGGTTACTTAGTTTTCAATAGAATCTTCCAGAAGTTTCTGAGTATTTATTTGGGCTCAGAAAAATACAACTATCCAGCCTCCTTCCCAGATGTATTGTATCAGAGTCAGCCAGGATGAAGCACCAGCCTCAGCAGGTTTAACCACTCTCCCAGGTGATGCAGATGAACACTGTCAGTGGAGGACCAATGTTCTAGAACCCATGGAATGCGAAAAAGCGTCCAAATGAGGGTCTGTTGAAGAGGTGTCAACTAGAGCTCAGTTGCAGCTGTTTAGACCCAGCAGCACAGCAAAAGCTGACCCTGTTTTATTTAGGAATCAGCTCAATTAAAGGTTGATGAAACATTCACCCCTACACTGCAATCAATAGGTACAATTCTGCAGCTGTCAATGTTGTGTGGTAACTTGACTCTGAGGCTGCTGACCCTCCAAGATTTTCTTCCCATTGTCTGTGGGGGGAGCTGGGAGTTGGAGATTTCACTTTCAAAACTGTCACTACTTAGGCCCCCTTTACCCCAAATCTAAGATTTGGCAGGCCTTTTTAAGCTACTTCATTCAGAACAACAGGAAGATATTTCTCCAATTCTATATAAGGAGCCTAAATAACTTCTATAGCCAAACACCCAGAAGGGGTTGATTTTTTTGTTGTTGTTTTCTTTTCTCTTTGAGGGGCAGGGAAAGCATAAGGACAAGACAGGGGAGTTCAAGGAAGGAGAGGAGAGAGAAATAAACAAGGTGCACCTGGGAATTTTTAAAAGCAGCAACGAATGAGTTCTGAGGCAGGATAGGGTTGTAATCTGCCCTCGGGATGCTACCTACGAACAGGCCTGGACATAGAGAGACAACTGGTCAGCTGAAGCAATGCTTGTCAATACAATGACCACTGGGCTGAAAACTCAGTGCATGCAAATGCCCTACTTTTAAGCCCCTCTATTCAAGTAGGTGAATAGGAGGAGATTCCAGACAGCCAAACATAAAGAAAGCTAAATGCAAAGGATGTAGTACGGTCCTGCTTCCATCCCTCACCTGCCACCACTAAAAGAGCCTTAGCCTTATACTCCCACCTGGAGTGTTCAGAGCAACAGACTAGGATATGAGACAAAGAGGGTGCTTCTCAGGGACAGATAATTCTGCAGTCAACAGGCTAAAGGAGCTCTTTTCCCCAAATTCAACTTAATCCCAGTCATTTAAATACTATAGGCAACTCATGCTAGCTTACCCTCTGGGGAAAATGTGGGAGAAAAATTTTAAAGACATGAGCATTGGTGATAGAGTAGAGAGACAGAAACCCTTTTTGAAGTAATTGTTAAAGCTGTGTCCTTTCAGAAACACAATAAAGATGAACTCCTAGGTATACCTATGTGCCACACACAGGTAAATACAGGTAAATATCCATCAACACCTATATTTATAGATGTAATATTTTACCCAGATATACCCATGTTTACACAATTATGCAGTAGGTAAATGATAATGGTGGTATAGCATTAAAGAACAGAGAATCTCAGAATTCAAATTAGAAAAGACTTTCTAGATTATCTAATGCAACCCCTTCAATTTACAGAGGAGGAAATTGAGCCTAAGAGAAATAAGAAGTCACTTGCCCAAGGTCACACACCACCTCTGAGTGACTGAGTCTGGGTTGGAACCCCCCTCCTTGCTTCCTGCCTGGTGTTCATCCCAAAGTGCCACATGGACTCCATGATGAAAACATGGGCTCTAATACCTCCCTGTCAGTGCTAACGGTGAGTCACAATGCATCCAGAGGAGCCTCTCTATATGGTGTGCAGAATTTCAAGTTGTCTGCTGTGTATAATGTGTCCATTTAGCCAGAGTCTCTAGTATTAATTACCTCTGTGAGGTACAATATGGCATCATGCGGCTTTGGAATCTGTACCCTTCATTAACCGTTTCCCCATTAACCTTGACTGGAATCACATTCCTATTCTAACTGGTAAGATGTGTTCTATTTGTAAGCACTCCTATTTTCTCTTTGAAACCATTCTCATATTCTTATTTCATTGTAAATGGTCTTACTTGTAATAAAGTGCCATTGAATGTATTTACTATTTGCTCCTTAATTTTGTCCTCTTGGAAAGAGACCGATGTCAGCTCCAACAGTAGTTAATATACCTTTGAGCACACACTGTGACCTTTCTCTGGCTCATGCCTGACTTCATTCTCAGATCTCATTAAACAGCAAAAATTATCTTTGGAAAGAGCAAAACCAGAAATGTGCAGGTTTTGTGCTCAGCTATAGAGAAGAATTTGATTTAAATGGCCTCACAATGGCATGCACGTAGAAAATAAAAGAGAGGATGAAACTCCTGTTCTCTCTGCAAACTGGGCAGTGTTACATGCACTGACCTGGATGTAGAGAAGATCTGAGAGATTTTTTGTGCCTGCTGGTTCTACCTTGTTAGTTAAAATATGGGAGGCTCCCTGTGGATATATAAGCTTGTTACCAGGTGGTTCAATCTATGAATGAGCCTTTGGAAGTTATCATCCCCCTAACAGCCCTGAGGGAGTGGGAGAGAGAAAAAGGGATTTTTTTGACGAGCAGAGTAAGAAGGTTCAAGGTTGAAAAAGATCAAGGAATCAAGAAAATCAGGTTTGGGAACGATACTGCAGACGCCCTGAGTCAAATGTGGTTTTCCAAACACCAGGGGTGGGAGAAGGTAATCCTAAAAGCAAATAAAGGAAACCAAAGGTGGAGATATGTTGGGGAGGGGGAGATCAAAGACAAGTTTACCAAGAGGCCACCCCATCCTTGGGCCTTGACCCTGAGCTAAGAGGAGAGGGTGGGGCTAGAGATTCAGCTCAGAGTAACTGAAATATCCAAGTTTTTCTCAGTTCTATCAACCTACCAGTTTTAGCATCTGACCCACTGATTTCTCTCCATCATTCTTGGATTCTCCACCTAGGTGGCTCTTCCAAGCCACTGGCCTTTTACTTCCTTGACCTCTGGTTGTTAAGGATAATTTTCCTCTATCCATTACAGTCAAACACTCCCACGCTCATACCCTAGACTAATGATCCTCAACTCTAGCCACACATCTGAATTATCTGAGACAGTGTTTTAGTTTGTTGTTGTTGTTGTTTTAACCACAACATGCAGGGACTGTACCAGAACAATTGTAGTCAGAATCTCTGAAAGTGAAGACAGTCATCAATATTTTTTGCCAGCTCCCCTGGCAACTTTAATATATAGCCAGGGTTGAGAATCACTGACCTCAATATTTGTTATTATCAATAACTGCATCCATCATACGTTTTCTGTTTTAAGCACCTCTACTCTCCAAGGATGGTCTCCCAATTTTCAGCTTATTCACTGTAGTACCCCAATCCCCAACATCCCTTGACTCCATTGGGACTTCCCACCTACATACTCTGCAACGTTTTCAGTCTATCCACCCTCCTCACATCCTCATTTCCCTCTTCATTCGGCTTAGAGTCGTTGTTTCCATAATCATCTCTCCCTTGTATACCCACAAATGCCATGTTCCTTTCTCCCTCTGTTAGGGCTGCCTGACCATACCCCAAGCCAGGTTTGCATTAATCAAGAACTTATCAAGAAACGGATAAAACCAAGAGAGAGCAAAGGGGGAGACATTCTAGAAGGGATTGTTCTAAAAGTGCAGGAAGGTAAAGGGAAAGCAATAAGGGATAGGGAAGCACCCCAAGGCTAACAGCAGCAGGAAACAGCTACCACCCCTAAGCCTGGAGGAATAAGAACAGGGATGGTTCCTGGGTCCTACAAAAAGCCACACCTACAGAAGAGGGCTGCTTAATAGAAGCTGGGGCTTCCTTGGAGGGTATAGTCATTGACAACCAGGGGCCACTGGAGAAGGAGTGGGAAAGTAAATATAAGCATCTCACTGCCTCCTGCCCTTCAATCTCCTGCCTGCCATCAGCCAAACCCAACCCAGCGGCCAATGAAGGCACTGAATCATTCCATACGCATGAGCTTCCCAGGGCACCAAACCTGATAAAGAAGGATAAAGAATGGGTCAGAATGGGCATATGAAGAATACACAACACATGGTTAAATTCATCTTTCTGCTTATATCTCCATGGCATCCAAGCATAGCTGGGAAACCTGCACAGCCATGCTGATTGATCTCTCGTAAGACTAATACTGCAGACTTCATGGGGGCTTATAACATTACCCGGCAGCCCTTCCATATTTACTGGTAAACTCACTTTCTCACCTTCTTAGAAGACCATCAGCTCCCTGCCCCACCTCACTGACTTTGCCTGATATTTTACCAACAAAATAGAACCAACCATAACAGAACTCATTTTCCCACCAAATCTATCCCACCCCTGTTCCTGTCTTCTTTACCAGCCTTCCTGACCCAAAGATGAACTGTCCCTCCTTTTATCCAAGGCCGATCTCTCCACTTATGCACATAATTCCATCCCCCTCACTACTCAGAAAACTGGCTTCTAAAATTAGCTACCTTTTCTCTCTCCTGCATCATAAAACAAAACAAGTTTCAAAAGCCCTGCTTACACTCTCAGCCACACTGATTTGCAGTTCCATGACTGTGCTGAGCATATTAATTACTTATTTGTTCTAACTGCATCTTGAAATGCTCTTTCTTAAGACACTTCATGGCTTACTGCCTCACTTTATTCAGGTCTCTGCTCATATCTCATTCATTCTTCTCTGACCATCCAACGAAAATAGACTCTGCTCCTACCCTGCTGTTCTCCATCCTGTTTACCCTAAGTTTTCTTCATAGCAGTTATCACTAAGTGAAAATACTGTGTCTATTTAGTTATGCTTTCATTTTTGTGTAGTTCCCACTAGAATCTACTAATAACAAAGATTTCACAGGTCTCGTTCACTACAGTATCTTTAGTATTTGGCACAGTGTCTGATTTATAATAGGATTTCAATGGGAGATGACAGGGAGGGAGAAAAGAATAGAGGACTTATGCACAGAGGCCTGGCTGGTGAGACTGCTTGTTGCTCCAGCAGAAATCAGGCTCACAAGATGAAATGGCTCAGCTCTCAGTACCTTAGGAATAGGTCTTTATCCAGAAGCTAGAGTATAAGCAAATATGGGAGAAAGGATGTATATAGTGAAAATTCCAAAGTCCTGACTTTAATCCTGTTTCTGGCACTCCTAACTGTACCACTTTGGGCAACTTACTTTACCTCTCTGTGCTTCTATTTCTTTATTTGTAAATAAAGAAGGATTGAGGAAGGGAATAGATGTAGAAATGTTTTGTAAATTTTAAAGCATTATGTAATTACCTCTTCAGAACTACCGGATTCCATTGATACTTTTTATTTTTCAACTCTTACATTTTCTTCTTATTTTCAATTTAAATTGTTTCCTAGCACTAACACGGTCAAGATCATGACCCATCGCATAGGCATATGACATATGATATTATGGCATTAGTGTTTAGTAAGTCATCTAGGCATATGATATTATGGCATTAGTGTTTAATATGTCATTTAGTATCTATTTTCTGAGTTACGGGTGTTTCAATTCTTATGGCCCAGAAGTATCAAAACTATATTTTTAGCCACAAATCTTACATAGACAAAGAAATAAAAATATATAAGAGTGAGCTACCTTTATTAAGCAGCCAAGTGAAGAATGGAATTTAGGTTAAACAGCCCTTGTTTTCCATTTCTTCTACCTATGCCCAGAAGTCTACGGCACTTAGGGCATGGTTTGAAATACCCTGGCTTACACATTGAGATTCTTTGAGCATCTAGACCAGCCCTTCTCAACTTGATATCCTCAAAGAGTTGCAGAGGCCAGTGGAAATTGGAATTATCCATATCTGAGAAAAGTAAATGCTGATAAGGACAGCAGTAATGTGCCAGTCATGAGATCAGGGGCTCTCAGGCTTCCCTCCTGAACCCTATGCCTGCCAATCTTGGCCACCTACCTTTGTGGTGGATTCCAGGTTTGCAGACCTCCAAATAATAGCATAGTGTTCTATGATTCATTAAACACCCTTGAAGAGTCAGCTAGTTGTATCTCTATTCCATTCTTCCATTCTTTTTCAAAATAATAGAATCCACTATTTGTATCTTGGTATATTCCCAATCTCCTCTGCAGCTATGCGATACCATCTAACTAAGTTCTGGACAGGGGAATATGAGCAGAAATCATGTAATCAAATTCTAGGCTGTGTTCTTAGATGGTAACAGCCCTCTCTCCTCTTTTCTCCATCCTCTTATCTGGGTCATGGATATGGAGGAGCTACTTTGGACCATTCATTCTTATAAGGGAAACACACTAAAGATAAAGCAAAACAAAGCAGAAGTAGCTGGGTCTTTAGACAACCTTGTTGAACAGAGCTGCATGCCAGCCCTGGGCCTCCCACTTCCTGGCTATTATAGGAAGGAAAAATAAAGTCCATCTCACTTAAGTCACTTTTGTCTGGGGCCTCTGTTACATATATAGTTGAACACTTATCCTAACTGATACAAAAAGTAAGGTCAGAATCAAAAGAGTGTCACCTCTTCCCCACTAGTCCTCCAGTCAAAACACTCAAGCCTGAAATCAGTGGGTGAATACAGTCCCAGGGAAAACACTGGGCGCTACCTCCCTCCAGCATTTCAGATCCAACCCTTCCTTCTTATCCTAAAGGGAGGAGCCATTGGGATAAGTCAGGGCTGACAGCCAGGCAGCTCCTCTCTGTTCTATCTTTTCATGCTCTACAAGCCTGATTGGTGCTGTCTACCTCCAGAACCAGTGGTCATGGCCAGCCCACAGTGCCCCACATCCAAGGAAGGCTTTGGGAATATAAGCTCTGATGAGGGTGGCTTCTAAAGGTGGCAGCTGAAACAAATCAGGGCCCCTGTTTCCAAGTGTGCACAGCCCCAATGCCAGCCAGAAGATGGCAGTACCGCTCCCCATGCCTGGCATACCCCCCCACCGCAGTCCAGTCCCAGGCCGCTTCCTCCCATACATTCTATCAGATACTGGCTCCAGAAGAGATTTGTTCCAGAGAAAAGTGTACAGGGAAATGTAATACATTTTAATTGAATTTTAGCACATTTTAAAATAATTATACTATGCTCTATAAAAGTTTTAGGTATGTATGTATTTATTTATTTATTCATTCATTCATAAGAGACAGGGTTTCGCTCAGTCACTTAGGTTGGAGTACAGTGGTGTGATCATAGCTCACTGCAATCTCAAACTCATGGCCTTAAGTGATCCTCCCACCTCAGCCTCTCAAGTAGCTGGGACTACAGGCACTCACCACCATATCTGGCTAATTTTTTTATTTTCTTAATTTCTTTTTGCAGACGAGATCTCACTATGTTTCCCAGGCTGGTCTCGAACTCCTGGCCTCAAACAATTCTCCTGCCTTGGCCCTCCAAAGAGCTGAGATTACAAGCTTGAGCCATCACACCCAGCATATGTTTAAAAATCTTTGCAGCATTGTTTGATAACCATGGCATTTTCCTGGGACCATTCATTTGAATAGCTGAAATCTTGACCATATGTGATGTTCTACATAGGGTATGTGTGTGCCCCTAGACACTTAGTCCTGTCAGTTAAAAGGGGAAAGGAAAGGTCCTGAGCTGAATGCAGATGCTGGTGGTCAGATCAGCTACCCTTCACTTTCCCAACTCACTCTTTCCTCACCTTGCTCACTCCCACCTTGGAAGATTCCAGGGTGTTCTAGCTACAAGGAATCTTGAAGGTCATCAAACCTGGTGTTTTTTTCCTGCTTTTTAAACAAAGTTATCCTTGACAAAAATGAAATCTTGTATGGAATCCTAATATTTGAAACAAATAAAAGCAGAACTTTACTAGTATATATTTACTTTATGAGTTCAAATATGCCTATATAATACAAAGTATATCACTGATGACTCTAAGATTGATTTGATGAATGTAAAAACTTTGAATAATTACAAACATATTATCCTCAGCATCTGATGTATTATGTTATTTTCACTTAGTAGCACAATATTTAGAAAATACCCATTCATCTAGCTAAGTAGTTGCAAATGGCAACAGTTTTGTTTTGTTTTAAAACAACTTGCCTTACAACTTGGATTTCTGTTCCACTAAATTTACCCAGAAGCTTGCAAGAAAAGTAGTAGGAACTATCTGTTTCAAAGTTGAATTGTTGGTAACACCTAATAAATTCTTGCATTTCTGATCATAAAGTCAGAATGGATCATTCATTCCAGCTCTTGTGTGATGTTTTCAAGATGCAAGAGAGTCCGTTGTGGTGGTACAAACAAGTCTTATGAAATGAGAAGAGCATATGCAAAAAAAAAAAAAAAAAAAAAAAAAGCTTGATCCGACACTTAACTGAGCCCATACAAGTATACTATGGTCACAAACTCACTTGCGCAACTTTGTATCAGTGGAGACATGCATCAGTCATGTCAGAATCTGAGAGACAGACTAGTGCAGAATATCAGTATTCCTCATCAAATGTGTGTACCCGGATGGCAAAGTTTTATTCTGATGTTCATTCCAAATGAACCTAGCAGCACATTTTAACACATCGATGTTCTTAGATATGTTAAAATGTGAAATAAAATACATCTGAATGTATGTTATTTTTTACAGGGTTTTCAATAGTAAAGATATATTTTGCCAGAGAAAAATCAAATTAAAAGTTTCCAGAACTCCTAAAACTCCTCCATAGAGCCCCCTAAGTTTCCATGGAATTGAGTCTGAAAACCATTCCATGGAACTGAGTTTGAAATCAATCGTGAAGACCATATAAGGATTCTTAGTCCAAACAGGCATATCTAGTTGCTTAAGGCCACTCTGCAAGTTTGTGACAGAATCAAGACTAGGGCCTGGGTCTTCTGACTCCCATTCTAGGCTCTTTTCCACCAGACTGACCTGTTTGTCATAGAGGGATGTGCTATCACATCTCTCATCCAAGGGAAAGTTCCAGATGTGGCATCTGAGTCCTACAGTCCCAAAGGAGAACGTGTCCATCTAAATGGGCTATGACTATGACTATGAATGCTAAAGCTTTCCTGAACTCTAAAATTAGGAAAAGTATAAACCCCAAATTTACGCCTTGGAATTAGGCTGTCTTAATTTACACCTTCTTCATTTATAAGTTGCTAGAGATGCGATGAGTAGGGTGTGACCCCCTTGGAGCTCAAGGCCGGTGTTTTTTAATCCATGGTTTTCTAGGTTAGAACTTGATCTCCAAGCTAATTGGTGAGGGTTATAGTAATTTCCACAGGACACTATATTAGTCTGGTAACATTCCCATAACAAAGCACTACAAATGGGACGGCCTAAATAACAGAAGTTTATTTTTTCACAATCCAGGAGGCTGGAAGTCCAAGATCAAGGTGTGGGCCAGGTTGGTTTCATTCTAAGGCCTCTCTCCATGGCTTGTAGGTGGCCATCTTCTCCCAGTGCCTTCACATTGTCTTCCCTCTTCATGTGCCTGTGTCCTAAGCTCTCTTCTTATAAGGACACCAAATACAGGGGACTAGAGCCCACCCTAATGACCTCATTTTACCTATTACGTCTTTAAAGGTGTTATCTCCAAATACAGTCACACTCTGGGTGACTGGGGGTCACTTTAACATATAGATGGGGGAGGTGGGGGTAAGGAGGACACAATTCAGCCTGTAACAAGGATAATGGTTGACTGGGGTTGCCAACCATAAAGCAATGGAGTGTAAGGACCAAGACGGGAGCACCTGTCAGTGATCTGATCACTCCATTCTCCTCTTCCATCCCATTCTGGGCATGGTCTTCGAGATCCTAAGGGAAAGGCTGAAAACTATGTTCAAACACCCCCTAACTTCATGTTTCTGTGCAGATTAGATATGTGGGGTTAGCAGAAAGGCAGATAAAATTGAAAACATCAGGATCGATTTTGGTACTTTTACTTTTTCTAATTTAGCACTGCAGGCTTAAATAACTTAAAAAAAAAAAAACTGGTTTGAGATTAAGAAGGGTATATTTTGAAGGTTTCCAAATACTCAGAATGCTAACAGGTTGGAGAGTTTGATAATCCATATACATTTTTAAATCTATGAAAATTTAGGCTTTTAAAATCAGCTTTTATTCATAATTCATAATTGCAAAGACATGGAACCAACCTAAGTGCCCATCAACCAACAAGTGGATAAAGAAAATGTTGTCTGAATACACCATGGAATACTACTCAGCCATAAAAGAGAACAAAACAGTGTATCTGGCAACAACTTGGATGGAGCTGGAGGCCATTATTCTCAGTGAAGTAACTCAGGAATGAATAACCAAAGATTTTATGTTCTCACTTATTTTAAGTGGCAGCTAAGCTATGAGAATACAGGGGAATAAGAATGATATAATGGACTTTGGGGACTCAGGGCACAGGGAAGGTTGGGGAGGGTAAGGGATGAAAGACTACACATTGGGTAAAGTGTATACTGCTTGGGTGACGGGTGAACTAAAATCTCAGAAACCACCACTAAAGAACTTGTCCATGTAACCAAAAACCACCTGTGCACTGAAAAGTGTTGGAATAAAAAGTTTTTAAAATCAGCTTTTATAAACAAACCCTAATTCTGTTGATAAACAAAGAGCCTTTAAAGTGAATACAAAGGGCAAAGGATCCTATTATAAAAATACGCAGAGAGCAACAACAGGCTACAAATGGCTAATCTATATATAAATGATGCTCAATATCACTTATTAGAGAAATGCAAATTCACTCATTAGAGATTAAAATGGGATACCATTTTCTAGCCATCATTACTAAAAAGATTTAAGTATTTATTTGACAACATGCAGTGTTAGAGAAGGTATGAGAAATCACACTGTTGACTGATAGATATATAATTCAGTGGGGAAATTTTGCAGCATTTGTAATCTAGAATCAGCAGCGAAGCTTCTAACATTTTCTGTGCTAGAGAAAAGGTTTGTGCCCAAACTGCTGAGATGAATTTCTCCAGAATCATCTATCACTGAAAAGCTGTCTCTCCTCACAAATTAGGGGTTAGTAGTGGACCATTTAAGAGAGCCTTTGAGGTTGAAGTATATTTATTTATAACATACTGCCTCAAAACTTTCAGTTGTTCTTAATGCCCGGTCAGTCAATAAAAAGAAACTTTGTTCTCCTATAGTCATATATAACCACACCTGGCATTTCTTCCTCTCAGATGCCTCCAGGATGAAGCCTCTGCCATGCCACCACCCCATTCCCACTGACCCACAACAGCCCAACCTCATCACTTTATACCCTGCTACAGCCTCCACTAGTACAGCTGCCGATAGCTCCCTCTCTACCTTAGGCGGTGCCTCCCTAATTCATCATTTGTATTAGGTTATTTATTGCTTAAGAACCTTCAGTGTCTACCCATTACCTATTCATCTCTTTCAAACTTCTCAAAGGACTCAGTAATATGGGCCCTTCAAACTCTATTTTCTATCACTTCTTTCAATGACGCTTACAATCTAACTAGTCACATTTCTCCTTTACCCAAAACCCATGCTCATCTCCAACTCTATACGTTTGATTCTATAGTTTCCCCCACCTACAACTTCTTCCTACCTACCTTCCCAAATGCTACTTCTCTTCCAAAGTCTAAAAGTGAATTCTTCTATTTATACTGAGTATTATTTAGTATTTTCCTGGTCCATAGTTTCCCCATGGCAAATAATACAAACAAATATTCACTGGTCTCACAACTTGAATGCCAGTGATGTAGCAAACATTCTGATACACACTTGTGATTCAGAGAGGGATATGATGTGATGCTTGCTAGATGGAGAAATGGAAGAAAGGCACTACAGGCAGAAGGAACAGCATGAGCAATGGCACAGAGCCATGTGTATAGCTTATGCAGGAAGAAACAACTGGTGTAGATTCCGGATGGAGTGGGTCAGGAGGGGATGAACATTTTCACATGCAGTCAGTATGAGTTCCTCAAGTTGCTGTAACAGGCATGTGGCATGTGCTATTGAAGGAAAATATGAGCTGAGTATGGTGGACATGCCTATAGTCCCAACTACTTAGGAAGTTGAGGTGGGAGGATTTCTTTTATTATTATTATTATACTTAACTTCTAGGGTACATATGCACAACATACAGGTTTGTTACACAGGTATACATGTGTTATGTTGGTTTGCTGCACCCATTAACTCGCCATTTACATTAGGTATTTCTCCTAAAGCTATCCCTCCCCCAGACTCCACCCCATGACAGGCCCAAGCGTGTTATGTTCCCTGCCCTGTGTCCAGGTGTTCTCATTGTTCAATTCCCACCTATGAGTGAGAACACGTGGTGTCTGGTTTTCTGTCCTTGCGATAGTTTGCTCAGAATGATGGTTTCCAGCTTCATCTGTGTCACTGCAAAGGACATGAACTCATCCTTTTTTATGGCTGCATAGTATTCCATGGTGTATATGTGCCACATTTTCTTAATCCAGTCTATCATTGATGGACATTTGGGTTGGTTCCAAGTCTTTGCTATTGTGAATAGTGCCACAATAAACATGTGTGCATGTGTCTTTATAGTAGCATGATTTATAATCCTTTGGGTACATACACAGTAATGGGATAGCTGAGTCAAATGGTATTTCTAGTTCTAGATCCTTGAGGAATCACCACACTGTCTTCCACATTGGTTGAACTACTTTACACTCCCACCAACAGTGTAAAAGCATTCCTATTTCTCCACAGCCTCTCCAGCACCTGTTGTTTCCTGACGTTTTGATGATCACCATTCTAACTGATATAAGATGGTATCTCATTGTGGTTTTGATTTGCATTTCTCTGATAGCCGGTGATGATGAGCATTTTTTCATGTGTCTGTTGGCTGCACAAATGTCTTCTTTTGAAGAGTGTCTACTCATATTCTTTGCTCACTTTTTGATGGGGTTTGTTTTTTCTTGTAAATTTGTTTAAGTTCTTTGTAGATTATGGATATTAGCCCTTTGTCAGATAAGTATGTTGCAAAAATTTTCTCCCTTTCTGCAGGTTGCCTGCTCACTCTGATGGTAGTTTCTTTCGCTGTGCAGAAGCTCTTTAGTTTAATTAGATCCCATTTGTCAATTTTGGCTTTTGTTGCCATTGCTTTTGGTGTTTTAGTCATGACATCTTTGCCCATGCCTATGTCCTGAATGGTATTGCCTAGGTTTTCTTCTAGGGTTTTTATGGTTTTAGGTCTAACATTTAAGTCTTTAATCCATCTTGAATTAATTTCAAATAAGGTGTAAGGAAGGGATCCAGTTTCAGCTTTCTACATATGCCTAGCCAGTTTTCCCAGCACCATTTATTAAATAGAGAATCCTTTCCCCATTTCTTGTTTTCATCCGGTTTGTCAAAGATCAGATGGTTGTAGATGTGTGGTGTTATTTCTGAGGCCTCTGTTCTGTTCCATTGGTCTATATCTCTATTTTGGTACCAGTACCATGCTGTTTGGGTTACTGTAGGCTTGTAGTGTACTTTGAAGTCAGGTAGCATGATGCCTCCAGGTTTGTTCTTTTTGCTTAGGATTGTCTTGGCAGTGTGGGCTCCTTTTTGGTTCCTTATGAACTTTAAAGTAGTTTTTTTCCAGTTCTGTGAAGAAAGTCATTGGTAGCTTGATGGGGATGACATTGAATCCATAAATTACCTTGGGCAGTATGGCCATTTTCACGATATTGATTCTCCTATCCATGAGCATGAATGTTCTTCCATTTGTTTGTGTCCTCTTTTATTTCGTTGAGCAATGATTTGCAGTTCTCCTTGAAGAGGTCTTTCACATCCCTTGTAAGGTAGATTACTAGGTATTTTATTCTCTTTGTAGCAATTGTGAATGGGAGTTCACTCATGATTTGGCTGTCTGTCTGTTATTGGTGTATATGAATGCTTGTGATTTTTGCACATTGATTTTGTATCCTGAGTCTTTGCTGAAGTTGCTTATCAGCTTAAGGAGATTCGGGGCTTGAGACAATGGGGTTTTCTAAATATACAATCATGTCATCTGCAAACAGGGACAATTTGACTTCCTCTTTTCCTAATTAAATACCTTTATTTCCTTCTCTTGCCTGATTGCCCTGGCCAGAACATCCAACACTATGTTGAATAGGAGTGGTGAGAGAGGGCATCCCTATCTTGTGCCAGTTTTCAAAGGGAATGCTTCCAATTTTTGCTCATTCAGTATGATATTGGCTGTGGGTTTGTCATAAATAGCTCTTACTTTGAGATACGTTCCATCAATGCCTAGTTTGTTGAGAGTTTTTAGCATGAAGGGTTGTTGAATTTTGTTGAAGGCCTTTTCTGCATCTATTGAAATAATCACGTGGTTTTTGTCATTGGTTCTATTTATATGCTGTATTACGTTTATTGATTTGTGTATGTTGAACCAGCCTTGCATCCCGGGGATGAAGCTGACTTGATCATGGTGAATAAGGCTTTTGATGTGCTGCTGAATTCAGTTTGCCAGTACTTTATTGAGGATTTTCACATCAATGTTAATCAGGGATATTGGTCTAAAATTCTCTTTTTTTGTTGTGTCTCTGCCAGGCTTTAGTATCGGGATGATGCTGGTCTCATTAAATGAGTTAGGGAGGATTCCCTCTTTCTCTACTGATGAGAATAGTTTCAGAAGAAATGGTCCCAGCTCCTCTTTGTACCTCTCATAGAAGTTGGCTGTGAATCCGTCCGTCTGGCCCCGGACTTTTTTTTGGTTGGTAGGCTATTAATTATTGCCTGAATTTCAGAGCCTGTTATTGGTCTACTCAGAGATTCAACTTCCTCCTGGTTTAGTTTTGGGAGGGTGTATGTGTCCAGGAATTTATCCATGTCTTCTAGATTTTCTAGTTTATTCACATAGAGGTGTTTATAGTATTCTCTGATGGTAATTTGTATTTCTGTGGGATCGGTGGTGATATCCCCTTTATCATTTTTTATTGCATCTATTTGATTCTTCTCTCTTTTCTTATTAGTATTGCTAGTGGTCTATCAATTTTGTTGATCTTTTCCAAAAAACAGCTCCTGGATTCAATTATTTTTTAAGGGTTTTTTGTGTCTCTATCTCCTTCAGTTCTGCTCTGACCTTAGCTATTTCTTGCCTTCTACTAGCTTTTGACTTTTTTGCTCTTGCTTCTCTAGTTCTTTTAATTGTGATGTTAGGGTGTTGATTTTAGATCTTTCCTGCTTTCTCTTGTGGGCATTTAGTGCTAAATTTCCCTCTACACACTGCTTTAAATGTGTCCCAGAGATTCTGGTACGTTGTTTCTTTGTTCTTATTGGTTTCAAAGAACATCTTTATTTCTGCCTTCATTTCGTTATTTACCCAGTAATCATTCAAGAGCAGGCTATTCAGTTTCCATGTTGTGCAGTTTTGAGTGAATTTCTTAATCCTGAGTTATAATTTGATTTCACTGTGGTCTGAGAGTCAGTGTGTTGTGATTTCCGTTCTTTTACATTTGCTGAGGAGTGCTTTACTTCTAACTGTGTGGTTGATTTTGGAATAAGTGTCATGTGGTGCTAAGAAGAATGTATTTTCTGTTGATTTGGGGTGTAGAGTTCTGTAGATGTCTATTAGGTCTGCTTGGTGCAGAGCTGAGTTCAAGTCCTGGATATCCTTGTTAACCTTCTATCCTGTTGATCTAATATTGACAGTGGGGTATTAATGTCTCCCATTATTATTGTGTGGGAGTCTAAGTCTCTTTGTAGGTCTCTAAGGACTTGGTTTATGAATCTGGGTGCTCCTGTATTGGGTGCATATATATTTAGGATAGTTAGCTCTTCTTGTTAAATTGATCCCTTTACCATTATGTAATGACCTTTGTCTCTTTTGATCTTTGCTGGTTTAAAGTCTGTTTTATCAGAGATGAGGATTGCAACCCCTGCCTTTTTTTCACTTTCCATTTGCTTGGTAGATCTTCCTCCATCACTTTATTTTGAGCCTATGTGTGTCCTGCAGGTGAGATGGGTCTCCTGAATACAGCACACTGATGGGTCTTGACTCTATCCAATTTGCCAGTCTGTGTCTTTTAATTGGAGCATTTAGCCCATTTACATTTAAGGATAATATTGTTATGTGTGAATTTGTTCCTGTCATTACGATGTTAGCTGGTTATTTTGCCCATCAGTTGATGCAGTTTCTTCCTAGAATCAATTTTATTTACAATTTGGCATGTTTTTGCAGTGGCTGGTACCGGTTGTTCCTTTCCATGTTTAGTGCTTCCTTCAGGAGCTCTTGTAAGGCTGGCGTGGTGGTGACCAAATCTCTCAGTATTTGTTCGTCTGTAAAGGATTTTATTTCTCCTTCACTTATGAAGCTTAGTTTGGCTAGATATGAAATTCTGGGTTGAAAATTCTTTTCTTTAAGAATGTTGAATATTGGCCCTCACTCTCTTCTGGCTTGTAGAGTTTCTGCCTAGAGATCCGCTGTTAGTCTGAGGGACTTCCCTTTGTGGGTAACCCAACCTTTCTCTCTGGCTTCCCTTAACATTTTTTCCTTCATTTCAACCTTGGAGAATCTGACAATTATGTGTCTTGGAGTTGGTCTTCTCGAGGAGTATCTTTGTGGTGTTCTGTGTACTTCCTGAATTTGAATGTTGGCCTGCCTTGCTAGGTTGGGGAAGTTCTCCCAGATAATATGCTGAAGAGTGTTTTCCAACTTGGTTCCATTCTCCCTGTCACTTTGAGGTACACTAATCAAATGTGGATTTGGTCTTTTCACATAGTCCCATATATCCTGGAGGTTTTGTTTATTTCTTTTTACTCTTTTTTCTCTAAACTTCTTGCTTATTTCATTAATTTGATCTTCAGTCACTGATACCCTTTCTTCCACTTGATCAAATTGGCTATTGAACCTTGTGTATGTGTCACATAGTTCTCGTGCCATGGTTTTCAGCTCCATCAGGTCACTTAAGGTCTTCTCTACTCTATTCTAGTTAGCCATTCATCTAATCTTTTTTCAAGGTTTTTAGCTTCCTTGCAATGGTTTCGAACATCCTCCTTTAGCTCAGAGAAGTTTGCTATTACTGACTTTCTGAAACCTACTTCTGTCAGCTCTTCAAAGTGATACTCCATCCAGCTTTGTTCCCTTGCTGGCAAGAGGCTGTAATCCTTTGGAGGAGAAGAGGCACTCAGGTTTTCAGAATTTTCAGGTTTCCTGCTCTGGTTTCTCCCCATCTTTGCGGTTTTATCTACTGTTGGTCTTTGATGTTGGTGACCTACAGATGGGGTTTTGGTGTGGATGTCCTTTTGTTGGTGTTGATGCTATTTCTTTCTGTTTGTTAGTTTTCCTTCTAACAGTCAGGTCCCTCAGCTGCAGGTCTGTTGGAGTTTGCTGCATGTCCACTCCAGACCCTGTTTCCTGGGTATCACCAGCAGAGGTTGCAGAACAGCAAATATTGCTGCCTGACCCTTCTGCTGGAAGCTTTGTCCCAAAGGGTCACCTGCCTGTATGAGGTATCAGTTGGCCCCTACTGGGAGGTATCTCCCAGTTAGGCTACACGGGGGTCAGGGACCCACTCGAGGAGGCAGTATGTCTGTTCTCAGAGCTCAAACACCATGCCGGAAGAACTACTGCTCTCTTCAGAGCTGCCAGACAGGGACATTTAAGTCTGCAGAAGTTTCTGTTGCCTTTTGTTCAGCTACGTCCTGTCCCCAGTGGTGGAGTCTACATAGGCAGCAGGCCTTGGTGAGCTGCGGTGGGCTCCGCCCAGTTTGAGCTTCCCCAGCCGCTTTGTTTACCTACTCAAGCCTCAGCAATGGTGGACTCCCATCCCCCTGCCAGGCTGCTGCCTTGTAAGTAGATCTCAGACTGCTGCACTAGCAGTGAGCAAAGCTCGGTGGGCATGGGACCTGCCAAGCCAGGCACGGGATATAATCTCCTGGTGTGCCATTTGCTAAGAACATCGGAAAAGTGCAATATTTGGGCGAGACTGCCCCATTTTTCCAGGTACAGTTTGTCATGGCTTCCCTTGGCTAGGAAAGGGAAATCCCCCGACCCCTTGCACTTCCCGGGTGAGGTGATGCCCCTCCCTGCTTCAGCTTGCCCTCTGTGGGCTGCACCCACCATCCAACCAGTCCCAGTGAGATTAGCTAGGTACCTCAGTTGGAAATGCAGAAATCACCCATCTTCTGTGTCGATCATGATGGGAGCTGCAGACCAGAGCTGTTCCTATTCACTGTCTTGGAATGGAGCTCGAGGTGGGAGGATTTCTTGAGCCTAAAAGTTCAAGGCCAACCTGGACAACATAGAGAGATCCCATCTCTTTTTTGAAAAAAAAAAAAAAAAAGAGTCAAGCTGGGAGCTGCAGACTGGAGCTGCTCCTATTCAGCCATCTTGGAATGGAGCCTGAGGTGGGAGGATTTTTTGAGCCTAAAAGTTCAAGGCCAGCCTGGACAACATAGCAAGACCCCACCTCTTTTTGAAAAAAAAAAAAGAGAGAGAGAGAGGACCATCACAGGCTGAGACTGAGGGTAGGGAGAGCAGATAAGGAAGGGTGGCAGACTCATTAGTGACCAGTGTTCTAGTGAGGAGGTAAATGGGCCACCTAACTGTGGGGTAAGAGGTTTTATACTGCCATGGTGCCTTCCTGCAGAAGATCTCAAAGCTTTACACAGACACTGTTGACTGTATGATACCCCAATTCCTATGCCCCTACTCTGAATCGGGCTGTTGGTACAGCCTGTGGACTCTGGTCCAGGAATTAGATGATGAAGTGAGGAGCATCTTGGTAAGTGCCACTGGGTCCTAGCCACTCCAATCATCTGGATGGCTGGATGTGATTTACATGTCTAATGTGTCTACTCCCTTCCCTGCCAAAACTTGAACATTTTAACCCTGATTACTCAAAAGCCAGGCCCTTAATGCCCCAAATAGGACAGTTTATGAAACAATTGCCATGCCTTTTTTCTGTTCTGTCTGATTTGCCTTTACATTTAGGTTCTGAGACTTCAAAAATATCTCTTCCATCTTCCTCCCTTTAAACTAGCTCTGATAATTTTGTCCTGCCTTAACTGTTAAAAATCACATTTTCAGGGTCAATGAAGGGCTCAGTAATATGTTTCGGCTACATCATTCACAGAAATGTCTGCCAAGCAGCTCAACTTTCCAATAACACAGATTCACTTAAATTTAATTTCAGGGGAGCACAAATGACTGGAGAAAATGTTTTCTCTATGCTGAAGTTTTCCATTGTCTTCCAAGACCATGCATTCAAGATGAGGCTTGAATCTAGAATGTTTCCTCTCTTTTGGCTGGAGGTCTCAGAAGCAAACACCATTAAAAAAAAAAAAAAAAGTTTCTCAATGTAATCAATAAGAGCATATTTTTTTTACCATAACAAAGGATCTCTGCCACCAACATGGGAATATTCAAACCTCAGCAAGAACAAAAGGTTTCCCGAGTTCATATTTCTCTATTATTGTTCCTGGTAGCAATAAAAACCACTTGGATATTTGACTATATTTGTTTTCTTCCCGAAAGCATTTCTCCAGGGACTTATGTGTTCACATTGTCACTGTCCTTTCTCCTGGCTGCAGCCTGGCTTTAGAGAGCCCATAGTTTTTGGATGAATCATGACTAAGAAGGAGTTGGAAAATTGCAAAGATCTGTTCAACCTGATCTAAGCCCGCAATTGCTGTTGTTTGATTGGTCTTCATTGGAATGAAGGATATGAGACTCAATCATATCCTACCCCATTTCTGTTTCTAGCAAAACTCTTTGCATAAGGACAGGTCTCCCAAAGAATCAAGTTAAACAGCATGTTGGAGACAGGCTGGAGCAGGAATGGAGTATTGCCATATTACAGAACATATTGATGCCCCAGGGAGGAAAAAGAACTGAGGATACATAAATTCAGAAATCCATGAGCTCTGGAAATAAATCCCACAGTCATCTCCCCCTTCACTGTCTTTGAATCAGTCGTAGCTGCAACCTGCAAGACTTATTTTAAAGCTAAATATAATCCAGCACCCTTGAGATTTGGTAATCATAGTTTACTCTTGGAGGAAGCAAAGACCTTTAGAAGGCCAAGATAAAATAGATGAATGCTGCTGCACAGCTCTGTGGGCAGCTGAGCACCCTGCTCTGAACTTTATTAGAGCATTCATCACACTGTTGTAATTAATGTTCACATCTCTCTCTCTCTCTTTCCCACTGGACTGTGAACTCCCCAAGGGCAGGAATCATTTCTCATTCATCTCTCTATTCACTCTCTCAATCCACAGTGCCTAGCTATGATCCTGGCACAAAGAAGACTCCCTACTAATGTTTGATGGTGGGAGGATGGATGGATGGAAGAAAGGAAGGATGGATGGTTGAAGGATGCAATCTTGGAGTTATAAAAACAAAAAAAAAGTGAAACAAACAAACAAGAACAACAGCCACAACAAAAATAAAACCTATCTCCAAATTGTTGCTTGTTGGAGGAAATCCATACATTATAGAAAGAATAAAATCTTTGTTTAAAGCCATAGTTTTTTCCCAATGCTATTCAAACAATCTCATTCTAAATCTTTGTTTTCTCTTTGGAGGAAATTTAATTGAATATTCAACATGTTCCAAATATATCCAAACAAGATTCTGAGTAATCAGGTATTGCTGGAATGGCAGAAACCATTTCCCCCTCTAGTGGAGGGATGGCCAATAGAACCTAGCAGATATGACCCCATAACAGGAACAGGGGGCCAGCAGAGGGAATGGAGTACCTTTCATATAGAAAATTATGAGAATCCTGCTTAAAGCAAGGAAAAAAATTCAACCAAAAACAGAGCCAGAAGTTACTGCTGGTTGCAACTACTAGTTTAATCCCTCATGGACGCTTTTCTTTCCCCACATTCCTCTTTCTTCTCTTCCCTTCTCCTATCTTCAGTCTACCTACTTTACTCTTTCCCCCACACCTATACTTTAGTCCCACCATCAGAACCTACAGTCCCTATAGACCTTATTTAACTCACTAATGGCCTTCAGAACTAAACAATGTTCTGACCTCTGGTCTAAACACATAAATATCCATTGCTCTTTATTTCTACGGTCACTCTCCTGAAGGGTTTCTCACATTTCACTGTGGCCCCAAAATGTTTCATGAATCTCAGGAAACTCAAGAGATATGAGCCCAGATGGGCCAAAATATCAACCACAGTCCCTCAAGCCCTCCTAAAGTCCACCTTTATTACCTCCCAACCTGTGCACAGGGACTCTTTGGTACCATAATTTAGAGGGAAAATGTGGTTTCTATTAAGGAGAACTGTTGTCTCATGTTTTGGAAAGTTGTTTTTCCTTCCTCTTTTCCCCAACTTCAAATTAAATCTGCACTTTTGTGAAGAAAACAACATGAAGGCCCTTTCCATGTGAGGAGAAGAGAAGCAAATGATGGCTTTATTACCCTGCATGTGAGCTCACACTTCATCTGCACTGCCTCGTGGCTAATGGGAAGGGAACAATGGAGACACAAGGTCCGCTTGCACTTTATTGGAAACATATCTGTACAAATTCCAAGCTGGGAACTTGTCTCTCATCTCCTCTACTGGGAAAATGGAAAAGGAACTCCCAGTGGCCTCCTTTAAATTGCATTTGCATCATATGTATCTTAGAAAATTGTGGATCTTTTGGTAAATAAAGTGTAGGAAATGGAATCTGAAGGGACAGGCTGGACTAAAAGGAAACTTGTTGTAATGATTTCTTGGCTGTATCTGGCTCAATTTGAGATGAACAAAATTTCTACCAGAGCATTAAAGGTGACAGCCTCTTCCACCAGCTCCTGCCTTGGGCTGTTTTGTGTGTCCTATTTGGAGTCCGATTTGTAATCAAGCAACCAATAATACAGGCCGATAGAAGAGAAAATGCGGAGTAGGAGGATTTCTTGACCTTATCAGCAACAAACTAAAGTTCCATGTTATGGAGGAAACGTTTCCTAATAACTGTGAAATCCAACTGACTGCCTCAAAGCCAGTTCAACACCATTCACACTTAATTGTTCTCTAAGTGCTTGGATCTGAGTGCCTTGTCTTTTTAACTACGTGGAAGCCTCACACAGGACAGAGGCCGTGTTTATATTTCCAGCATCAAGCTTGTGGGACCAGCGCAAGGTCAAGGAATGTCTGTTGATTGATAGCAAAGGGTGCCACCTTTGACTTCATTTAGTAAAACAAGATTGGCCAGAAAGGATCAAAGCAATATATTTCACACTCATGATAAAATTCCAGTGCCATATTAAAGAAGAAGTTTAATCAGAAAGTGTATATTGGAATACCACAAGGGAATTTAATCATAAGAAACTGCCTTTATGAACAGATAATATAGTCCCTTTGGGCTCTTATATTTTTGTGTGTACTTCAGACCACTTGAGAATTTAATATTGTTCAAAGTTGTCACATTATTTAAATTGTGTTTCACTTGCTTATAACTCAACCCCCAACTTTAGAACAATACTTTCGGGGGTTTTTTTTTAAATAATTTCAACTTTTATTTTAGATTCAGGGGGTGCATGTGTAGATTTGTTGCCTGGGTATATTGCATGATGCTGAGGTTTGCGGTATGATTGATCCCATCACCCAGGTAGTGAGCATAGTACCCAATAGTTAGTTTTTCAACCCTTGCCCACCTCCCTCCCTCCCCAGTTTAGTGGCCCCAGTGTCTATTATTGCCATCTTTATGTCCATGAGTGCCCGAAGAGGAACCAAACTTTGGAGTAGATGCATTTGGGATAGACCAATGAATCTAAATAAATAATCAAAGAGGCTTCAAATCTCTAGCCTTTTTATCTAGTTCATCTTTAAATGTTACGGAGATGTTAAAACCATGGTAGGGGGTTTAGCTTCTGAGAGACCATAGGCAGCAGCATAGAGTAAACACAAAATCACAGAGGCTGGTCTGGCTGCCCCACCTGTAGGAGTCCCACCTTCTTCTCCCCACATCACACACAGCAGAGACTAAGTGGAGAGCTACACACAAAATATAGGGATAGTCTCAGGAAAGAGCCAGGTAGAAAGCAGAGTCTAAGTTTCACAATACAAGAACTAATGCCTTTCGAGGAGATTAAAAAGAAATCAAGTTGGGATCAGAAAATTAATAAATGCTGCTGGTCACAGCAAGCCACAGGTCTGAAGCTAGAAGACCATAAAGGCAGTACATGTGTCTGTGAGGGCTGCCATAGCAAAGCAGCAAAACTGAGTGTTTGAACAACAGAGATGTATTGTCACACAGTTCTGGAGGCTCCAACTCTGAAATCAAGGAGTCAACAGGGTTGGTTTTTTTTGCCGAGGGCTGAAACAGGATCTGTTTCATGTCTCCCTTCTAGCTTCTGGTGGTTTGCCGGCAAGCTTTGGAATTCCTTGGTTTATAGAAGCATCATCATCTCTACCTTCATCATGAAATGGTGTTCTTCCTACATGCTTGTCTGTCTCTGTATCCAGATTTCCTCCTTTTGCAGGGATACCAGTCATATTGAATCAGGGCCCACCCTCTTGATCTCATTTTAACTTGATCTCATTTAACTTATCACCGTAAAGACTCTATGTCCAAAACAGTCACATTCTGAGATACTGAGGGTTAGAAATGCAACATATCTTTGAGGATGGGAGGGGAAAGTACAGAGTTCAACCCATAACTGATGGGAATTTAAAAGCAAGGAGCCAGGCACGATGGTGTGCACCTGTACTCCCAGCTGAGGCAGGGGCATTTCTTGAGCCAAGAAGTTTGAGGTTACAGTGAGCTATGATTATGCCACTGCACTCCAACCTGGGTGACAGAGCAAGAATCTGTCTCTAAAATATAAAAATCTAAAAAATTAAAAAATAAAAAGCAAAGATTTGTGGTCAGAAGGATACTGGTTCAGGGGCAAGCAGCTCTGGTGGAAAAAAAATCAGAGGCAATAATAATTGAAAACATGGTCCGGAACCATGCAAGCATTCCTTAAATGTTCTGTCTTCAGCCTCTCCCTCCTTTCATCTACCTTTAATAATGTTGTGAGGTTTCTTACTGCACAGAGATAATCATGTCCACTCCCACACTCAGAACCACCCCTGGCCACCTGCCATTACTGTTAAAGTATAGAATGGAAGGCTATTTAGTAGGCCACCTGTCCTCATTTTGCACATTAGGAAGTTCAAGCATTTTGTTCTCAAGAGAGAACAAAAGGTGTGGCCAAGATCTCATTTGCCAACCCAGGTCTCACTCAGATCTAAGCCCATTCCCTTAGTCTGCCTTGTTCCCTGAGCCCTAATTAAAAGGAAACTCTAACTTGGATTTGTCAGACTCACTCAACAAGATTAAGTAATTAACGGGCAGACTGTCTCCTGTTTTAGGGCAGAAGTATTCCCTAGAACAGGCCTAGACAGTACGAAATAAATAAAGTTGCAGGTACTAGAAACTCTCTTTCCGGCCACAGACAGGACGGTACCATGGTAGTTACATTTCTCTCTGGGCCACCTGCAACCATGGGGCTCCCTAGGCTGGACATGTGCAGGTGGCGCAAGGAGGCGTGAGCAGGAGAAAGGATGATACTGATCTGCACCCCAACAACAACACACCCCCATTTGGCCCCACGTGCAAATCTTCAACAAGAGAATCACGATCCTTGGGTGAGACAGGGGCAGATGGCACACGCCCTTCACCAGAACTGCAGAGCAGGGAGAAGTGTGTGCATGTGCACGCATGTGTGTGTGTGTGTGTGTGTTCAGGCAAGGAGGGTTCACCAAGAACCAACCCCATGGCTGACCCCAATACACGTTTCTGCTGCCACCTCCCCAGACCACTCATCTCAGCACCACACACACACATAAAAGGGGGCAGGTCATGATAACATGCTGGCTGGTGGTCTTCCTTTCCTGTGCACTTCACCTCCTCTCTCATACTTACTTTCTTCTGCTTTTGCCTCAGGCCTGCCCTATTGCTTGAACCAAAAATCAGGACACGCGATCTGGCAAGCACTATTTCTGATCAGTTGATTCATTCCCACCAAAAGCTTCACTGAAATAGAGATTTTAATCACATTTAATAACGCAATGAATGGCTTGACCTCTGTAAATAGAGGACAGAAAATAAAGCCAGGTTTCAAGGACAGGTGTCATTTTCTTGTGTGTATCTGGAGGTCTTCTGAACCTAACAAATATCCCGAACTTCTAGGCAATGCACCAGCAAGGCAGGCACAGAGTGAAAGCTAGGGAAGCTGCCACTACCTACAGTACTTCAGGGTCAAATCCAGCCAAAGGTCAATCAATGCATGTGCTTTCAGTTCACCTGCTCTGTGAGGGCGAAGGCAGCACGGAAGGCAGAGAAGCCTCTGTTCTGCTGACTGGGCTCCCACGCAGTCCCCATTTGGAGGCTGATAATTAGGCTAACTAAATCTTTTAATCTCAAAATTGGAAAACATGACTTCACGTGGTTCTGTAAATGTTAATGACCAATAAAACCAGCTGTAGCACCACATTTGGTTCAGTTTATTAATGTGCTATTTTAGATGAGCTGAAGTAGAAAGAAATTCCATTATCCAACTTGAAAAGCCCTTCCCTGCGTGCACCCATTTATATAGCACTTTTATTCTACTAGAAACCCAGATACTCAATTTGTCCCTTCCTTTTAGGGATTAGTTTTTGTTGTCATTTGAGTTTTGTTTTGTTTGGTTGGTGTGTGTGTGTGTCTGTGTGTTTGGCATCATTTTAGCAAAGAAGCAATTAAGCGAAGATGAGTGGACCCAGGGGCCAAGACACCTCCAACTCGTCTCAGCTCCACAGCTATTGCTTCCCAGAGCTCAGACACTGGCCTCTAATTCCTGCTCAAAGGTCTCCATTTTTAAATCATGAAGATCAATCCTGTCCTACTTTGCTTGATCCACAGCAAAAACAAATAACGGCTCCACTAACGGATATGCAGGGACCGCATATTTAAAACTCCAATCTATGGTTGCCTTGGCAAATACTTATGAAGTACTTACTTTTTCAGGTACAGAATACAAAGCAAGTTCATTAAGTGAGAATAATCCATTCATTCTTTTCATTCAGCAAATACCTAAAGACTTACTACATGTCAGACACTGCTCCAGGGGCTGGAAAATACAGAGCAGAGCAAGAGAGACAGTGCTTTGCTCCCACAAAGTTTATTTCAAGTCAATGAGACAGACCACAGACAAACACTTAAATACTTAGCAGGAGGCTGAGCAATAACAGGTGCCCTGGAAAACATAATAAGGCTGAATAAGAAGGGAGAGAGGGATGGGATTGCTACTTTAGATGAGGAAGTTGAAGAGCAGTCTGCATACAATTATAGAGTAAGTCATGTTCTTGCAGAGGGAAAAGGTGCAAGAGGCAAGGGAGTGGGAGAAACTTGTCAGCAAATGATGGTAGGGGGCATACTGGGTAGGCCACTGTAGGCCACCAAAGAGTTTGAGAGAGTGGGGAGAGTTTTACAATCTGATTTATAGTGTAACAGGGGGAGTGGGGACAAGAATAGAGGTGGGAAGACCAATTAGGAAGCCAGTACAATAATCTCTAGGCAAGAGATGTAATGGTAGCTGCTATGATCTGAATGTTTGCGTGCCTCCAAAAATCATATGTTGAAATCCCCAAGGAGATGGCATTAGGAGGTGGTGCCTTTGCAAAGTGATTAGGTCATGAAGGTAGAACCCTTATGAATGGGATTAGTGCCCTTATAAAAGAGGCACTAGGGCTGGGAATGGTGGCTCACGCCTGTAATCCCAGGGAGACCAAGACAGATGGATCACAAGATCAGGAGTTCTAGACCAGCCTGGCCAAGATGGTGAAACCTCATCTCTACTAAAAATACAAACATTAGCTGGGCATGGTAGTGGGCACCTGTAATCCCAGCTACTCAGAAGGCTGAGGCAGAGGACTGCTTGAACCCAGGAGGCAGAGGGTGCAGTGAGCCAAGATCCACACCACTGCACTCCAGCCTGCGCAACAGTGTGAGACTCTGTCTCAATAAGTAAATACATAAATAAAGAAAGAAAGAGGCACTAGGGAGCCCAGTCACCCCTTCTACTATGTGAGGTTAGAGCAAAAAGTTAGCCACCTAGGAAGTGGACCCTCACCAGACACCAAACCTGTCAGTACTTTGATCTTTGACTTTCCAGCCTCCAGAACTGTGATAAATAAGTTTCTGTTGTTTGTAAGGCACCCAGTCTAAAGTATTTTGTTATAGCAGCCAGAACAAACAAAGACAGCGTCTTAGCCTAGGTTGGTTGTGATAGAGGGAGTCATAAGTGGCTGGATTTACTATACCTTCCCATGGCAGCACTAATTGGATTCGTTGATGGATATGAAATGAGGATAAAAATAAAAGAAACAAGAATGATCCAAGGTTTAGCAATGATAGTTTTTTAGTTTGCAAGATATTTTCACATATATTATCTAAGATTCATTAGAACCTTGCTTCTTTTTTTTTTTTTTCTTTTTGAAACAGAGTCTCACTCTCACCCAGACTAGAGTTCAGTGGCATGATGATCTCGGTTCACTGCAACCTCTGCCTCCCAGGTTCAAGCAATTCTCCTGCCTCAGCCTCCTCAGTAGCTGGGATTACAGGCACATGCCACCATGCCCAGTTAATTTTTGTATTTTCAGTAGAGACAGCGTTTCACCATGCTGTCCAGGCTGGTCTCAAACTCCTGACTTCAAGTGATCCACCCACCTCAGCTTCCCAAAGTTCTGGGATTACAGGCATGAGCCACTGCACCTGGCAGAACCTTGCATCTCAAAGTGTGACAAGCAGACAAGCATCATCAACATTACCTGGGAGCCTATTAGAAATACAGAATCCTAAGCTACTTCAGATCCCAAGTAATCCATATGCACATTAAAATTTGAGAGGCACTGATCTGAGTGCCAGGAATGATGAGGATGAAGGGATGAGGAGGAGGATCCAACAGTCTCCTAGAGGTTAAATAATTTACTTACGGCCACACAGTCAGGATGCAGGGATTCTGACTGCAAACCTAGTGCCCCCTCCACCTCTCCACGCTTGTTAGACATAATTCCTTACAGCCTGTGGGGGAACCAGAACCCCCACCATGTAACAATTATCATCTGAAACATCATGGTTTCATTAGAGGTCACAATTTAGGACAGGACAGGCTTCAGAGAGGAGACCAAATTCATCTTGGCTGTGAAAGTGAATAGAATTCAGGTAAGGAAAAGAATAGAGAGAGGCCTGCAGAGCAGGGAGAAGTCTGTGTGCGCATGTGCATGCATGTGTGTGTGCGTGTGTGTTGGGGCAAGGCAGGGGAAGTCGCTGAGAGAGGAGAACCCCATGCACAAAGCCCAGAGCTCCCTGACACTGATGCATCACTCTCCCCATCACATTCTGCCCACCAGACATATTGATCCTGGACTAATCAAGTAGAAAGAGTCATTGGGGAAAAAATAACGGGCTTAAAAAAATAAATCCCTCTCACACGATTACTGCTCCAGGAAAGCAAGCTGTGCCCAGCTGATGGCAAATTTGTCAAAGGGCAAGGTGGACATGGAGGACGAAAAAGGAGGGGAGAGGATATGGGAGGATGAGCCCCTACCAGAGAGAACCACGTGTCCGCTGCTGTTTGCTCTTTAGCCTGTATTCAGTGCGCCCAGCTTCAGTGTAACATCTGGGCTCAGTGCAGGCCTGATTTAATAATATGCTGGGAGCTGGCATTTGCTGCAGTCCCGCAGCAGCAGTAAATAGTGACAGGGAAGATGTGTACCAGACCTAATTTGCCCCCTTTTTCTACTTAGAAAGGCACATTAATATTTAATAGAAGAAAAATAATTCACGCAGATTTGAAAGCAAAATCCATGAAAAGGCACATTTAAAAGGCTGGGGGGAAATGGGTCTGTTTCAGGAAAGCTCAATTTTCCCCTTAAATGAACTAAAGCTCATGATTTATTTGCAGGGAGGCAACCTAGGCAAATTTCACCCACCTGCCTCCTCCTGTATTTTGGTTCCATGGCTATAAACATCCCCTAACTTTCCACCCAGGCCTTGTGTTTATGTCTCTTCAGTCTGTTGCTGAAACTCAGCAGCAATGTAAAGACAGCCTCGTGCTTAGCATGTTGGGCGGGGAGTTGAGAGGAGCTGAGTCTTCTTGCGTCACGAATGTCTCTTAGGACAACTTTGAGACCTGGATTTGGGTCCCCCATTTCTGTTAAGTATAGAACAGGTATAAGAAAGCTGGAGCTTGGAATAACTTAAGAAAGGACCGTGCATGGTGTTATGGTCTGGGTGGGAAACAACGGGCCCCCATCCAGACAGCCCTTGTATAGCTTTCTTCATTGGGATTCTAGGTGACCAATGCGCTTCTACTACACCTTCAACCTGGACTTGACTCTGGGACACCCCATAAAAAGATCTATGCCTAGGCCTTCTTCCATCCTCTCCCACCCATCAAAACTTGCCAATTTTGTGCCCTGTCACTGCAGGGGCCTGCCCTTGACATCCCAAACTGAAAGTTCTCAACTAGTCCATCCTAGTGCTCATCAGCACATTGGTGTGACACTCAAGGAAGCACACATGTATTTTATCAAGGGCCCTTTAGAGGCCATGCCTACCTTCAAAGACTGGTGTGACTTTCAGCCACATGGTAGAGCCATTGTGCCCCTTTAACTGTTCCATGTGAGGGGACCTGAGCCTGCTTCCACGAAGCAGATCCTATACAATGCTGCAGTGAGGGGTCTCAACCAAGGACCCCAACACCATCTCCTCCCCTGTCACATCAACCAACACGGTGGGCTCTCGCTCCTCTGCCACACTGGTGTCATTTCTGTCTGCATCCTAAAAATCACTTTCAAAAAGTGCCTCACTCTTCTACAGCCTGGGACTTAATTGCCCTTCACCCATGATGGGCACCAACTTGCTCTGATGAAGAGAAGACAAAGGAGCCCCACTTGCTCCTTTGAATAGAAAGCAAATTCCTCGGGCAGAGGGAAAAAACTCAGCCCCACAGGCACCCGTGGTACAGTGTTCAGCCCTTTCCCAAGCGGGCAAGGGTAATTCCCAAGCCACACCAGCAGGTTTTCATTTGGCCCAATTTTGCCTCATTTCCTCTAAAATCATTACTGCAATGATTTAATGTTCAGGGCTGGGAACAACATATCTTCTCCCTTCTCTCTCTCTCCACGAGCCGTCCTCCCTTGAGGATATAACTGAGACCTCAGCATGGCGGGTCAGAACCATTTAATAAACGTAAAGCCAACATTTTTTCTACATAAATAATGTAATTTTTGTGTGGAAGGGACCCTGGACTTTTTTTCCCTATGAATAGGCCCATTATAAGCCGCACCTGACCAACAATCACTTTAGAATTGTTCTTTCCTGAGCTTTCTACTTAGCAAATATTTCCTGGTACTAAATCACCATAAGCCACATTTTATGTCACTGTGAATTTGCTCAAAATAAGTTCTATCCACTTCCTTAGATTCTACTCAGAAAGGTCCCTCAACAAAGATTTGGCTGTTGAAGAGCTCTTTTTCTTTTTTTCTTTCTCTCCTTTTTTTTAAATCTAGGGGGATGTTGAGGGAAATGACTTAGGGAGGTATAGTAGGATTTAGAAAGAAAGAGAAAAATTAGAATCCCTAGGAGTTTTCACCATGAAAGCAAAGGTTATTTAGAATATGCTTATTTTCTTAAAACCAACAGGAAAAAAAGAATTGCGCTTGCAGAGTGGGCTGTTCTCCAGCGG
This sequence comes from Macaca nemestrina, assembly GCF_043159975.1. NCBI lineage: Eukaryota > Metazoa > Chordata > Mammalia > Primates > Cercopithecidae > Macaca > Macaca nemestrina. The sequence continues at coordinate 68,062,439 of NC_092137.1, forward strand.
GAGGTCCAGTGGGACAATTTGCAGGGGGACTAGGTCAGCTCGGCCTGTCTCTGCTGCTAAAAAAAATACTCCAGAGAAAGCTACAACTTCTCTAGGGGGTAATATCTGTAGGTAACCATGGATGGAAACTGAGTATTAATTATCCCTTCCTGTGTTTTATATTTTCTGATTTAACAGACATTGGAAAGCCAGACATTGATAAAAATGACAGGAAATATTCTTAGTCAATTAAATCACCATGATGTCAGGCCTAACATCTGCTCTACGAACCCTGCAGAAATGTGTAACATTAATATTTAATAAAAAATAGCCCGGGTATGGACTCAACAGCCATTTCACCCTGTGCTCCCAGGATGTTCACTTCAGATCTTATAACCTCATGAAATGTAAATACATAGGTTTCTCCCCTGAGCCACTCTCCTCCTTAGCATTGGAGGAAGCTTTGCTTTCATTCTCACAGGACCACACACCTTCCAGTCGTCCCATGATTCCCTCCAGTTTCTGCTCAGTGAAGGCAGCTGTCACGGGACTGACCGTAGACCACACTAACCTAATGGATGGACATCATGCACAGGGACAGTGAGCCCCATAGTCCAGAGCTCGGCACCACCAGCTGCTCCTCCTTCTTGTGGCTTCTAGTGCTCAGTTGTCTCTCCCTGGGAAAGGTTGAGCTTAGCAGAGTGTCTCCTAAGCTGCCATTTCCTTCTATATCCAAGCCAATGAGGAGGTCCCCGAATGTTCCCAGTGTGTCTGGGTACTTACTGCCATTGTGCCTCTGCTCTTATTGGAAAGCCCCATTGCCATTTTCCTTACCTATGGTCCCTCAAGTGAAAGCCCTAAGAAAAACCCCCAGGGAGGATGCATAACCCTCTCCTTCAACATGCTCTCACCTTTCCCCTTCTTTCTTACTTGTAATTCATGTCACTGGGTGACCTTAAGGTCACTCCCATGCTACTCATGGCAGTCCCAGGATTTCCTGATGAAATGCTTCACTTCCCAGAGTAAGTGCAATACCCTTCCCTTTTCCCAACAGGCCTCTGGAGAAGCCACTTTTCCAAAAGGCAGTTTTATCCCTTGCTTTCCAGCCAACCATATTTCCATCTAAGCCATAGATTCAATTCTAGTTTGGGAGGGTGGGTGGGAATTGCCAAGGCCACCCATTCTCTTGGGACAACAACAAAACTTCCTGTATACAAAGCCTACCTGAGCAGAGAGAAGGAGGGGTGATGTCCACACCTGGTTGGAGGCTAGTAACGCCGATGAGATAGAAATGACACTACCTGGAATCTGATTTTGTTGGAGAAGTTGGGTAGTGATGTAAGTCTCACCCTCTTCTCTCCAGGGTCCGACCAATTGAGCCAACCTACCCAAGGATCATGAGTGAAAGGAATGTCAATGCATCTGATTTATTAATATCTAAGCAAATACTCGTTCATCCCCAAAGACCATGCTCTCTGATGAAGCTGGATGGGAGAACACAGGTTGAACTGGGGAGCAAAGTGGCAGCTTCCTCCTCCACCTGCCAATCTAGTCCTTAGAACTTGTCTGTAAAGAGAATCAAGTCAGAGAGTCCATCCTAACAAATGGCCCAATAGCAGGTGGAGATGCATACTTAATTTATAAAATGGAAATTATCTACATTTAAGATTTTGCGGTCTCCTGTATACCTCAATGAAATGAAAACCCATCCTAAATTCTCCTAGGAAATCAAGGGAGAGAGTGAACTTACTTGATCTGATGACTAGATGGAGACAGGAAGTACATGTGCGCACCCGGGCAGGCAAAGGCACTCTGCCATGCTGAGCAGCAACCTTGGATATGGTTCTGTGGATGTAAGCCTCCCAACAACCCAGGTAAATAACTAAACACTTGCAAAGGAGCAAGTGAGTGAAAAATATCCAAGTGTTCATTCCCATATTCCCCACTGCTAGGGAATGGAGAAGCACCTTTCTCTATGGAAAATATGAGGAGGGAGATAAGAGCTCCTACCACCATATGACTAAGAAAAGCCAGGACTCAAAGTTCCTGGAGTTATATGAGGCTTTTTATAAGGGGAAAGGCTATATCTAAATCTTTGTGTGACATTAGACTGGGAAACAATCTCAAGAGAGAAGAAAGTGGTTTCTGTAGTCTAAAAAAGTTCTGGAGCTGTAATCCACCTTACCTAGAAAAGAAAGAGGAAGAGGAAGCCACATCCTGAAATGGATCCCCAAGCTTCCTTTCATCACTAGGAAGAAAGCACCAGGCAAAGGAGAGGATCATTGGAACCCTTTCTCTTCATTAATAAAGTGGTGACCATATCTGAGAAATATGGTGAAAACCTACATTCAACCTCACTTAAGGGGGTGAGGATGATAGAGATAGCTCCCAACCAAATGGAATAAACTCCATCCTTTTACACTGAAATCAGATAATGAGCTCTGGGATAAGTGGTTAATATGTATTCTTTTGAGTTTGTATAGTACATTAGATGAAAACTGACTTTATCATCTGTATAGATTCATGAAAATTAGGCAAACCAACGTCAAGTACAGAAAGGTGGTTGCTCTAGTTACTTGGATTTTTACAAGTACATTTTCAAAATCCCCATTTAGAAGTGGCTTCTTTCTGCAGAGATAGCATGGGACTGTGTTAAAAACATTTCAGGTATCACTGGACATAAAGACCTTTTGAAAGTCCTAGATTCTTTACAGCCTCAGCCAACTCCCGTGGGATATTCTGATACTGACATTGCATCCACTCTTTTGTCTTTAACCCATAAAATGGGGAATATCTATATTTAATAGGATTTGCTCTCTTTCTCTTATATGTCAACACAGTAGCAGAAAATCCATCCCAAATTCTCCTAGAAAGTCAAGCAGGTACATAGTTGCCAAGAGAAGCAAGGACTTAGCATCTTAATGCAGATCTGTCACCATTTTTGCAGTGGATGAAGGGTCCTAAATCTTTAGCTTCAAGTTCCTCTGCCACAGCCTCTTTCAACTAAGAAGTTAGAGAATCCTTAGACACTCAAAACAGCTAACACTATTGAGTGTTCATTGTGTCTGAGTCATTTTGTTACATTCTTTCATCAATCATCTCATTTAATTACCACAAATGTCTCATGAGGAAGGTAAAAATATTCCCATTTTGCAGATGAAGAAATTGAGGCAAGTACAGGATAAGATGCCTGCCTAAGATCACATAGCAAGCAAGAGTAGAGGCAGGAATAGAATTCAGATCCCCTCAAGACCCATACTCAATCTAAAGCAGTGCACAACCCTGTCTCCATAAACACCTGCAGGTGAGGCTTGCTGCTATGCTCAAGATAATCCTCAGCTCAGCGTAAGGAGGCTTTCAAGTCTCAATACATCGAGCTTGATTTGCTCAACAGCTACTCCCAGGTGCTCAGCAGGAACTAAAAGAAACTTGAAAGGGACTGGGGGAATTTACCCCCTTTCCAAAGAAAGTAAAACAAAGAAAAAATGTCAGCAAAGACTCAGTTCTCTTACTCTGTTCCTTGAAGGGAAACCATAAAAATGCTTGTCCACAAAAATGTTTTACCTTACAAATGAGGATTGGGCTGAACAGGAAGGATGCTTTTTTTCTCCTACAGCCATGCCAATTAAATATGCATTTCTCAGCATTCCTTGCTAGCGGCAAGAAAAAGCTAGTTTTCCATGTGGTCCACTGTCTAACACCAGAGTTGATGGTGACAACTCCTTGGAACTGTTTCACATTTCATCTTTGCAGCCTTCCTATTCATTGCACAGCAGAAACTTTCAACCCATTTTACAGACGAGAGAATGAAAAGTCAAGATGTTGATGGACTGAAGGTCACCTCTCAGAGAAGAGTATGACAATGTATAAAAAAATTCCTGAAGAATAAAAGCTAAAGAGTTTTATCTTTCCTACCTTTTCCCATCCTCCCTGTCTTGGTATGAGGGATAACTTTAAGCTAATGTTAAAAGAGACAGTTTGTTGTTGATCAAAAGTGTGTCTCTGACATCTTTCACTTCCCTTTATGCCATTCCTTACTGGTGTCCCTCTCCTCTGGGGCCCCTGACCCTCAAGCTGCCCTAAGCTTCCCATAGAGGAATCTCCCCAGGTCTGTTCAACTCTCATAGTGCTCCATGATCCAAACCCCTTTAGATTTCTTGCCATCACTCCAAATAATAAGCCCTTCGGAGACAAGGGAGCCAAACTAGATGTTCAGAGTAAAGTAACCAAAAAGAATTAGTTCATGGTAAAGTGTGAATGCTTCCAACATTCTCAAAAGTTGTGGCATTGTTTAGAAGATAAAATTTAAAAGCCTTCATGAATCTCTATTTGTTCAACTAAATGAAATTCCTTGAAGTAAAATAAAGAAATTCAGGTCATAAGCTTGTATTCTTAGGGAGAGTAGCTACCAGTATGCAGGGTAACCTTTCTGGGAGTCTAAACTAGGAACTGTTGTAGAATATATGAGCTTCTCATGATTTCTTCCCTTCTCTGACCCATTTGCAGATTTAGGTGTATTAAAAACTCTAAATCGAAACTCCCATAAAAGTAGAATCATAGAACTAGTGGGAGATAGAATGCACAAAGCTTCCTTGTTCATACTGACTCTAAAATCACAGTTTGTAAACCAAAGACTACTCTTCAGAACTCCCTGGGATGAAGGTAGCTATGACAAAATAGGAAAATACCAAGTGTCAATTACCACAGTGATAGCTAGGTACTCCCCAAAAAATGGAGAGAGAAAAAAAATACCATATACACACTTCTGTTCTTCAATAAGAAAACAGACTCCTGAAACATTTTCTAACCAATACCTTCAAAGGTTAAATAATTCATTTTTCTTAACAACCATCCATATTTTTCAATCTTACCCTTCCATGTAATTTCCAGTTCACCAGTCCACTATTGGGTAAAGCAGCTGGCCAGGAGATTATACCACTGAGACATAAGCAGGATCATCTTTAAGGTCAACACTGTGCAGATGGATATCATTTTTCCTTCAAGCCTCAAGAACCACCTCGGGATGTAAGAGGATGAAAACAAAACGGAGAAGAGCAGATTGATCCACCCAGATATACTCAGGAGAAAATTAACCAAACTAATTAACTAGCAGGGGTAGTAATTAAAGCTTCCATTTATTGAGTGACTCCATATGCCATGTGCTGAATGTGTGTATCTCATTTAATCATCATGATACTACATAATATGTATTAGTATGTCTACATTATAGCAAATAAAGAGGGACTCAGTCAGGAGAAGTAACCTGCCCAAGGTTACATGGCTGACTTAAGATTTGAATTCAGGTTTGTCTGACTCCAAAAGCCCAAACTTTTTGAACTCCAAAAGCCCAAACTGAACTTATGTCAATGAGAAATCCACAAACTCTTAGTTCTGTGACCATGTTCTCAAGGGTCCAAAATAGTTATTTATGAGAATGTTGAGATTTTGTTCTGTTTTACCAGGAAGGTGATGGGTTGCTGAGCATGCCCAATTTGGAAAAGCCTTATTCTGGAATCCATTGCAAGCAGATTCACTAGGTGGATCTTGACTTCCTGTGAATCACTTAGAAACGCTGATCAGTACTAGGCATAGTAACAAATGGACAAGAAACACTTTCTGTCCCCTAATTCAAGCAATAATTGGATTAGAGACACGCTTCTTGAAGGTTTAACTAATAATTCAGTGCTAACTTTTCTCTCCAATGAATGAGATAGCTGAGAGCGTGATTAGGAGACACCTCATTGAAATGCGCAGTTGAGGATTGCTCCAAAGTAGGGTTTGGGCTAAAAGAAAGGTCCTATTATCTTGAACTAACAAACAAGGGCCTGAAGTTTCTAAGCCATTTTCTATCTATAGCATCCCTATGCAACCAGGCTTTTTCCGCTTACAGTCACTGAAGTCAAAATAGAGAAATAAACTGAACATAGAATTAAATTTGATGTTGTATTTTTCAACTACTAAACAAAATGCACACAACTTTATTTCAACAAAATATTATCAATCACAAATTGCATTGTTTTTCTGTATGATTTTTTAAAAATCACATAGAAATCATATAGAGTTACATAAAAGCTATAAGCATACAGTTTTTACCAAGTTTCACATATACACTTACCTTAAAATTATACTAAATTAAATGTCCCAAGAGACATTTTATTTCTCTTGAAAGGGTTTCATACATTCTCAAGTTTGAGAAACACAGGTGTTAGTTATATTCTCTTTTAGACATGTTCATAGGAATAAACCCACCATAAAGGAAGTATTTATTAGTCAGTATAAGCTAGGTTCTGCTATAATAACAAATAGTTCCTAAAATCTACATTGTTTAACACAATGTTGATTTATTTCTTGCTCATAGCACAATTTGAGGCAAGTGAGGCGGCTCTCTCTGTTACTTCTCTTCCAACAGTGACTCAGAGAACCAAGCTATTTTCATTATATTTCACTGTGAAACTCTACCATCTCAGGGTTCTTTTCAGCTGATGTTTCTCAACCCTCCACCCAAATTGGGAGAGAACATGGAGAATTAACACCAGCTCATAATTGTCTCAGACAAGAAGTGGCATCTATCACTTCCGCTCACATCCCACTGGCTAGGACTGTTTATCTGGCCTCACATTAAAGCTAGAGGGGCTGAGATGTATAGGAGAACACAAGGTGATATAGTTTGGCTGTGTCCCCACCCAAATCTCACCTTGAGTTGTAATAATCCCCACATGTCAAGAGTGGGGCTAAATGGAGATAACTGAATCATGGGAGCGGTTTAACCCACACTATTCTCGTAGTAGTGAATAAATCTCTCAGGATCTGATGGTTTTATAAACGGGAGTTCTCCTGCACTAGCTGCCTTGCCTGCTGACATGTAAGACATGACTTTGCTCCTCATTCACTTTCTGCCATGATGGTAAGGCTTCCCCAGCCATGTGGAACTGTGAGTCAATTAAACCTCTTTCCTTTATAAGTTACCCAGCCTCAGGTATGTCTTTATTAGCAGAGTGAGAACAGACTAATATACAAGGAATATGTGGGAAGCATTAACTGTCTCCAATCAACAATCAAAGATAAAGAGAAAATCAGAATGAAATTGTAACATGAACTCCTTATTAAATGATATTCCATTTACAAAGTTTGATTTATTCACCTTTCCAGAACATATCTTATGTTTAAAAAGTACACATTAATTCACTAAACATTGTCTCTTATGTCCCTGGTCCTGAGGATGGAGAGAATAATCAAATAGAAATAAACTAAAAGAACACCCCTGTTATCTCATAACTAACATGTAGAGATTTGTGAAGACAAAATGATGTTATCTCTAATCTTCAAATGCATTGCTCTCTCACATTGCCTCAAGCTCCTGTTCCTTGGGAAGGACTTCTCTGAGAAAAAAAAGATCTAAGATCTAGATAAGCTTTACATGTAGTAAAGTCTAACCCCATGAGTGATTGATTTAAAACTTGTGTACATGGCCTGATTAATCAATATTCAACAGAACTGCAGAATAAACAAGTTGTTAGTAAAGGACTGCTCTAGTAAGGAGAATTGGGGTCTAGTCCACTATATCTACCACACAACAAACCAGCTGCGATCTCAGTGCCACTGGGCAGCAATCACCTTTGTGAAACAGAGATAAGGCTGCTTTGCCCTCCTTGCCTGAAGGTGGATAGTGGGCTATGGTATTGCAGGGAGATGCCACTTGGAATCGATCCGAGTGAGTTACCAAGAGAGGATGATACATTTTGAGCTAAGAATAATAATGCTTTAGCTGACTACTAGCATGCTGCTTCTTCCTCTCCTCAGAGTAAGACAACCCTGACTTTCTTACATGGTCAGATTGGAGGAAAAGTTATAAAGTAGAAAGGCTCACCCGCTCTCTCTAGCTTCCCTTTTCTGTGTCTTTCTTTCTAGTGGGCCCTCCTGTCTCCCTCCTCAAATTACACAGCATTGCCATTTTACTCCCTAAGTTTCCTTTTAGCAAATTTTACTTTTAGAAGGGCACTGATAAATCCAAGTTCTTACTAAACAGTGAATGACAGATATAAACAAATATTCACTAAGCACCTACTATGTATCAGGTAGCATAATGGCTTATAAAGAAGTTACAGTTGCTACACTTAGTAAGTTTACAGTGTTCTCAGAGAGTAAAAATGCTAGATTTTTAGAAATAAAACAAAACAAAACAAAAACGTAAGAGAGAGCATGTAGGAGACTATATAACCTAATCATGGGGATCAAGCTTCTCTTTGGGGATGATGGATGAGTATGAGTAGAGTAAGAATCTACTCTTGGGAAAATATCTATAGTCCAACAGAATCAAATTCATAGAATAAATTTCTAATTATGAAACTTCAGGAATCTGAATATCAGGATAAAGAGATATCTGAAGAGACTGTGATAGTCTTCCTGGAAAATCCTAAATCAGTTTTTCTTAAAGAAGGGCCTATGAACCACCTTCATTAGAATCACCTAGAAATTTGTTGTAACTCAAAGTCCAGTCCTACAGTTATTAAATCCAAATCTCAGGGAAGTAGAACTGTCCATGCAATACCTATATCAACTAAAATTTGAGAACCAATGCTTAAAACCATGTCATTTGAGCTATAATCCACTCTTTAGATTGACCAGTGATGATCAAACCTACCTGTTCATTGGAATGACTTTGGTATTTTTTTAATACTGACATCTGAATTTCACCCTTATAGATATTGATTTTATTCATCTAGTATTGGGCATAGTTGCTTCACATTTGAATCACTTGGGTGGGTAGCTTTGTGTTCTCAATCCACTAAGAAGGAACCTGGTCTCAGAATCAACTCTTGTCTCTAGCAGTAATTTCATTATTCACATAAACCAATTAACAGTGTTACAGCATCCACCTTTAACACCTAACCATGTGAATCCAACTCTGAGACAGTGAAATCAGTTAAAATTCACTCAAAGAAAAAATACTTAGTACATTCACAAGTTGAGTTTTTGTTTAGCTTTATCTTTACAAGTTTGTTAATTTCAACAGGGACTGTAGCTGACATTTAGTTTTTGCATAATACATAGGATGTGTTCTAAAGCATTTCCAATAAACACATGAATTTATTTCTGTACCTTCCTCAAATCAAGCTAAAAATATGAAAGGAATAAATTCACAAGAAAAAAGTGAAAGGGAAAAGACAACGATTGGTAAGGGATGTCAACACATTTTTGGAAATTTTGAGAGGATAGAGGAATTGACTGAGAAATCAGACTGAGAAATCATGCAGAAGGATACAGGAGGAGTGTCATGGAATAACTCAGAGGCATTAAGTTATGTGATACACTTTACATTTAGGAGCTAGACTATATAAAAAAATAAAAGCAAAAACAGAAATTATAAGAGAGAAGAAAGAGAGGAGAAGAAAAAAATACTACAGAGGGCCTAGAAATGGTGGATCTTGTCTGCACATTTGAGGGAGATAAACTGACAGCTGGCAGTTGGTAAAGAGGCAAAGCTGGACCAGCCCCACTTGATTATGCGGTAGGGCAGCTCAGGTATTTAAGAAAACAGTTACAGTTGGCTACGGGCTCTCCAGAAAATCTTGAGTATTACCTGTGGAGTAGATGTGACTGGCTCTCTGATGGGTACCCCTCACATAACTCCAACACCATAGTTAAGCCAGTTCTGCCCCATTTTCCTCATTAGGATTTCTCGGAAGTAAGTCAGTTTCCTCTGCAGAGCTGAGAAAGGAAAAGAAGAGTCTCTATGTTGCGCGCGCACACACGCGCAAAAACTTTAAATAGAAGTGAGACTCCCAGATTTTCCCCATTATCCTCTGCATTGAAGCAACTATCTCTCCCCAACCTCTGAAGAAATTTCCTCAGAGAGAACCCAGACTCAGAGACATAATAATAAATGAAAGTCCCTTTCACCACTTTTCTGTAAGAATGCTGGCCACCAGTCCCACACCACCATAACCTCCAGCAAAAGATTGATGGACTCTTCACTAGAGAAACTTACCCATGTATAAGACCAATATTTACTGGCAGTTGGCATTTCCCCAACAAAATGGTCAGATCTTTCTGATCATTCTAAATCAAAACCCACCAGTTGACCAAAAACAAAAACTATAAACACACCAAGCATCCAATCAGCTTGGTAGTGACTCATTCCTGAGTGTGACTGGACACCAAAAACACCCAACAATTAAGGAAAGCCTCTAAAATGAAAAACACAATACAAATAAACATAACAACAGGAACTCAAAGAAGCAGACAATATGAGATGCAGAAAAAAAAAAACTGAAAACAAAACTGTAATTGATATCCCCAGAGAAGCAAGATATATTCCATCCTACATATAAGATAGGCACCATCAAACAATAAACGCAAGCTCCTGAAAACGAAAAATAATAGCAGAAAACTTAAAAATTGAGTAGAAGTGGTGGAAGATACATTTAAAGAAATCTTGTAGAAAGCAGAACAAAGATGAAAAGTGGAAAAGGAAAGCCAAAAAAATTAGAGAACTGGTTTGGATGCATGACAGTAAAATAATGAAGCAACAGAAAGAGAGAACAGGGAAAATGGAAGAAAGAAACTATCAAATAAGTAATAAAGAAAAATTACCAGACAAAAAGATCCAATTTTCATACTGAAAGAGCCTGCTGCATGTTTGACAAAATCAGTGAAAACTGACTCATTAAATCACATCGTCATGAACTATTAGAATATTGAAGACAATATTAAAATACTTTATAGAGGGGGGAAAGAGCATGCAAAAGAATTAAAACTGAGAATGGCATTAGACTTCTCAACAACAATACTAGAAGTAAAGACAATAAAGAAATGCCTTCAAAATTCTGCAGGAAATTTACTTTCCTGCAGAAAATAAAATTTTATACACAGCTGGACTATCATTCAAATATGACCATATGATACAGATGTTTTCAAACAAGCAAAATGTGTCAGTTATCAATTTATTATTTCTCAGCTCCAAACCCCTACTACTTTGCCCTGTTTTGCAGTAGGGCAGCTGGAGCCTGAAACACTTTCCCTTTGACATGGGCACTTTGTCAGCAGGCTTTGTCAATAAAGAGTGCTGGAAAGACATCAAAGCTATAGCAAAGGAAAAGCCTTCCCTTCTTGATTCCAAGGTGCCTCATTCTATGACAGTGTTGAGGGGAGCACACAGAAGACCCACTGGCACTCACCCTTCAGCAAGTTTTCTCAGCATCACAGTGGATAGCATCCTAGGCACCAGTTACAACCCGTGGCACCCAGTAAACTTCTCTGCCACCACAGCCACGTTTCCCCTATGAGATCTCAATCTCAGCCTTAGAGAGGGGAGTACCCTTCCAAATTCATTCCTTCCTTGGGTGCTTGCCCTCAGCCCTAGAGTTAGCAGCTCCTCTCTCTACTCTTTAGCTCTGTTACCCCTTTTTCAGTTAGACATCTTTTATTTGGTAATATTTCTTCATAGTAAATTTTTCCTGTTTGAAATACTGATGTGGTTCCTGTCTCCTGGCTAGACCCAGGATGATGTATAGTCTCAACTAGTTAGCTCCCATGCGTCCTTTCTCCGGAAACTTACAGAGGATGTATTCATGGAAAACAGGTAGAAAACCACAAAAGAAAATGGTAGCAGATTCAGGAAGCAGAGGCCCAACACAAGACAAAACTTAAGGGGTCTCAGGGCAAGGCCAGGGGGCCACCAGCCCAGAAGGAGCAGGGGCACAGAGCCCTTCAGGATGTATGTCTCCAGGGAGGGAAAAATGGAACTGATACATCACCTAATATGTTTGAAATAAGTGGCCGGGCACGGTGGCTCATGCCTGTAATCTCAGCACTTTGGGAAGCCAAGGTGGGTGGATCACGAGGTCAGGAGTTCAAGATCAGCCCGTCCAAGATGGTGAAATCCCATCTCTACTAAAAATACAAAACTTAGCCAGGCATGGTGGTGGGTGCCTGTAGTCCCAGCTACCAGGGAGGCTGAGGCAGAGAATTGCTTAAACCCGGGAGGCGGAGGTTGCAGTGAGCCGAGATCGTGCCACTGCACTACAGCCTGGGCGACAGAGCGAGACTCTATCAAAAAACAAAAAAAAAAGTATTAATTCTAGGAAATGGTACCAGAAAGGAAAATATAACTGAAATATAACTCATCATTTGGGTTAGCAATATACAATATTTACATGGTCAAAATAATGTAAACATTATTTTATTCATAGTATTGATTTAAAATAAATTTTTATTTTAAATTAAATTTGAAACAAAATATTAGGATCAAATACATAAAATTGATTTAAATTATACATATATTTTTCTTTATAATATTTATTCTTGATTTAATTGAAAGCTTTGTTATAACTGTACTGAGATGCTTGTGGGAGAGGAAGTGTGTGCAGGTGTGAGTGTGTTCAAGTGTGTATGAGAGTACATTAGTAGGAAGTCAGCAGGTAATGTCTACATTTGGTAAATCAAAAATAGCCCCTAATGTATTATTCAGCAACATGGTAATAAATACCAGCAATGATAGTTAAAACAGTTGAAAGCAGTTTTCTCTGGGAAACTTGATGATAGGTCTGGAGTGGAAATTTGCTGCTTTTTATCATAAGTCTTGTATGACTATCTGACTTTTAAATTTATGTACATGATGACTTGCTTTTATTGAAAAAACAAGACAGACTGAAGGATGCCTCAAAATCTAAACAGTGGCTACTTTGAGGAATAGGAATTATTTTTTTCTATGGTTATTCGGTATTTTTCAAGTATATATTATTTTGTAATTAAAAATAATCAATATATATTAATATTTTAAAATAAATAAGGAGATAACATGACCATACATGTCTGCCGCACACACACCTACACATGTGTGCATATGTAGAAGCATATATACGTATACACACATATAGACATGTAAGTTTATCTCTTATATACAAGCATTTTAGATGTTTCTCCTATCATCTGGCTGGATGTTCATTAAAACAGATTTGAAACTTAGGAATATTTGTCCAAATAACTCCATTTTCTTTGTACACTTTCTCTTGGCATTCCAAGATGTATGCAAAAGGAAGGGTGTTAGAGGCAGGTGGCCCTCCTGGGGGAGATGTCCCATCCATCGCTCTGGCCCAACTCTCAGCTGGACTAATAGTGGCCAATTGTGAATTGTCTCTCCTCCCCATTTCACCTCACTAAGACATGCACTTCAAAGACTCTTTGATACATTCTACAGCCTAAAGCAGGTTGGCCAGGAGGAAAGAACTGGAAATCAAAACCTTCTAAGTGAGCCCCTTATGAGTCAAATTCAAATGTACTTTAAAGGCATGATAGATGATTGATTGATTGATTGATACAGAGATAGATAGATAGAGATAGGTAGGGATAAATAGAGATAAAAAGATAACAGTATGACTCCTTTTGCCTAAGAACTAATTCCGTATGTGTTTTCCACTGCTCTGGGAGAACACAGAAGGTCCATGGCTTCAATTCTCCTTCCAAGTATGTCTCTGGCTATTCATGGGAGATACTGATCATTTTCCTGAGATGCTGAGCAACCTGCCCAGAGATGAGCGGGGCAGGGTAGGGTGGTGGTGAGTGGTTTAGGGGTTGGTTTCAACAATCACTGTTGCCAAAATTAGTCATCCACACTCCCTGGTTCTGGGGCAGAGTAGGCACTGTGGGCAGAGTATTACACGCATCACCCGCCATGAAATGGGTTGTTTGGATTGGTATCCGTCATACACACATTTCTCCCAGCATGATCCAGACTAGCATGCATAGGAATCAGAGAGAGGTTTCACAAAACCACTGGAAGAAAGCTCAGTGATAAGGTCTTTCACATTCTAGTGTGCGGTTCAGAGCACATACTGTGGTTGTCTTAGTGTGTGGATCCAGTGCTTTCCTTTATTAGATAAACAATCTTTGTTGTATTAAGTTCAGTTTCTTCATTTATAGAACTTGCCTGATGGAATTGTTTGAGGATTGGATGAACAAATGTATCCAAAGTGCATAAACAGCACCTGACACACCAGAAATATTCAATGAGTGTTTGTTACTATTTTATATTATCCTTTGTATAAATCTATTTAGTTGTCAGAGTTGTCATAAATGCACAAGCTCAGCATGAAAGACCAGTGATGTAGGCAATGAAGGTATTATTACCATCTCCATTTGACAGATGAGGAGTCAGAGGCTCACACCAATAAATAGTTGCTTGGCTTAGCACTTGACCCCAGAGCTTCCAAGTCCACTGCCACACTTTTCCTGAAGCTGAAGAGGCACCTCTACTCCAACTTAACATATCATGATATTGCTATCAAAACTTCTACTGATCCACGTGAAATTAAAATCACTAAGTATCTTTCCATTGACCAAGGTCCAGTCTTCTGACAAGCCTGAGTGTTAGGATTATGGCCCAAAAGCAGGTAAGCTGAAGTGGGGTCTAGCTCTGCCACTGTGGCCTTGGGCAAACCACCTACCCTCTCTGGTCCTCGAGTTCCTAATCTGTAAGGTGGGGGAGTTAGACTCATTGTCCCTAGATAATGGTTAAGGGTCCCTAGATAATGGTTAATCAGCTCTGAAATTCATGATTCTTTAACTTCTTTTTCCTCCTTTACACAAGCTGGCCTTTGAAGGACAGAGATGCCCAGAATATGTATCATCAAACCTAGGCAGTTTTGTACCCTTTTACAGGCAGCAGAGTAGGGAGTAGGGAGCTAGTAACCAAATGAGATCAATGGCTATCCCTGGAAAGCACTGTAGATTTTCTGTTTAGAAAACCAAAACCCCAACAGCAAGATAACATCTATTCCTAAACCTGAAGAGTTTTCCCATTCAATATGAGAGAATCTGAAAGGAACTTAGGAATCAATCCAATCTCCTTTTTACACACCAGAGAACTGAGACAATGAGAATTTCATGCGTCACCCAAGATGACATAGTTAATTAACTACAGAGATGTGACTTGAACCCAAGGCTCCAGGCTCCTCTTCCATGTTGCTTCCACTATATTGTGCTTCATCCTCCAGGAGGTTTAGAAAATCTGCATCCATGGTTCAGATGTCTCCTCGCCAGGAGACAAGCCATATTGGGATCAAAGCACATCTGTGAAGCTAATGACAGTCTAATTCACTATTGGCAGAAACATGGGAGATTTAGGGAGAAAATTGCAACAGACTGTTACAGACCGTTCTGCAGCACATTGCTGAAAACAGAAAACACCTCTTAGATCACAAAGCATCGTTGAGAAGGGGAGCCAACAATCCCTGCTCATTTCACATTCGGCTCCTTCGGATGGTTGGTGGTCCCCCAAACCAGCATGCTCCAAACGCACATCTGCTTCCATGCTGGAGAAACAAGAACCAGGGCTCTACTGAACTCACAATAAATTTATTTTTTCAAAAGCAGAGTTAAGAGCTTAACTGGATAAACTAAAAAAAAAAAAAAAAAAATCAAGTGAGTATGACACAATCAGCCCCTTTGTGTTCCAAAAAAATTGCCAGGGTCCCTGACATCTAGATAGCTATCTTTCCAGACTTTTCCCAGCCTTGCCAGCTGTCATTTGAGTTTAAACTCACTTCCTACAAAGGAAAAACACACCACTATTTCTCTTTCATTGACTGAATAAGTCTTCACTGAGCACTTTCTAGATGTCAAGAGTGTGATAAATCATCTCAGGGGCTAATTCTATTGCAATTCTACTTCTAATTATCAAAGCCCCCAAAGACCTACTGACCAATAATAAACAGAAGTCAGGTGTGGTGGCCAACAGCCCCAAGGGCCAAATCCCAACCCTCCCTCCCTTTTCTGGTTAAAATACTTTATCCTCAGAGTATTAAACACCACATAGCATATATTTTCCTTTAAAACACTATCATCTAAATTGGATACACACAGACACACAGTGTGAGTGTGTGTGTATGTGTGTGTGTGTATATATATATATATACATTTTTTAAAATTTCAATTTCAGGTACTTCTTTTTATGTAACTATTATTATGAGAATTTCAAACACAACAGTAGATAGAATAGTATAATAAAACCCCACATACCTATCATCCAGATTTGACAATTATTAACATTATTCTCTTGTATCTCTTCTATTTCCCTCTTACTTTACAGAAAAAAAATTAAGCATTTCTTAATGATGCCATAATCTAGGGTAACCATACATTTCCATTTGCCTGGGATGATCACAGGTTATACTTCTTTGTATTAACTAATACCTATTAACTAATTTTATAGCCCCTTTTGTTTTTAAAAAAATGACCTGGTTTGTATAATAAATTCTGTGGTCACTTCACCTATAGCCGATATTACCAGTCTAAGGCACTGAAGAAAATAGTGATGTCTTAATACTGTTTGTCATTACTCAATACTATCCTGCTTTTCTAGGCTCTTCTCTGAACCTCAAGAACAGAAAGCCTGAGTACTACAATTCACAGATTCCCTGGCTAAATTCCACCACTGAAAGAAATTGACGTAAGATTTGGAAGACAGAAGAGAAGAAAAGCATCTTCTCCAGCTTCAGCAGACACATAGGTCTTGGAAGCTGCAGACAGCAGATGTGAACTTTTGCTTGTGGTTTACAGGACTGCAGACAGCCCAGACCATAGCTGGTGGTTTCCAGCAATCCCTGAAATTTACTATGTATGTTCTCCTTGGGTGCAGAAACCTTGTTCTCTATCCCCAGTGCCTAACACAGAGTAGAAACTCACAGAATACCTGGTAAATAAATTCTTCACCAGCTTCAGCAGCTTAAGGATAAAGAATTTTGCATCTAAAGAGGACAAGGTCATCTCAGCATTTGACACTATGTTCAGGTCTAGACCTGCATTGCCTAATACACAGTGGTCACTATCCCCGTGGGGCTATTTAAATTTAAATTTAAATTAATTAACTAAAATTAAATGAAATTTAAAATTTAATTTCTCAGTTACATGGGCCACATTTTAAGTGCTTAACAGCCAGAGATGGCTAATGGCTGCCATATTGGGCAGCCCATTTCCATCACTGCAAAATGTTCTACTGGACTGTGCTGGTTTCTAGAATTAGTAGAACAGAAGAACCACTTTCCAAGGCGGAGCTAGTAAAAGTCCTCTCATCTGCATACATGTGTAGATGATACATTTTTACAGCTAACTCAGAGACAAAATGACCAGCCAGAAGACTCAGAGACAAGCACTAAGGAAGTGGGTTCTAGCAAGGGAGTAAGAATCTCAATGCTAGCTAGCTTTTATTGGACAGTTAGTGTGTAAAAACCCCTGTAATAAGTACTTTACACATACCTTATTTTAAAAGAATATAAATAAATACAGATCCACTATCCCTTAGCTACAGTTCCAAAATCCAAAAAGCCCTGAAAACCATTTACTTTTTAAATAAGTTTTGCCACAAACTCACTTGGCAGTAAAATCTGACCCGAATTTGAATTGCTGTGAGCCTATTCCTAATCTTTATTTAGCATGAATTGTCATTTTGCTGAAGAAATATTAATAGGTTACAGGATACCACCCAGACCTCACCCTTGCTGGTAGTTTAATGTAAAATAGGGCATATGTGCTATTTTGTTTTTCTAAAATCTGAAAGAATCTCAATTCTAAAATACATTTTGCCCTAAGTGTTCAGAAAGCAATTTTGGACCTGTATTTTTATTTTCTTATTTTACAAATGAAAATACAAAACTCAGAGAAGTGAAGGTATTTCCCCCAAATCACAGAGACAGTAAGGGAGAAGCAGGGATTCTAACCCAGTCTATGCCCAAAGCCCAGCCCTTAACCACTAGTTAACACTGCCTCTCTCAGCTACAAATGCAACCAGTATGGCTCTGCTACAAATGTATAGCAAAGGCCAAGCCACCAAATCTGGAATTAGAGTAAAAACTATACATTCCAGAGAGTACCTCAGGACCCTAACCAAGCCCTATAACCACAACCGAAACTGACTGAATTAGAGTCACCATCTGCCCAGCACAAGTAGAGGCAATGTGGGTTTAGTATTTGTGATATTTCAAAGGAAACTGAATCCCAGTATCAAGTTCTCCAATACATTGCAGTAATTAACATTTTCAGAACCTAGCTATTTAATTTAAAACACCTCAGGGTACAGGATCCTCAATAAAAGCGAAACAAGGGCAAATCCGGCTTTCTTAATCACAGCTGAGAGCAAAGGCTCCCTCATGCTGAAAGAGGCCAACCCAGTTTCCTTTTTCACGATCCTGCTGAAAAAGAGGACGCTAGGGAAACCTTCGGGGAGCCCTAGAGGCCTGGCTGTCAGCTTCCAGAGGGCAAACTCTGGGGGCACATCAAACCACTGGCATGAATCAGTAGCCACACTAGTGGCATGGCTCATAGGCAGGTCAGTGATCAATGATCCAGGATCCAGGGATCCTTGGGTTTTGTTAAGAAATCACTATAGACCTGGGGAAGAACACCAGTGATTTCAGCAATATAATGCAGCATGGGTAACTCTCTATTTGGAATTGTTTAATTAGTTAATGAGTTTGGGGAGCAGCTCTTCTTAGGGATGATTAGTTAAGGTTTAACACATGGGACTGCAGAAAATTCTCATTCATAGGAGTCAGCAGATTTCCCTTCTCATTGATGGCCAATCAGAAGCCCTTACAGTGTGCTTACGAAGTGCCGTACTCAATGCTCACTTCAGCAGTATGTTTCCAAATTCTCAGACGATGAGACTCTGAGACAAAATGGGGAGTAAAAGCCCTTGCAACAGGGTTTAATGCATCAATCTAGGTAGGGGCTGGTTTTGGCTGAACTGTCTGGGACTTAAACTCTCTTTTCACTACTTACATCTTGGGCTTCCAGTGATGAGAGTACAGTAGCCTGGTACTCCTTGACACCTACTGCTGTAAAAATATTAAATTGTTGATCTGCACTTGTCATAGAACAAAGGAAATACGTCCCTGTGGCCTGGACGAGGAGAAGGGCTGCCTGATTCTCATTTAACCAGGTTGGTGCCATAATTCCAGGAAGAGATCCAAAAGCAATTGCTGCCGCCTCACACCATCTGGAATGTTCTTTACCCCAAAAAAGCATCGGGAAGACTCACAAATTACTCATATACATGCCCTTGGGTGCTCTGCGGAAGGAAATGACTTCAAAAGATTAGATCAGCTGATACTTCAGAAAGCCATTTGTTCCAGATAAATGCAAATTACCCCACACAAAAGATTCTGACAGGAAGATAATCACCATGGTTAACTCCAAGGAAAGAAGCTGTATCTCTCACCTGTAAGGACTATCCTCTTATGGCCAACAGAACTCAGTTCTCCATGATTCTGTACAAGGGTCTGTCTCAGAGAGCTGCCACCATCAGTGATTCTGCCTGGTGTCAGCCAAAGTGAGAGCCCCAGGAGAGAAACCCAAAGTCACTGCAATGAACTCATGCTTAACTGGCAATGTCTTATTCTAAGCAGGATGAAAGTTTTTAAACACCACAAAAACTAAAGGATATGTGCTTTTAGCCAATAACTAGCTTCTCGTTTGTGTACAAAGTTTTTGAGCTTCTGACACCATACTGCTAAGAAAGGAGAAGTTGGAAGACGCTGGGGCTTTGAGGTTCAGATCATGTGGTCTACAGTGAGATGTCTCCCATTTCTATCCTTCAGGACTTCCCAGTAACACCATAGAGCCAGGTTGTAAGCTCTTCTGAGCCAAAACCAAAAATTTAGAAACATTCAGGCACATAGTGCTTGCAACTATGGCTTTCAAATGGTGGTGTATAAAATGTCCTGGTGTAGGAGTCAGAATCCACTGGAGGATCATGGCAAGTCTCCCAAGCTCTCCTGTCTCAGGTTCTTTATCACACGGGGATTATGCATGATTAACAACACAAATTTTGCAGCCAAATTTCTTAGGCTCACATCTTGATTTTGTTACTTACTTTGTGACGGTGGACATAGAACAGTGCCTGGTTCCTAGGTAACTGCTATATACGTGTTACTACTGTTGTTATCAGTAAAATGAGAATGAAAACACTGGTCCTTCCTATACTACAGAGAAGTAATGAGGGCAAAACAAAATGAGATGTTTGAAAAACAAGTTCAAAAGAGTGAAGAAATCACTACATAAGCAAATTTCCTATTAAGTTTCTTTTTTATAACACATCCTACTACTATGGCATTTCATTGATTCTAAGACACAGATTTTTTGACATTTTAGCATCTCTGAAGTTGGATGTATCTGACAATGAGGGGACATAATTAATTGGCATTCTATAATGATACCTAAAATACGTTTTATAATTAATTGTATCTTAAGTTCAATAAAATATGATAGTATATTTTCAATAAATGTGAATCATTTGGTTGTTTCTGGGTTCAGACATCCAATCTTGCTCATAATCATAATTTTACTTCTTCTTCAGATGCCCTCTTTAAATTTCAAGCTAATTTGGTCCAGGACTACTGGACGCTGAAGCAGAAGGACTGGGATCCAATCCCGATCAAAAGAACCACAGGTGCAGGCTGGGGGGCATGATAAAATAACAATGACTATAATAACAAAAACTCATTTTGTGAAAAACACTTCTGAAAAAGAATAGTTCAAAATAAATTTAAGTATGCATTAGGTGATAAAAATGGCATTTTAAATCCTTGGTGAAAGAATGGACCTACCAAAAAATTGTTGTACAACAAAAGGCAGCAAATTAAAGGGGGTGGGGAGGGTGCTTAGAGTTGAAGAACTACCTTACTCCTTACAGCAAAATCCATTTCAGGTGCAGAGGGAAAAAAAGTAAAGGGAACTTGGTCTTGCACCTTAAGTACCAGCACAGCCACAGGCGGGTAGAGCACTAACCAGGTTCTTGGGGTCCCCGATTCCAGGACTTCACTCTTAGATGGTAGTTTTAGACCTCCCTGGGCCAGAGAAGAGCCCACTGCCATGAAGGATGAGTCTAGGCCAGGCAGCATTCAGCACAAGCTTACCGAAGGGCCCTTGGGCCTTCTGGGAACATCAGCAGTAGTCTGGCAGTGCTGTTTGTGGCGTAGGGGGCAGGGCCTATGGAGCGGGGCTCCTCTGACTTTGGAAAGGGGAGGAAAGAGTGGGAAAAACTGCATCCTGTGGTGTGAGTGCCAGCTCAGCCACAGTACAGTAGAACACCAGGTAGACTTCTAAGGTTTTTTACTTGAGTCCCTGATTCTCAGGCAGCACCTCTGGACCCACCTGGAGCCCGGAGAACCTCACCACCCTGAAGGGAAGTTCACAGGCCTGGATGGCTTTGCCACCAGTTGATTGTAGAGCCCCAATACAATAATAGCTGGAGACTTCAACACTCCATTTGCAGCATTGGACAGATCGGAAGATTGTCTGGAAAGACGAAATTCAACAAAGAAACATTGACTTAATCTGCACTGTAGGCCAAATGGATCTAACAGATATTTACAGAATATGTCTTCCAATGGCTATGGAACACACATTCTTTTCCTCAGCACATGGATCATTTTCAAGGATAGACTATTATGTTAGGTCACAAAACAAGTCTTAAAACATGTTAAAAACTGAAATAATGTCAAGCATCTTCTCTGACCACAATGGAATAAAACTAGAATAACCAGATAAATTTTGGAAACTACATAAATACATGAAAATTAAACAATATGCTCCTCCGTGACCAATGGGTGAATGAAGACATTAAGAAGGAAATTGAAAAAATTATTGAAACAAGTGATAATGGAAACACAACATACCAAAACCTATGGTATACAGCAAAAGCAGTACTAAGAGGGAAGCTTATAGCTAAAAGTGCCCACATCAAAAAAGAGGAAAAACTCCAAAGAAACAATCTAATGATGTATCTTAAAGAATTAGAAAAGCAAGAGCAAACCAAACTCAAAATTAGAAGAAAAGAAATAATAAACATCGGAACAGAAATACATGAAATGAAAATAATACAAAAGATCAGGCAGGGCACAGTGGCTCACCCCTGTAATCCCAGAACTTTGGGAGTCTGAGGCTGGGGGGTTGAGTGAGCTCAGGAGTTCGAGACCAGCCTGGCCAACATGGCAAAACCCTGTCTCTACTAAAAATACAAAAAATTATCTAGGCGTGGTGGCACATGCCTGTAATCCCAGCTACTTGGGAGGCTGAGGCAGGAGAATGGCTTGAACCTGGGAGGCAGAGGTTGCAGTGAGCCGAGATCATGCCACTGCACTCCAGCCTGGGTGATAATAAGACTGTCTCAAAAAAAAAAAAAAAGAAAAGATCATTGAAACAAGAAGTTGGTTTTGTGAAAAGTTAAACAAAGCTGACAAATTTTTAGCCAAACTAAGAAAAAAAAGAGAAGATCCAAATATACCTTTAGTATTGAAAATGATGCAAAGATAAAATACCTAGCATAGCAAGTTGGCATTGTATGTGAAGCAACAGAAGCCATACATGATTAAATTATTTGGCAGAGAAGATTTCTTGTATTTTGGGCCAGTGTTTTCACTTTTATGATCTTCAGAACACTCACTGAACTTGTATTTGGAGAGTAGTTGTGGTCTACGAATTTTGTAAGTACATACTATCCATTTGGAAAAACAAAACAAAACAAAACAATCACAAGCAAAGGAGATACAGAATGAAAAGAATTTGCTATTTTTGCAGGGCACAGTGACTCATGCCTGTAATCCCAGCACTTAGGGAGGCTGAGGCAGGTGGATCACTTGAGGTCGGGAGTTAGAGACCAACTTGGTCAACATGGTGGAAGCCGTCTCTACTAAAAATACAAAAATTAGCTGGGTGCAGTGGTGTGTGCCTGTAATCCCAGCTACTCAGGAGGCTGAGGCAGAAGAATTGCTTGAACCTGGGAGGCAGAAGTTGCAAAGAGCCGAGATTGTGCCACTGCACTCCAGCCTGGGTGACAGAGGGAGACTCTGTCTTTTAAAAAACTGCTATTTTTATAAGTCCTTTCTATGGGACATAAATACATTAAAGAAAACATTTTTCAAAAGAATCTTGGAATACAATAGACATTCCTAAGTATGACAAAAATGCACATATGCCATAAAGAAAAGAGCTACTAAATTTAACTTCATTTATATGTTTACATTTCTGAATGGAAAAAAATCAATAGATAAATAACAATGAAGGGTAGGGGTGGCAACATTTATGACAAATAGCTAATTTCTTTATAAGTACATGGTAGTTTTACAATTTTCAAAATCCAGCTCAGAAACAAGAAACAAGGCTAGGCATGGGAGCTTATGCCTGTAATCCCAGCACTTTGGGAAGCCTAGGCGGGAGTAACACTTGTGGCCAGGAGTTCAAGACCAGCCTCGGCAACAGAGAAAGACCCGCATCTCTACAAAAAAATTAAAATATTAGTCAGGATGGTGTTGCACACCTGTAGTCCCAGCTGCTCCAGAGGCTGAGACAGGAGGATCACTTGAGTCCAGGAGGTCGAGGCTACAGTGACCCATGATTACACATCTAGCCTAGGCAACAGAGTGAGATCTGTCTCAAAAATAAAAAAGAAAGAAAGAAAAAGAAAAGAGAAACAAGATTTCAACTCTGCCACTGACTAGCTTTGTGGTGATGGCAAGCAGCAACCTCTCTGAAGCTAGGGTTCCACTTCTGCTAGTGAGACCTGGGCGAGATTGTCCTCAGAGTCCTCCCAGTTCCCATACCGTGTGATTGTCTGCAAATCTCCATGTTTGAAAAAGAGGAAAATTATGCATGTAAATGGAATGGAATTTTATAAAGGATACAACATAAAACAGATTAAGAGACAGATTGTTTGGCTTGAATTCCTAAACAATTACACTGCGAAGTACAAAATGAGACTTCTTGTTTGTAACTTAAAATTTTAAAAGAACTTTTATGGATGAAAAGTACCATAGAATCTCATGATTAGTCTGTTCACAAGCTAACAAATTATAAAATGTCTGTCTCCTTTTCTAGAGAGAAATAAAGGGTCATTCAGGGACTACCAGCCCTCGAGTCAAAATTAATTTCCAGTAAATCTGAAAGGAGAGCAAGATGTCCACGGAGTGATCCCAACACCTACAAAAACCACAAAGGAAGTGAAAGCAGACAACAGTTTTCCTTCAGAGCAGTGGGGGTGTGAGGTCTTGGTAGGTTTGCTGTGCACAGAGCGCCCATCACCTTCCCACCAAGCCCGATTCACAACCTAAGTGACTCTGGAGGGCTGAGCAAGGAAATGGATTGATCCCAGCTGGCTCCAAATAGTTCACGAATCTCTGATGCTCTGCTTAACCCAGAGTCTGTCATTTCTTTTTCACTCCCAGGCTTTTCTGCAGATGCCAAACTCTAGGAGAATCTCTTCTCTCCCACTGCTCGACAGCCTTGCTAACCCACGACATCATTCCCACAGCCTTCTGTGGCTCCCTAAAGCCGCTCCTGTAATCTGCTAACCCCACCATTCCAGAACAGTGGCACATCAATAAAACCCAGCAGTTCTGTTATTTGGGTTTCATTAAGCTTTTCAGGAAGATCTTTTGTGGTGGACAGATAGTAAAGGAAACAGAGCAAAGAAATAAAGCACCAGCTCATTCGAGCGGAAGCAGAGCACAGAACCGAAGCAGAGCATAGAACCAAACTCTACTCGCTTGGAAAGGGTTGGCTAGGGGGTCTTAGAAGTCTGCAGGCTCTATAAAAGGAATGTTGCTCTTCAGACACTGAGCAGAAACTTGTCAGTGGCATTTAGTGGTTTAATCCAAGCCCTAGGATATGGACTTTAGGACAGAACAAAATTGTTCTAGGGATGTGAGCCCCTCCTTACCTGCTAACAGTCCAAACCCCAGGGACTGACTTCCTCACTTGAGACTGGCTGCTTTCCAGTCCCAGGACCTTATCCAGCTTGCCTTCCCCTTTCTCCAAGAAATTCTTCCTTGAAAGGAGATACACTTTAGCATAATAACTCTTTAGACAGATATTTATCAAGGGTCTATTCCTCACCAAATATCATGTGCAATGCTTTGGTGTCCATTGCCCTATTCCACAGGGATCTACTTAGAGGCAGGAGCAGAGAATTTGCTGAGCCCTTACAAGAGGTTGCATAGAAGCCTCTAAGTGGGAGGTCCCAATTTTCCAAGTTGGGGCTCAGAGCAAGAGGACTCACCCTGCTCAGGACTTCTTTAATGGAGGATCATATTAAAATGTCGACTCTCATTCTACACATCTGGAATTGGGCTTGAGATTCTTCATTTCTAACAAGTTCCTCGACCACTCTTTGAGCAGCAAGGCCCTGACTCCTGGAGGAGAAGATGCCACCTCCTATGCGTCACCCCTGCTTTGGTTCTGATGGGAAGGGTAGGGACTTGAGGGAAAGGGTGTGACTGCTGGAAATGGCTGGCGCTCTTAGAGGATCCTGAGTGAACACATCCAGCCCCCTACTTCTTCCCAATTCAATCTCCTAAAGATTTTTTCCTTTTTAATAAACCCAGCAGTTAAAAACTAGCTTGTTAGTTAAAGGCCTGAGGGACACAGAGGGAGGCTCATGCCCTACCACTCAGTTCATTAGCTGGAGTAACAACCAATTTCAAGGTGATTATTGCTATTATAAGCTCTGATCAATTTTTTAAACATGTTTCCAGGTTTTGAACCTAAAGCGGGAATATT
Source organism: Macaca nemestrina (assembly GCF_043159975.1). Lineage (NCBI taxonomy): Eukaryota > Metazoa > Chordata > Mammalia > Primates > Cercopithecidae > Macaca > Macaca nemestrina. The sequence continues at coordinate 68,087,966 of NC_092137.1, forward strand.
AGAGCTCAGAGAGCAGCTGTGTTGAGAATTAGTCATATCCCCAGATTAATATCTGATCTCTCCATCAAAGAGAATACAGGACACATTTAGTTAGGGTTCTAATTGTACCTCCAATAAACCTCCACCACAGTGAAATACGAGTGCCCATAATTTTTAGTTTCAACTTCCTATACATAATCCATCTGACTGGATGGTCTCAAGCAGAGGCAGTTAAAGCAATTTGTTTCACTTACATAAAGAAATAAATCAGTGCTTAATTATGTGAGGTTTATTATTAACAGTGCTGGCAATCTGACCATATGCCATGACTTCATCTTTTTACATCAAGAAAAAATATGAGAATATACTGACTGCTTTTATGATGCCTGTGCCCACTCCAGAGTGATGCTTGGGGAGGAAAGTGGCACACAATGTGACCCAATGAGGAGAAGGAGGTTCTACGTGTTCACACTGTTCTCAGCACCCAGCTGTGTGATGCATGCATAATGGTCAATGAACAGTTGCCACTGAGAAAAGGCAGGAAAACTTCACATCATCCTTAGTACTGCTTCCCAGTGTGAGAACAAGTTCATCAAATCTTTTTTTCTCCAGAATCTCAACGTCTTTCCTAGACCAGCATTAAATCACCAGCATGCAACAGAAGAGAGGTCACAGATTTGGTGTCAGAAATGTGAGTCCAGATCCCCACTCTCACTAGCTGTGTGACTTGAATAAGTGATCCAACCCCTCTGACTTCCTATTTATTTCCCTAGCTGAAAACATGGGATATGGATGCCTCCCATGCCAGTTCATATGAGGATTAGACATTATGGATGAGTAACACCTGGCCCACAGTAAGTGCTATTATACTTTGGAAATTCCTATTCTAGGGATAAATTGGAGAACTAAAACTTAAGCATGTCTACATCCTATGGTCATTGATGAACTGATGACATCAGTGACAATATTTCAAATTGGGCTTTTAGTTTGCTCTTGCCTTTGATGTCTATTTCTAGCATTTAGGGCCAATTTCCAATTTCTCTTTAGATTGCTGTGTATCTCATAGCAAAACAGTGAGCATTCTGAGGTTCATCTGTTTTATAGATGATCCAGTTCTTAGGGAGTTAAAGCTTTCAGGATGGGAGCTGTGACAGGCAGGTTGGCACTCAGGAAATACATGACACTGGCCCCTGGAACTCCTCCTGCTGTGGCAGACAACATGCATTCTCCTGTATTCCTTGGCAAAAGAATCCAGTTGTAGATGCCCAGCTAAAATATGTCTTTGCAGGTCAGGATGGCCAACAATACACAAATGGAAATTGTTGAAGCAGATTTTCAGGAAACCTCTTTGAGGGAGGCACAGACAGCTGGCATCTCCTCCTCTCACCCTTTCCTCTTCCCCGTACTCCATTCCTGAGTATGGAAGTGATGATTAGAACCCCAGCAGTCAGATGGAACCATAGTCAGCCCTGGGGATGAAAGCCGTGGGCTGAGGATGAAGGGACAGGAAGATGGAAAGAACCTGGGACCCTGATGACACCAAATTAGCCTCAAGACTGCTTGTCTCTGATCTTCTATTGCAGCGGGGGCAAAAGAAAAATGTAAGTTATGTAAGTCGCTGTTATTACTGATCTATGTTACTCATAGCCAAATGCAACTACTTTTTGGATTTTTATACACATCCCAAGCAGACTTGCGCTATGCACAAAGGACCCTGGAAGAACAGTATTCCAGATCTGTGCTAAAAATGCAAAAGCTTTATCTACCCCAAATAAACTAGTATGTTACTCATACGTGACTGAAAATGTGGATATTCCTTCCAGAGGGAATAATTTATTTAATTTTACAATATTCTGGACTTGCAATAAATACCCCAAAGGCATACCTTCTACAAGGTCTCTAGCTTAATTGAGTCCACGTTCTGAAGCTTATGAAGTCATCAGTCCTAAAATAGCTCTGCTTTTCATCCCTCACCAGGACAGTCTTAAACTCTTTTTAAACTCTTTACTAGACACTGTAGCAAAATAAAACGTACTTGAAAACATTAAGGGCTGATGAACTGGTTTGGATTTTCTCCAATCCTCTAGACTTTCTCTCCTTCCCATAGCTCTAAAATGAAGTTAAGCCACTTTGATATGAAGGCACTTGATTTGGGGCCACCACACATTGATTTATCTAGCAGAAGGTGCTTGCATTTTTCAAGCCAGAGCAAAGGGCTTCCATACACTGTGTCATCCCTTTGGTGAGGTATGATGGTTCTTGGTTGCCAGATTAAATAGAAATAGAGTGTCCCATTTCTGGCTCCCATGAAGAGGCAACTGAGACGGGCTGACCTGAGAAAATAACCATTTTTCAATAGAGAAATGTATTAATCAAGATAAATTCAACTCCTAGTTTCCCTCACCATATCTCATTTTAGGTACCTAGAATGGAGAAATTTAAAAAAAAGAATGCATCTTTTTGTTGTTGTTGTTGGGGCGCTGTCTTGCTCTGTCATGCAGGCTGGAGTATAGTGGTTCAATCATAGCTCACTGCAGCATTGACCTCCTGGGCTCAAAGGATCCTCCCACCTGAGCCTCCCCAGTAGCTAGGACTATAGGTTTGCACCACCATGCCTGGCTTTGTTTATTTTTTTATAGAGATGGAATCTCACTGGTTTACCCAAACTGGTCTCAAACTCCTGGCCTCAAGTGATCCTCCTGTCTCAGCCTCCCAAAATGCTAAGACTACAAGTGTGAGCCACCATGCCCAGCCTCATCTGAACTTTAATGAGATATTTGATACCATTCTACACAACATTTCTATCTTAACTTTGCTTACCTTATATTGCCGACATAACATGGATCGACTAACACTTTACAAGTGGAAATTAATTGTTCAAAAACCCTCAAGATAGTAAGCAGACTAGACTTCTGAAGTCTGTTCTCATGTTATTTTAAATCTTTATAAAATAATAAATGAATAGCTGATATTTTACATGTACAGATGCAATAGATGGGTTGGAACTGTTCATATCAAAAAAGCATAAATAAAATGTAAATGCCTTCATTTAATTAGTAAATAGGGCTCATTTGAGCACAGGTTGGTATGTAACAGAGAACGTGCAAAGAAATACACAAAATAAAGACACTGACAGAAAAGAAACACTTGGTTGGAGGGAGAAGGAAAGGGGACTACAAGCTTCTCTGAATTCTCTGAAGATAATATAAGATTATGGTAAACGAACTCCACCAGCTAGCTAGCAATCCTTTCCCCCAGCAAAGGTGACAGGTTAATCATTCTATTTAATATCAAAAGCCCACCCTGAAAGCTCAAGGTTCCAAATCTGGGAGTGAGCAATGCAGAACTCCATTTCCTAGCTCTAGAACACCAAAAGGCAATTTGTGGGACTAAGTAGACCACTAGCAAAGAATCCCAATCCAGCCTTCCATAGTCTCCAGCCAGGACTTAACGAGGCATGAATTTTCACCACAAAGTAGATTTCTTCATTAAATAGCTAATTAAGCTCTTTTGAAAAAGTGATTTTCAACAGAGCTGATAAATTCAACCCAAACTGGAGCATTAACTAATCAAAGCAAGAGACTTCTGCTCAAAAGTACAAACCAAAAGGCTTACAATTCCCACCTCCTCACATACCTTCATTTATAGATAGATAAATAGATAGATAGACAGACAAACAGACAGACAGACAGACAATTAACCTGTTCCTAAATGTGATTAAATAAACACTTGGAACCTGAAATCATGAATTTAGGAGAAGCTATCTCAGTCCAATTCACACCGGAGAGTATGGAAGGAACCCAGCCAACCTGTGCTTCCTGGGGAGTCCGTTTCCAGGTCAGCTTAGCACCTTGTTAAGTTGTCTAGTTCTTGATACTGATGGGATCAGTAAATTAGTAACCCCCTGCCTTCACTTAGAAATCACAAAGTAGGACTTCCATTATATTCATCTTTGTGTTCCTTAGAAATACTGGATTTTTCAAAACTGTAATTACGTCCTCAATCATAAGCTCAGAAATGATAGCAAAAGCCAGGCGCGTGGCTTAGGCCTGTAATCCCAGCACTTTGGGAGGCTGAGGCGGGCAGATTACTTGAGGTCGGGAGTTCAAGACCACCCTAACCAACATGGAGTCTCTACTAAAAGTACAAAATTAGCCAGGCATGGTGGCGCATGCCTGTAATCCCAGCTACTCGGAAGGCTGAGGCAGGAGAACCACTTGAACTCGGGAGGCAGAGGTTGCAGTGAGCTGAGATCGCAGTGAGCAGAGATCGCGCCATTGCACTCCAGCCTGGGCAATAAGAGTGAAACTCTGTCTCAAAAAAAAAAAAAAAAAAAAAAAAACCCAGAAATGACAGCAACAATTTAAAATGATATATTTTCTAGCACTTGATTCTTAGCCCTGCCCCTACACAAAAGCATACTATGTCTTATCAAACTACATAGAAAATAGGCAGTCCACCTTTTAATATCATTTTGCTCTAGATTACATATTTTATGCATATAATTTCAAATTTTATGAAAATTATAGAAAAACATACAACAAAGGAAAAAAAACACACACACACAATTCCCTTGATCAGAGAGCTAGACCCTAGACCCCATTAACATTTTGGTGTTTCTTTTGTCAGTCACATTAGAAAAGGTATGGACACATATAAGTTTTAGAAAAAATGTATACTGCTTTGTAGCTCACTTTAAAAAACAAAAACAAAAACAAAACAGTTTCACTCTTGTCGCCCAGACTGGAGTGCAATGGCACTATCTCAGCTCACTGCAACTGCCGCTTCCCGGGTTCCAGTGATTCTCCTGCCTCAGCTTCCCAAGTAACTGGGATTACAGGCACCCACCACCACACCCAGCTAATTTTTGTATTTTTGTTAGAGACAGGGTTTCACCATGTTGGCCAGGCTGGACTCAAACTCCTGACCTCAAGTGATCCACCCACCTTGGCCTCTCAAAGTGTTGGGATTACAGGCATGAGCCACCACGCATGGCCTATAGCTCGCTTTTTCACTAAGGAATACATACTGAACACTTTTCATGGCACTAAATGTTCTTCTACAAACTTATTTTGAGTAACTGAATAATATTCCATCAAATATGTTTACTCTAGCCAATCTTCTATTATTGAGTATTCAGGTTGTTTCTAATTTTTTACCAGTAAAACATTGCTTCAGCAGGCCATGGTGGCTCACACCCATAATCCCAGAATTTTGGGAGGTTGAGGTGGGAGGATTGCTTGAGCCCAGGAGTTCGAGGCCAGCCTAGGTAACATGGCAAGACCCTGTCTCTAAAAAAAACTAAAAATATATTAGCCGGGCATGGTGGTACATGCCTGTGGTCCCAGCTGCTCAGGAGGTTGAGGTGGAAGGAACACTTGATCCCAGAAGGTTAAAGCTGCAGCGAGCCATGTTCATGCCACTGCACTCCAGCCTGGGTGACCAAAAAAAAAAAAAAACAAAAAAAAACAAAAACCTTGTTGCAATGCCTGCCCTCAGAGAGAAGTCATTGCTCACATTCATATTTTCTAGGACAAATTGCCAGACATAGAATCGTTGGGACAATGGATGTGAACAAATTTTAAATGCTCATACACGTTGGCAAATTTTCCTACAAATAAATTGCACCAATCACACTCTACCAGTAATATATCTAAATGTCCTAATGTATGGTCAGTTTCCTTACATCCTCACTAACTTTAGTATGATTTTTTTCTCTTTGCCAACTTAAAAGACCAAACAAAAGCATATCAATTTGATTTTAATTTCTCTTATTGCTGATGAGATTGAACCTGTTTTTATTTGTTTATCGTCCATTTGTGTTTCATCTTTTAAATTATTTATTCATGGTCTTTATCCATTTTTCTATTAGGATATTTGTCTATTTGATTAGTAAGAATATTGTATGCATTAGGGATATGTGCCTTTTAGGTGACATATAGATTATATATGTTTTTCCCACTGTTTGTCTTTTAACTTCCCTCATAGTGTTGACATATAGAAATTTTAGAAGGTTTTCATAGCCAAATCTATCCCTCTCTTCTCCCATATTTTTATTCCTCTTATAAAGCCCTTCCCTGCCTCAAGTTATCATTTATTCAACATTTTCTCCCATTACATCTATTGGTTTGTGTTTTGCTTTTGTCACTAACCTACACATTTAATCCATCTGAAATTTATTTTGCCACGGCAATAGGAAAGAACCCTCCAACTTTTTGTAAATGGTTAAGTTTGAGCCCTAACTTACGCCATTGATATGGTATACATTCACAACATTCTTAAGTACTATATTTGGTCTGTAATTTTAGCACTGTGGTTAAGAGCTTTGGTTTGGGAGACAGATTTGATTCGAACTCACCATTCCTACCTTCGTGACCTTGGACCAGTTATTCAATCTGGTTAAGCTTCAATTCTCTCACCTGCAAAGCACTTAGCAAAGGGTCTTGCATATAGTAAGTGCTCGATCAATATTAGACATTAGCAACCTTTTCAATTAGATCTCAGAATGACCACACAAACTCTACATCTGCACCTGATTTGTTGTCACTGCAATATTAAGAAATAGTCTGGAAAATTTCCTCAGTAGCCTGAACCTAGCTCATGAGGCAACCTTCCTCCCTTCAACCAGACTATGTAGAGCCCATTGACAATTCAAGGGGAATGAATCAGATCACTGCTTTTCTCCACAAAGCTTCTAGCCTCCCTTTCACCCCATGCCTATTAATATAAGCCACCAGAAGCCAGCAGCAGAGGGAGAGGAATCCACAACCACAGGTCAACATCATTGCCTTCCCCGCATGCAGAACACTCACTCTGCTCCAGCCTCCTCCCTAACTCACAGAAGATGACTCACTTTACTCCATGGCTTAAGGTATTTATTTTCCCTTAAGGAAGAACTTGTGTTGTTACACTTGGAGGTCCCGATAGTTTGGGATTCAGGAGAAAAGGACAGTGGAGGAAAGAATTCCAGGGTAAGATACTCAGAGAGTTTTCAATTGTTGTGCAATTAATTTAACAAACTGTCCCAATCTCAGATAACTTCTAAAGACTGAAAAAAAAAATACTACCTGATTAAAAAGCCAAGCAGTTAAATTGGAGGCATAAATTGGGTCTTTATTACCAAGTGCTCCACCTCTCTCTTAAATCATTACATTCACTCTAATATTTCTTTAGCATAGGGGTAGAAGGCAGTTTGATGTATAATGGAAAGGACTCAGTATTTGGAGTTAGTCATAACTTCTAAGATACATCATCAGATACCTGCAAAACCCTGTCTTCTAGCCTAGTTCAGTTCAGTCTGTATCTTAGCAGTTACTATTTGCCATAGGATAGGGGTAAAATAAAGCAGTCTCTTGACTGGGATAGCTCAAATTCCATTTCCTCTCTGGTATCCACTCTTCCCCACTGTAGCATAAGCTTCTCAATTAGGAAGACTATGTCTGCTACCACCTTTTAGAAACCCAGGAGCCAAAGTCCTATGATGCATTCAATAGCTGTCCCAATACATTTTGGAAGGAAGAACTGAGACATGCTGTTACTGTTTCATATCACTATGCTCCAGATGGAGAAAATCGTTTTCCCAAGTAAATCAGGGCCCACGCTATACCTTGCCTTATCCTCTAGGGCACCACTCTCTTCTTGGTTTCAGTTCAGCCCCACAAAAGTAATAGTGAAAGAATCAGACCTGGGGCTTCCAGGTCTCTTATCATGCCATCTCCTCTGTTTCTCTCCACTGATCTAGAAAAATGCAGTAGATACTATAGGGCAGCTGACTCTTTGAGTAGCAGGCCAGAGTCTCATGAATGCATGTCCCTGCTGGATCCCCGTGGCATGAGGGCACTATAATTAAGTGCTTTGACTTTATTACCTCTTCCACCTGAACCTTCCCTGCTCCATTATATGTATCCATCAGTCCTTAGATTTCATACCTAGGCACTTGCTTTCAGTATCTCCATGTCTGCTGCACTATCAATTAATGGCTGCAAAGAATTCCCTAGAATCCAAGCCTTCCTGGCCACATACCCTGGGGTCCAAGTGGCTCCTTCATTTTGGCAGATTGCTCCCATGACTTCTTGGGTCTTCTAGTCAGCATCAAGGATATTGCAAGCCACTTCCAAATTGTTTGCTCTCAGTATGCAATATTCCACTCTTCTTCCTCTGGCTACAGTTGAGAGAGCCAGGGAGTAAGGTCTCTGCCTGTGAAGAGGATCTACCTCTGCACATAGCCATAATTTGATTCCCCTCTCTGGGATTCATACAGGGAGTTACTGAGCCAAGAGTTTATTATCGAGCTTAGCATGAATATACAGTGAGGAGAGCTGAGTGCAAAACCAAATGTTCCAAGTGTTCCTAATTCCATGTGTTTTGAAGTGCCTGAAGCAGGAATTTTATGGAAGAGGGAGAGTCTTCCCTGGTGGTAAATTAAGGAGACTTCTTTTTAGCTCTGGATCACAATCAGGTCTTTAGCAGTCAACTAATCCCATTCTGTCTTTATTTTCTAATTGTATTCTTACCAACACAGCTCAGCTTTTTTCACAGTAGAGTAAGCCTTGCTAAAAAAGAAAAAAAAAAAAAAGCTTCTCTGTTCCGAGGCTCCCTCTAAAACACGTCTTTGCTTCCAAGGGTAATGAACTCTTTTATAATAAACGCCTCACTTTAATGCACGCTCTCTTTGGTTTCCAGGAACTGCCTTATAATTACGCCGCTCAGTATTGCATGTCAGAGGTTTGCTTCGCCTTTAATATTTTATGAAGAAATTCAGATTTTGACAGTAAAAATATTTAACCCAGAGGACCCGAAACCCAGACTATTATTTTGTAAAGTAGCCATCTAGCTGCACACTTGTGCACCGCTGCCTTCCCCAGTGCATACTCACACTCTTTGATACTCTCTGAGCAGACCCAACCACATGCTGTCCAGATGGAAACCTGGCTGTATCATTACATTATATTGAAATAACCCAATACCACCTGTTTCTGTTGGGGTTCCTGCCAACATTTTCCCATAAAACATTTATTTTGCTAATATTTTAGTTGGTCACCACAGAAGGACACTTGAAGTTAAAGATTTACCATGTGTTACCACCACTCAGAGCCAAAAGAGGCAAAAAATAAAATAAAAAGCCCTTTGAAACCAGGCAGCAGAGTTTGAGAAGAGCAAATGTCTATCTATTGTTTCCAAAGGTGGATGCCTCACCTGGCATGATGTCATCACGGGCACAGGGATTTCAAAACAAGCTTTTCTTGGCAATCTTCACAGAATGAATTACTCTCCTGTCTCTGGTGCTCATCTTTGGATCATAAAATATTTTCAGCTTTGTGAGAAGATCTTCCTGCTCCTTGGCAAATTGTATTTTGTAAATAAGTTCATGGAGATAAGGAATTAATTAGATGAATTTAATTTATAGATAAACATGCATATATTATTTGCATTCCATGAAGAACAGGATGGGTGAGGGGGAGTCAATGTCACATATTAGGAAATGACCCTGCACAGGATGTTCAAAGTCACTCGATGCCCTTGGGGGCAGAAGCAATGCATTTATCTTCAAGATTGAACAGTCAATGGAACCCTTTGGTCAAGAGACATAATGCAACATAATTGTCAAGTGTTTTGTTTCTTTTTTCTACCCTTTGCAACTACTTCCTATTTCTTGTTATGAAATACAAAGTTAAAGCCAAACTAGCCCAAAAATCAGAAGGCCATTGGAATAGTTTGCCAAAGGTATCATTTGGAGCTGGATTTGGGAAGGAAGAACTGTTGGTACCTGGTTGCCCGTTCACCACCTACCTCATGTGCCACTGTAGCTGGACCCAGCTTCCCTGCTGTATTTTTAGCTTACACCTACATTACAGTCTTAATTTTCTCCTGCACACTGAACCCCCTCTCAACAATAAACCCCAGAGGATGGGGGAAACACACAGACTAATGGCATTTGGCTGCTACACATCCCTAACATCTCCAGTCTTTTGGCTCTTATGACTCCTGGGATATCCATCGATTTCCCTGGGACTCTCATGCACTACAAGACAGTCTTTCTATTATTATACTTGGTGATTCACTTGCAAAGGTTAACTGCATGGCCTTTTTCCTGGCCCTGGTTAATTAGGAGGATGGGTCTTCCCCTAATCCCCACTTCTTGACTGGCTTATTGCTAAAAACCAGAGGAAGGGAAAGGAATGATGTTAGCCTGGAGCCCCACTCATGTAATGTGTCTATTTTTCTGCCAAAGGAGCTCTTTTGCACCAAAACACCTACTTCGCATTGTAAAAGTAATTTATATTTTAGATATTTGTTTTAAAAGTCAACTTGTAACCTGTAATGGCTATAGATATAGATTAAGGATCACAAGTAAAGCAATGTACCTCTCCTGGCGGCTTCCATTCACGTTCACATATCCTCCCTAAAGACAGATAATCATATAATTAAGCAATCCATTTCTCAGCATATATGCGCTGTACAGAAGACAGTGATACAGTGAATTCTGGTGTGTGCTTTGGTTCAAAGTATAAAATACTGAATAATCACATTTTTTATGAAAGCACTTGACCTTTAAATTGATATTTCCACCCAACAGATTATAATTATTGTTCAAAGAGATGTTGAATGCAGCACAGCTAATCCATAGGTGGCCCGTCTGTTACTCAACGGTTACAGCTTGTGTCCAACTGATGATATTAGCTGACAGCCATAAAAAGGGCAGAAAGGGTCACTTTTGGCTTCCTGTCAATACCAGCCTTGATTTTTTTTTCCTCCTCTAAGATCATGAATCTGAATTCTTAAGGTCAACCTAAATTCATAAATATCACCTGAAGATTTGCATCTTTCTACTTACAGAATGTCACCATTCTGGATGAAGCAAAGCAGGACAAGTGGTAACTGAGTCTTGAGTGTTGATCGAGGCTGCTTCCAAAACAAAAGTTCCCCCTTAAGTCGAGCTGCCAAATTTAGCAAATAAAAAATACAGGATGCCCAGTTCAATTTGAATTTCAAAAGGATAAGTATGTCCCATACAGCAAATTATTCATTATCTGAAAATCAAATTTAACGGGGCATCCTGTATTTTATCTGGCAGCTCTACCCTGGAGCAGTCAATCTCTGAGTCTGATGTGCCCTAATTATCTGTATTTTTCTCTTTTCTACAGAAGATACATCAAATACAGACAGCTATAGCAAACAACATACTCAGGTCACTGATGGCTGAAAACAAGGAGCACTAAGAAGTCAATATCCATCATCCTGTCTGTTGTTTATTTTTATTAGTTACTGATTGGACCATTTCCCTTTTCATGATTAAACAACTCTCTTAATCATCGCCTCAATTCCTGGAATCCTTTATCAAGAGCAAGGACAACTCTGTCTGGGCTGAACAAGGAAAAATGTGAAATATATGCTAATATTTAAAAGCTTCTTGTTTACCCTGCCAGCATCTATCAAGGTAAGCACATTGTGTGAATTTATCATGAGACGTGCACAAGGAGATGCAGTGGTTTCTGACACAGTCAAATCTGTTCTGGTTAAGCTCTGGGAATAGGCCCTATCCTTCCCCCAAAGTGTCTTCCCAGCACACCAAACTCAGGCCTAGACCAAGAGGAAGGGCCGGAGCCACCACGGTGAGCAGAAGGCAGAGAGGAGAGCTCTACAGACACCCACAGTATGGCTATCAGGCCAAAAGAGCATCCTGGCTCACATCTGCAGACTTCTCCCTCACCACTGGCTATCCTGCCCTTGACTGGCTAGAAGGGAGGATCACAGATATAAGGATATCACATCCTTATAAAATTGTACTGAATCCAAGGCTCAGGGAGATAAATCTCCCTGGCCTTCCCCTGCATCCCCCTTCCTTCATGCCATAAAGGGGCCACCACCATAAACTAAATCTGAAATCACAGCATATCAGAAGAAAACAAACTAAAAATCCATACCAAAGCAGAAAATCAAGAGTGGAGACTGAAAACATGATTCTTATCTTTATTGACCATTGCATTGATGAGAATCAATAACAACTGTAAATGTTTCCATTTCACATTTAGAATGTTTTATATTGGTCTAGAAGTTTAGAGTTCAAAGAGAATGTTCATTTACCTCATTTTATATTGCAGTGATTTATTGTACAAAAGGAACTTAAGAGCCTTTTGATCAATCTGTAACAGATATAGTTTTCCTAACCAAGTGTTTCTCCAAGTATGGTTCTCAAAACTGGTCCATGCCAGCAGCATCAGCACCACCGAGGACTTGCTAGAGATGCAGATACTGGAGCTCCATCCCCAGACCTGCTGAATCAGAAACCCTGGGAGTAGGCCTAGCAATCTTTTTTGTCACAAGTCCTCCAGGGAATTTCTGCACACCCTATCATTTGAGAACCACTGCCCTAGCCTCCTAGAGACTGCCAGGGCTTCCTGAGTTCCTCTTCACCATCTGAACCAAACAGTGGCATTTTTCAAGCACTATTTGTAGAGTGTTTATCTGTCTTTGCCAATAGTAAAGTCGGGTCTTCAGATTTCTGTACCAGATTTAAGAACAGACTGTAACGCAGTAGTTTTCAACATTAAGAAAATGGTTCCCATTTTTTCTTCATACCCTCTCCCCATCACACGCACGCGCACGCGCGCACACACACACACACACACACACACACATACATACACACATGCTGCCCCTGCCCATTTCACAGTGTCTCTCCCAGCTCCCCAGACCCCTATTCTGGGACATTCTGCACTCCCTCCCCACACTCTCCTCTATAAAATGCACTTTTAAAAATCTTAGCCTCCAGTCTGTATCACCTTCGCCTCCATATTCACCCATCCCCCATTAGCCCTCTTCAGCCTCTATCTTTTTGCAGCTTCCAAAACTTTTGCGTTTACAGCCTCACCCTAGGCACTATCTTTCACCCAACACTTTGTGTCCATTTCTGGAACCCTGTCTCCCAGCTCCCCTCCTTCCCACTCCTGCCCTACATACATTTTCTCTCCCACACGAGTGCCAGCTCCTTTCCCACACGTCAGCCAGACTCCCTCATTTGCTGCCCATCCCCAGTTCCCACTTTTTTCTTGATGATTTTTGCTCTCATCCCCTAGAATAGAGATGACCAGCGCCACACGCAATCCTCTCTGGGTCTCCCCTCCTCTGACATCCTCTCCTCTCCTCTGACATCACCAGTCTTTGGCTTTTATTTCTGCTTCAATAGAAATATTTTTTCTCTGAGGCCATAGTCTTCTCCAACTTTCATACTTATCTTTTGTTACCTATCCACTAGTTTCTTTTTTAAACATATTGAAGTGAATAGTTGATTTGAAGGAAAAAATATTAGATTAAAAAATTGTTCAGGTAATAAGAGGATGAACCAAAAAATGTGGATGTGGTCACAGAACAAATGATGGTATCAAATGCTGATGCAGCAGGGGGTGGTGGGCATGTCGGAAAGCAGAATATGTTAAATATTGTGAGAAGAGACCCTGGGGTAGAGACGAGCATGTAGCTACAGACAGCAGTGGGATGCCAGCATGAGAAGGGTGGAAGGAAGGTTCAGGTAAGACAAAGATGTTTATCCTTTTTAGGTCAAAGCCCATGTTGAAAATCTAACGAAATCTAACAAGTCCTCATAGAAAAATGCCCAAACAAGCAAAAGTTTGCATTTATTTCTGGCACGTGGAAGAACTCATGAAGCCTAAAGGGGATGACGTCCAGAGACCTCAGGTAGAGAAACATGCGGGGTTTGGGCGCCAGTCCAAAAGGCTTCAATGCAAGAAAATGCAACAAAACTTGGACTTCATCCAAGTGGCAAGGTGGTATGTGTTTTAGGATGCTCAGCTTTGCGTACTTTATATTTTGTGTACACATCTCATGCCCAACCTTCAGCAAGACTTTGTGAAATCCACGTTTTGATTCCAGAAACTTCAGGCCAGCAATATCGGCTTGATGCCAGAAAAACCAGCCACTAACATATTTTGAAAATGATGTCGTAGATAGAGTACAGGAAATGATTATCACTGGGCAGATAAAAGGAAAACATCTTAAAAGAGAATATAAACTTTTTAACCTACTCTAGAGGCTACATGTAAAAACGTCTGTGTACCAGAGAAAGAAAATTCAGTGATATGTGTGAGGAGTGGTTTGCATGTGTGTGAGGTTAGAGAAAAAGCCACATGTGGATTGCAAATGTATTGGTTTTATCTACTGAGTGCTATTCTGCCAATCCTGAAACAAGAAAATTACCATTTTTGTGTTTTCAGTGTAATAGTATCAGGTAACACAGATTCATCAGTTGCCATATGCCAAGCACCTCATGTGCATGGTTTCATTCAAATCCCTTCTTTACCCTATGAGGCAGACATTCATATAAATGAAGGGCTGAGACCCAGAGAGCTTATGCAAAGAATGGCTAAGTTGCTGTCCTAGAACCCGAAACTGGGATGAACTAGACCAAGATTAAACCAGATGGCCTGACTCTGTCAAAGGCTTGCTTCTTAACACCATTCTGGATCCAACAATAGTTCTCTCTCCCCAAAACTGACATGGCTCAAAATCTGAATTCCCCTGTTGACCCAGTTTCCAACCAGATCCACAAACTGTAATTGGATTATGCAGTTGGAATCTGAGAAACAGGAAAGTGCAAATGGCCAAAATAATGAGCACTCGTTAAACTTCTTGGAAAGAACAACACTGCTTCAAGGCAGTGCCTACAAGCAAGTTTTGCTTGAAGAAAATAACTAAAACATAATCATTACTTTTAGAGATCTTGGTTGATTTCACCCAATATCCATTCCTCTGCTTGTTTTCCCAGAGAAAATGTGTAGGTGCCCTCTTATTAAAAATAAACTTGCATCCCAGTCTACCCCAGAGCAAGATCAAATGGCTACCACAGGGAGTGATATGAAAATGGAGTCATTTCTTTGAAATTCCCAAGGGTGCTTTTTTGCTTTAAAGAGCAATGAAGTCACTTTCTGCTAGTAATTTATTATTTCCACCAGTTATTCAAATATTTGTCTACATGTTGAAAAATTAGTCCTTATTCAAACAAGTTTTTGCTTTTAGAGCAAAGACATTCTAAATGTTCAGTAAAACTGGATTCTAGCAAAGGGATACACATAAAGATAAAGTAATTAAAGGCACATGCTCGCTTTCTTCTTAGACAAGCAAACTAAAAATATAAAAAAAAATAAACAAAAGCCTACACCTTTCTTCAGTAGACATGGGGCTTCCCAGATTGGACTGGAAGCCTAAGCTCAAAAAATGAGGTTGGCTTCATCCAAACATCACCTGCTTTCCCATTTCCCTGGGCTTGCATGCTAATCAGGTTCAGTCATTTCTGAAAATCATGGTTCCGGCTGGTCTTTCTTTTGTCCTTGGCATTCTTAGCCTCAGCCAATAGCAGTATGAAGACATTAACCTTATTAAACATAGATTGTGGCTGGTGTTATTGGAAAGAAGTTCAGTTTGTTGTTCACCCATTATCACATTATAGACGACTTTTATCGCTATAGTGGTCATGTTTATGTGGGTAATTGCCCCCTTTCCATCCAAATAATATAAGTACCATTAGGCAGGAAGGAAAACGAAATGGGAAGGAGAGAGTAGAGTGCATAATGGGAGGAAAGGACTATTTCCTAAATGCTCCCTGACTTACTGTAGGGAACAAATGAATTGCTGCACCCTTCTAAAACTTCAGTGCCCTTGGTAAAAGCAGACAGAGACAGGAGAAAGGGTAAGCATTTTGTCTTTCTGGAAAAAAGGGCAAATTATTATATATATATATATACGTGTGTGTGTGTGTGTGTGTGTATATATATATGTGTGTGTGTGTGTGTGTGTATACATATTTTTTTTCCCAAATACCACTCAGTAAACTAAGTATTTCCATACTGTTCCCAGCAAGCAGGGGAAAGCATATGGAAGGAGGGAGAGAGAGATCATACATAACTTCTTCAGAATTGAGGGAGGGTCAGGAAAATACTCAAAGAAATAAACTGTGTAAATAAATACAATAACTAATCCTAACAGCCTCTGAAACCTCACTTAAGGCATAGATGGTGCCTAGAAGCCAAAGTTTCCACTCAGTCAGCAATAGCATTCAAACACATCATCATTTAGGGAGTTGCTTTTTCTCATCATCTGTTTATCCTCAACTGCCCTCATTGTTCAGCACAGTAAGTGCTCAGTAATTGCCTTATGAATGTATAGGAAATCACCTCATTGAGCATCTACCATATACATAGGATTCTTTTTAATAATTATCAAGTTTCAGATATGTTAAAGTTAGGGAAAGAAAATTTGGTTTGGGTCAGCAAGTTCAGTAAATCGGTCTCGTAAAAGAAGTGTGAGGAGAGCATTTTCCATTGACCTTTTCTCCACATTTAAAGTGTCTCTGAATTTGACAGTAGATATCAAGAGATTTGGAAAAGGTCATGCCTCTTGCCCAAGTAGCTCAACTTCCAGTTATCTGCCCCCAAGGAAGTCATAAGAGGTATGAACAAGGATTTATGGTAGAGATGTTCATCACAGCACTATTTAGAATATCAATATCCATGGATACACATGCCCAGGCACAGGGTCAAGTTTAAATTAAGCTGGGATCAAAGTCAAGTCATGCAATGGCCTCCCAGTGACCATTACATGTGATATTTTTTAAAGTTTCTTTAATGGCATGGAAGATATTTGATGATATAATGATAAATGAAAAAAAGCAGGATGCAGTGCACTTGACACAGGATGATCAAAATCTACATCAGAGAAAGAGCTACAGGAAGAGAGAGAGACACACACATAAAGAGAAAATCAAAAGTTAACATTCCAAGTCACGATGAGGGGTTACCCCTTAGTTATGAAGGTTATGAGGTTACAAATGATTTCTTTCATCTTTTTAAAATTTCCTGTTATTATATATTCCCACCTTGTTTTTATAGTCAGAAAAAAATAAATTTTTTGTCACAGAATTGTTAACTGTTTAAACCAGGTTAGGAAGTCTAATCACAGGGAAAACAGGAGATATTCTAAATTCTGGCAGCTTCAATTGCCAGAATTCAATTGCCATAAGTTTTCTGTGTGTTTGTTGTTGTTGTTGTTGTTTGTTTTTTCAGACAGGGTCTCACTCTGTCACCCAAACTGGAGTGCAGCGGTACAATCGTGGCTCACTGCGGCCTCCCCATTCTGGGCTCAGGCGGTCCTCCTGCTTCAGCCTTCTGCTACCAGATGATCTCTACAGTTTTCCTATGGTTTCTTGAAGACTTCTGTGCATTTTCCCTAATAGCCAACTACTTATGATCTGTGAGTCTGCAGGAGCTAATAATTACAAGAATTTTCTCAGAAAAGGAAGACGGAAAGGGGAGGTCAGGAGAGTACAACTCAAGCCATAGGTTGCCATTGGCTTGTTGGCAAGTCACTTAGCCTCTTGAGGTCTCCTTTGTGTCATACACTAGGTAATTTTTAAGCTCCCTTGTAGTTTTAAGTCCAAAAAATAATTATCTTTTCCATGCTGTCCTAGGAGGTCACCACCAAATAATTTGCATTTGGAGCATGTGGACTTCAATTGATCTTCAGTGAAAGAATGGCCTTCCAGTCACTCTGGAGGATGACAGAGGCCAGTCACTCACACTTGGGCCATTGAATAGCCTTCCTCTCACATCTCCTGGTTTCTAGGCCTCACCACCAGGATCCTCTTAGAGTTCTGCTCATCCCACAAGGTGTGATTTTTAACATGTCAAATGCACTTTTACTATCAACAAAGCATACTGTGCTGGGAAAACAGTGGCCTGCAGCCTTTTCGGAGACACAGCTGCCTTTGAGAAACTGTGGGAAACATTGACCTCTCCTCAGAAAAAATGGTCTTTGACATCAAAATTTGACTGACCACTTCATGGAGTCACAGACTTGCAGCCCAAAGTCCTTGGATGCCAGGTTAGAAATCCCTGGTGAAGAAAGTATTTACTCATTCAACAGGGCCCCAGATGGTTTTAAAGCATGCTTCTTTTTCACGAGTAAGATGATCATGATGACTACAAATCACATAATGAAGGGGCCTGCCCAGGCCCTGTGAGTCAGGAAGAAGGGAACCCAAAGCTGTAATCCTTCAGTGCAACCCAGGAACAGCAAGCCTCAGGACAGCGGTGAGGACCACAGGAAAGGGGGCACATCTCAGAAACCACTCCCTGCTCCAGAGCCCATCTACAAGTGACAGAGCTGCAACCGCCACCAGGGCAGTCTTCTCCTGGATGAGAATTAGGACTCAGGTTTACAATGCCCCAGGCATTATCTCACTGGTCCTCACTACAACTCTCTGTGCTACTATTGAGCTTGATCGTACATGGTACCCAACATCTCCATTTTGTAGATGAGGAAACTAAGTATCAGGGAGGATAAGAAGTTTTTCCAAAGTCACAGAGCCAGCAAATGTCAGGGGCATGATTCAGGCTCTGCCTGGCTCTGTTCCACCCAAGTCAGGCTAACTATTACCTGGCAAGCCCCCATGCTCAGCTCAGTCACAGTGTTGTGTTTCTCAGAAAACATTGCCATAAGTTGAACACAAGTGACACAAAGGAGACTCACGGAAAATTAGCAGCAAGTGGTAGCTGAATAGCAGTAGATTTTTTTTTTTGAGACAGGATTTCACTGTCCCCCAGGGTAGAGTGCAGCGGCATGATCATGACTCCCTGCAGCCTCCACTTCCTGGGCTCAGGCAATCCTCCTGCCTCAGCATCCCAAGTAGCTGAGACTATAGGCATGGGCCACCATGCCTGGTTAATTTTTTCAATTTTTTGTAGAGATGGAGTCTCATTATGTTGCCCAGACTAGTCTTGAACTCTTGGTGTCAAGCAATCCTGCATTGTCCTCCCAATGTGCTGGGATTACAGGTGTGAGCCACCATGCCTGGCTGGTAGTAATGTCTTAATGCCTGATGCTCTCAAAGTTCTGTTTGAGGGAGGAAGTAAGAAGGAAGATAGCCTAGGAACCTCTAAAAAACAAATAGCATCTTTGTTTTTATTCATTTGTAGAGTCATCATTTCTCTGTGCACCCAATGCTGTGAGTGACCAGCTACAGCCAAGGAAACTCTGTAGCTCCAGAACATGGCCAAGGCCTTTGCTGAAGTCCCAGAGCCAGGGAATCACACAGAAGTACATGGCAAGGCTGGCTCTATGTTCCAGGGGGCTGGCTACTTCTTTTAATAAAACAGACTCCCTCTGTCCCCTCAACTAAGAATCATAGAACTTTAAAAATGGAAAGAACCTTAAATGTTACTTGGTTTAATGGCTTCCTCTTTTTCATCACTCCCACCCTTCCTTCCGACCTTTACCATAGACCTAATTTTGTCAAGGAAGAAATTCAAAACCAGAGAAAAGAAGTTGCTTAAGACCCTACAGATCATTGTTAGAGGG
Source organism: Macaca nemestrina (assembly GCF_043159975.1). Classification (NCBI taxonomy): domain Eukaryota; kingdom Metazoa; phylum Chordata; class Mammalia; order Primates; family Cercopithecidae; genus Macaca; species Macaca nemestrina. The sequence goes on from NC_092137.1 coordinate 68,107,313, forward strand.
TAGAAGTTGAACATAAGTCTATTATGGACCAGGAAGTATATCACGTAATTTACAAATAGCATCTCATTTAAACTTACAGTTATTCACTGAAGTAGATCTTATTACATTCATTTTATAGATAGAGAAACTAATGTTCAAGAAGATAAATAATTCACCATGGTCAAAAAAAAAAAATCATTTGAACATAAATAGCCCTAACCCATAAAGCCAATGCCTTTTTCGAAAAACTCTATAGACCATTAGAGATGAGCCAGATGTTACCCTGATGATGCTCCTGTGAAGTGCTGGTCAGCGTGTTTCGGTTCCCCTGCACTCCTTTCACCTCTCCCTCTCAGTCTGGAGAATGAACAGCAGACATGGTGATGGATACAAAAAGGAGACCCCTCTGATGGGTGCCGTGGTGACAGACAGCAAAGACCAGATCCAAGAAAGTGCCATCTTGGATGGGATATGTGCCAGAGTGGATGGATGACATGCCCAAGGGTCAAAAGGGATACGTGACATTTCAAAGGTAACAGAATAGTAACAAAATGGATGAGTTAAAAATATATAAATAAATAAATAAAAACATTTTTTTTCTAACAATCTCAGAGTGTCAGCTGCCCACATACAACTTACCATCAATGCTGAGGAAAGAAGGCAATAAAGAATGACAATCCAAGTTCGGTGATGAAGGAAAAAGGCAACAAGATTAAGCTTTCTGCATCAGGCATGATATATAGAAGCCCAAAGTCAGGGTAAAGTGAGTTATAGAAAAATAAAGATTACTTTTTTCACAGCAATAATCAGTTTCACAGTTACCATTTGCATGAAACTGGTTATTCTATCATGCTACCAATTCAGAAATGCCCCATAAAAATTATGCAAATTATTTCATTTGAAATAAGCTTTAAGTCCATTTTAGGGAAAGGAAAAAAGAAGGACCCAAACCATGTACCCATTTCCCATGTGAAACTCATCAACCCTCCTGCCACTACTTGTTATTACAGATTTGAGGAAAAGTAGAAGAGAGAGAAGAGAAGAAAAAGAACCATTCTAGAGTAATCCAATTTGGGGGGAATTGGGGTAGTGGGGCAGGTAGTGAGAATAAAACTGTCAAAAGAAAAGATAGATTATAGACCGGGTGTGGTGGCTCACAACTGTAATCCCAGCACTTTTGGGAGGCCAAGGCGGATGGATCATGAGGTCAGGAGATCGAGACCATTCTGGCTAACATGGTGAAACTCCATCTCTACTAAAAATACAAAAAATTAGCTGGGCTTGGTGGCAGGTGCCTGTAGTCCCAGCTACTCAGGAGGCTGAGGCAGGAGAATCGCTTGAATCCTGGAGGCAGAGGTTGCAGTGAGCCGAGATGGCGCCACTGCTCTCCAGCCTAGGCGACAGAGCAAGACTCCGTCTCAAAAAAAAAAAAAAAAAAAAGAAAAGACAGTTTATACTTCCCTGTGCCCTTCAAAAACTGATTCAGTTCAGAAATAAGGATTCTCAGAATTCTTGATCAAGAAATCATCTAGCTTTTCTCTGTCATCTTCAGGAAAACCAATGGCTACAGAGACATGAGGCCAGTGAAATGAGAAGTTTCCCAGAAGAGATTCTAAACTGCCCTCAGTGGCAAGCCTGCATTAGGACTAAATAAAGCTGATCAGCATGTATCAATCTGTATCTGTGTGATAGATTCATTCATGTCAGTCTCCCCGCTGAAAAACAGTTTCCACAAGGGCAGACTGTGACAGTGTTACAACGTACCAACGTACTCTTCAAAACTAGCACAGTGCCTGACATAGAATCTATCCTACATTAATTTTGTTGAACAAATGAAATAAAAAAGTCTACATCCCAGGAATTGGAAATACTCTGTTATGATTAGATATCTGCACTACACATGAAGTGAGGTAGTGTTATTTGAAAATGGAATTAAATTAGTAAATAAGTTTATATTGCAAATATAGGGCAAGTGTAAAAACACACTTTTAAAAGTATCCTTGGTATGCAAAAAGAGGAAAAAAATTATATAAAATTTTCAACTAAAATGAAAGAAAGCAAAAAATGGGGGAAAAGAAAAAGTGATGAAAAGAAAAGTTATAAATAAAGTAGATATTGGCCGGGCGCGGTGGCTCAAGCCTGTAATCCCAGCACTTTGGGAGGCCGAGACGGGCGGATCACAAGGTCAGGAGATCGAGACCATCCTGGCTAACACGGTGAAACCCCGTCTCTACTAAAAAATACAAAAACCTAGCCGGGCGAGGTGGCGGGCGCCTGTAGTCCCAGCTACTCAGGAGGCTGAGGCAGGAGAATGGCGTGAACCCGGGAGGCGGAGCTTGCAGTGAGCTGAGATCCGGCCACTGCACTCCAGGCTGGGCGACAAAGCAAGACTCTGTCTCAACAAAAAAAAAAAAATTAAAAAAAAAATAAAGTAGATATTAATCCAATTGTGTCACTAATCACTTTAAATATAAATGATCTAGGCCAGGCGCGGTGGCTCACGCCTATAATCCCAGCACTTTGGGAGGCCGAGGCGGGCGGATCACAAGGTCAGGAGATCGAGACCACGGTGAAACCCCGTCTCTACTAAAAATACAAAAAATTAGCCGGGCGCGGTTGTGGGCACCTGTAGTCCCAGCTACTCGGGAGGCTGAGGCAGGAGAATGGCGTGAACCCGGGAGGCGGAGCTTGCAGTGAGCTGAGATCCAGCCACTGCACTCCAGCCTGGGCGACAGAGCGAGACTCCGTCTCAAAAAAAAAAAAAAAAAAAAAAAAATATAAATGATCTAAACATAATGAAAAGTCAGAGATTGTCAGATGGATACACAATAAGACACAACTATATGTTGTCTACAAAAACCCATTTTAAATATAAAAATACATTAAATACTACATCGCAGTCTTCCTTTTCTCCTATCTCTACCCTCATGCGCACGTGCATGTGCGCGCACACATGCACACACACACTTTTAGTTAAAAAAAAATTTTGGCCGAGTGCAGTGGCTCACACCTGTAATCCCAGCACTTTGGGAGGGCAAGGCAGGTGGATCACAAGGTCAGGTTTTCGAGACCAGCCTGGCCAATATGGTAAAACCCCATCTCTACTAAAAATATAAAAATTAGCTGGGTGCAGTGGCATGCACCTGTAATCCCAGCTACTCGGGAGGCTGAGGCAGGAGAATTACTTGAACCCAGGAGGCAGAGGTTGCAGTGGGCCAAGATCATGCCACTGCACTCCAGCCTGAGCAACAGAGCAAGACTCCATCTAAAAAATATATATATATATATTATAGAGCTAAGAATGAGTTACTTCCTATTCTCAGTATACTAGATCCTGTACAATGTATTAATCAAAACATTTACACAAAAGGATTGAGAGAGTTCTCATGGTTTCATACCTTCTGCAAACAGTTCCCACTATTCTGGAACAAAACTGAAGGAGGCACTTAACAAACTTGCTGAAGTCTTGCTCTTACATACACAGACAGGCTTTAACATATAGCTGAAAATCACTTACAGTTTCTCAGGACAGTGATGAAAGAAAACATGCAAATGTAACCCATGTGTTAACTTTGATATTTGTCCCCTAGCCCTGTCAGGTTAATATTTCACACTTGGAAAATGACAACCTCTCTTGTTATGTTGCTTAAAGAAAACCAAAGTTTTGCTTACCTAAATGAAAATAAGGTTGTTTCCACCTTATGATGTCCAAATGGGACTTAGTCTCTTCCCTAAACCTATTACTTCTAATAATTTTCACTTTTTCCTGAAGAAGAAACTGAAATTCAACTTTCTGAACCAAATCAGTCACTAATTGAAATAAATGCTGGGAGGAGAGCATATAAGCATTTTTAATTCAAACAACAAATATCATATGATTAATAATGTGTCATTCAACTTTCTGCTAAACTAAGCCTTGATCTTTTCAGTTGTATGTTGATTATATGATTCCATTTCAAAAGGTCTGCATGAGAATAACTCTGCTTGCAGGAAAACTAGCAAACACAAAGTTCTTATTTGGTCCACCTATGTTCTCCTGCCTCAACTGTTCTTTCAAAAAAAAAAAAATATGTTAGTTGATAGCATATTCAAAATGAGAGATTTCACATATATACCCTGATTTCCAGACATCTCCTGAAAACTAGATCTGTCTATTAAACAGGCTTATCCATTCACCTGGCAACAATCAGCTTGCCTAATAACAATTGCTCCCTTTAGACAAGGCATGTGCTTTCCAGTTTGCCAGTTGCCACCATTCCATATTGATTCCCTGACACTGAGACCCAATGCCAGCTGCCATTTACCATCATGCTTCTGCTGCTGTTTTTCTTGTAATAGAGAACTATTCCTCTGTTATTTGTGTCACTATGAAAAGTGGGGATATACACCAAGAGAATATCAAGTCTGTTATACTCACTGCATGCTTCCATCATGTACATTCACTGACCCATCATTTAAACATTTTGGTTTGAAACCTATGCCCTATATAACAGTGATGAAATAGTCATTCACTCTGAAAGTCAAGAGGTGCCAGCCAGCTACAAACTAGGGTTTGTCGAGGTTTGTTCATGTAATAAGTGTAATCAAGATGACACTATATATAGGAAGAATAAAAAGGAACTCCAAGTCATCAAAAATTTTCTGAAAAATCAAGACTTTCCACGTGATGGTGAATATTGAGTGTCAATTTGATTGGCTTGAAGGATGCAAAGCATTGTTCCTGGGTGTGTGTGTGAGGGTGTTGCCAAAGGAGATTAACATTTGAGTCAGGACCAGGAAAGACAGACCCACCCTCAGTCTGGGTGGGCACCATCTAATCAGCTGCCAGCATGGTCAGAATAAAAGCAGACAGAAGAACACGGAAAGACTAGACTGGCTTGGTCTTCTGACCTACATCTTTCTTCCATGTTGGATGCTTCCTGCCCTCGAACATCAGACTTCAAGTTATTCGGCTTTGGGTTTGTTTTTTTTTCCTCCTCCTCCTCCTCCTCCTCCTCCTCTTCCCTTTCTTCTTCCTCCTCCTTCTTCCTTTTCCTTCTTCTCCTCCTCGTCTTCCTTCTTCTTCCTTTTTCTCCTTTTTCCTCCTCCTCTTCCTCCTCCTTCTTCTTCTTCTTCCTTCTTCTTCCTCTTCTCTTATTCTTCCCCTTCCCCATTTTTTTCACTTCTCCTCTTCCTGCTCTTCCTCCTCCTCCTTCTTCCTTCTCTTCTTCTTCCTCCTCCTCCTTCTTCTTCCTCCTCTTCCAATTTTTCTTTTTCCTCTTTCTCCTCCTCCTTCTTCTTTTTCCTCCTCCTCTCCCCCATTCTAGAATTCCAGATATACATATGTTTAAATGTTTGATATTGTCACAGAATTCTTGAATAGTCTGTTCTGATGCTTTTGTTTCGTTTTCATTTTTCTCTTTTCGTATTTTAGTCTGAATAATTTCTGTAGATCTAGTTTTAAATTCACTGTTTTTTTTCCTCAGATGTGTCAAGTCTATTGATGAGCCTGACAAAGGCATTCTTCATCTCTTTTATTGTGTTTTTTACTTCTAGTATTTCCATGTGATGATTTTTGTCGTTTTCATTTCCCTACTGAGATTATCTGTCTGCTCTTGCATGTTGTTTGCTTTTTCCATTAGATCCTTTAAAGTATTAGTTATACTTATTTTAAATCCCTGTCAGGTAATTCCAACATTTGTGCCATATTTTATTCTGATCTGATGATTGCTTTGTCTTTGAAGCTGTATTTTTTTTCTTGCTTTTTCATATGCTTCCTAACTTTTTCTACATCCTGAGCATGAGTCTAACTTAACTTTGATATCAAAATATAAAAGGACCATTCAAGGAAAGAGTACTGCATGCATTACTAAGCATAGTTTTGGAAAACAAAATAAAACAGTGTATAAAAAGAATAATACATCATGATTAAGTTTGGTTTAACACTAAAAATATTAGTTAACATAATCCAACACATTAAGAGAGCAAAAGAGAAAAATCATGTGATTATCACAGTAACTGCATTAAAAAGCATTTGATAGCGTTTTAATCCTTTAATAATTTAAAGTAAAAACTATTAGGAAAAATAGGAAAAGGGAACATTCTTAACTAATTTTTAAAGTAATAATTTCAAAAATACATAACAGAGAGAGAGATCATCATGGCAGATGGGAGGCAGGACTACATTGCAGCTCCAGACAGAACAGTTTACGGAAGCTCGCAGTGTGAATTTTAACTCCAGATGGACTGCAAGAACAAACCAGCAATCCCGAGAGGACCCACAGACCCTCTGAAGGAAGCAGACTGCCCCTGCAGGACCCAGGAAACACCCCAAATACTGTGAGTGCCCCAACTGCAGAGGTGGGAAAGGGAGACCTTCATCTCCCAAACACACACTGGAGAAGTTGAAGGTCTGTTTGTGGGAGAAGTTTCCAACCTTACCTGAAGCTGAGCCAATTTAGAGTCGAGTGAAATACAGGGATAGAGGAAGCAGCAGAAAGGCTGTGGGCGCTCGCTGGGTCGCCTAGCTGGCTATTCCTGCCTAACACCGCAGGGTTCCATTGAAAGAGGAGCAGGGGTTACAACTCCACAGGGAGAAGGAAATCTCTAACTGAACTCTCTAACAATTTGAATAGGGCAAGAAGCCTCCTGGCCAGAACTCAGGGGAGGGCGCAAATCTGGCATGCGGACTCCACAGGCAGGGGAAGAACCAAGCCCTTTTCTCTGGTAGCTGGGAGGTGGAAAGCCTAGGGCAGGTTTTCAACCCCGTCACGCCCTCCATCATGCCCTCTGCCTGGAAACAGATGGGGACTGTTGGGGGGAGCACAGTGGGAGTGAGACCACCCCTTCATTTTGCATGTGAGCTGGGTGAGGCCTGTGACTGCCAGCTTTCCCCCATTTTCCTGACAAACTGCATGACTCAGCAGACAGCCATAACCCTCCTATGTACACAACTCCAGTGACCTGGGAACATCACTCCCATCCCCCACAGCAGCCACAGCAAGATCCACCCAAAGTCCAAGGAGAATCTGAGTTCAATGCCTAGCCCTGCCCCAACCTGATGGTCCTTCCCTATCTACCCTGGTAGCGGAAGACAAAGGGCATATAATCTTCAGAGTTCTAGGACCCCAACCACCATCGGTCCCTCTCTATACTACTAAAGCTGATGCTTTCTGGAAAGCTCCACCTACTGGCAGGAGGCCAACCAGCATAAAAATAGAGCATTAAACCACCAAAGCTAAGAACACTCATTGAGTCCATTGCACACCCCCTGCCATCTCCACCAGAACAGGCACTAGTATCCACAGCTAAGAGACCCATAGACGGTTCACATCACAGGACTCTGTGCAAACAACCCCCAGTACCAGGCCAGAGCTGGGTAGACTCGCTAGGTGGTTAGACCCAGAAGACAGACAACAATCACCACAGTTCAGCTCACAGGAAGCCACATCCACAGGAAAAGGGGGAGAGTAATACATCAAGGGAATACCCTGTGGGACAAAAGAATCTGAACAGCAGCCTTCACCCTAGACCTTCCCTCTGACGGAGCCTACCCAAATGAGAAGGAAGCCAAGCCTAGTAATATGACAAAAAAAAGGCTCTTCAAGTACATGGAAATTAAATAATCTGCTCTTGAATTAGCAATGGGTCAAAAACAAAATCAAGATAGAAATTTAAAAATTCTTCGAACTGAATGATGATAATGACACAACCTATCAAAACCTCTTTGATACAGCAAAGGTGATGCTAAGAGGAAAGTTCACAGCCCTAAGTACCTACATCAAAAAGACATCACAAATTGACATTCTAAGGTCATACCTCAAGGAACCGGAGAAACAAGAACAAACCAAACCCAAGTCCAGCAGAAGGAAGGAAATTACTAAGATCAGGGCAGAACTAAATGAAATAAAAAAAAAAAAAAATACTTAAACAAAGATAAATGAAACAAAAAGCTGGTTCTTTGAAAAGATAAATAAAATTGATAGACCACTAGCAAGAATAACCAAGAAAAGAAGAGAGAAAATCCAAATAACCTCACTAAGAAACGAAACAGGAGTTATTACAACTGACAACACTGAAATACAAAAGATCATTCATAGCTACTATGAACACCTTTACACACATAAACTAGAAAACCTAGAAGAGGTGGAAAAATACAACCCTCCTAGCTTAAATCAGGAAGAATTAGACACCCCCTGCAGACCAATAACAAGCAGAGAGATTGAAATGGTAATTTAAAAATTACCAACAAAAAAAAGTCCAGGACCAGACAGATTCACAGCAGAATTCTACCAGACATGCAAAGAAGAATTGGTACTAATCCTTTTGACACTGTTCCATAAGATAAAGAAAGAAGGAACCCTCCCTAATTCATTTTATGAAGCCAGCATCACCCTAATAACAAAACCAGGAAAGAACATAACCAAAAAAGAAAACTATAGCTCAATATCCTTGATGAACATTGATGCTAAAATCCTTAACAAAATACTTGCTAGCTAACTGAATCTAACAACATATCAAAAAGATAATCCACCATGATCAAGTAGGTTTCATATCAGGGATACAGGGATGGTTTAACATACACAAGTCAGTAAATGTGATACACCACATAAACACAACTAAAAACAAAAATCACATGATCATCTCAATAGATGCAGAAGAAACATTCAACAAAATACAGCATCCTTTTATGATTAAAACTCTCAGCAAAATCAGCATACAAGGGACATATCTTAATGTAATAAAAGTCATCTAAGACAAACCCACAGCCAACATAATACTGAATGAGGAAAAGTTGAAAGCATTCTCTCTGAGAATTGGAACAAGACAAGGATGCCCCCTCTCACCACTCCTCTTCAATATAGTACTAGAAGTCCTAGCTAGAGCAATCAGACAAGAAAAAGAAATAAAGGGCGTCCAAATCAGCAAAGAGGAAGTCAAACTGTCACTGTTTGCTGATGATATGATCATTTACCTTGAAAACCCTAAGAAATCCTCCAGAAACCTCCTAAAACTGATAAAACAATTCAGCAAATTTCCCATCTTCTATACACCAGCAGCAACCAAGCAGAGAATCAAATCAAGAACTCAACCCCTTTTACAATAGCTGCAAAAAACAAACAAACAAAAATACTTAGAAATATACCTAACCAAGGAGTCAAAAGACCTCTACAAGGAAAACTATAAAACACAGCTGAAAGAAATCATAGACAACACAAGCAAATGGAAACACATCCCATGCTCATGGATGGGTAGAATCAATACTGTGAAAATGACCATACTGCCAAAAGCTACCTACAAATTCAAGGCAATACCCATCAAAATACCATCATCATTCTTCACAGAATTAGAAAAAAACAATTCTAAAATTCATATGCAACCATAAAAGAGCCTGTATAGCCAAAGCAAGACTAAGCAAAAAGAACAAATCTGGTGGCTTCACACTACCTGATTTCAAACTATACTATAAGGCCATAGCCACCAAAACAGCATGGTACTGGTATAGAAACAGGCATATAGACTAAGGAAACAGAATAGAGAACCCAGAAATAAACCAAATAAACCAAAGCCAACTGATCTTCAATAAATCAAACAAAAACATAAAGTGGGGAAAGGACACCCTTTTCAACAGATGGTGCTGGGATAATTGGCTAGCCACATGTAGGAGAATGAAACTGGATCCTCGTCTCTTATACAAAAATCAGCTCCAGATGGATTAAGCACTTAAACTTAAGACCTGAAACTATAAAAATTCTGGAAGATAACATTGGAAAAACCTTTCTAAATATTGTTTTAGGCAAGGATTTCATGACCAATAACACAAAAGCAAATGAAACAAAAACCAAGAAAAATAGTTGGGACCTAATTAAACTAAAGAGCTTTTAAACAGCAAAAGGAACAGTCAACAGAGTAAACAGACAACCCACAGAGTGGGAGAAAATCTTCACAATCTACACATCTGACCAAGGACTAATACCCAGAATCTACAACAAACTCAAACAAATCAGCAAAAAAAAAAAAAAAAAACAAACAAACCCATTAAAAAGTGGGCTAAGGACATGAATAGACAATTCTCAAAGGAGGATATACAAATGCCCAACAAACATGAAAAAATGCCCAACATCACTAATTATCTGGGAAATGCAAATCAAAACCACCTTACTCCTGCAAGAATGGCCACAATCAAAAAATAAAAAAAAAAACAGTAGATGTTGGCATGAATGTGGTGAAGAGGGAACACTTCTACACTGCTGGTGGGAATATAAACTAGTACAGCCACTATAGAAAACAGTGTGGAGATTCCTTAAAGAATTAAAAGTAGAACTACCATTTGATCCAGCAATCCCACTACCTGGTATCTACCCAAAGGAAAAGAAGTCATTATTCGAAAAAGATACTTGGATACTTATGTTTATAGTGGCACAATTCACAATAGCAAAATCGTGGAACCAACCCAAATGCCCAACAAGTGGATAAACTGTGATTTACATATTTATATATATATACACACATAGATACATAATGGAATACTATGCGGCCATAAAAAGGAATGTATTAACAGCATTTTCAGTGACCTGGATGAAACTGCAGACCATTATTCTAAGTGAAGTAACTCACGAATGAAAAACCAAACATCATATGTTCTCACTGATATGTGGGAGCTAAGCTATGAGGACGCAAAGGCATAAGAATGATACAATGGACTTTGGGGACTTGGGGGGAAGCGTGAGAGGGGGATGAGGGATAAAAGACTACAAATGTGGTGCAGTGCATACTGCTCAGGTGATGGGTGCACCAAAATCTCACAAATTACCACAAAGCATTTATTCATGTAACCAAATACCACCTGTACCCCAATAACTTATGGGGAAAATAAATAATTTTTTTAAAAATACATAATCATATATATAATATATATTAAGTCCCATTTTTAAGAGTAAAATATTTAAAGTATTCCCTTTGTGATTACAAATAAGACAAAATTATCCACTATCACTAATTTTATTCAACAATATACTGGAGATCCTAGACAATACTGCAAAGAAATAAAAAGGATAAAGATTTGGAAAAAATAAAACTTGTTCAGATACATAACAGGAATCAAGTTTACCAAGAATATTTGATATAAAATTACATATAAAAACCATTACATTTTTATATACTAGCAACAGTTACCTAGAAGGTGACATTTTTAAAACACCATTTATAAAATATGGATTATCTAGGAAAAAATTTACTAAAATAATAAAAAAACTCTACAGAAAAAATAACACTGCTTTTAAAGATTTTTAATGTAAATAAATACAAAGTAGACTATATGGGATTAAAAGACTCCAGTAATAAAGATGTTCATTCTCCCTAAATTGATCTATATATTCAATAGAATAAATACCAAAATCTCAACAGTTTGTTGTGTGTGAATGGCACAGGGAGAGTGAAGAGAGAAGTGAGGAAAGAAATGTGCATGTACGTGTATGTTTGAGTGCTTTGAAATTGAAAGCTGATTCTAAAATTCGTGTGAAACTATTAAAGTGTTGGCTATTCTTGACCAAGATAAGCATGAAGAAGAAAACTGGGGAGAGGGGACCTTGTTCTACTAATTATTAAAAATTATTATAAAGCTACTATTATTAAAACAGCCTGGTATAGGCTAAAAGGTAGAAACAGAGAAAATCAAACAAAACAGAGAACCCAGAACCTCAACAATACATACCAGGACAACTGATATATAATTGAGTTGCATTGTAGTTCAGTGAAAAAAATAACAAAATTTCAAAAGAAAATTGTGCTATCAGAATCAGGTATTCTTTAGAGAAAAATTAAAATTTACCTTTATCTACATATACATATACAGGTAATCAATCCAGTTATTTAATCCTAAACACCTATATATGAAAAGTAAAGATAAAATATTTTAGTTAATATCTTCTTGGTATATAAGAGTTTTTAAATAAGACACAAAAAGTAAACTTTGTAATAAATAAAATGAAAAATTAGACTATACTAAAATTAGGAAGTTTTGTTCATCAAAAGACACCACAAAGATAGTGGGAAGATAACCTCCAACTGATAGAAAATATTTGCAACTCAAGTAATTAAAGAAGAATGACAATCCAGATTATAGTATAATTTCTGCAAATTGCTTAAAAAAAAAAAAGATGAAGAAAAAAAAGAGGAAGAAAGAAGGAGAAGCAAGAAAAAGAAATGAACAAAAGACTCAACTTTAAAAAACAATATTTGAGGCCCAGCACAGTGGCTCACACCTGTTATCCCAGAATTTTGGAAGGCCAAAGAGCGGGCGGATCACAAGGTCAGGAGTTCAAGACAAGCCTGGCCACCAAAGTGAAATCCCATTTCTACTAAAAATACAAAAGTTAGCCGGGCATGGTGGCGTGTACCTGTAGTCCCAGCTACTTGAGAGGCTGAGGTAGGATAATCGCTTGAACCTGGGAGGCAGAGGTTGCAGTGAGCCAAGATAACGCCACTGCACTCCAGCACTCCAGCCTGGGCAACAGAGCGAGACTCCGTCTCAAAAAAATAAAAATTAATTACTTAATTAATTATAAAAAGGAAATTTGAATAGTCAATAAACATAAGAAGGTTCTTGACCTTACTAATAATCAAAGAAATGCAAATTAAAAGAACACTTAGTAATTACTACACTGGTATGAGATTTGAAAAAATTATGTTGGCTGGGCGCGGCGGCTCACGCCTGTAGTCTCAGCACTTTGAGAGCCCAAGGCGGGTGGATCACGAGGTCAGGAGATCTAGACCATCCTGGCCAACATGGGAAAACCCCGTCTCTACTAAAAAAAAACAAAAAATTAGCCGGGCATGGTGGCAGACGCCTGTAATCCCAGCTACTCGGGAGGCTGAGGCAGGAGAATGGGGTGAATCCGGGAGGTGGAACTTGCAATGAGCTGAGATCGCACCACTGCACTCCAGCCTGGATGACAAAGCGAGACTCCGTTTCAAAAAAAAAAAAAAAGAAAAAAAGAAAATTTTACGTTTTACAATACCAAGTGCTGGTGAGGATGTGGATGCAATGTCAAAGTTCAAACACTGTTTGTGGAGGTATATATTTGCAAAACTCCTTTGGAAAAAATTTGACCATGCCTAAAAATGTAGCACCCATGCATGCATTAGGACCAAGCAATTCTAGATACATACACCAGAGAAACTCATGCCTTGGAAGGTTTGTACCAGTCGTTCATAGGAACATTGCCTAAAATTGGACACATCCCAAATGTACATCAACAGTAGAATGGAAAAAATAAAGTGTAGCATATTTAAAGTAGAATAATATACCACAATAAAATTAAGTACATATCAATAATACATGTCAATGAATTTCACAAACAGAAATGAGAAAAAGAAGCAAGTGACAAAACAATATTTACAGTGTCATTCCATTTGTATTAAGTTCAAAAAGAGAAGGAAATGCAATGCAATTTACTGATGTGCATTAGTGGTAACAGTATAAAGTAAACAAGAGAAATGATTACCACAGAAGAGTAGTATGTAGTTATGTTTGAAGGGTAGAGGGAATTATGTCAGAAAGAAACAAAGAAAATTTCTAAAAAGCTAGCAATGTTCCATTTTATAACCTGGGGGCAGGGATTATTTGCTTTAATCTTATGTTATTTCAATTGACATATTAACCACCATTCTGAATGATTAACATTGGTTACAATTTGTTTTTTTTAATCAAATATTCAGTAGTCCATAACTACTTATTGGTCAGAAAGTTAAGAAGTCTAAAGACAGGAAGTTGTTAAATGAATTAAAACATATTCATATGGATAAACTAGATACTATATAGTATATCATATGTCCATATTCATATTAATATACTATGCAGCAGTTTAAAAGAATATTTATTTAAACTCATATGGCAATATATCACAGACGTACACTAAGTGAAAATGACAAGTTGTACAAATTTCACTTATACAAAAATGGTCAAATCTCAAAAAATATAAAACCATAGCATATTCCCATTTAAACAAATATAAATTTGTAAATGTATGGAATGAGATCAGAAAAAATAGAAAAAATAAACACCAAACTGGTAATGGTAGTTACCTCTACAGAAAGGACTGATGTAGGGTAGAGGTGACATTGGATGGGGACAGGTGAAGAAGTCTAGAGGGAATTGCATTTAACCAGTATTATTTGCCCTTTTTTAAAAAATATAAGGAACGTATTTGTGCATCAATTGCTTCCTTTGTTAAAAGTCTAGGACTATCACTTCTGCCAATGAAGAATTAACTGCTATGGGAAATGTCTCTGTAAACAACTGAAAATCAGACAAAAAATATGAAATAGTATTCAGACATGTGCAGCAGATAGCACGGGACTATGATCTGTGAGAGAAAAGAAACAAATGAGATGAGCAGTAAAATTAACCCAAATCACCGCCTAGAGAGAGTTTCCAGGCCTCAGTACAGGAGGGAGAACTCAAACAGGAAGAGAATTCAGTCGACTTTTTCTCACTAAGTTTAGGAAACAAAGACAGGGAGGCCAATGTGTCTAGAATTTGCAGACAAGAGTAAGTAGGGCTGCATAGAGGGTTCCGGAGAACTACAGAGGGATGCCCTCAAGTCTTTGAAAAATAATCTGTACATAATATGGGGTGAAACTTTGGAAAGTAATAGATCAAATAATTTTCATAGTTCACATATGGCTAGGAAGAGTTTATGTTCAAATTCCAAACCACCACAGAAGAGGGATCTCATGATACACAGGAAACTGAATAGAGTCCTCAGAATGGGGGTGGTTTCATAGTGAAGCTAAAGGATCAGTAGAATAAAGGCTGCTCTGGACATGCCCTAACAAAACTTAAAAGCATGCCTGGAAATGATAAGACTGATATGAAAGTAACATAACTATATGCAGAACAAATTCGACATGCTTTAAAGAATACAGCAAAACCCAGCATGAATGAACATAAAATTCATAATGACTAGAGTCCAATAAAAAGTTATAAGCATGTTTTAAAAAGCAGAAAAATATGACCTATAACTAGGGGAAAATTCAACCAGTCGAAACTGACCCAGACACAACAGAAATAATTAAATTATTAGAGAAGACTTAAAAACACTATCAAAAATATATTCCATATATTCAAGGATATTTCTCAAAACATAAATGGGATGAGAAAAAACGTGGAAGATATAAAAAAGAACTATATGAACTTCTAGGGATATGTATTGATAAATACACTGGACAAGATTAACAGCATATTAAACATTGCAAAAACAAAAAGTGAATTTGAAAGCGTAGCAATAAAAAAATATTCTATGTAAAGCACAAAGAGAAAAAAAGAATTTAAAAAATGAACAGAGCAAAACAAAACTTCAGTGCATTTGGGGAAATATCAGCCAGTCTAACATACATTTAATTAAAGTTTTGAAAGGAAAAAAGGACTAGGGATTGAGACAGAAAGAAAAAAAAAAATTGAAGAAATGATGGCCAAAAAACTAAATTTGATGAAAACTGTAAATCCACAAATCCAAGAAACTCAACAAACTTCAGGCAAAATAGACATAGAAAATCACACCAAGGCAAATTATCATAAAAGTGCCAAAAAAAGAACATCTTAAAAGCAGCCAAATAAAAAATGACACACTTAATACAAATAAACAAAAATAAGAATGTCAGCAGACTTCTCCAAAAATATGCATGACAGAAGACAATGGAGAGACATGTTTAAAATACTAAAAGAAAACACTTTCAATGTAGAGTTTTACACTCAGCATACTTACCTTTCAAAACTGAAGACAAGATAAAGATGTTTTGCGAAAAACAAATGCCTAAATAATTCTTTGTCAGCAAACATGCATTACAAAAAAAGGTTAAAATTCCTTGGGCAGAAGGAAAATATCAGATGGAAATTTAGATCTTCACAAAGGGATGAAGAGCAATGGAAATGGCGAGTATAAAAGACTTTAATCTGATTTTTTAATGTCTTTAAAAAGATAGTTGACTATCTAAAACAATAAGAAAATGGTATTCTGGAATTTTAACATATGTGGAGATAAGACTGAATGCTTTCTCCCTAAAATCAGGAACAAGGTCAGGATCTCTGCTCACACCACTTCTATTTAACATTGTACTGATATTCCACCAGTGCAATAAGGGAAGAAAAAACAATTAAAATCATAGAGAGTTAAAATAATGAAGTAAAACTGTCTCTATTTGCAGATGGCCCAATTGTCCACATGAAAAATCCCAAGGAATATACAAATAGCTACCAGAACTAAAAAGTGAGGTTAGCAAGATCACAGAATACAAGATGAATATATAAAAATCAATTGCATTTATATATACTAGCAACAAATAATTGGACGTTTACTTTTAAAATATAAATATACCATTTACAATTGTGTCAAAAATATGAAGAGTTAGAGATTTGTCTAAATATGTGTAATACTGACATACTAAAAACTACAAAATAAAGTATTGCTAAAAGAAATTAAAGATCTGAATAAATAGACATACTATGTTCATGAATGAAAGACTCAAAATTATTAATGTACCAACTTTTCCATATTGATCTAAGGGTTTAATACAATCGCAATCAAAATCACAGCAGTCTTTTTGCAGAAACTGGTAAGCTGATTCTGAATTTTATAGGGAAATGAAATGACCTGAAATTGCTAAAATAAATTTGAAAAAGAAAAAGTTAGAAAGTGTTCACCACCTGATTCAAGACTTACTGTAAAGCTATAATAATTAAGTCAGTATAGTATTTATATGAGGATAGACATACAGATCAGTGGAACAAAAAGGAGTCCAATAATAGATCTACTCAAAGAAGTCAAGGTTATTCAATAGGGAAAGATAGTTTTCTCCAACAAATAGTGCTGGAACAATTGGATATACATTTGGAGAAATAACAAGCCTAGACACTAACCTTTCACAATACATAAAAATTAACTCAAGAAGCATCACACGTCTAAATATAAGAGCTAAAACTATAAAACTTCAAAAAAAATCCATAAGAAAAAATATTTGTGATCTTGGGTTAGGAAAATATTTCAAAAATAGGACACAGAAAATACAAAGAGAAACATGACAAATTAGACTTTGTCAAATTTAAAACTTTTGATCTTTAAAATTGACTATTAATAAGAATACAAGCCACAAAATGGGTGGGAGAAAATGTTTGCAAAATTTGTATCTAATGAAAGACTTGAATCCAGAACATACTAAAAAACACAATTCAATAATAAGACAACTTGATTTTTTAGATGAGTAAAAGATTTGAACAAAGAAAATATGAATGGCAAATAAGCACATAAAAAGATGTTCAACGTCATTAGTCATTAGAGAAATGCAAATTAAAACCACAATGAAATACCACTATACTCTCTCTGAAATAGCTAGAATTAAAAAGACTGACAATACCTAGGATTGATGAGAATATGGATCAACTGAAACTCATACATTGCTGGTGGGAATATACAATTATACAGCCATTTTGGAAACCATTTTGGCATATGCTTATCATATCACTCAGCAATTCTACTCATAGTATTTACCCGAGAAATGGAAGCATATTTCTATACAATGTTTTGTGTGCAAATGTTCATAGTCACTTTATTAATAATAGTCAACAACTGCAAATAACCCAAATGTCTATCAACTATGAATAAACAAGCATATTCTGGTATATCTACACATTGGGATACTACTCAACAATATAAAGGAAATAGTTCATGCTACATAAAACAACATCGATGAATCTTAAAAGCAGTTTGCTAAATGAAAGAAACCCAAGACATACAACTACCTAACTGTATGATTCAATTTATAAGAAATACAGGGAAAGGCAAAACTAAAATGATAGAAAGCCCAACGGTGATTGCCAGGGACTGGAAGGAGGCAGAGGTGATTAAAGGGAAAGAAGCATGAAGTAGATTCTGGGGTGATGGGAATATTCTTTATTGTGAGTGTAATGAGGCAGTGATGATAAATATTTGCCAAAACTTAATGAACTGAACACTTAAAAGGGTGAATATAACTGTATGTAAATCACACCTGGAGGGAAAAGCTGATTAAAAACAAAGTTTAAGGAGATAAACAGGAAAACGAGGCCAATGATTATAATGTAAATGTCTAACGCAGCAGGAGTAGGCAGCTTCTAGAATCTTTCAACCCTTCTACCTGCTGCAGCTGCTGGATTGGATCATTGGCTCTGTTACCAATTAAAGAAGCTTACAAATGCTGAGAAGATATTCTGTAGCTGAAAGCACCACCTTTCCCTATGTAAGGCTACTGGGGAACCTTTAGAAATCTTCTACTCTTGCTAATTGGCCAGGTATGGATTTGCTGACGTAGGGAGGGGGTAAACTTGCAGGTGATACTGTGCTTTTATGTCTTTCATCTTATTAAACTCTCCCAACAATCTGAAGGTAAGTAGTTATTTCCACTTTGCAGATAAAAAATGGAAAAGGCCTAGAGAGAAGAATTTGGGTTTTTAACTTTGAAAGGGATCACATCCATATCCAGACACATTCTCATGAATTTTTGGAACAGCAAATCACAGAAAAAAATCTCAAAAGCATCTAGAAGAAAGAAAAAAAAAAATTAGCTACCTCTAAGGAACAACATTCTGCCAATAAATGCTCAAGGAGTTTGTAAAAAGAGTCTTTTGTGCGTTTCCGAAAGCTACATCAGGTAGGATTGAGAGAAAATGGATAGCATCCCCTTTAGGACTGGTAAAGGAAACCAGAGACTTCGTAAACAATAGCATGACAAAGAAGCCAAGGAACGTCAAGGGAAGGCCCAGAAGCCAGGGTGACTACAGCAGGACTGAGAAATAGGCCTGGAAGGCCAACTTGGTGTCACACTGCAGAAAACTTTATGGCTGAGAAGAAAGAGTAATGATTCTCCCTGCAGCTCTCTGTCCCATGCCTCATCTTTCTATGACCTTTGAATTTCCTACTCTCTCCCCAGAGACCTACTGATCCTCCTAACTAGAGAGTCTAGCACTGGGAAAAGGAAGAGTCCCAAGTATATCCACAACCACTAGCCTGGTAGAAAAGAACAAAGAATCCTCATGAAGATAATGTTGCAAAGGAGAAAAGACAAGGTGTATACAGAGAAAGCACAGGAATTTGTGAAGAATAACGAACAGAGCTAATATCTGCTGGCCTCTGTTTGACTGTCCTGTGCTAATGTCTACGATGCTTCAGGATTTACAGATGATGGTACACTTCTTCCACTCTCCCCTAAACCCTCCTACCCTAGTTGGATTGGAAACTCTTATTTTGATCTTCAAGTACACCCTGAGAATAACACCAGCACTACAAGTATAAACAAGTAAAGGCTAGTTGAACTACCCAAATTTTCTGACGTTCTTTCTCCTAGTTTCTTTGCTCCAGAAGTCCCAAACTTTTCCATTCCTGAAATTAATTCTCTTCCTTTAGCTTTGGTGCATCCCTGACCTTGCAAGGTTCAAAGCCTGCCATGTGTTGTGGTCTAAGCTATTCTCTCCCTCTTTTGCTTCTAGATGAAAGACAAGGGGAGCTTTGGACCCCAGGAGTTGAGGGAGCGGAGGTGGCCCACTCTCTGGCTCAGCTTCCTCTTTTATTTCTTTTGTTCTCCTCAAGTATCTGAAAACAATTTCAGATGCATCTCCCATTGGCATGGGAGATCAATCTGACAATAACTGCCCATTAGGTCTAGATAAGCGATTCATGCCCAACTGCACCCTTGGCTAGTGTCTGATATAATTTTACTTTATAATCCTAAAAGAAAATTTGCCCCTTCCCAACCTTAAGTCACATTACAAACTCTCTCTCTACCTTGACATGACAATTAGCCCCATTATCCTCTCCCAATTCCTGGAGTTCCCTGTGTAAACAAAGAGATAGGAAAAGGAAATTCTGCCACACATCTAACACTTCACCAACTTCTGGTTTATTTTAATGCATTCCCAGAAAGCCTCTAGAGGGCAAGCACCAAGCCTTGTTTGTTGTTGTACTCCGCATGTCTGACAAGTACTTGCTACATGGTAGATGCTGAATAAATGAAAAACGAATACCTCATAGTTTGCTTAAACTGGAAGAATTATACAAGATTCCTTCATGCACAGACCTGCAGGCAAGTCCATGAAAAGATGGCTCTCTGTCGGCTTTCAGCATTCCATCCACTTCAAACATGGCTCCAGGTACCAAAAATGCCCTCATATTTTGGTGCAATGCACAGTCCATACTGGAGGGATGGGCTATGGTTTTCATGGTAGGATTTAATGTGTGGGTTAGACTGTCAAAAAAGGAAAGGAAGGCCAGGCGCGGTGTCTCATGCCTGTAATGCCAGCACTTTGGGAGGCCAACGTGGGCAGATCACCCGAGGTCGGGAGTTCGAGACCAGCCTCACCAACATGGAGAAACCCCGTATCTACTAAAAATACAAAATTAGCCGGGCGTGGTGGTGCATGCCTGTGACCCCAGCTACTCGGGAGGCTGAGGCAGGAGAATCGCTTGAACCCGGGAAGCGGAGGTTGCAGTGAGCCGAGATTGCACCATTGTACTCCAGCCTGGGCAACAAAAGCGAAATTCCGTAAAAAAAAAAAAAAAAAAGGAAGAGAAGAGAAGAGAGAGCAGAGCAGAGCAGAGCAGAGCAGAGCAGAGCAGAGCAGAGCAGAGCAGAGAAGAGAAGAGAAGAGAAGAGAAGAGAAGAGAAGAGAAGAGAAGAGAAGAGAAGAGAAGAGAAGAGAAGAGAAGAGAAGAGGCAGCAATGAGAAATGTTACCTACAAGATGGCGGAAGACCAGAGGGGATGGTAAAGAGCCACAGGAATGAGAAAAAGAACGAATAACCTGCACTCTCCATGTCCCCCACTCTCACAGCTATCTAGACTTTGAATCCACTGGAGAAGCAGCTTGGTTTCTGCCCTTCCTGAGTTCACGGGCTCAGTCTCCTTGCGCTCCTACCTTTTCAAGTGTTCAGTTCCCTGGCAGACAAACCAGCAAAGTTCTACCATAGTTCTATTTCTGTCGCTCCTACGCCATATGAATTAAAAGCACATCAGTGAGAAAATTAACTGGAAGGAATAGAATTTCATGGCCATTTGGCAGCCTCATGGTTCAGTGCTACCAGCGGCCCCTCACCTTTGGCTTCGGGCGCCGTGCACAAGCCAGCTCCCGTGGGCCACCAGCCATCACCCACAGTGCTCTTCACAGTCATGGCCTTGGTAGAATGATCAGACCACTACATCTGCAAGGAGGGAAATCCAGGTCACCGAATGCCTTCCCTCTCCTCTCCAATCCTCTAGCCTATTTCCTTCTACTCAAAATCTCCAGCTATCAGTGCAATCTCATCCCGCAGATCTTTTCTCGAGGAAGATGAGAGGAAGGCACCCTCCCCACCCATCTCCACTTTTGAAATGACTCCAGGAGTGCCAGCTGTACAGACTTTTCCAGAAGGGTGTCGGAGGAGAGCGTGGCGCATTCAGAGCACCAAGGCTCCCTGATTATGCAAGGCACACAAGAGCGCCTCTATTCATCACCTCGAGGTAGACTATTAAATCTCTGGAAGCCTTCCACACGGTTTAGTAACGGAGATCCATTATGCCCTCCCTCAGGTTCCATTGAGCACCAGCAGACAAACATATGGTGAGTAAGTTCTAATGGAATTCCACACCACATGCAGGCTCTGCACAGAGCTCTGTGCTGGAGGGAAGCTGGCCCCAGGCAGCCTTTGATGGCAGCTCCTCCAAGTGGTTTCTGCAACAGGATTTTCCTGCTTTCACCAAGTAAGGATATGAGGCATGGAGAATTTATTTCCGTTTTCTAGTAAAGCGTTTGGTGAGAAGTGTGGACATCTTCTTCTGTCCCCAGCTTGTAGAGGAGCTTATTAGCTGACTTTGGGTAGGTCACTTGGCCCCCCCCAAACCTTTGGTACCTGTCTGTGTAAAACTGCCACGAACAATACCTGTTGTCTATTTCACAGGTGTTGTAATAATGAAACAGCTCAATGGACATATGATGTTTTGGAAAGCATTTCAGATTTGTATCATTATCACAACCCGCCCCTGGATTTCCCGCCTCCAGCCCACGTCTATAGGCTTCCTTCCATACAAGAGCCAACTGCATTATCCTTAGGAGAGTTAAAAATAAAACAACAAATCTAGAGTATTGATGATATTGATAACAAGAAAATGAATTTTCTACAACTCAGTAGTTTTACAGTTCCTTTTTGGAAGCCATACCTTTTAAAATAAAAACCTATCTTCTCTCTTTGTCCTCCCTGTCTCCCATCTCCCCTCTCCTCCCCCTCCCCCGCCAAAAAGTGATTACGGAGTGAGAGCCATACTGATTATTTTGACTGATCAACTGGAGAAATTTAGATAAATTTGGCTTTTCATTAACTGCAGCTGTTGTTTCTTTCAGTGCTTAAATGCAATTTATCACTTGAATGTGCCGGCTGAGGAACGTTGCTTGAGTTTTCCTTTGCTTTCAATCATTAGTCCTAACAGTATAAATCCAATTTCTTTAGTTAGCCTTTAAAAAGTGTCCCATTTTCTGTCTTTTACGATTGTTCTTATTGAAATATTAAGTTTTAGGATCAGTTCTCTATCACACACACCACTATCAACATACTACTATTCAAACCCAAATCCAGCTTCCATGCCCTGAAATCACAAGTGCAAAAGCCCAAAATCTCTCAAGGCAGCTCTCCGTCTCCGCACCTCAGTCCCAGCCCATCACCATCCCCACCCACCCGCTTACTTAGAACAATGTTTAATTTGGTCACCAGATTCAAATATGCAGAAGTAAGGCCTCACAAACTCAACAAGATTTCCAGCTCCAGTGCACAAAAAGAAAGTTGTGTAGTTCCACATGACTTGACTGTGAATGAGAGCCGTGAAGTGATAAACGACCTCCAAACAATACTGGCTTCTTTAAATTAAACTATTATTCATTTATACAGGATGATGACTCATGATTATCTGGACAGGAAGAGAAAAAAAATGAAGTAGGAGGAGATAGCCTTAGAACTTGTTTCCTGTTAATGTTCTAAGAGTAACATCATGCTAGTCTTTATGTGGTTTCTCATTATTCCTAGCACTTTAGTTACCAATTTAATTATTCTATTGTTTCTCTTGGAAGAGTAGGAGGAGTAGACAGGCTACATTTTCTTTTTTTTCCACACCATGATGGATTAAACGTCAAGAATAATTAAATGCCACAGGTTGCTAGCCAACAATTGAACGCTGACATCTTTTAGGAGAACCTACCAAGGAAAGGAGAAAATAGAAATATCCTAACATCTCAGTGTCTTTGCTGACTTCATTTACATAGGCAGGGATCCCAACATCTTAAACTAAAATGAAAAACAAAAATAATAACAGAGCCTCTCCAAGCTAATAATTATTCTGTGCTTGGAATGAGAGTGTTCAGAAGAACCAGACATTTATGTCGAAACGTTTTACAAAGTAGGAGAAGTCCTGTGCACTCTGGCATATGAAAACAACAAAGATCGTGGATCATCCCAGAGACTTTAGAAACAACATGGGGCCATTTTCAAAGGTTCTGATTCTGAGATTTTGCGGGCAAGGAAACAAAGGAAATGTTATTGGTTAATTTATCAATAATTGATAGACTAGGCTGTACTTCCAGTTCCATTTAAGAACCAACTACAAATAAAATTGTTAGCGCATGGCTGAGTAAGAACTATCTGGGGTGGATGAAATTGAGAAATATTCACTGAAACGCTAATATTTCATGAAGACCAGAAGACCAAAGTCAGTTTTGTTATGAAGGACCCTGAGGTTCCAGTTCACTTTGAAATGCTGAAGCCAGGCACTTTCAGGGTGTTCTATTCATTCTGGCAAGTAAAGACATCTTCCAAACACACAGCAGTGACTTTATTCGAGCACAAAAGTTGGCCACTCTGGGATTAGCAAAATCTAGACAAATGATAACTAGATAATGTGATCTTCTCTACAAGCACCCAAGTTTTTGTGAGGAACAGCTTAACTTTTGTGTGTTTACCACAAGAAGACTCTCAACTGTCCACATGGCTTGAGTGATACCTGATATCTCTAGAATATTACGGCCACACATGTCCCCTCTCTTGTTTGATTTTTTTGGATCTCCTCTTTCCCCAAAGCCCAGTCTTCCTTAATATAAAGAGGTTGGTCTTGAATCTGCATTCTCTGGTTCCTATCCCTTTAGCATCACTCATTTTGGGTGGCCAGTCACTCACTTACAGGGCACGGACAAAGTAACAGACAAACCAAAAGCCCTTCCAAACCAAACAATGAAGGCCAGGCCAGAAACTATCAGCTCTTTCTGGGAAGCTGAGACGCAGTGCCCTGAGCAATGATGGAACCTGACGGGAACAGAGAGCACAGCCCACTCATCCTAGTTACAAAATATCAAATTCTTAAACACCAACAGATCTTCCTTTTCTTTCTCTATCAAGAGTCACTGGTTAAACACTTGACCACATGATGTGCCCTGACTACACTAAAATCTCAAAATTTAACACTATATAATTCATCCATGTAACTAAAAACCACTCTTGCCCTTAAAGCTATTGAAATTTTAAAAATAACAAATAAATTTAAATGTAAAAAAAAATTAAAATTAAAAAAGATAGATGTGCCCTGAAAGCCTAGAGCTCTACAACGCCCCTGAAATATAACCCTTCTCCAGGATCCCAGGAATGTCAAAAAAGGAGAGCTAGAACATAGCTGTATTAGTCCATTTTCACACTGCTGATAAAGACATACCCAAGACTAGGCAATTTACAGAATAAAGAGATTTAATGGACTTACAGTTCCACATGCCTGGGGAGGCCTCACAATCATGGCAGAAGGCAAGGAAGAGCAAGTCACGTCTTACATGGAGGGCAGCAGGCAAAGAGAAAAGCAGAGCTTCTGCATGGAAACTCCCATTTTTAAAACTATCAGATCTCATGAGACTTATCCACTATCATAAGAACAGCACAGGAAAGACCCGCCCCTATGATTCAATTACCTCCCACCAGGTTCCTCCCATGACACATGGGAATTGTGGGAGTTACAATTCAAGATGAGATTTGGGTGGGGACACAGCCAAACCATATTAAATGGCCATCTCTCACTTATCTCTTAGACCCAGATCCTTGACTTTGACATGAAAATACCTTGGGAAGCTTTCAGAAGCACCATGCCCAGACTCTACCCAGAGATTCTGATTCATTTACTCTGTTGAGGCCCAGCATTCATGCTTTTTTTTTCTTTTTTTTTTCTTTGAGATGGAGTTTTGCTCTTGTTACCCAGGCTGGAGCAATGGTGCGATCTGGACTCACTCCAACCTCCGCCTCCCAGGTTCAAGCAGTTCTCCTGCCTCAGCCTCCCAAGTAGCTGGGATTACAAGCATGCACCACCACACCCAGTTAATGTTGTATTTTAATAGAGATGGGGTTTCGCCATATTGGTCAGGCTGGTCTCAAACTCCTGACCTCAAGTAATCCACCTGCCTTGGCTTCCCAAAGTGCTGGAATTACAGGCATGAGCCACCATGCCCAGCCATTCATGCTTTTTAAAAGCTCCCCTGGTGATTCAAAGTTGAGAACCACTGCTCTACCTAGATCATATTCCAACACACAATGACAGTTTCTCTTTTTCTCTTCCAAAGGCTAAGACGTTTACATTTCAAGTGAACTGACTCTCTGTGAATCTCAGAGTTGAGAGAAGCTCTGAAGCTTCTCAACACAGTAGGTGTCTCAGGATTGTGAGATCATTTACAACCAGCTAACACAAGGCACACTACGTCCAGCCCTCCTTCTCTTTGCTTTATTCTTGCTAGTCCAGGTCTCTTGGCAAGAACTCCTGAGAAAGTTTATCTGTGGGAGAAGCTCTGACTTAGGCTTGAATTCAGAGATGAAAATTTCCCTTCTTAGGAGTCTTCAGCAGAAATGAAATAAAAGTGAATGATTCTGGGGTCCCAGGATACTTGGAAAAGATCTATGGTCCAAACAGGGGTTAGGACAGCTGAAAACCAAGCTAACCTACATCACCCTCTCAACCAGCACCTAAGCCTTCAAAAAGAAAATGAAGAACTTGGGCAAAGAGCCAGTAGATCCCAAACATAACACCCATCAGGAATGGTGTCCTTGTCTCTGGACAGGGACTCTGAGACACCCTTCTCTATTTTATTTTTTTTTTATTTTATTTTATTTTATCAGAGACAGGGTCTCTACCTGTGGCCCAGGCTAGAGTATAGTGGGTGATCATAGCTCACTACGCCTCAAACTGCTGGGCTCAAGCACTCCTCCCACCCTTAGCCTCCCAAGTAGCTGGGATTACAGGAGTGTGCCACCATGCCAGGCTAATTTTGGTTTTGTTTTGTTTGTTGTTGTTGTTTTTGGTAGAGATGGGGTCTCACTGTTGCCTGGGCTGGTCTCAAACCTCAGGACTCAAGCGATCCTCCCACCTCAGCCTCTCAAGCATCTGGGAGTATAGATGCATACCATCACACTCAGCTAATTTTTTAACTTTTTTGTAGAGATGGGGTCTTACTATGCTGCCAAGGCAGGTGTCAAACTTCTTGGCTCAAGCCATCCTCCTACCTGTCTCCCAAAATGCTGGGATTATAGGGGTGAGCCACCGTACCTGGCCTCTTCTCTGTTTCAAATAAAAACACCTACATGAGCACTTTGGAAGCCAAGGTGGGCGGATCACTTGAGGTCAGTAGTTCGAGACCAGCGTGGCCAACGTGGTAAAACCCTGTCTCTACTAAAAATACAAAAATTAGCCAGGCATGATGGCATGCGCCTGTAGTCCTAGCTACTCAGGAGTCTGTGGCATGAAAATCACTTGAACCCAGGAGGCAGAGGTCACAGTGAGCTGAGATTGCGCCACTGCACTCCAGCCTAGGTGACAGAGCAAGACTCCGTCTCAAAACACACACACACACACACACACACACACACACACACACACCCCTAAATGACATATTTATTGCATTTGGGATATTGGATTTAGGACATTTCTCAAGAAGAGGTAGTATTAATTACACATTTCACATTTGTACAACATAGAAAGAAATATTATGGGGGGTAATCAAACTGTGGGGGAATGGGCCTGTTCTGTGTTACCATAATTTTAGGACTTAATATAATATCACATACTAAATATGGGTACAACATGAAAACAAGTAGCCAGAGGTCACAGAGTAGCCATTAGCATAGAGTCTAGCCAACAGAGGAAATCAGGAAATCTTTCTGAGATGGATAGAGGATAGATGGATAGAGGATGGATGGATGGATGGATGGATGGATGGATGGATGGATGCATGGATGAATGGATGGAGTATCTTGTGAACATCCTTCAAGCTAGTGATCATGAGACTATTGATAAACAAGAAGGAGTGGCACTCTCCATGGCATATTATTGATCTGGGCCCACTGCTACCTTCCATCTATCATTGCAGTTGAACCAGAAAGGTCTGCCTCAGCTCCAGGAGACCTTCTCTAAAGCATGTTTTCATTAGGGCTTTCTCAGTTGCAAATGGCAGATCCCTACTTGTAATGGCTTAAGCCACAAACAACAACTGTTGAAAGGATATTGGAATATCTTAGGGAATACAAGGATAGATGCACTTTAGTCTCAGAAACCATTTAGAACAAGAACTAGAATCGTGCAGGGAACCAGTTTTTTCTTCTTTCTGTGCATCTGTTTGATTTTTTCCAGTGTATCTGCTCCATTTTCCTCTGCCATATTGTAGAGTCATTCTTCCTATTTGCCAGAAACATTTTTTATAGCAGAAAACGTTTTTTCAATGGTTCCTGAGTTCTGCATGATACAAATCCTGATACCAAGAAAGAGTCAAAATTGACTCTTAGGACCAATTCCAAATTCCTGGGAAAAGAGGACATTGGCCCAGTTTGGGTCAGCTCTCCACTGCTGGACCAATCAACTATGTCAAGGAGTTAGAATTAGGCCGTGTACTCTGTTGGCAACCATGAGAAAGCGAGGGGAAAGGAAAACATTCTAGAAAGATAGGTGAGCTAGTCATCCAAATCCCTACAAATAGATTGGCACTACTGGCAAAATTCTTGAGCAGCCCTGAAAAAATTGTCACATATGACTCTTCCTCATCTTCCATTATTTCTGCACCCACTCTCAGCCCACACACAAACCTCTGCCATCAAGCATCCAAGGCTTTCAAGCAATCCAAAGCCCCTTTACTTTGAGACCCAACCCACGTGTACATCCCCACCCAAACTCCAGCTTTTCCTTCACAACATAGAGTTTTCAGGATTCAATTAAAGCCCCAGTTACCTGGTTGGCCCCCCAGGAACTTTTAAAATAATCTCAGCACACAGCCCTGATGGATAAAGAGGGAGTAGGGTCGGGCATGCATGGGGGAGACAGGAGCCAAAGGTCACTCTGTGTTCAAGATCTAGACATAACTCACACCGGCAGAAGACAGTCTTCACAGGGTCCTTCTCTAATGTTCTGTCATTAAAATGAGGCAGCTTCTCTATGTATGTGTCTCTGTGTTTCTTTAGATTTTTTAACTTCTACTCCTAAACCACTGCCCACCTCTCCTGTTTAAACTCCTGATCGACCCAATATTCCTTTGTGATCAGAGGTCAGCTTACACACTGACTGGATTGGAGTCATGGGCTCGGCCCCTGCAGTCCAGTTAGCTATATTCAAAAGAGAGAGTCATGTGCTATAAACTCTTGCTACTCCAGATGTGTTTGTAGACCAGCAGCGTCCACATCACCTGAAACCTTATTAGAAATGCAGATTTTCAGGTCCCATGCAGAACCTACTGATTCAGAAACTACATTTTAGGAGTTCCCCTAGGTCATTTGTAGATTCATCAAAGCTTGCAAAGTGCTGGTTTAGAATATGTCCCTTCAAGTTGGGAACTGCCTGAGCTGCTTCACAAGCATAGAACCAGGAACAGTGCTAGAATCTCTGCCTCTTGTCAAGTCCACTAATCCCATTGATAATAGTATTGTCTACTCCTCCTTTTAGAGCCATTTATATCTTTTTTTATAAACTCTAGAAAATCACAAAATCTGCAAAAAGGGAAGGATCTATTGGTGATATTTCAGGCACTGTTAATGGGGTAGTTAAAAAAGTGAGAACTGTTCATTTGTTTTGGAAAAGATTATGGGGGTGTTATGTTTTGTTTTAAAATACAGTCCTTTGCCAGCCTGGACAACATGGCTAAACCCCATCTCTACCCAAACTACAAATAATTAGCCAGGCATGATGGTGCATGCCTGTGGTCGCAGCTACTCAGAAGGCTGAGGTGGGAGGATCACTTGAGCCTGGGAGGCGGAGATTGCAGTGAGCCAAGATGGCAAGCCAACACTCCAGACTGGGTGAGAGAGTGAGACCTTATCTAAAAATAATAATAATAATTTGTCATCCATTAAAGCCTCAAGAGAGGCTACTTATTCTGCTTACTAATCTGTCTCTATGTAAAAACAGACTTGCCCAAGGAAATAGTTCGGATTTCTGCTATAATCAGTTTCTTTTTTTGTTTGGTTTTTTGTTGTTGTTGTTTTGAGACGGAGTCTTACTCTGTCACCTGGGCTGGAGTGCAGTGGTGCGATCTCAGCTCACTGCAACGTCTGCCTCCCAGGTTCAAGCGATTCTCCTGCCTCAGCCTCCTGAGTAGCTGGGATTACAGGCACATGCCATCATGCCCAGCTAATTTTTATATTTTTAGTAGAGACGGGGTTTCACCATGTTGGTCAGGCTGAGTCTCAAACTCCTGACCTCTTGATCTGCCTACCTCGGCCTCCCAAAGTGCTGGGATTACAGGGATGAGCCGCCGTGCCCATCCCCTACAATCAGTTTCTTACTTTAAAACATCATTGCCAATTCCCTACAGAAAGAGTCTTCTAAGATCTTCTGTCCAACATCCTCATTTTACAGATGTGGGAAACTAAGGCCAGAAGAGAGAGATACTGACAAAAGGTCAAAGAGGTGATTTAAGCTTTGACTGATGCCAGATCCCAGGGTTCCTTGCTTCTACTTGAGGGTTCCCTTCACTAAACAGAGCTTCCAGAGGAGAGTCACTCCTGCATGTGGGCCTATTGGGCTGACACGGGAGGGCACAGGGCAAGTACTTCTGAGACAACATGTTGCTGGTGAGAAGTGGAGACAAATATTTGCCAAATTTTGGATGAGGGCCTGGAATCCAAGAGTCTGCCCCACACACCGTCTCTTATAATATGGATACCACAGGACCTTCCAGAACATTCTGGAAAATCTTTTAAGGAAACAGCAACTACAAAATATGAAAATAACTGCCCCCAGCTGCTCCTGGGGTCACTGTATTCTGATTGCAGCTGTGGAGAATTGTTGAATTCCATTCTCCATGTTGCTCTAAAAGCATTTCAAAGAAGTTCAGAGAAAGCCAGGTGCACTTTGGTAAACTGAAAACTATTTGTGACAAACCATCCATCACCATCTCTCTGCATTTACCATCAGAAAGAGGCAGGGGCCACAGGGGCAGAAGGCCAGACCCAAGTCAGAGGGGGACACTCACATTTCCAGTTGCCCCTGTCTTTCTGGACCACCCTAGAATAAGGCATGTCCCTTTGTGCCCTTACCAAGGATATTTTGGAAAAGAAAGATGAAGAAGCTGCAAATATTTCTGTTTGCCATATACCTGCTTCTCAAGAATTGTAAGAATCTGTGAAGTTAAATAGAAAGTTCTTCCTGTGAACATTATTTCATAAATGCTAATTATGATGACACCATATTTATTTTAATACCTGCCCACTATAATTACCTCCAAGCTGGAGACATTTGTTAAGAATCATTGTTATTTGACTAGTTTTTCTCATTATTCAGTCTTATAATGTAGAAATATTAATATTACTGTGATCCTTCCTCATATTTGTAGAATGCATTTCTTGGGAAAGGAGAGTAATGAGGAAGAAAGAAAGATGATAATGTTTAACAACAAAAAAAGCCAGAATTTATTACTTCATTAATATCAAGTTCAAAACTAGGCAAGACTAAAGTGTAATGTTTAGGGCTGACTGCTAAGGTGACAAACCAGGAAGTGACTGCCACAAAGCTTAGGAGAGGGGTTAATTTTCCAGGGAGCTGGAGAGGATAGTGACAGGTAGAAGCATGAGAAGGTAAAGGGAACTTTGAAGTACAGGTCATGTTCTATTTCTTGACCTGGGTAGGAGTTATGTGAGCACTTATTTTGTGGTCCATTTTTGAATAATGAGATTTTGTTTTGTGCACCTTTTCATTTGTTAGTTTATTTCACAATAAAAACCATTTTAAAAAAATGGAAAGATGTATCTCAGCCACTAGCACCTTCTCTTGTATGAAACCATATTTGATCATTTCCCCCGTCAAGTTCCCAGTGACAGGAACAACTCAAAGAAAGGCATTCTGATGCCCATTTGCACAAGTTAGTCCCATGAAGTGCCTCCCAAGTATTTTTTAAAGCAACAAGACCCTTCAAAGGGACACTTATAAGGAGGTAGCAGTATATAAAACACACAAGTGGTGCTATGCTGGTATAATCAATTGCAGGCCTGGGCCCACTCATCCTGGTTCCTCTTCCAACTCTACTGTATCCCCAAAGGCATTTTTGTGGGCTCTCTTGGGTTCTTTAGAATACAGTTTAAAGCCCCAGATCTAATGAATACCCAGTTGTTACCTACAAATAACCTAGAGGCCAGGAAAGCAGTCAGGGGAACTGGGACACGGAACAGATAAGTCTTAATGTGAGAATTAAGGTCAGGAACATTTCTGTGTCAGGTGGTGAGGGACTTGGCGTGGGACTCAGGGCAGCTGGAGAGCACTGGGTGCCAGCCACTGGGTGAGGGCTGGCGTGCTGAACAGAGACCAATGCCTGAGTCTAAGCCGTGCAAATGAGCGTGAAAATGTGTCCAGTCAGTTAAAGTGAACACAGCTCCCAGAGGTCCCTGAGGAGTCCTGCTAATGGTGGGCGTGGCAGGCACCGCAGAAGGCCTGTAGGGAAAAACTTGGGGTCACGCAGACCTTTTTGTAGCTTTCAAATAACAAGTAAACAATGTCTGTCCCATGTCCCAGTGAAACTGAAAAAAACAAAATAGGTGTGATTTTTCAGCAGGGCATGTCCTAGAGAAGAAGGTCTGCTGTTACAGGTCGACACCCTCCTTCCCTCCCCTCTCCTTTACTGAAATGAAACTAAGAGAGATTTTTTTTTAAATGTATTAAGTGGTCCTCTACCATTCTCCAAGCAGAAGAGAAAGAGGGATGTTTCACGTCGGCCTTTGTTTCAGTCTGTTCAGGTTGCTACAGCAAAATGCCGTAGACTGAGTAGCTTCTGAACAGCAGAAATTTATCACAGCTTTGGAGGCTGGAAGTCCAAGATCAAGGCGCCAGCAGTTCTGGTGTCTATGAGGCCCATTTCCTGGTTCTCTCTGTGCCCTCACACGGCAGAAGGAGTGAGCTAGCACTCTGGGGTCTCTTTTGTGAGGGGACTAATCCCATTCATGTGGGCTCTACCTTCAGGACCTAATTATCTCCCAACAGCCTCACCTCCTAATACCATTACATTGGGGGTTAAGATTTCAACATACGAATTTGAGAGAGACACAGACATTCACACCACAGCAACCTTTAAGCTAGAAGGCTTTTCAGACCAGATATCTCCACACTGAAAATTCCTGTTGCTTCGGGCTGGGCTCAGTTTTGTTTTGTTTGGCTTTTCTCAAATCAAGAAAGGGCAAGTAGGAAAAGGTGAGCACATGTGCTCAGTTCTCCAGATCACAGGCAAGCATTTTTCCAGTCCATCTATCCCCAACCCCATACCACCCAACCAGCATACCTCTAATCAGCTCTGAGGGCAGGTGCTCTTCTCCACCTGCTAATAGCGTCTGGTGCCTAATATAGGGTGGGCCCATGTACAGTATTTGGAAAACATAAGCGCTCAATAAATATTATGTAGCAGTAGTAACAGTAGCAGGAGTGATATTTGTAAGGAGCCATTGAACTGCTAAGCTTCCCTGGAGCCCTCCAGCCTGCTCCTATTAACAATGAGAATATGGGTAGGAAATGCTGCAATCCCTGGGAAACACAGTATCGACAGCAGAGGACTTACTAAATCTGTAACTAAATCACTTGGCATCTGAGGCTCCAAGAAGTGTCAAAGCTGATAAGTACCGTGCTGGCCTGTGTCTGATGTGAAGCCAGTTAAGAATCAGAACTCCCCAGCCGGGGGTGGTGGCTCACACCTGTAATCCCAGCAGTTTGGGAAGCCAAGGTAGGCAGATCACTTGAGGTTAGGAGCCCAAGATCAACCTGGACAACATGGCAAAACCCCGTCTCTACTAAAAATACAAAAATTAGCCAGGCATGGGGGTGGGTGCCTGTAATCCCAGCTACTGGGGAGGCTGAGGCAGGAGAATCTCTTGAACCTGCGAGGCCAAGGTTGCAGTGAGCCGAGATTGCACCACTGCACTCCAGCCTGGGTGACAGGGTGAGACTCTGTCTCAAAAAATAAAAAATAACCAATGTCCCCACATAACTTTTATTTATATAGGTTATATCCATCATCTTTCCCATATTAGAAATGAATAGGAAGAAATATTTTAAGTATTTATTTGAAAATAATAATAGACCCATTCATATTAGCATATATAGCATTTTAATAAAAATAACTACCTTTACCAAAATAAAATAAATTAGCAAGACTAGTAGGCCCATTCCTACCAGGAACCAGTGGCATGGACTCTTTAACCAGAAACCTAAAGCTAGCCCTGGTTTTGCTATTTGCCTTTTAGCCTGAAGGTCATAAAGGTGTCTATCTTCTTACTTGATCATTTGTCTAGTTTATTTGTTTTTTCTTCTCTCTGTTACAATTCCCCAGATCACCCCCTCACCCCCAAGCAATACTATTAGCAATCCCTCAGTGAACCTTGCCTAAAATAGTACATGATTAAATAGATGGATGGATAGACGCTAGATAGATACATAGATAATAGATACATAGATGAGAGATGGAGAGAGATGCTACACACATACATGCATACATATATGCATACATAGATGATAGGATGATAAATTTATTTTTACCTAGATGGCCTACTGGCCTGTCCCATTGCTTTTTACCCCTGATAATGTGTCTTGGAGATTATGTGATAAGAGCACATGTGTAAATCTACCTCTCCTTTTCTACCCCTAATTGACTTTGTGACTCATTCCCCTCCTTAGTAGAACTTCGCTAGATAAATTTCACTCACATCTTTCTCTTTTACACTTCCCCTGCATCCTGATCCTCTTCCTTTTAAAGCTCATCCCACTCTGTGATGAAAAGCAGTCGTGTGATGCTGACACTTGCTACATGCCAGGCAACATTTTCAGATTTTGTATTCACTCATTTAACCCTTCTAGTGATCTCAGAAGGTAGATGCCGGTAGGGTCTGTGGCCTTCCAAGGGCCACACAGCTAGAAGTAACAGACTGAATTCAAACCCAGGCACTGTGGCACCAGAGTCCATACTCCTTGTCACTGTGCTATGCTTTCCTCAGAACTGCCCCGATGCAGCAAGTACTCGATGTCTTTCTCACCAGACCAGAGGGTAAGGGTCTTGTTGACATTGTTCACTATCAAATCCCCTAACAGGTGTTTCATAAATATTTGGGAATTGAATGCCAGTAATGATACCACATTCTAGAGGCCCCCTACTATGGGCCACTGTGCTAAGCATTCCGCATATATTATCTCACTTAACCCAGCAACTCCAGGAAATCCTTTTCCTACAATTATCCAAACTTTACAGATGAGGAAAATGAGGAGGTATTATACCTAGTAAATGAGAGGCAGATTTGAACCCAGGTCCATTTGAATTTAAAGCATGCACTTAACCTCTACACCAGACCAGCCACTCTCTCTGAGAGCCACCAACCTCCTCCCCTCCTGGAATCCCACCTTCACAGGATGCTCAACACCCAGAACCGGCTCCAGAGCAAAACCTCCTGCAGCAAACTTGCTACAGTTCCTACTATTCTAGAAAAAAGGTGCCAAAGTTGTTGTTATTATTATGAAAGAAGTGTCTCTCCCTACCCAGAGCTGCATTAGCACCCAAGGCAGTTAATTTTTAATGCATCATAAGGCACTAAATATCATCTCAATTGTCACAACACATTCATGTCCTTGAAAAGTGAAATGGGTACAAGCTTGCCACTCAGCCAGTCTTAGTACTTAATGTCTTGAAATTGGCGAAGAGAGGAAAATCCTAGAAAGACTTTCTTTGGGGGTAAAGCAAACTGGCACACATTTACTGCAAATCCAATAGACTAGTTTCCCCATCTAACATAATTTATCTTGAAACACCACAGGTGGCCTATATTAAGAACAGCACTGGCCCTGCCACAGGGCTGGCAACGCCATGGTCTCACACTGCCCTCTGCAGCCTGTCTGCCGTCTTCACACCGCTCCCTCATCTTGCCCAACTGTCACAGCTTGGGATGTCCTGCACATACCTCCAGTCCTTCAGCTAGAACCACTACCTACCTACCTTTATTCTGGAGACCAAAAATAAAATCCCACTTAACTTGGTGCTTACACAGGTGCATTTACAGCCATGATTCGTCCCTCTAGGGCTGGTGTGTGTGAAAAGCACACCTTTGGGGGCTCATTCATAACACTCTTTTCCAATAAGAGGATTAAATTAGGAAGACATTTACCCAGATTGGTCTCATGTACTCACCCTACTCTCTCCCCCCGAAGCCCTTCCTTTCTTTCTACAACACAGTATGCAACCCCTAAGGAGAAGGCAGGTGCCATCAAAGTCAAAAATACATTGGGTGAAGAGCAAAATAATCCAAAGGAAAGAAAGACAGTGCTCTGCAGACTAAACCTATTATCCAAGAAGAAAAATTTTTAACAGATGTATATGCTGAAAGAAGACCAAATATCTGTCCTAAAACCCAAAATACATACATTCATGAAGATTGTTTTAAAACTTTTTATCTAGGATATATTTCAATATATTTGTATATATAAATGCATATGTGTATATATGTATAGTTGTGTTTGTGTATATGTGTACATGTATATGTATGTGTATATGTGTAGGTTTACATGTGTATACGTATATATTCTCCTAGAAAACTTCCTAGGTTGGTTGGAAAAGAACTATCATTGTATTTCCACATGCAAGAAAGGTAGTATAGGCCGGGTGTGGTGGCTCACACAGGTAATCCCAGCACTTTGGGAGGCCGAGGCAGAGCAGATCACTTGAAGTCAGGAGTTTGAGACTAGCCCGGCCAACAGGGTGAAACCCCATCTCTACTAAAAATACAAAAATTAGCTCGGTGTGGTAGCAGACACCTGAAATTCCAGCTACTTGGGAGACTGAAGCAGGAGAATCGCTTGAACCCTGGAGCCAGAGGTTGCAGAGTGACAAGATCATGCCACTGAGCTCCAGCCTGGGCAACAGAATGAGACTCCATCTCAAAACACACACACACACACACACACACACAAAGATAGTATAAACCTTCTTGGCAAACTTACCACCAACCTGCCAGATATTCTTAGAAATGTCCTTTCCTCCATACCACCCCCACCCTCCGCAGACACAGACACACGCACACCCCTTGCACATGCATGCATTGCATTCTGCAAGGCCCTCTGTAAGACAGCTTTTCTGGGAAACCACCTTTAAACCCCAGGCAAACAACCAGTTCCACACCATTCTATGTCGGCTTGTCAGGCACTTTCTTAACTGAGCTTTTAATCCAAAGTTCCTTTTTTTTTTTTTTTTTTTTTTTTTAACTACAAAGTTAGAAGAAAAACAAACGAGAGTCTGCTGGGGGTTGGGAGGAGATCTTCACCTGGAAGAAGAAAGAAGACAATGCCCAAGTTTGCAACCTTCATTGATGGAGTCAAAAGGGGCCTATGAAAGGGTGGGAAATATTCCAGAGTTGCACCCTGTTGCCTTTAGGATCAAGGGAGAGCTCCTGTCAGTATTCAAGGCTCTTCAATCTCTGTCCAAAACCAACGTCTCATCCTCTCA